>NC_072425.2:59097500-59722500 GCF_028878055.3 Symphalangus syndactylus
CTTCATTTTTTATTTCTTATCACTCACAGTTTTCAAGATCTCTTCAGCAATATGATTATGCAAATCGAAACAAAACCCAACAGTATTATTGAAGACTGTTTCTTGAAGAAAGCTGTGGAACGTGTTAGAGAAAGAAATGATAGAAAATTTATCCCTTTAAGTATCATGGCTGTTCTTCAAGGGACAAATTTACTATGAACGGGAAAATAAATACCAAACTGAAGAGGATAATTATTACATCACTTGTCATGACTATTTTTTATAAATGGATTTTATCCCTTGAAGAATTTAATTGTTTTATAGGGATTATACTAAATACTCTTTCAGCATGTGTAGGGTTGAAGAAGAAAGGATTTAAAATTGATGACCATGCTTTTTTTTTATGTTTCAGAATTTAAAAATTGTTGATCAAGAGATTTATTTTAATGCTGAAGAATGGAAAAGCAAGTTATGCCATGAAAGATGGCATTTTGTGTGGCAACAAATAAAATTTAAAGAGCAATTTTTAGAGTTGTTAACTTTATGCCAGTATGTGTTCAGTAACTTTATGCCAGTATGTGTTCAGTATATCAACTCATAATGCTAGTACTGAGAGTGGCTTCTCATTAATGAATATTCAGTGAACAAAAGAACAATATAAGTTGGATGTGTCCACTGTTGAAGCGACGTTACAGTGTAATGGGAACATATACTATAATTGCAAGAAATTTTGTAAGCAAATTCTGCAAAACAAGCAGCTGCTGGGGACAGCCAAATCATAAAGGAAAGGCGATTTTTAAGAGGTATGTCATTTAAATTTTTATCAGCTATTTCAGATAAACTTGAGGTAATTTTTAGTACAATATATCATTTCTAATACTTTTTAAAATTTCAATCTGCAATGCATAAGAAATTCAGAATAATTCAAATGTACCTGAGTGTCTCATATTTTTATTTGTGTAATCATACAAACCTAGCTAGGGGTCCAGTGAAAGATGATCCAAGACCTTCCAAAGTGAACTAATTTACTTAGGAGCCAATCTTTCACACAAGCAGACCGTGAACTAAAGAGGAAAATATCCAAGGTAAATGGAGGTTCCTCAGGTAAATCCTAAAATCCTAGAGATTGCCTAGAGCCAAGAGAAGAAATCCCATCACTAATTCAGCCCTGCGTCAATAGCCTAACAGCTGGAAAGACGCACAGAAAGACAGTCAATCCATTTGTTGTACAAATTTCTGAATACTTTGCAAGCTGTTATTAAAAATGACAGTTTACATAAAAGTCACTTGTGGTTCTTGCCAACTACAGACAAAACTAGCACTGACCCCTTGAAGATGCTTCCCTCAGAGGAGTTTGGTTTGCTTTGAGCACCCACAGAATGTGTAATCAATCTGCCCAAGGCCCCCCGGTCCCTGGGGGCGGCTAGAAGACTCTGGTTCCATTCTTAGTGTTTCTTAAGTAGCAGCAGCACTTCCATTAACATATTCCCTACTTAGAAGGTAAACTTCATTCATACAAATATTCTCTGGGGTTTTTCTTTCTTTCTAAAGCACTTCTTGTAATGGCCTCTCAAAAAATTTTTACATTTTCTGTCCTTGTTTTCTTTTTTTTCTTTTATTTATTAATTATTATTATTATTATTTTTGAGATGGTGTCTTGCTGTGTTGCCCGGACTGCAGGGCAGTGGCATGATTTCGGCTCACTGCAACCTCCGCCTCCCGGGTTCAAGCAATTCTTCTGCCCTAGCCTCCCGAGTAGCTGGGATTACAGGCGTACGTCACCGCGCCCTGCTAATTTTTGTATTTATAGTAAAGATGGCATTTCACCATATTGGCCAGGCCGGTCTTGAACTTCTGACCTCAGGTGATCCACCCGCCTTGACCTTCCGAAGCGCTGCGATTACAGGCAAGAGCCACTGCGCCCAGCCCCTTGTTTTCATTTTACACCAAGAAGCATGTTGCTGTATCCAGCCCTTTTACAAGGGCTCTACTTTTCATCCATGGCAGTGCGTGAATGTAATTAGCTAAATCCCAAGACTGTTCTTTTGCTTCCAGGCTACCTTTAGGACAGGTGATAAGGAATAGCAGCAGCAGGTGGGATTGCTGGCAGTACTAGGCCAGCACTCCAGGTAGCAACAGTGCTTCAACAATGGGATGGTTACTGAGGAAGAATCTGAAGCTGCACTAAGTGGACTCTAGAAGATGCCCTAGAGGCAACTCACCAACCTGAGTTCAGCTTCATGAAGTAAAATTCATGATGCACTTCTACTAAAACAACAACACCACAATGGAAGGCTTTAGTGGAAAAAGCAGTGGATTTATACTCTTACAGATTTATGTTATGATAGGTCTGAGTTCAAGTTTTCACCATAAAGAAATCAGTCTTTTAAAATTGGTTTCCTCTTCTGAAAAAAGAGGTGGCTGGGGGAATGCCTTTCTCATAATATTGTTATAAAATATTTAACACACAGCAGGCTCCCAATAAATGTTATTTGTTTCCCCCCTTCATTTATTCATACCTCTCTATAATTATTCAATACACACATATTTACTGAGCATCCAGTAGGCATCTGTATTCTGGTAGGTGCTAAAGATCCAATGAAAAACAAAACAGAAGCAAACCCCCCAACCCCAAGATTCTTGCCCTTATGGTATTTAAATTAGAGGAGGCAAATGTTAGTTAGACACAAAATAATTATAACTGTGACAGTGGGTATGTAGGGCGTTTTATTAAAGATGCTATACTTATTAGGGGCTTCAGGTAAGCTTTCTCTCTAGAAATTAAAATTGAGGGTAGGTCCAAAGGCTAAGTAAGAGATAATTGGGACCAGCACGTACAAAGTTGGGAGGGAGCATGGGGCATTCTGGGGAAGGAAAAAAGTCACCAAGGATAGAGCATTTTGGAAAGTATAAAGAAAAACAGAGAGAGCTAGCATTTGGATTGATCTTATGTGCAAGACCGAAGTAGATGACATCACAACTCTCCGCTTAGCCCTAAAATTCAGTGCATATAACTTCATGTTCCACCACACCGGCGATTTGTGGACTGACTCAGTGCATAGTCATCGATTAGATTTTCTTTAATGGCCATTCAATTCAATTATTCATTGGGCAAAGTAACCAGATCATAAACAATTATTTCAGTCTTCTTAATAACACATTAGCTTGATTACAGCAATAATTGGGAAAGAAGACCCAGTTAATTGGCTTAGGGGAAAATGGGTTTCCCCGTATATACAGGGCTTAATGTAACCTAATATGGTTTGGTTAGAATCTAGTTGGAAATGGAAAGATGTGTTCATGACAAGCTAGTTTAGGCTTTAAAATTATGTCTTTGTTTATGATCTTGTTGTACTGATCTCATGTTGACCTGGCATGACCTGATATATTATGCATGGCTTCTAGTAGCCAATGATATGTCCATATATCTGTCGGAGAACCTTCATCAGCAGCTCAAACCTCAAGTGTTTAACAGAGCAAAATACTGTGCTGTGATGTGAGCAAACCAAGACATATAAGAGATCATTTCTGAAGTGTTTATCCCCAAGTGCAATTTAGTAGAGCAAGCATGAGATTTGGAATTACTCAATCTAGGTTTTGAAGCCAAGCTTGGCCATGAGCTGTGTGGCTTTGGCAAATGACCCAAGCCATCTGAATCCTCAGGCTCCTCATCTCTAAAATGGGGATTATAGTATCCATTCCTCAAGATCGAATGAGATCTGATACACAGGCCAACACATATCACATTCTGATATAGCCAACATATCACAATCTGATATAGCCAACACATATCACATTCTTTCCTTCCTTTATAAGTTAGCTGAGGAGGTTGAACATGCACAATGAGAGAACTTACGGCCCCAAACAGCAGCTCCAAGTGCCTAAAGGGGCTCCACAGATAATAGCAGCAGAGTCCAGTGGAGGGGATGTCAGGACAGGACTCTAGAGGGAGAGGGAACGGTCTCTGGGTTTGAAGGATTATGCCACCTAGAGATGGGGACATATACAGGGGTCACTATATGTATCCATCAGACTCATCTGCAAAGAGGCTGGTGTGTATGAGAATCATAAAATAATTAAGAATGTGTGTGGCTGCCATAGTCTGTTCTGCTATTGAAAAATGTCACAGACTGGGTAATTTATAAATAATAGAAATTTATTTCTCCCAGATATGAAGGCTGGGAAGTCCAAGATCAAGGCACTGGCATTCAGTGTCTGGTGAGGACTTTCTTGCCCTCATGTGGTAGAAGGGATAAACATTGCGTCCTCACATGGCCAAAGGCGACAGGGTAAAGGGAGATGGAAGGGGAGAGCTCACTCTCTCACGGGCTCTACTTCCACCCATGGGGGTGCCACCCTCATGACCTAATCACCTGCTAAAAGTCCCACCTCTTAATACTATCATATTGGCAATTAAGTTTCAACGGACGAATTTTGGGGGATACTTTCAGGCCACAGCAGTGAATAAAAAGACCAATGTGCAAACAGCTGTCCTTTGCTTTTTATACACAAAAAGCACCTGCTCAACAAATTATTTCATTTCTTCAGCTCAAAAGACACCAACTCCAAAGGCAGGAGGGGACCAGATCTGCCAGAACTGGTTATTGCTGTGCTAAGAGGACCTACGCGGGGGAACCGGCTACACTTGTTATCGTCATCTCAGAAAGAAACTGAACTCCCATTCTGAGAAGTCCAGTATCTGTTTTCCAAAGTCCTATGCACCCCTCAGGTTGCAAGAGAATTCTGTCGGTGCCTACTTGAAGCTGGTTGCAATCTCCTGTTAAAATCATGATCCCATTAGTCGTAGCACTATTAATCTTCTTATAGACTGTGAGACAGAAAAACCACAGGCAGTGAAATAACAGCTGGTTGGGAGTGATGAAACTTAAAAAGACACAGTGGAGAGGCCTGGTGTGAAACCACACTAAAGCCCAGCCTTCAAACAGCAAACCCGATTGCTATCCCCCACAGGCTGGCTGAAACACGTTCAGAACTGAAAAGATCCACTAGGTGGGTGTGAGAAGCCTGACATGCCCGTTACTCGTGTCACTCACTGCTTAAGCCCTGGAAGAAGCAGCCAAAAAATACAATCTCTGGGCTCACAAATATTCTGACCAGCCCACAACATGTTTCTCTCCCTTCACTTCCCACACTGACCCATTGTCAGCGGTGACACAGCCATTGGCAAGTTGCCTAGAGAAAGATCTGGGTGCAGGTTAGAAGCTTTCTTACTCTCTCAAGACTCAAATTTTTCTCGGTACCTGGTCTGGGCTTAAGCTATGTGCTAGCTTCAAGAGGTATATTATTTAAGTGAAAGGAGAGTAACAGTAGCCAATCAGGTCAGCCCCAGGGCATGGTGGTGTGAAGGACAGGAGGGCTGCCAAATTTCTCAGCTCCCAATGAGCCAGGCCTGGATATGAAAGTTGGACTTATTGCAGGTATGAAATCATCCCAGCCTCCTCCCACGAGCCAGGCTAAAAGATCAATGAGAAAAAGCAAGTTCTGATATTCAGCTGGAAATTATTGTCACATGTGGGGCTGCAGAGTGCAGTCAAAACAGTGCTGCTTGAGAAAGAACCAGCAGACCCCAGTGTCATCGATGTAGGACAGTGTTTTCCCAGTGACTTATGAGATGTATGACATGGTGACTAAGCTTTGCTTTCACAGATGTTTTCTTTTTATGTTTTGCAAACAAAAAAAACCTCTTTTATGAGGATGAGGGGAAATTGAAACCCTTCTACATGGCTGGTGAAGAAGATACTTTGAAAACAGCCTGGCAGTTCCTTAAAAAGTTAAATATAGAGTTACCATACGACCCAGAACTTTACTCCTAGGTACATACACAAGGGAATTGAAAACATGTGTCCACAAAAAAAAAAAAAAAAAATACATGAAAGCTTGTAACAATGTTATTCACAATAGCCAAAAAAAAATAAATAAATAAAAAGAAAGGACAGCCCAAAGATCTAACAGATGAACAGATAGACAAAATGTTTACCCACACAATGAAATATCATTCAGCCATCAAAAGGAATGAAGTATGCTACAGGTTAAAACATGGATGAAATGGGAAAACATTACATGATAGAAGCCAAATACGAAAGGCCCCACAGTGTATGATTCCATTTAAATGAAATGTTCAGAAGAGACAGATATATAGAGACGAAAAGTAGAAATTGTTTGCCAAGAAATGGAGGGTGGAAATGTGAGAAAACATTCTAGAAATTGATAGCTAAGGGATAGAATTTAGGTTTGTGTTCAGAAATTTACATACTTAGTTTGCACCTTGGCTAGACATGTTTGATTTTGAGCACTCTATGATGTATATAAAAGGGTACTTTTTAAAAAGGGCAAAATTGTAAACCTTATACAAATATAAAATGAACATATACAGAGCCTTTATTTAATTCATTGATTAATGAGGGAAACTAGTAAGATGACATAAGTTCAAAGGGAAAGTCAAAGAAAGAAATACGTGGGCAAAAAGGCATGATAAAACGAACTTCCAAATAAATGTAAAACTAGTCTGTCCTCAGGACAATGATCAACCACAATTCACAGACATAATTTATTTGCATTTCTATGGGCAAGAATCATTTGCATTATCAATTATTGTAAATTCTCCAATTTACAGCATTGTAAAATAGCTCAGTCCATAAAATGCAGAGAAGACCCCAAAGGGTGTGCTAGAGAAGACATCTAGAAATTAAAACTTTTTTCCCATTTCAAAATTCAAACATTTTCCCGGGTTGTCTGAGATATTGTAAGTACTTTATAAGGTTAAATAAAAGAATGAATGAATGCTACTGTTTTCATCATCAGTATTCAGACTTATAGATTCCATAATAAATGGCATCATGTCAATCATTATCTGGTTGATGGATATTTATTAATTGCTACTATGTGCCAGGCCAGGAGCTTTACAAGTTAGTCAGTGGTGGGGTGGGTGGGAGGCACACAAAGCATGGGAATATGAAAGTGATTAGCTACTTAATGAGAAACACTGGCAGTGCATGTGGGAGTCCAGAGGGAGGAGAAACCATTGTGGGATGGAAAAATCTTAGACAAGAAGGGCACTGTGAGCTGGACCTCCAACACACAACAAATATTTAGGGATCAATTAAATTGATTGTTGTTGCAGGCAATACAGTAGTAAGACAAAGGCTTAGGTTCAGGAGCCACCCAACCTGGGTTGAATCCCAATTTTATTTAACGTGTGTTATCGTGGGCATGTTGTATCTCCTTTCTGAACGTCGATTTGCTCATTTTCAAAACAGCGCTAATAAATGTAACTTATCTCATAGATTGCTCATGAGGATTAAATGAGATAGGAAATGTAAAATGCTGCAGCCCATACCCTGCACATAGTACTCAATAAATGTTACTTATGTCCATTAAACTGTTACTGAGGTCCATTTGTTGCCCTAAAACAGCTCGGTCAAGAGGGGAGATACCTGTTACACAGGGACAAGGCACTAGTGAGTTAAAATGCCTATAAAGTGAAGGCTCAACCTAACAGTTTTATACACATTATCTGCCCCAATTCTTATGACAAATGTATGAATTAAATATTATTATAATCTTCTTAAAGTTTAGGAAAACGAGGCCCACAGAATTGACCAATCTTGGACTGAGAATAATGGGTTCTGTGCTCAGAGCAGAGATGAATGTACCTTGTTTTGAGACAGTACAGAGGAGAAGACCAATTAGCACATGTAACAATGACAAGAGAGAGGAAAGACTAATAATAACTTCATGTTGGATGCAAACGCACAAGAAGAAGAAGCTGAAGCCTGAGAGTAGTGCTCTCAGAATGAGCGTGTAAAACAGCTTTAACTCCCTCAAGCCTTGCCGTTTCCCTTAGATAGGTGTCATCAAGCATTTCATTATAACAGCAAGGCCTTTTGTTCAAACACAACCTGAGACAATTCAGTTGAAAATGGACCCCTGATGGAAACTGGGTGGGGGCCTGGAGTCTCACCCACTTTGCCTTCCTTGCCTGTACTTGTCCAAAGACAGCAGCTGAGGCAAGTCTTTGGGGCCACAGGATTTTCCAGAGCTTTCTGGTTCATGGAGAACTCAATGAAACATTGTGCAAAAAGCCACTGAGTTACGTAAAAATAATAATTGATCAAAAAGCAGCCTGGAATTGTATACCCTTGTGACGCCTGTCTGAGGTCGAAGATGGGTGATATTAATGGTGGTAAAGGCAATGATTTCAGGCCACAGGGGAGAGAGTGACGTAACTCACAGCACAAAAAGTGTAGGTCAGAACTGTTCAATCAAGGTGGTAGCCTGGAGTTCAACAATGTAGAATCCAGGTCAGGGGCAGAAGTACCAACGAATGGGGCATCACTCCTGGAATCTTTGAGTTGCAATAGATATTTGTGGGCATCTGATGACTTTTATACCCATGACAGCTTGACCATCTGGCTTAGTAACTTTGTCTGAACATCTCTATCTGAACATGTAGTCTACCGTCCATGTCAGAGACAGAGTTACATCTTGGTATTCACAAGGGGATGTAGCAGGAGAGCCACCAATCCCAGGGAATTCATCACATTGAACTAGGAGGGTGGTTTAAGCTTCAGGGTTTGCACCACAGCCTCCTCATCATCTGAACATCCTTTGCTGAGGAGCTTGAGGTCTCTTAACTCAGAATCTTGACAAAGGACACTATCGGTTAAAAGTTACTCGGTGTCTGAAGGGTTCAACTAATATTAACCAATAGAAACATACCCACTGTATTTGATGGGTCATGACTTTGGGTCCAAGCCTGGATGATCTCAAGGTCACAGTGCCCCTGGTTTTTATTTTCAGATTTTCCTTAATGAAGAGCCTTTAGAGAATCAATAGAAACTGTTCTAGTCGGGTTGCTGCTGAGATAAATCGCTTTCAGTTATGAAAGGAAAATACAGATTGGACTTTCACATAGCAAAGGAGAGCCTAGTTTATGGAATTTTCTTTGCAAATGTGGATGTCATTGTATTCAGTAATTTGTATAATATACATTAAGGATTATTAGAATCTGATAAGCTTCTTTGTTGCTTATGAACAGGCACTGCATGCTGAGAGTAACAATCTAATTATCCTAACTGCTGGTATCCAAGACACTGTCTCCCAAGATTAATGTGTTTGCATTATGAGTTTCCCTCTGAGTGAGAGACAGTGGTCCTAAATAAATTGCACTGAATTGCTGTAACAAACAATGAAAATAAATCAACTTCTCATGTCAATTCTAGACTCGGGTGATTTCCACTGTGGATAGAGCAAGGCTGGTCTTCTTGTATGTTAGAATCAAAGCAATTTTGAGGACCATAAACAACCATGACAATCCTTCTTAGCTAACTTGCTGCTCTTCTCAAAGCTCTGTCACTTGAAATTGTCTTTTTTTCTATGCCTTTCTTCTGGTGTTCATTTCACCCTGTGGCTTTTCATCCTGCCCAGATGCATTAGGGTAGTCCCACAGGCCACCCACCAGGGGCAGAGATGTCTTGACATTGGGGTTGTCTCTAACTAAGTGATTAAAAAGTAGCTCTGGAGGCACATTGCTCAGGTTCAAATCCCAACTTCTCTACTTATTTACTTTGCAACTTTGGAAAGTACTTAATCATTCTGTGCTTCAGTTTTATTGTCTGTAAATGAGGATGATATTGCAAAAATATTCTATGGTTTTGTGTGAGGATAAAATGCATTACAACATATAAAATGCATAGAACTGTGCCTGACACATGATAATGTTAGTATTATTATCTTAGTTATTACTATGTGAAATGATGGAAAGAGTCCTGTATATGGAATTTTTAAAAAAATCAACATACCTGAGTACGAGTTTTAGTTCTACTACTAGGATTCCAGATACATAAATTTGGGAAAATTTATTTCAACTCTTAAGTCTGTTTTCCATCTATGAAAGGCAAGAACATCTACCTCATGGGCTACCTATGAGCATTCAGTAGAAAAGCATGTGGCTGCAGGGGTAATGTTACATCATGGTAAAGGGCATACATTGTGGAGCCTTAATGACATAGGTACAAATCTCAGCTAGCGATGAGACCTCGGGTAAGTTTTTTTCCTTTTTAAATCTTAGATCCATTGTCTGTAAATAGGCACAATACTGTCATTTCTTTTTGTGGAAATAAAATGGTGTGACAGTTTCTGGCCTGTGTTCCATTGAGCAGTGAGCAGTATGATTAATAAAGCTCCTGACCAATGACTGGCCAATAGCTGATACTCAGGGCATCCATCTGCCATCTCCCATTCCTTGGGATTCCTCCCTCTTCCTCCCCCAGCACCTGATTAGGACCTGCTGTACAGGAAGAAAGCTTTAAGGTAGACATAGCTCTCAGACCTCTTCTCCCCAATGTAAACCCCATCTGCCCCTGTGGGAGGGAACTTATCATGAGATCTGAGCAAACAGCATCCCTGTCCTGGGCCTTCTGCAAATGAAGAGTCAAAACAGAAAGGAATGTGTTCTATCATGGATCAGACCCAAGTCTTTGTTTCTCCTCCTGGCAAGAGAGCAGACACTCTGCTGATGGCTCTTAGCAAAAGTAGTTCTCAGTGGCTTTGGAAAGATAAAGCTTACCCAAGGCTGACATGTATTTTATTTCAGTGGCCTTGACTGGTGGAAGTTGCTCTTGTTTTTCCTACTTGTTTTAACTCAGGGAACAACACTTGCCATTTTTTGTAATGCTCTGCTCTTCCCAAAGGGTTTGTATGACAATAAAACCCTGTAGGATGCAGGTGTTTCTTAGCACCATTCAACAGGTCAAGAAGTGTGGGCAATGACACATTTATTGAGGGTTTAGGATGTGTCAGACACTCATGAAATAGATATGATGACCCTGTTCTTACAGACAAGGAAGTTAGATCTGAGCAGGATGAGGGCCCTGCTCACAGTAACACAGATGAGGAGAGCCGCCGAGGAAATTCATCTAGTCTGTCTGATTCCCAAACCTCGAAGCTTAACCCAAAGCACAGACAGAATCAAGGACTTGCCACAAGTGCATTACTAATAAGATTTTGCAGGGAGAGGGATGGTCCACAGATTATTTGGATGCAGCATTTGTTTTCTGGATTAAAAAAGTAGAGTGAAAAGTCCTGAATAAGTCAAGAACCTGCCTCTGAGAAACGTGGGGTCCATGAAAGTCATTTGTGTCACAGGGGGAAACATCCACATGACTCTAGCCTGCCCCAGTTCTGAAAGAAATTTCCAGTAAAATCTAAGCCTGCATTGTGCAATAAGGTAGCCACTAGCTGTATGTGAATACTTTTAAGTTTTAATCAATTAAAATTAAATACAGTTAATGCTATGCTATCTGGGTCTCTTGCCAATGCTGCCTTCATCGAGAGCTGGGGAAAATTATGCCCTACAGGAGCCTGTCATTGAAGAATCTGCATTGTCTAGCAGTGAAGAATTTCAGAAACATGCTTGGCTGGAGACTGGTAAGTGAGGTACCCTGGGACCAGGGAAAGAAACCGTTTCTTCTTCCAGAGCCTCTCTCAGAAAATACAGACGGAACATGAGAAAACTTTTGAGATATGGAACTATCTGGTTGATTGTGGCAGTGACTTTACGGGTGTATACATCTCTCAAAGCTCATCAAATCATGTATTTTAGATGGATACCATTTCTTATATGTACATTGTACCTCAATAAAATTGATTTTAAAGCTATGATAAACACTAAACAGGATTTTCTCTCTCTCTCACACACAAACAGGATAGCTGAAATGAAGAAGATAATAAATATCAACTTTGGTGAAGATGTGGAACAACTGAATTCTTTTTATACTGCTGGTAGGAAGGTAAAATGCACAACATTGGAAACCTCTTTTGCAGGCCCTGTTAAAGCTGAAAAACATATGCATGCCTTTGACCCAACAGTTCTGTTCCTAGTAAATAACTGAAAGAAATGTGAACATACATTCACTAAAAGATGTATAGTAGAATATTCATAGTAGAAATGGAATGTTTGTAGCTTCAAATTGGAAAATATCCAAGTGGCCATAATAGGAAAATGGGTCAGTTGCTATACATTAATACAATAGAATACTAAACATTAATGGAATTGAATAAATTATATGTACACACAATAGTGTGAATGAATCTCTCAAATATAATATTGAAAATAAGGAGCTCAACACAAAAGAGTAAAAATAGCATAATATAACTTAAATACATATAACTTAAACACAGAAAGAGAATGCAAGCGAGAGGTTTCTGGGGCTGCTGCTACTGTATTTCTCTCTTAATGTGGGTAATGTTAATAGTGTATATTCAGTTTGTGAAAATTCATTGCATGGTACCCTTTTGGCTTATGCTGTTTCCTGCATGTAGATGATACTTCAATAACATTTACTTAAATCTAAGCACTCCTTAGTACACTCAGGGTTCTTCATTTGGGTTTGAATGTGTTGTAGGAGGCTTGGGCTTCTGCAGAGGGAGTGTGCTGTTACCACTTTGATATGCAATGAATCTGTTCACTTTGGGTGTGACCCAAGAAGCCTCTGCAAGAACATACATGGTCATTACAAGCAGGACGATATAACTTCTCTTCAACACCTTGTTGATAGGCAGAGGAGGGGCTCGGTTGCATCAGAGAAAGCATTGCTGGTTGAAGGCTGAGAAACTCTGGAAGGGGAGCAAGTGAGACTTCTTCGCTTCGGTAGATGTGTAAAGGGAAGAAGCCTTTAGGTTTCTTTTCTCTTCTTGTCTTTTCTTTTGTTTTCTTTTCTTTCTTTCCTTTTCTTTTTTCTTTTCTTTCTTTTTCTTTTTTGAACTTTACTTTGTTCTCTTAGCTCGCTGTCTTTCTAGTTGGTGCATTAAGGAGAGCAAAGACTTGAGGCTATGCCAATGACATTGGTGTAAGCCTGGGTCTTGGATGATAGAAATACATCATGGGTAACAAAGGGAGCTTGGGCCTTGGAGACACAGGGGCCTGATTTGACTGTGAGTCATCACTTGGTATATCTGGGTGAACGTGGAGAAAGTTGTGAAATCTTTCAGAGTCCCAGATTTCTTTACTTTTTTTTTTTTTTTTTAGAATACAATGAATTGCTGTCATTTTGATACACATTCATATTTCAGCATTTAGTGGTCCTGAACAGAAAGTGGAAAAATTCAGCAATTTGCTGGGAAGTCAAGCTGGCCAATTCTGGGGATCTGCTGGGCACACTAAGTTCTTTCTTAATCCCTGCTGAAACTGTGAGAAGCAGCAGCACCAAAACCAGAGTATGTGCTGAATTCAAGGTTCTTTTTGTGCCAGTTGTCAGATTCTGAATGGACCCAAATGGATTGCAAGAACAACCAACTGAGAGTTCTGTTTAAAACTTCTTCAATTTTTAAAAGCAAAAACAATGGTAGGGAATGAAAGCAATTCAGAAAGGTCATGCATGTTTACAAGTGTCTTTGTGTGGTCTTTTCCAGGTTTAGCCACCAGAGACTCTGAAGCTGGCAAGTCTGAGTAACCCGGTGACTCTGTTTTCCCTTCATCACAACATGAGCTAAAAAACACATTGATTTAAATATGGAACCGATGTGTTTTTTAGCTTGTGTTGTGATGAAAGGAAAGCAGAGTCACTGGGTTACTCAGACTTGCCGGCTCTCAGAGTCTCTGGTGGCTAAACCTGGAAAAGGCCACACAAAGGCACTTGCAAACACAAAGAGCCAGTATAGCCAAGACAATCCTAAGCAAAAAGAACAAAGCTGGAGGTATCATGCTACCTGACTTCAAACTATACTACAAGGCTACAGTGACCAAAACAGCATGGTACTGGTACCAAAACAGATATATATACCAATGAAACAGAACACAGGCCTCAGAAATAATGCCACACATCTGCAACTTAAACACATTGATTTAAATATGGAACCAATGTGTTCTTTTTTTTTTTTTTGAGATGGAGTCTCGCTCTGCTGCTCCCGGCCCAATGCGTTCTTTAGCTCATGTTGTGATGAAAGGAAAGCAGAGTCACCAGGTTACTCAGATTTGCTGGCTCTGAGTCTCTAGTGGCTAAACCTGGAAAAGGCCACACAGAGAAACTGGAATCAGAAGAGCCCATATAGCCAAGACAATCCTAAGCAAAAAGAACAAAGCTGGAGGTATGCTACCTGACTTCAAACTATACTACAAGGCTACAGTAACCAAAACAGCATGGTACTGGTACCAAAACAGATATATAGACCAATGGAACAGAACAGAGGCCTCAGAAGTAATGCCACACATCTACAACCATCTGATCTTTGACACACCTGACAAAAACAAGCAATAAGGAAAGAATTCGCTAGTTAACAAATGGTGTTGGGAAAACTGGCTAGCCATATGCGGAAAACTGAAACTGGACCCCTTCCTTACGCCTTATACAAAAATTAACTCAAGATGGATTAAAGAGGGAAATGTAAGACCTAAAACCATAAAAACCCTAGAAGGAAAGCTAGGCAATACAATTCAGGACATAGGCATGGACAAAGATTTCATGACTAAAACACCAAAAGCAATTGCCGCAAAAGCCAAAATTGACAAATGGGATCGAATTAAACTAAAGAGCTTCTGCACAGCAAAAGAAACTATCATCGGAGTGAGCAGGCAACCTGCAGAATGGGAGAAAATTTTTGCAATCTCTTCATCTGACAAAGGGCTAATATCCAGAATCTACAAGGAACTTAAACAAATTTACAAGAAAAAAAAAAAACCCATCAAAAAGTGGGAGAAAGATATAAACAGACACTTCTCAAAAGAAGATATTTATGTGGCCAACAAACATATGAAAAAAAGCTCATCATCACTGGTCATTAGAGAAATGCAAATCAAAACCACAGTGAGATACCATCTCACACCAGTTAGAATGGCGATCATTAAAAAGTCAGGAAACAACAGATGCTGGAAAGGATGTGGAGAAATAGGAACGCTTTTACACTGTTGGTGGGAGTGTAAATTAGTTCAACCATTGGGGAAGACAGTGTGGCAATTTCTCAAGGATCTGGAACCAGAAATAACATTTGACCCAGCAATCCCATTACTGGGTATATACCCAAAGGATTATAAATTATGCTGCTATAAAGACACATGCACACATATGTTGATTGCAGTACTGTTCACAATAGCAAAGACTTGGAACCAACCCAAATGCCTATCAATGATAGATTGGATAGAGAAAATGTGGTACATATATCACATATATACCACGGAATACTATGCAGCCATAAAAAAGGATGAGTTCCTGTCCTTTGCAGGAACGTGAATGACACTGGAACCATCACTCTCAGCAAACTAACACAAGAACAGAAAACCAAACACCACATGTTCTCACTCGTAAGTGGGAGTTGAACAATGAGAACACATGGACCAGGGAGGGGAACATCACACACCAGGGCCTGTCAGGGTATAGGGGGCTAGGGGAGGGATAGCATTAGGAGAAATACCTAATGAAGATGACAGGTTGATGCGTGCAGCAAACCACCATGGTGTGTGTATACTTATGTAACAAACCTGTACATTTACCCCAGAACTTAAAGTATAATAATAATAATAAAAATAGAAAACAGCATTTGCAAAGCGATTTGTTTATTCAAAAATAGTGCCTGTTATACTAAAAAAAAAATTGGCTGATGATGCTGGCAGAGGGTGGCAGGGCCCAATATTTGCGTCCCAGGCTGAGCAAGAGTGAATAAATGTGATTCCAAAACCAAATAAGAGAAGTCAGAGGCTCTTTCCAACCTTGCCTGGTGGGCTTCTGGCCACAGCAAGAAGTGCCATGGAAAGTGTTGGGTGGTGATGATGCAAAATGGAACTTGAGCAGGAGAGAGGAAAAAGCAGTACCCCTTGAAAAAGGTGCAGAGAGAAGATATGGGGAAAGCCCCAAATTCCTCACCAAAGGCCAGCCTCAGGGTTTATCATTGGTGCCTCGGCCCAGGGCGGGAGTGGAGGAGTGTAGAGACAGGGCTATGGCTTGGACAAAGGCATCATTAAAGAATTAAGAAACAAGGGGTTCAGGCAAAGCACCTCCACACGCAGCAGGTCCACAGGTTGAAAACTTCACATCTATTCTAACAAACCCCCAGGCTTGAGGGCTGCTGCAGGGAGGGTGGGAGGCGGGGGAGGAAAACGGGGAGAAGGCAGAGATCCCAGGCCACATAACCAGCAGCAAGGCAAATGTGTGATGCGCCTTTTCACCATCGAGTTAGATGTGCCTCCCTGGTTATGATGGGAATCAATTCAAATATACTTTCTTGATCAGTTCAACTACATGGAAAGTGGTCACATGTGACAGAATGATTTGTTATAGCACAACTTACATATTTCAAGTGGACTAAAAATTAGCATCATTTATAGTATCTTAAGATAAATAACCTTTGACTAGAAGCTTCCTTTCCAATACTTTAAGGTCTACAAGAGGCATCCAGAACATTTACTACTGTGGAAAATGAAGACCAGTTAAATCGAATGGAAGGAAAGAAGGGCGTGTGGTTTTTCTTTTTGATGAATTGCTGTAACACTGTCCTTCAGGTGGCTGAGGGAGTTTTATATGTGCTTTAGACATGACTAGGTGCTGAAGCTCTTGCAGAACAACTATGATACTGTGTGAATTCTGCCCTTTTGCTGGTGCTAATATGGCTTTTGGGTCCACCACTACATTAGAGCTATCAACTCCATTTGTATTAATTTTTGTTACAATCTTACAAAGGTGAGTGTTTTTGGGTGTTTCAGGTCTACATTCTATTTTAAGACTGTGTGTTCTGTTTTCATAAATTGTCTTGAGCCCAAAGTAGTGTCCAGAGCCCCAGATTTGTTATATAAAACAGAAGAGATACATTCTAAAGTATTAGCATTAGTAAAGTCAGTTTTATACTTTTTAAACCATGATCTTCATTAAGATAAACATTTTACATCAAGATCAAGTACCAGTTCACAACGTGTGCACACACACAAAGAAATATTTTACAAAAGAGTATTCTGTAATATTACAAAGCAATTATTACAAAATAATTATCTGTAATGGACTCAGATGTTTCCAATTCTATTGTATTTATTTTTAAAACAAAATGTGCCAGTTACAATGATCTAAATCTATTTCATCACCTCCCAGTAAGCCACCACCCACAGTCTGAAAACCACCAGTGTGCAAGGCACAAGGTAGTCAGGAGTAAATGATACCACCATAAAGATTGGATCAAATAGCTTTCTGTTCACTAGCAAAAATTGGATCTTTCCAAAGCAGAAGAAGCACCTGAAAGTAGTGGTTCCTAGTGGAACTCCTGAATTTAGTAGTAGTTTTCAACCTTAGCTCTGTATTAGAATCACCTCTTGTGTTTTAGAAACTCCCTGGCCTGAAGCCAACACCCCAGGCCAATTAAATCAAAATTCCTGAAGGTGAGACCCAGTGATTGCTAGAGTGTCTCAAGGGATTTTAATGTGCAGGCAAAGCTGTGAACCACTGGTCTACTGGGAGATAGTTGTTTTCTAGATAGATGCTCTCCTCAAAAAAACTCTCCTTGGAAGAATCAGCCCATCCCTACTCCAGCTCACTCCTCTTCCTCATGGGGTCAGAGACACCTGGACACTCAGCCTCCCATTTTTTCTAGGCCCAGATACCAGGCAGGAACATCACTGATGCCCTAGTGATAATACATTGATACCCACTGTTTGGAGAGGAGTGAGAACTTCCTTTCTTTGGCTCTAAAGCAGAGACTAAAATTTGTAGTTATCTATGAATTCATCTGAAATGACATGAATGGGCAGCCTGCCACCCACCTCAGGTTCCTGCTGGGATTAGCAGGCTAATGTTGATAAAGCACACTGAGGTCTTCACACCAAATGACCAAGAGATTATGCTAAGAAAGCTGTGCTATATGTAGTTTGCTATTAAGGAGGGCAAAAAAGATAAGGTAGTTTCTTCTGTTGGGGTGTGTTCAAATCAAGCATCTTTGCTGCTGCTACTTTAGCCCATAAAATGTCTCATCCAGGTTGTACAGGGATTTAATTACATAGGAGACCAGACTTTGCCTTTTCACCTGCATTCTGAAATATGCTTTTAACCAAAACATCTATGGCTCCCGAGACATTTTTCCAATCACATCTGAACATAATTATAAAGATGACCTAAATTTCCAATCTAATTGCTGCACTTAGTCCTGCCAGAAATCTCTCTCTGTTAAATATGGCTGGAAAATGACACGGCAGAAACACTCAGCAAGTTTTCTTCTCTTGATTTTTGCAAGATACCAGGGTTTAACCTCTAGCAAATATGCATTTAATAACAAAGGCTTATTTGAGTATTTCTTATATGAAATATATGTATCTCCATTTAGCATTTTTTAGTAGAGCTAAACCACAGGGAGGGAGGGAAAGAGGAGGGAGAGCGCAGAGAGGATGTCAGTCTCTCCTGTGCATTTCTGATCAATCATCCCATTTATCACATGATACTAGGCCCGGGAGTTATCAATCATCCCATTTATCACATGATACTAGGCCCGGGAGTTATCTCATTATAGGGCTTATCGAGCTCAGATCTTTGCGACCCCATATGTTATTCCAGAAGTATGTGCTCTGGTTAATAATAGATGGTTAGCCACATAGTTAAGTAGAATGATTGGCACCTTTTATTGGTGGTCTTTAAGAATAATTTAAAGAAAATGGCTGACCAGAGAGCAGAGCTTTATTGTTGCACTGGCTAACAAACGCCTGCTTGTTTGTAAACAAAGAAACTCCTCCTTCCAAAGATTAAGCTCCTGGACCTATCTGGAAATCTGCTCTATTGTAAGTGGTGTTCAAATCCTCTTAGAAACTACGGGTCCTGAATCTTCCCTTCCTTTTTCTCTAAGGATATTTAATTCTTTTTGGGAACTGTCAAAACTTGATGCTAATACATCTATCCCTCAAAGCAGGCAAATTAATTAGAAATTAACCACTAATTTAGTGCCAGTGTCCGATGGGCCAGGTAAAGTTTGGGAAGAACAGGCTGAAGTTTGATTGCTAAAAGCTCCACTAAGGAATGTAGAGTGAATAAACACTTAAGCCAAAACCTAAAAATCAACCACACATAAATAGAAAGCCTGACATAGAAAGCGAGCATTATGCGCATGTGCAAGTTTGTATTTGGAGATCTCTACTGAATGTGGGGCAGGGACTGTGGCTGCAAGACTGTGAGTTTCTCTTTGAGAGGTGGGGAGTGGGGAGGGTTTAGAGGAATTAATGTTTACTGAACTCCTACTGTGTGTCAGGCATGGGCAGGTTTTTACAAACTAACTTAATTCATGCTCATACCTTCCTTGGTGGTATCTATGCTGGGTATCTTCTATATCCTCTCCCACCTCCCCACCCCAGACCCACTACTACCTTGTTCTGTCCCCCCAGGAGGCTGACCTGTATGAACTGCATCAACCAGCTCCTTGTTCTAGCACTTTCATTTGGACACGGCCAGTAGTTTAGCATCAGTAGAAAATCAGAGAGCAGGGAAAAGTAGTTAATTGACTCTCTGGTCTGTTCCTGTGTAGTATCTGCAGAGTGATGCTCTCTGGTTCCTGGAAACCATTCCCTCCCTCAGCCCATTAGGTGAGCCTGACTGCTAATGATTCTCTCCTGCAGGTCCGAGGATGGTATCAGCCCTTGCTGGCTTCCCCAAACCTTGCTCACACCTGGTAAGTAATCCCTTTATTGAAATCTCCCACCACCCAGCTTGAGTGTGTCATCTGATACCTGCTTAGGCCCTGATGGAGACAGTATCCTTGGCCCCATTTGTAGACATGAGGAATTGGAAATTCAGATTAACTAAGTAACTGGGTTGAGCACATGCAGAGAATAATTGTTGAAATTGTGCTCTCCCCTTTATGCACATAAAGCAAAGTATCCTCAGACATTGCTGTAGTTATAGAACACAGCTGTGGCTACAAGGGTTCTAACAGGGGACTGGATGACAATTCAGGTGGGCTTAGGAATCCAAGTGAGGAAGGCAGGTGTGCTGGTCAGATCTCTGATGCTTCCCATGTCCAGTCACCCACCCTGATTTAAAGGGATAGTAAGCAGAGGGATGAGGCATCAGCACACCTCAGCACTATGGGCTCCACTAGACACCTGAAGCCAAACTGGAGCCCCTCAGAGATATGGGCCCAAGTCTGGTTATTGCTTTGGAAACCACCACTGCAGTAGGCTGGCATTTGCCCTTGTACTCTCAGCTCTCTGGCAACTCACCATAGGATTCTAATTTTCCCCTAGCATTTTCCTAAAATGTTTTCAGTCCAACAGGAATTAAAGATGAACAGGAGTGCAAAACTTGTGCTGGGAGAGCTACTCACCCCATTAAAAAAAATACAACTGATATTTAGCTTGTGGCTCTTATATGCTAGATGATATCAAATAATAACTGAGTGTACAATCTTCTGGTAATGTTCCCATTTCACAGATGAGAAGACTGGATTATAGAGAAATTCAGAAACTTGCCTAACATCTTACAGCTAATCAATGGTAGAACTGGGGCTTAAATCCAAGTCTGTTTGATATAAATATCTTTGCTTTGAACTATTATGCTATGTAGGTAGCTGAATTTGTTCTTTTCCTTGCTGTTTTTCCTCTGAGATAGGTAGCACAGTTGCAACCATCAGCTAAGTATTTTCCACCTCCTTCTTAATACACTTTTTCTCATTTCTTCCCAAGCACCCAAAAGATGCTTTTCATGGTGGAAGCCCTCTTTTCTCCTGGCTTAAGCAAGAACCTGTCTTTGATCTTCCATAGCTTTGAAATGATCGAATCTAGATGTTGTCCAGCTCTCCTGTTCATTCTTTAATTGGAGAGGGCAGGTTCATACTAAATGTTAAAAGTAATGGATCACCATTTAAGAAACACTAAGAGCTCTTCCATTCCATATTTTCCCAGAACATAGAAGTATTTCCAATTATCCTGCTTTTCTTCAACCTAAAATCAACAAATGAATAACAGATGTCAGCTCCCATGGAAGGCTACTTACGGAATACTGGCTGTTCTTGCTTATTGAAAACCCTTTAGCATGGGTTTCTTTCTGTTTCTGTTACCATGACAATATTTGGCCCCTTCCCATATTTAGTTTTTCCAGATCTGAGGCACACTTCACACAAGTAGACTGATCATTACAACAGGTAGTATTCACCATGTACGATAACAGTTTTAAGTGGATTTAATTTATTGTTCATTATTACGGTCCTGTTGCCCATATGTTTACTTCAGTTCACCAAGTTATGGCACTTAGTACAGTTGATATTTCAACTATTCATGGTGCAGATTTCAGCTCAAAGATCACTTACTTCAAACTACTTTTCTGATTCTCCAAGACTACACTAGACTGCTGAGTTCCCTGCATAATCTCTTTCATTGCATTTTCTACAATCAGAGTAGTTTTATTTTGTTGCTTTTTAAATAGCTTTATTTTTTAGAGCAGTTTTAGGTTCACACCAAAATTGAGCAGAAGGTACACAGAATTCTCATATATGCTCTGCCCCTATGCGGGCACAACTTCTCCCACTACTGACATCACCCACCACAAGGGAATATTTGCTACAATTGATGAACCGACACTGAGACACCATCACTGCAAGTCCATAGCTTTCACAGTAGGGTTCACTCCTGTTGTACTTTCTATGGGTTTTGATGTATGTATAATGATATGTGTCCATCATCGTAGTATCACATAGAGTAGTTTCATTGCCCTGAAAGTCATCTGTGCTCTGCCTATCATCCCTCCCTTCCCCAACCCCTGGAAACCACTGATCTTTTTATTGTCTTCATAGTTTCGCTTTTCCAAGAGTGTCAGAGTTGGAATCACACAGTATGTGGCATTTTCATATTGGCTTCTTTTACTTAGTAATATGCATTTAAGATTCCTCCATGTCTTCCCATGGCTTAATAGCTCACTTAATTTTTTTGTGCTAAATAATATTCAATTGTGTGTATGTACCATAGTTTATTTATCTATTCATCTACTGCTATGGGTTGAGTGTGCCCCCAGAACACATGTTTGGAAATTTGGTCCCCAGTGGGGTGGTATTGGAAGGTGGGGTCTTTAAGAGAGGATTAGATCATTAACAGGAATGAATGCTACTTTCTTGGGGTGGCATTTATTGTCATGGGAGTGAGTGAGTTCTGGCTCTTGAGGTGCTCAATTAGTTACCATGAGAGTGGGTTGTTATCAAGTGAGGTCACCCCTCTTGATTTGCCCTTTTCACATGTGTCCACTTCCCCTTCTGCTTCCCCACCATATTACAAGGCAGCATGAGGCCTTCACCAGAGGCTGGCCAGATGCGGGCTCCCAATCTCGGACTTCTCAGCCTACAGAACCATGAGCCTAAGTGAACCTCTTTTCTGTAGAAATTACCCAGTCTCAAGTACTCTGTTCTAGTAACAGAGAATGGATTAAGACACCTTCTGAAGGGCTTCTTGGTTGCATCAAAGTTATGGCAGTTATGTATAAAGCTGCTGTAAGTATCCATGCGCAGGTTTCTGTGTAGACCTAGGTTTTCAACACCTTTGGGTAAATACCAAGGAGCATAATTGCTGTATCATGTGGTACGATTATGTTTAGTTTTGTAAGAAACCACCAACTGTCTTCCAAAGTGGCTGTATCATTTTGCATTCTCACCAGCATTGAATGAGAGTTTCTGTTGGTCCACACTCTGTCCAGCATTTGGTGTCAGTGATCTAGATTCTGGCCATTCTAATAAGTGTATCTGGCATCTTATTTTAATTTAAAATTCCCTAATACTATATGATATGGAGCATCTTTTTATTTTACTTTACTTTTCTTACTTTACGTCTTACTTTACTTTTCAATTAAGATGGCTTACTTGCCATCTGTATATCTTCCGTGATGAGGTGTCTGTTTAGACTTTCTGCCCAATTTTTAATCAGTTGTGCATTTTCCAATGTCTGTGTTTGCTGAAGAAATATAAATCCCTTGAATGCAAAGGTGATGCCTTTTGTATTACTGCTGTGCTCTCTGCACCTAGCTCCAGCCACAAGGGTACAACAAGAGTTTGTTTAATGAAAGAACACATATGTGCATAAACTTGAACACTGCTCCGTGAGGCAGTCAGCCTAGCATTGTTGATACTGATATTGGCTAATTTGCTAACTTTGCGGCCATGAGTGACTTAGCCTCTTCAAGTCTCAGTGTCCTCATCTCTAAAGTGAATATAGTAAGTCCAGGCACAATGGCTCACGCCTGTAATTCCAGCACTTTGGGAGGCTGAGGCAGGTGGGTCACCTGAGGTCAGGACCGGCCTGGCCAAAATGGTGAAACCCCATCTCTACTAAAAATAAAAGAATTAACAGGGCTTGGTGGCACATGCCTGTAATCTCAGGTACTTGGGAGGCTGAGGCAGGAGAATCGCTTGAACCCTGGAGGCGGAGGTTGCAGTGAGCCAAGATCATGCCACTGCATTCCAGCCTGGGCAATAAGAGTGAAATTCCATCTCAAAAAATAAATAAATATAAAAATAAAAAAATAAAGTGAGTATAATAATACTATCAAACTTTCTGGCAGTTGTGAGAATTACATGGGACAATAAATGTGAAAACAGTTTGTGAACTGTAGTTCTAGATATTTATAAGGAATTACTCATGATAAAATCTGGCAAATTGGACCCTAAATAAGCATTTCAGGAAAACTTTCAGCACAGGATAACTGTCACCTACTTCAATATTTACAGTTGATGACATTAGCACTTAATTGTAGCTACTGTTAAATGAATGTGTTTCGAATGTCAAGTGTTTGCCACACGTGATTACAACCACCATCCACCATAAGTATTATGTCTTCTCTTTCAGAGATAAATAATTTAAAGCTCAAACAAGATTACAGTGACTGAGCAAGAATTTGAATCAGGGTAGGTTTGACAGCAAACAAGAAATGCTTTCTACTTGCCCCGAATGACCTCTGACAGCTTAACTAAATTTGCCAAAATAACAACCTCTAGTATGCACATTTTTTAATTTTTCTAAAATAATTCTATCTGAGCAAGAGATAATTGGGAAGCAAGAACATGTCACTGGCTGCTCTGGGCAGTCTTTGTGAAAGCATCTCTACCCATGCCCTCTGCATAGATGGGCACAGGGGCTCACGCAGGGATTGTAGCCCTGCCTTGGCCTTGCTATGAGGCCAGCTCTTAATGTCAAATATGAACAGTGATGCTTTGCCTGGTGGGGTTGCATGTGTCAGCTCGAGGACTAGATACAAAGGCATGAATATATTTGTCCCTTACCCCCAGGCCCACACAAGTCAGAGATTAGCCTTAACTTGATGGAACTTTCTTTATTAAGGACAACCAGACGTTGGTTTCTGTTTCTGGTGACTAGAAGACGACTATGGAGAGTTGTTTTCTCAGTGACACTTCCCCCCATCTTGCTACGTCCATAGAACTCCAGCAGAAAGATTTCAGAGGCCACCTGGAGAACAGGATAGCTTGGAAAGCGGGTTGGAGCTGTATCTATTCCCGCATACTCAGTCACAACACAACAGATGTAGATCTAAAGGAGTCTGTTAGAATCAGTCCCCAGCAAATTTTAGGAATTCGACAATTGCTAGGGTTTCTATTTTAGTCTAGAGTCTGAAAATGTGTTTAGTGCTTATTCTGCTGCCTAGGTACAGTAATCCCCCATAGAATGCTGGTTCTTGCCCTAGTTTTTCTTTCCTAAAATCTCTTGGAGGCAGAAATATGTCTCTTCTCTATATTGCTATATATTTCTTCATATGAAATGTATCACTTCAGCTATTATAAAACTAGGGAATAGTAAAAGCTCTGCCACTATTGAAGGGCTACTAACAAAAATGACCTTTCTTCCCCACTCTCTCCCCAACCCTTTGCCCCTGGCCTGTCCATCACTCTTGTCCTAAGATATTTGATGAGGTCTTTTAGGACCACAAATGTGAAAGGTTGTCCCCATCACTAGGTCTGACTTCTGCCCTACCTCAGTGCATTTTATTACCCTTATCTGCTTATTGGATTACCATTAGCTACTTATCTTGACAAATGCACAACCATAAATATAATTTACTGGATTTTGAAACCGTAAGCCATGGCTTGTTTATATCATTCTTTGTTTCCAGGCAGGATTTAGTAGCACATATGTTTATTAAGGAATCCTTCCCGTTCCCTACTCTGAGCAAGGGAATATATTTCCCAGTTTCTTTCCCCTTTATTTCCCTGCCAAAGAGGCCCAAATAGAAGCTGCTTCTTGGTTTATATCCTTTTTTATTTTTTCTTGGAACAGAAGGATATGGCGTTTGAGCAAAATATGGTACTTCCTTCACAGAAATTTATGTTATTGATGAGTGTGAGCCAAGGAAAAATTCAAAAATATCCTTGACACCTATGTCTCATGTATGTGCCAGTGAAGTTTTAGACAAGAATTCACGAAGTAAAGAATCCTCTGATCATTTATACTTAATAAATGCATACATTTCTTCATCTGAGCAACATCTTAAGTAGTTCATATTTCATTGAGCCTTCAAAGACAAAGCACCTACAATTTAGGTTCTAGCTGCCAGAATTGGAGTCTGAGAATGGCTAAACATACTCCTGCCTCGATGTCAACTCCGGAACTTTGTTGAAATGCCTCTTTTACTTGTTCTAAAATCACGAATGACACTGTACCCTTTTCCTGTGAATGTTTCTTCCCTGGTTAATTGACATTTCTATCTGAAATGCTTTTCTGAAATTTGAGGGGGGAACCTGGGGGCAGGATATGATCCCCTGAATTAAAAATTTTTATTTGGAGTTGAAGGCAAATTCAGAGCTAGAATTCACTGGCTCAGGCATGGAAGGACTTCAAGAGCCTGAAGCCTCTGTTAATGGACTCTGCGGTCATCACTTTTAAGACCTCTCATCCAGCTACTCATAAAAGAGCAGGGAAGACCTGCCCTTTGTGCACCAAACAGATGCTCTCTGTACTTCAGCTTTCAGATCCCCTCAAGGGCCCCCGAGGCACTAGGATGGCTGCCCTCTGGCCTCTGAAGCTGTTGGGTTATCCTGATGTTCTCTCTGGAGTTGGGAGCAGGTATATCTCATACATTCACACAGACAGATGCATGGAAAAGTGCATTTGTGAGTGATTTTATTGTTTTGACCAAGTGCACTTAAGAAAACAGAATACTCAATTCAAACAGACTCCAGATTCTCCATCCAAGTGTCTCAAACGTCTAGGGTGGCCATTTATCTTAGTACTCAAGTACAGTGACTCAAGCCCCCACCTCACCTTCTATGTGCTACTCCTTTCAATATTCCAGGAGATTTCTTGGTCTCCTGGTAAGTCTGCATAGCATCTAGCTTGATAACATGGCTTTAGGTTTTATCATGTAGGCTTCCTTCAGCCCACATTGCAACCACTCCAAAACCTTTCTCCCCTCAGAGGGCTACTAAAACTTTTGCAGAAAGTTTGAAATAAAAGGAGCTGTTGCATAGCTCTGTACAGGTACAAATTTCACTTTGGGTATTAGACATCACTTTCTGGAGACTCCATGAGCCATCGCTCACCACAGATGACTTATCAGTGGCCATATTGTCCCCATCTTGTCACAATCTTTTGGGGCCTCCTCCTTTCTGAATAGCTTCTTTTCTTCTCTGCTGTCTGTCTTTAAAACATAAATTCTTCATATGTCAGTCAAGCTCTTAACTTCCTAGTTCACATTAGTTTACAGATACCTCTGCTAGCCAAAAACTCATTGAGTTGTTCAGAAAAGCAAAGAATATTCTACTCCTTCCAGCTATCCATATTTTGTCGGCACAAATCAGGGGGCATGTTAAAATAATAATAAACCACCGATACAGCATGGCCTTGATCAATCAGAGTGCTGGCCATAAACCTCCATGTGGCAGACCACTGAAAATCAACTACGGGGCAAAAAGCGTGAGCAAAGATTATGAAATTGTGGTTTTCCTAGGCAGGAGATTCTGTGACACTTCGGCAGGCTCTACAAGCCCAAGAAGAGTTGAAAGCTATACTTTCCCACTGACCAGGGAACGTCTCCTGTTTTATTTTCTCCTCCCAATTATACTGATAAAATTGTTATTGTTGATCAGTCCGTGGAACACCTAGAAGTGGAAAGTGAGCATTCATTAGGTGCCTACTATAGGCTGAGTGCCAAACATTATTATTTAAATCTCATACACCAATGCTTGGAGGCGGGTAACATAATCCACGTTTAATGAAGGGAGAATGGAAGGCTCAAAGACCCCAAGGTGCTAAGTAACTTGCCCAAGGTAACTCTCCTGATAAGAGATGGGGCTGGGATTTGATCCAAGGTCTGGCTGAGTTCTCAGTCTGTGCTTTTCCCTTGCCTTTTGGGTAGGCAGAGATCGTAATCCCAGCAGCTGAAGAACTTAAGAAGCCGATGGCTCCTGGTAGGGTCTGCCCCTGCCTTCCTTTTTCCAAATACACACTGAACTCCTTAGAGAAAAAGTTTACTCCCCTGTTTATAAAAGTCCTAAAGTTCTCCAAAGCTTCGCAGCTGTGTGAAGCACATTATGCTCTCCTCCCCAAATCCTGCTATGGAACAGGCACTTCATATAGGCTTGCACTTCATCTATAAACACTCATTGCATTTTATCCCAAGCAGCCATCAGTACAATTCATTAATATACCCCCATTGTTGTGAATATTCCAGGTGAATATTATAATAAAGAAAATGGGACAGGGCACGGTGGCTCACGCCTATAATCCCAGCACTTTGGGAGGCCGAGGAGGGCGGATCACGAGGTCAGGAGTTCAAGACCAGCCTGACCAACATGGTGAAACCCCGTCCCTACTAAAAATACAAAAATTAGCCAGGCATGGTGGTGAGCGCCTGTAATCCCAGCTACTCAGGAGACTGAGGGAGGAGAATCACTTGAACCTGGGAGGCAGAGTTTGCAGTGAGCCGAGTTCACTCCACTGCACTCCAGCCTGGCTGACAGAACAAGACCCTGTCTCAAAATAGATACATAAATAAATAAATAAATAAATAAATAAAATGACCTAGAATATAGAAATGGAATAATTTCCCCACTCAAGTAGAAGTTGATCTATTTTCTCCTGCTCTCCCAAGTTTCCTACACTTGGGAGACTTGTGGGAAAGTCAAGTCAAAATCCATCCTTGGGAGGGCTACAAGGCCAGGGGCTTGTCTGCCCATTTGAAATAATGATGAGTTTACTAGTGGCCATGTTGGGGAGGTGGAGATCAGAGACAAATCTGAATGCTATGGGTTTCTCCTTGTTCCCGGGCACTTCCAATGACACTTGCATCCATTGCCTGATGCGGACCTGCTGGCTCACACCAACGGAGAAACAAGAAACCTTGGTCTTTTTGCTTAGCATCTTAGAGATAACAAGTTTCTCAAGAACTTCTCTGCTGGGGAAAAAGCAGAAATGATTCTCTGACAGATCAGACCAGAATTAGCTGTTTAATAAAGAGATTCTGGACTTCATCAATTGACATTCATGAAAGGTATCTTTCCCTTGCCAAGGAGTTTCAAAAGAGTCAACAGAAATCCCAGGACACTGATGGGACAAAATCATGGCAGATGCCACCCTGCTCTGCCACCTGGATGAGTGCATCTGCCTCCTAGCTTTTCTCCTGGCCCTCACTCTGTGGGGGTGGTTGGGTAGGAGAAGAGGGGGGTGAGCGGCTTAGGGAGTTAAGACCACCCTCAGGCTTTTTTTTTCTTTCTTTTTTTTTTGGAGCGTGCAAGGTTTGAGCAAACAAGACCTCCTGAATTAACCCTCTCCTGCCCACCCTCACACTTCCCTTGAGTCTATTCTTTATATAGCCAGGAGATCCTCTTTAAAATTGAAGTCAGACCACATCACTCCTCTGTTCAGAACCATCTACGATCTTCCTTCAGTAAATTCATCTCCACAACTCCACATGATCTGGGCCCCTATCATGCCTTTCTTTATGTCATCTCTGCTCCAGCCACACTGACCTCTTCCCTGGTCCTCAAAAGTACAGACACACTCCCGTTTCAGGGCATTGGCCCCCACTGTTCTCTGTCCCTAGATGCTCTTTCCCAAATATACACATGGCTTCCTTCCCTGGCGGCCTTATCTAACATCCTTCCAGAACATCACATATCTTATCTCTGCTTCCTTATTCCTCCTTATCACTTATCTTCAACTATCATATGCTGTAACTTAATTTATTATTCATCTTTGGTGTCTTACCTAGACTATAAACTCCATAAATGTTTTATCTGTTTGCTCCCTGTTGTATCCCTAATGCCTACACCCAGTGTCTGGCACACTCAGTAATGTTTGTTGAATGAATACATTAAATGAGGCAAAGGTGGCTGCATTCGTCTTTATCCTCAGTAGGTAGGAAACTAGCAGCAGCAGCAGCAGCAATAAAGGTTTAGTTTTTTGTCATTTTCCCACTGTCAAAGAGTTTTCACGTCCATCAACCATCTGATCTCCTCTCCCTGTGAGACGGTTATAACACATGTTGATTCCTACTTCTACACCAATGGGGGGTGTGGGAGAAGGCAAGTGGAAGAAAAGGCAGGAAGATGCAGACCAAAGAATGTTGGATCCAACGTCAGAACATTTTGAGTCTTTCACAAACTTCCCCTCGATGGGGCTTAACATGAGTCACTTTATCATTATGGATCCAGTTTCTTCTTGTTTATAAAATAACAAGGTTGAACTTGTATTGGGTAGTTTTAAGTCTTCTGCTTTCTGGAAGCTGGGTGTAAAGTTCCAGTTTTATGACCTCCAATGTGTTTCTTTCAACTCATACTGAATGTCTCTCTTTCTGAGAAGTGGTATCTTGACTCTATCCCTTTCTTCAGTCCCTGTGATTGTAGCTAGACCTGTCCGTGGGTTCACTTTAAGCTTTCTACGGCAATCCTTGTAGTTCCAAATATGAAGGTCATTAAATCCCTTTTAAATCTATCCCTTCATTCTATCTGGGAGTCATCTGTGCTCTCTAACATGCAATAATTTTTTAATATCACAGAGAAATGCTTATGTTATCTCTGCTCCAGCCACACTGATCTTTCTACATGTTACTAAGTGTAAAAAGCAGAATCTAAAATAAATAAATAAAACAAAACAGTATGGTTTCAATTACACAAAATATGTATAACAAAAAGACTGGAAAAAAAGATGCAAAAGGTAAATTGTGGCTTCCTTTGCATAGGTAATTTACAGTTTTTCTCACCTGTTTGTTCATTTAGGTATTTTTCCAATATTCTCAAATAAATGTGTTTTGCTTACTGACATTATTTCCTTCATTAAAAAATTTAAGACAAATCAAAAAATAAGAAAAAACATAAAACATAAGAGACATAATTTAGAGCAACTATTTTTATTTTCTAAGAAAATATTTTTGAGATTCTGAACATAGCCTACCTCAAATTTTTTTTTTTTTTTTTTGAGATGGAGTTTCACTCTTGTTGTCCAGGCTGGAGTGCAATGGTGCAATCTCGGCTCACCCCAACCTCCGCCTCCCAGGTTCAAGTGATTCTCCTACCTCAGCCTCCCGTGTAGCTGAGATTACAGGCATGCGCCACCACGCCCAGCTAATTTTTTGTATTTTTATTAGAGATGGGGTTTCACCATGTTGGTCAGGCTGGTCTCGAACTCATGACCTCAGGTGATTGCCATCTTCTCTTGTTCTTCTGATGCTCTTTTTGAGTGATGGCAAGAGCTGTGTGAATTCTCAGGGTGAGCTCTTTGTGTACAGGTTTGGTATAGATAAAGTTTCTGGTGAGCAAAGGGAGTTTTTACTAAGCCCTTGGCCAGCACAAGACCACCTGCGCTATGCTAAATGAAGTTTCTACATGCCAGTCAGGCACCCTGGGAGGAAATTTCAAAGCCAAAGGCATTTGGAGTTATGGAATGGCCAGTCACAAGACTTAGAGAATGAGATTGAAATGCTTTTGAGTCACCATCAGAATAGGTCCACTTTCCTATTTGCAAGGTGTGTCTGGAGCCTAGGGAGAACGTTTCTTTATTTTGAATATTGGCTTTGAACTTTAGGCCCACTTATTGAACTGTAGGCCCACTTATGGAAACCCTCCAGGCCATTTAAAAGCCCCCCAGGGGATGAGAGCTCCAGTGTTTGCAGATTGAGCTCTGTACAATTCGAGACCACCATTCTGAGAGCAGTAGTTCAAGACAATGGTCTTTCTTTAACTCATTTTTTTCTATTATTCATAGCAGATAACTCAGTTGTCAACAGTGTGTTAATCAAATCGTTTTAGAGTGAACATTTTATTTTATTTTATTTTATTTTTGAGACAGTCTTGCTCTGTTGCCCAGGCTGAAGTACAGTGGCATGATCTCAGCTCACTGCAACCTCTGCCTCCCAGGTTCAAATAAGAGGCTCATGCCTTAGCCTCCCGAGTAGCTGGGATTACAGGCACCTGCCACCAGGCTAATTTTTTTGTATTTTTAGTAGAGATGGGGTTTCACCACGTTGGCCAAGCTGGTCTCAAACTCCTGGCCTCAAGTGATCCACCAGCCTCGGCCTCCCAAAGTGCTCGGATTACAGGTGTGAGCCACTGTGTCCGGCCTAGAATGAACATTTTAAAAGCAGACACATTGTGTGGCATGTCCCTTAATGTATATTCTGGTGCACATGAAAGCCTACAAACAAAGCTATGCCTTCAGTCCCGTTCCTTCCTTTGCTCTAGAAATGCAACATGCTGGGGTGGCTTAAAAGGAAGGTCTTGCTGTGCTTTATTGATCACCTTGGTCTTTCCTGCTCATAGGCAGCTGGTGATCTTGGAAACACATCTTACATTTATGGAAAACAGGAGGACTGAGAAGGTCCTTTGGAAACTGTAGGAATGAGGCACTCTGAGAGCTCCATGTATCCAAAATACTGCTCTCGTAGGTGGGAATGAGGTTGCAAATTTGGAGGAGAAAGACTGGGAATGAACAAAATGACTCCTTCTCAGCAGAGACCATGTCACTCCTTCTTGGGAAGCTGGAGGCTCATTCCCAGCCTTTCCTCAGCCCCAGCCTGCTCCAGCACAGGTGATCTTGTGATGGCCAAGGGCTTGGGAAGAACTACCTTTGCTCACCTGAACGCTTATTTACACCAAACCTGTACACAAAGGGCTCACCCTGAGAACTCACATAGCTCTTGCCATCACTCAAAAAGAGCATTAGAAAGAAGGCAAGCCTGAGTGTGTCCATCCATGAGCAGTGGAGACTTGAGAAAAACAGCCACTTTGGAGACCACATGGCCGGCCAAATGCAGGGAATTCAGAGTCCAAATGTGCTGTTGCTCTTCCCAAACAGGAACTGGCCACGCAACTTCATGCCTGTGGTTTCTGTCAAGTCCTTTCTTCTGAAGATTGTATTTTCTTGGTGCTTTCATTGGAAAGAGCTGGACTTGAGACATGGTTGGTTGTTAATCAACACCACAGTCCATGTCACTATTTACTTAAAATGAGACTATCATCCTTTACATACTGAGCAGCCACATGAAATGAAACACGCTTGTGCAGACAAGGCTCAAGGATTTGTGTAACTTGGGCTGTCTGCATCTCTTTTTCCTGATGAAGCAGCCTCACTTCTGGTTTTCTGTGTATGACTGAGTTTGGGAAAAGCACACGCCAGCTTTCCCCTGAAGGAACAGGCTGCTGAAACTCCTCAGCGCTTTGCTTTCTTTCTCTCCCTTTGCTGAATTGCTCCTTATTCCATGGCAGAGGAGGAACCAATCTGGGTGGAAATAAACTTAAAATGCAGTCTTTGACTCTATTCCTTACATTTGCAATTTCTTTCCCCCTGAACTTTCTGGATGTGCCACACTCTGTATTGTGCAATGCTATCTTTGATGTTTGCTGATTTTCATGTGCAGACAGTCTTAAACATGTCGTGGTTGTATTCATTAAGGTCACCTACCAGCTTTTTGTTTGGACCCAGAATGAGTTCCCTTCCCATTGAAACAATGTTGTGCTTGGAAGCTGGATTCCAAGACAAGTTCACCAAGGCCTGATGTCCCCTGTGATGGTGACAGTTTTGAACACAGTAGCGGGGAGAGAATGGGTATCAATATTCTGAGTTCCAACTTGCTATGGCAGGAATGTGAGGTTTTGCAAAGAGGTGGAAATGCTTCTATCAGGATGTGAGAGAAAGATGTGTTTGGGCTGGAGAAGGGATGAAATAATTGAGAAGCCGAGGGGTGGGGCTGACAGACATTTGATCCAAGTTATTTCCCTCCATTTTTTCTTTACCTTAGCTGAGTGCTGAAGAGAAGTAAATGTGAAATGAATTGAGTGACCTATGCTCTTCCAGACAGACAGATGGCAGTATAGGTGACTTTTTCCTCCACCAATTTGTTTTTCTCCCTATGGCTCTCTATTACCTTCATAGGCCAATGCTTCCAACAGGAAAGTTTGCATCTCTGCAGTTAGTTTTAGGCAGTACGGCTTTCAAGGGAAGTGTTACGAAGTGAGAGTTCCTCCCAGATGATGCCAATTCTCATCATCAAGATGGCTGCAGCCTGCAACAATCTCCAGTGGGGTCAACCACTTTGGAGGACAGGTGGGACATTAGCAAGGTAGAGATGTCATTGGTCAGGAGGGAAACCATACATAAAAGAATTTCTTCTTTCGATGAGCATTCTTTTCCCCAGTTGCCCCACTGCTGGCTTCCTGGAGTGGCAGTCGAAGCCTTGGCACCAGCTCACTGGGCCCTGGAACTGTACATTGCTCAAGACTTTGGAATGGCTTGGCATCCTGTCAACATGCACATCTGGGTGTGCAGCTGGATTCAGAAATTTCCAGTGGACTCTGGCACTTGGCACAGTTTTAGGCCTTTTTGCATTGACTCGGGCTTGGGAGGGGTCACAGTATATCTTTTCTCAGTGAGTGCTTTTCAATCCATCAACACCTGTACCCAAGGAGGGAGAAGGAGCCTCTACTCACTCAGGCATAGAAAGTGAGGTCATGATTAAGTTCAATGAATAAGCACAGCACAGAAAATCCAGATGTCTGTCAGCCATGGGATGACGTCTTCTATCCGTGAGCTACAGAAACTGAGAGAAGAGTGTTTGCAAGTCCCTCTGGTTGCAGAAGCAAGATGGGCAGATGAAGCCATTCCTACCCTCTCTTCCTGTCTTCCAGTTTCCTTAGTGTGTCTGACTCCTGAGCAATAGCAACAAGCATTTGTTTAATATTTATTAGATGCCAGGAACTGTGGATACACCAGCTCATTTAACATTTACAACAATCCAATGATGTATTACTTACTCAATTTTTAAGCAAAGGAAACCTAGCTCAGATATTTTAATTACCTTGGCCATGGAGACACAGCTAGGAAGTGGCCAAGTAAAATTCAGGGTCGGTTCTATCATACTTCAAAGTGCACACTCTTCATGGATATGTCATGCCACTTCCCAAACCTCTTTAGCTCTATTTTCCAAGGGTTTTGATAGGAGTTAAAGCAGTAGCCATAGCATCTAAGTACCTGGATTATCTAGGATACAGTGTGACTGCATTAGGATCCAAGAGTAGCTTACACAAATTAAAAGTGTATTTTTTCTCAATCTGAGCCAAAACAATTCAAGACTAATGTGGCAGCTCCATATTGTTAAGTAGGCAGTACAGTTCTCTTCTCATCCATGTGGTTCAATATGGCTCTTTACGATGTCTGTTTCCAATGGGAAAGACAAAGAAAAACAGGGCAAGCCAGGGCCCACCCCTAAAATGGCAGACACAACTTCCACTCGCATCCAGTTGACCAACACTTAGTCATAGGGCCACGCATAGCAATTAGGGTAGCTTGAAAATTAGCCTTTACTCTGAACATTCATGTGAATGTCTAAAGTCTAGTACCAAAGAAGCATAGAAGGCAAGAATGGATATTGGGACACAACTCTTGGTCTTTGCCACATGCCTTGATGGCCAATTTGACTTTCAGAATGGAAAGAAGTGTTATGCTTCAAATTCAAAGGCAGCTGGGACATCCTGGAGAGAACTAATGAAGGATAATAGGAGCCTGAGGTATAGCCAAGTCATACTCCTAGAGAGAGAGAGAGACAGATCAGGGGAGAGAAAGGAGGGAGGAAAAAGACTTGTAAAGGCCCTGGTGATTTATATCTCACTCACTTCTGCTCACAGACCATTAACTATTGGATAGAATGGTCACATGGCCCCACACCTGACTGCAGTGGAAGGAGGCTGGGAAATACAGGGAGCTCATGGACTTGAAGTGAGCATCAATTGTCCCTGCCATGGAAACTTCATGTACAGAAAAGAATTTCCGACTTCTCTTGGAAAATCAAATGTAGCAAACTTAGCCCAACTTTCTACTGGGCAAGATCCACTGGAGCTTCTCAGCTGCCCACTATAGTCAGAGGACTCAGTTTCCAGTGTGCCTCACTTACCTTTTAACACCCCACTTTTGGGGCCTGATGACTTGAGAATATAGTTTACAGTGATTTCAGGAGCCTTTTCCTAAGTCGTTCTTGACAAGCCAGTGTATTCCCTTTTACAACCAAAGTTACAACTAATGCACTTTTCCCTAAAAGCATTGCCTTACATTTCTCTCAATGACTGTCTATGTTTCCCCTTTGTGAGAATGGCCTTAATATATCCCTGTAAGGTTAATACTTTATACTCAACTATTGTGGGGGCTATCTGGTGTGGGCTTTATATATAAATATAAGAAACATTTTCATTTTGCACATTTTAATCAAAGCTTCATGAAAGATTGATGGTGTCTTCTCTTTTAATTCTATTTATAGAAGGTGGATGGAATTTATAATCTAAAAGTTTCATTTGAAGTCTTGGTCCTATGACTTAACTATCTGACCATGGATACATCTCTTAACCTCTTGTTGCATTTATAAAATACTCAGTACAAAGGTTGACATGAATAAGTGAGATAACGTTTATGAAGGGATTCAACACTAATTCGGTTTCCAGTTTGGCTGTCTTTCAAGTTTTGTTGCTTTACATTTTTTCTACATTTTTAATGATTCAGTATCCTCTATTTTTATTTTACTTTATTTTGTTTTACTTAAGAAAAAGAAGTCAGCTGGTTGCGGTGGCTCATGCCTGTAATCTCAGCACTTTGGGAGGCTGAGGCAAGTGAATCAGCTGAGGTCAGGAGTTCGAGACCAGCCTGGCCAACATGGTGAAACCCTGTCTCTACTAAAAATACAAAAATTAGCGGGGCTTGATGGTAGTGCACCTGTAATCCCTGTTACTTGGGAGGCTGAGGCAGGAGAATCACTTGAACATGGGAGGCGGAGGTTGCAGTGAGCTGAGATCACACCACTGCACTCCATCCTGGGCAACACGAGTACAAGAGTGAAACTCCATCCCTGCCCCAACTCCCGCAAAAAAAGAGAAAAAGAAACCAAGAACTCAAATACAGTTCTAGACATGTAGAAGGAAAAGGAATAATCTTCCTCCTATACAGTCAAAGAAACTCAAGAACAAGTAGACTTACAGAGAGTCAAAGTGCCAAGGCAGATCAAAAGTTGAAAGATTATGGCAAAATTGAATGGAAAACCAAATACAGTGTTTCCTCCTTATTTGTGGATTCCATTTTTGCTAATTCACCTACTCACTAAAATTTACTTATAACTCCAAAATGGATATTCCTGGTGCTTTTTTTTTTTGAGATGGAATTTCACTCTTGTTGCCCACACTGGAGTGCAATGGCACATGATCTCGGCTCACTGCAACCTCCGCCTCCTGGATTCAAGCGATTCTCCTGCCTCAGCTTCTCTATTGGGTGGGATTACAGGCACCCGCCACCATGCCAAGCAAATTTTTGTGTTTTTAGTAGAGACATGCTTTCACCTTGTTGGCCAGGCAGGTCTCGAATTCCTGACCTCAGGTGATCTGCCTGCCTTGGCCTCCCAAAGTGCTGGGATTACAGGCATGAGCCACCACGCCTGGCGGGTGATTTTATAGTTATTTGAAGACATACAGAGTGGCAAAAAATTTGAGTCACCCCAATGCACATGTTCCTAGCTGAGGTCAAAGAAAATGACACACTGGCTTCTTGTTTCAGTTCTCATGCTTCTTGCTGTAAACAAGTGTTCTTTTTGTAGTTTGTCACATATTTTGTGCTTTTTATTGGTGCTTTCATAGTTTAAACTGGTCCTCAAACAGTATTGCAGTGTTTTCCAGTGTTCCTAAATGCAAGTAGAATATGATATGCCTTAGAGAGAAAGTATGTGTACGATATGAGCTTCATTCAGACATGAGTTATATTACTGTTGGCTGTGAGTTAAATGTTAATGAATCACACACACACACACACACACACAGACACACAAGGTGTTTGAATAGAAACATAAAACAAGCTTATATGTACTTCAGTTGATGAAAATGTTGTGACTACAGGCTTGCAAGAACTTAACTCTTCCTCCTAGAAACAATAGTTCAGTATTAGCTAATTTTGTGTTTGAGGCAACTTTACAGAACATAATTACCATGAATAATGAGAATCAACCGTACATTGCTAAGTGTAGAACATTTACCTAATTCAAAAGTTTTAACAACATTGCTTTCATTTCAAGCCCCCTTCATGTATAGTGAAACAACCAGTGAAAAGTTTTGTATCTTCATGGGCACCCTTGACATGCCACTGAACAACAGCCAACTTTGGAAATATGTAGTCTAGCTACAGGTCATTTTTGGTTCCATAACTCCAAAATTCAGGATTTAGGTTTTAAACTCAGAACTGAATGCATTTAATTTGTCTCAGCCTCGTAGTCAAAATGAGGTAGAAGTTGAGTAATTGGTGAGTTTGGTTAATGGGACAAGAAATTATGGAACACTCAAATTCCTTATCTCCTCTTGAAACGGTTATGTTTCAAGACCTGTTGAAATTGATCTTTTTGCCTTTTTTTCTGTTTTTTTCTTTTCTTTCTTCTTTCACTTTTCTACTCAGTTATCACCACCTTTTTCTGTCTTACTCCCTTTCTATTTTCTTCTTTCCCTTCTACCTTCTCCCCCATTGCCCCTTTCATTTCCCTTCTCCTGTACCCACAGCACAAAGCAAAATAGAGACTTGCCAATTAGTCATTTAGTTTTATGAATACAGACAGCTAGCACATCAAACCCACTGTGAGAACTCTCAAAACTCACGGACCAAAGACAATTTAGAAGAAGTTGTGTTTTGAGACAACTCTAAAAGCTTCAATTTGTTTTTCTCATAGCTCAAGGCAAGTGAATGAGAAATAATGGGACTATATCTCAAAGAAATCCCTAAGAATATCCCTGTATTTATAGGTAATTTAGATCCCAAACTTAACTTTTAAAAACATAATTAGATATTGACTGCATTGAACAAAGCCTGATAATGAAATGAAAAGATGATTTCACTTGAAGACTTAGTTAGGAATTAAGTAAATGTGGGGCTTGGTTTTGTCCTTTATAGAATTTCTGCTTGGTGTGCATTTTGAGCCATATTTCACATTTTAATAATTAGCATGGCTTTGTTAAGGATGTGTGCACATTGACGGTAATGTGTTTGATCTAGTTTAGACCTGTTGGGGCACTCCCTTGTTCCCTCTTAGACACAGATGTTTTCAGTTCATCATCCCAGGATAAGAGCTAGGGAGCTTTTAGCGGACGAGCAGCCATTCAGCGCATCTGAAGGAAGTCTCACGGCTGCTTCTCAGTTTGCCTGGAGTCACTTTAACGATGCAAGTCAGCACATAATGCACTTTACCCTGACGTTTCACTACTTTAGGCACTAACCCACTGTCAGATCCACCATCAATATCTTATTAAATTCATCATTATGTCTTTGACATTATTTTAATAGCACTGGCAACTGCATGATAGAAATAAATAAATCACAAGCAAGCGGTACAGAGCTCAAATTTTCTTTTACGTGACTCTGACTCAATCCACTAATCACTTTTCCTTTAGTTATAAAAATACTTAAGCCATCCGTCACTCTTTTTCAGTTGGGAGCACTAAGATAGAAGCTTTCCATAGTTGCTTTATGAACTTTGGCTTTAATAGTGCAGATTTACCCATAGAGCCAAACTCTTGAACACTGGGGACAAAGCGTGTTTGATTGACCACGGTATAATGAGAAGTTGGCCACAGCATTCTCCAAATGCAAGCACCAATTCCAGGTACCTGCTAGAAGCACACGGTCTCACGATTTTTCCACATAGGTAGAGTGTGGATCTAAATGCTTTCTTCCATCCTTGCTAGATGGGAGCAGAATTACTATTTTGAGTTTCACCAGCAGTCTGGATTTCTATATTTACAAGCTTGAATAAATCGAACATCTCATTCTGAGAAGTTCTCTGCCCTTTTCTTTCTCTTCCTTTTTTTCCCCCTCTAGCAACAGATGAGCCTTTACATTTTTTCAGCATTTACTGATGCAAACTGCGGATTTTTTTTTTAGAACTATGCTGTGGCTAGCTTCCTCAGGCTATAAATACTCCAGCCTGGCTGTTTTAGAGACAGATAATTTATAAATTTTGTGAAAACCAGGGTAAGATAAGGGTCCTATTAGATTATATTATGGTCAAGGGGCCACAGTTCCCAAAATCAAACTTCTAGAGCACTCACCCTTCCATGGAATATGCCTGAGAAGCAGATGTAACCACAGCGTGACAATCTGCAAATAGAAGACAAAGTAACACTATTTTTAGCTGGCCCCATTCTGATGAAAAACTTGAATAAGGTGGAGTGGGTCATGAGAAAGCACCTTTTTCTTCTGCAAGTTATATCCATGGTTCTCAAACTTAAGCATGCATCAGAATCATCTGGAAACCTGATTAAAATACAGATTTCTGGACACATCATCAGAGTAGCAGATCTAGGGCAGGGCCTTCAAATTTGCATTTCTCACATTTCCAGGGTGGATTGCTGCAGCTGCTCTGGACACCCCACTTTGAAATGCACTGAGTTAGATCTTCATTAGCTCAAGATAAACAAACAAACAAACAAAAAACATAAGGTCCGATTTGCCTATACCATCTCAAAACCTGTACCCAAGTTTTTTTATTTTACCTTACCCTTATGGAACTAAGAGGTCCCCCCTCAGTGCCTAGCTTTGAGCTGGTCCCAGCCTAGCATCCTGGCCATCTCATAGCATTTACGTAGTTCCAAGCCTGCCTGATAGATGAGAAAAGTTCACTACTGGACTTCAAGAGTAGAAAAGGAGAAATAAGACAGTGCTGTTTCCTCATCCACCATCCCTGACTGTCTTTCAGAAGCTCTGTTCTTCAGAATGTGGCCGACAGTCCAGGTGATGGTACCTGACTGATGAGCTCAGTCCCTTTTCTGCATGATAAGCCTCAAAGGACAAGAGCAGAGGAGGGCTCCAAACTTCCTCCTTTTAGAAGAGAAAATTATATCCCCATGTCTTTCTTCATTAGCTAGCTTCCTTTGATAAATCTTAGCCTGAGATAACTCCTGTATATTTCATGGCCCACCTGTGCCAATGAATCCTCTCTGCACCTGTGCTTCTATATAAATAGCAGAGGTATGCCAGAAAGTTGCACACTTATCTCTGAAAACAGACTTAAATTCCGCATGCATTTGCAGAAAATATCATTTAAAAAATTCCTACAATGAGTATTTTTGCCAAATATACCCTGCTATAGTTTTACTGTATCCCCAAAAGTTTATGTGTTGGAAACTTATTCCCAAAGCATGTGTTGAGAAATGGAACCTTTAAGAGGTGATTAAGTCATAAAGGCTTTGCCTTTACAAATGTATTAATGCCATTATCATAGGAGTGGGTTAGTTATCATTGGAGTGGGTTTCTGATAAAAAGGATTAATTTGGCCTTTTTCCCCCCTCTGTCTTGAACACGTGCTGTATTAGTCTATTTCATACTGCTATGAAGAAATACCTGAGACTGACTAATTTATAAAGAAAAAGAGGTTTAATGGACTCACAGTTTCACATGGCTGGGGAGGCCTCACAATCATGGTGGAAGGCAAAGGATGAGCAAAGGCATGTTTTACATGGTGGCAGGAAACAGAGTGTATGCAGGGTATCAGTCCTTTACAAAACCATTGGATTTCATGAGATTTATTCACTGTCATGAGATGAGCACAGGAAAAACCCACCCTGCTGATAAAGTTACCTCCCACTGGGTTCCTCCCATGACATGTGACATGTTAGGATTATGGGAGCTACAACTGAAGATGAGATTTGGGTGCGGACATAGTCAAACCATATCAAGTGCTTTCTTTTGCTTCCATCTTCCACTATGGGATGACAGCACAGTGGCCCTCACCAGTTGATTTTGGATTTCCTAGCCTCCAGAACAGTTAGTCAAATATATCTTTTCTTTTTTAATTACCCAGTCTCTGGTATTCTGTTACAGCAGCACAAAACAGACTAAGATATACCCTTTCCTTTTAATGAATACATTTTATATAGTCATACTCTCATTTAGAAGGTCTGCTTCAAGTGAGGCAATTAAATTTGCACCTATTTACCTGTTGTTTATTATTGTTGCTAACATTTTATTGTGGGAATTTTCAAACATACTTTCATTGTTCAATTTATAAAATGTTCTTCACTTTAAAAAATGGTTTTAGTCGACTTTTCTATTGTTTCAACATTGGTACTGAGGGAGACAAAACTGTACAAATTTCTCCATAAAATTTACTCTCAAAATGATATTCTTCCTATCCCACAGTATTTCCTCTATGAGGCTTCAGTGCTGGGGAAACTATGCTTGACTTGAGTGACTGGTCTGTTTTAATTGCGCAAATAATGTGAATCTTGCTCTGATTGTGTTTGCCTCTTTAGCTTGAGGACACTTAGACTAAATTTGCAATCAACTTCTAGCTGTTGTGCTAAACCTTGGGGCACTCATTTCGGAGTGTTACATTTGTCCTTAATTTCTCTTTCCTGTCTCTTTTTAAATTCTACTTTATTTTAAACATTGCAGTGCAGTGGTGCAGTCTCTGCAACCTCTGCCTCGTGGGCTCAAGTGGTTCTTGTGCCTCAGCCTCCCAAGTAGCTGGAACTACAGATGTGCACCACCATGCCCCGCTAATTTTTGTATTGTGAGTAGAGACAGGATTTTGCCATATTGGTCAAGCTGGTCTTGAATTCCTGGCCTCAGGTGATCCTCCCACCTCAACCTCCTAAATAGCTGGAACTATGAGCACATGCCACCATGCCTGGCTATTTTTTTTTTTTTTTTTTTTTTTTGAGGCAGAGTTTTGCTCTTGTTGCGCAGGCTGGAGTGCAATGGCGCGATCTCGACTCACTGGAACCTCTGCCTCCTGGGTTCAAGTGATTCTCCTGCCTCAGCCTCCCAAGTAGCTGGGATTATAGGCACCCACAACCACACCTGGCTAATTTTTTGTATTTTTAGTGGAGACGGGGTTTTGCTATTGGCCAGGCTGGTCTTGAACTCTTGACCTCAGGTGATCTGCCCGCCTCGGCCTCCCAAAGTGCTGGGATTACAGGGGTTAGCCACAGTGCCCGGCCATCTGGCTTTTTTTTTTTTTTTAATTTTTTGTAGAGATGAGGTTTCTCTATATCACCCGGGCTGGCCTCAAACTCCTGGAGTCAAGCAATGCTCCTGTCTTGACCTCCCAAAATGCTGGGATTACAGATGTGAGCCACTTTACCTGGCTTAAACTTTAATTTTATTCTTTGAAAAAGGAGATGGTATAAAAATACACAAATGATTTTTTTTATAGAAAGGCACTATCTTCCTGTCCTTAATATAAACTATAGGATGAAATCTGTGTGCTGTACAGAAAAAGTGTTGGATTTCACCAAAAGAAAAGTTGTGTTTGGAAGCAACCTGATAAGCTGATCCCATGAACATCAATGGCCATGACGAGAATGAATTCTTATGGCCAAGCCTTGATGCCTTTCACATTGGTGTGTTTGAAAGTGTCCATTATCCCTTTTTATTTTGAGACACAGTCTTGCTCTTTCACCCAGGCTGGAGTGCAATGATGCCATCTTGGCTCACTGCAACCTCCACCTCCCAGGTTCAAGCGATTCTTCTGCCCCAGCCTCCTGAGTAGCTGGAACTACAGGTGCATGCCACCACACCTGGCTAATTTTTGTATTTTTAGTTTTTTGGAGCTCATTCACTTGATTGAGCTCTCTTGAATGAAATGGCCTTTCAAGTATACTCTGTTCTAACATTCAATAGGCTGTGATTCTCTCAAGTTCTACTATTTTTTGTTGGTAGAACTATTATTAAGGTTAAAAAACTGGACATGATTGTTTGTAATATATAAAGAGCTCCTACAAATCCATACAAAAAGACAACCATTAGAAAAATGGCATTGGATTGAACAAGCAATTCACAGAACTAAAAATGACCACAAATGTACAAGAAAATTCTGGTCAACCTCATTCAAAATAGAGGACAAGCAAATCAGATGACTGATGATAAAATTTGACTGACTAGATTGGCAATGTTTTAGGAAAAGTAATATAGGGGAGCCAGAGGTTACCTCCAATTCCCCTTAGTTGTTATGTAGACTCTTCAACTGGATCTAGAAACCAAACTGACACCAGGCAGATTAACAAGTGAAAAACAAAGAAATTGTTTTTATTTAAATTGTCTCTTCACAATAGAGTGAGTCTGAAGAGGTGTCCAAAACAAGATTTTTTTTTAATGCTTTAATGTCTAGGGTACATGAGCACAATGTGCAGGTTTGTTACATAGGTATACATGTGCCATGTTAGTTTGCTGTACCCAGTAACTTGTCATTTACATTAGGTATTTCTCCTAATGCTATCCCTCCCCCAGACCCCTACCCTCTGACAGGTCCCGGTGTGTGATGTTGCCCGCCCTGTGTCCAAGTGTTCTCATTGTTCACTTCCCACCTATGCGTGAGAACATGCAGTGTTTGGTTTTCTGTCCTTGTGATAGTTTGCTCAGAATGATGGTTTCCAGCTTCATCCATGTCCCTGCAAAGGACATGAACTCATCATTTTTTATGGCTGCATAGTATTCCATGGTATATATGTGCTATATTTTCTTAATCCAGTCTAATATTGATGAACATTTGGGTTGGTTCCAAGTTTTTGCTATTGTGAATAGTGCCACAATAAACATAAGTGTGCATGTGTCTTTATAATAGCATGATTTACAGTCCTTTGGGTATATACCCAGTAATGGGATAGCTGGGTCAAATGGTATTCCTAGTTCTAGATCCCTGAGGAATCACCACACTGTCTTTCCCAATGGTTGAACTAGTTTATACTCCCACCAACAGTGTAAAAGCGTTCCTATTTCTCCACATCCTCTCCAGCTTCTGTTGTTTCCTGACTTTTTAATGATTGCCATTCTAACTGGTGTGAGATAGTATCTCACTGTGGCTTTGATTTGCATTTCTCTGATGACCAGTGATGATGAGCTTGTTTTCATGTGTCTGTTGGCTGCATAAATGTCTTTTTTTGAGAAGTGTCTGTTCATAGGCATTGCCCACTTTTTGATGGGGTTGTTATTTTCTTGCAAATTTGTTTAAGTTCTTTGTAGATTCTGGATATTAGCCCTTTGTCAGATGGGTAGATTGCAAAAATTTTCTCTCATTCTGTAGGTTGCCTGTTCACTCTGATAGTAGTTTCTTTTGCTGTGCAGAAGCTCTTTAGTTTAACAGATGTTTTTATACTTTTTAGACCTAGAACAATTAATTGGAGAAAAAAATGACAGGATAAAGGCGATCTGGCTAGGGTAGTATATTTCCAGAAGAGTCACTTAGAGATATGAGAGGAGGTGTAAAACTAGTGGAAGATAAGGGTTACTTCAGTAAGTATTTTTATTCTGGTCCACTGCAGCCCTCAATTCCCAGTTGCTGGTGATTAGGGTTATTTTCTCATTCTGGAACAGGAAGAGTATCCCTCTTAGAGGAATCTTTACAGCTTACTGAGTGTAGAAAGAGACAGGTCCATTAGCCTTTTACGAAACTACAATTTCTGTAATGTTGTCAATGTGAAATAATCAATGTATCAATTTGGCATATTTCGGGATGGCATGTCCTTCACTGCGTCACAGGACAGAGTGTGGGAAATGAATACTTTCAATCACTTATTTGAGAAAGAGTATGGGAATTGGGAATACTCTCCATGAATACTCAATTAACGTGATTATAAATTGTCATTGACTGGAGGAAAAGTTGGAAGGCATTATCAAAAACGTAAACAGAGACTGTGCTGGGAATTACTCTTTTAGGGGTTTATCCTACACAAATATTCACATATGTGCATGGAGGCATGTATATAGATGTCATTGCCTTTTGAACCATAATATTGAAGAAGGGGAATAATTAAACTAAGTGACAGTAGGAAAAGGATTAAATAAATTGTGATGTATATATATATATATATATATATATATATATATATATATATATAGGATGGAATACTATGCAGCAGTTTAATGAGCATGGTGGTTCCTATGTGCCAGCCTGGAAAACTCTTCAAAACATATGGTTAAAAGGATGAAAGCAAGATGCAGAACAATATGAGAAGAGTATGAATCCATATATGTATCAAATAAACTATCCTAGGCAATATGTTTGTGTATGTATATATAAGAATGCAAATAGATAAAGGCGTTTTATAGCATTGCCTGGGTAGAATAGAGGGCTAGGGAGAATGCGGGTGAAGAAAGATTTTCTTTTTTTATCCTGTACAGTCCTAAACTGTTTGAACTTTTGAATATTTGCATCCCTGCATTGTGCAGTTACAAAAAAACAACCCTTTAAAATAGTAAGAAAAACGAAGATAAAAGAACTAAATAGTTCCATATCAAAATATAATCTGGGTAATAAGATTATGAATACTTTTTGTTTCATTTGACCCATTGTTTTCCAAATTTTTTACAATGGATATATATTTTATTTTGTAATCAGACAAAACATTTGTTCAGATTAATATAGTTTCACTCCTTCCTTTCTGAAGATGTAAGAAAGCAAGATGACATAATGTATTTCAATCACTCTGACTTCCTTTCTCATTGTTTCAACCACAAACATCATTAGAGGGCATCTCCTCTTCTGTTTCCTTACTTCCGTTAATACTTCTGACATAAGGTTCCTTGGTCAGGCTCTCTTTGACTAGCCCAGCACTTGGAAGAAGTTTCAGCACAGACAACCTCTTATTCTTAGAGATGCTCAGTCAACTCCGCCTTCCTCCAGGAGGCTGTTGGGGAAGACGCTGAGTGGTTTTGCAATTTGTCTTTCCGATGGTAACATCATTATGCATCCCAAAGTCCCATCTCCTGTGGATTTACCTGAATACTTGGAAATTTCTTTTTTAAAGGAAATATGTTTTCCTCCCAGCTATGCTCTCATGGGCAATCCCCATCTCCATTTGATCCAGAGTTTTGACAAGCGGAATTCCTGACAGTCTCCCTTGGATCCTTAGATCAGCTCAGTCATGCTTTCTTCATAACACGCCATATGGAGTACCTGTGAATGATTTCCCATGGCCTGCTTATCTTTCATTACAAGCAAGTCAAGGCATCCATGTGCAGTACCCGTTTTCAAGAGAGAAGAGTATTTTGCAGAAACAAATACATCAACAGTCTTCCCTTCTCCGCTGCTCCCCAGCCTTTTCCCCTAACTGGATCTTATAAGCATACAACATGTTTTTTTTAGGGCAGGCTTCTCAAGCTGCTAAGTGCATGCAAATCACCTGGGCATCTTGTTAAAATGCAGATTCTAATTCAGAAGGTCTAGAATGGGGTCCAAGAATTTGCATTTCTAACATGCTCACAGGCAATGCTAATTCTGCTGATCCCTTTACAGGCCACACTTTGAGTGGCATGGTTCTAAGGAACATGGAATTAGTCCCATCAAAACCTTGTAAGGGTGAGATGAGACGGGCTTATTTGCAAAAAGGAAACTCTCTGTGCAATAGTGAATGAGAATTAAAGATGTTTTTGAATGTATGGATATAGATTTCATTCACATTTACGTTCTTAAGAAGAAATCAAGTGGTTCACAATTATATAGAAAGACCTGGCTGTGAAATTGCAGATCCCAGAATCACAGGGCTGGAAGAGCAGCCCAGAAGCGTGTATCTAGAGACTTAACAGAAACTGGGGACTCCAAAAGGTGGAGATGGTGGGAGGAAGTAAGTGTTGAAAAATTACCTGTTGGGTACCATGTTCACTACTTGCGTGGTAGGTACACTAGAAGCCCAAACTCCACCATTATGTAATATATACATGCAACAAACCTGCATATATACCCCTGAATCTACAAAAATAAAAATAAACTGTAAAAGTTACGAAAAATTAAGCCATGTGCTGAGCAGGCCATGCTTTTCTGTGGCCTGAGGGAGAGTAGTTGTCAGTGCAGTGAACTGTGAATTGCGGGGGGAGGTGGGAAGGGAAGGCAGAGAAGCTGTGCATGTAAAAGGGCTTCTAGGTTAAAAGCCCAGCTCTGAAGTGGGGAGGCAGGTAGGTGGGTTGTGGGCAGCTGAGAGAGGCAGTGGCATGACTCTAAGCAGTGGTGTGGGGGCCAAGGTGAACTGCTGCGTCTTAACTAGCATCGGTGTCCTTGTCCTTTGGTACCCAGCTGGAAAGCTAAGGCAATCCTGACATCAAGGATTTCGAAAGGTAATAATATATGTTTCGGAAGATAAAAAAGGATTTCATCATCCTACTCGCCTCTCTATCCTGCTCCCAGTACAGGGAGAAGAGAGGTCTTTAGCCTGTTCCTAGCCTATTTCAGCCTTACCCTTTAGCCTGTCCCTAGCCTTTCTCACTCTTCAGCCTGTTTAGCCTATTTCAGCAGTAAAATAGGTTAGGGACAGGTTAGGGCAGTAGACAGCCCTACCAGCTGTCTGATGGCTATCTGAAATGACATCGGAAAGACACATAGGTGTGAGTCCCAGCTCTCTGGGAACTTGGATATATGTCATACATTTTTAAAAACTCTTTTCCTCCTCAAATAATTTTTTAAAATGTAGTCATTGGAACAGATAAATCATTTACATGTTTTGAGCATCAAAACTATAAAATGGTACAATAAATACAGAAGGACCTTCATCTTCTTAGTTCCCATCCTCCACTCCTAGCCAGGTGACAATTATTGTGTTTCTTGTTTACCTTTCCCAAGAATTTCATGTTTATACAACTTTATACAGGTATATATTATTTATTAATGCCACTTTCTCATGCAAATGGGAACATACTATGTGTATTTTAGTAGGTTGCTCTTTCCAGTTAAAATATATCTTGAAGGACTTTTGTTATTAATGCATAGTATCTTCCTTATTTTTTCTTTCTTTCTTTTTTTTTTTTTTTTTTTTTCTGGAGTCAAGAGTCTCACTCTGTCGCCCAGGCTAGAGTGCAGTGGTGCAATCTTGGCTCACTGCAACCTCTGACTCCCAGGTTCAAGCAATTCTCCTGCCTCAGCCTCCTGAGTAGCTGGGGTTACCGGCATGCTCCACCACGCCTAGCTAATTTTTGTATTTTTAGTAGAGACGGTTTTTCACCAAGTTGGCCAGTCTAGTCTCAAACTCCTGACCTCAGGTGATCCACCCGCTTCGGCCTCCCAGAGTGCTGGGATTATAGACGTGAGCCACCAGGCCTGGCATCCTTATTCTTTCTTAACAGCTGCATAGCGGTTCAATATATAGATGAGCCACAGTTGATTCATCTTTTTTTTGCCTTGAAAACTCAGATTGTTTTTGATGTTTTGCTAGTGTATATATAGATACAGAATTTCACATGTGTGCAAGAATAGCCTTAGGATAAATTTCTGGAAGTAAAATTGCTGGATACTGGATACTTTCCCAAATCACCTTTGTTGGGCTTATAAATCAAATAAAATGATCAAGGTGAATCTCAATCATTTTAGGAGGTTTATTTGCCAAGGTTATGGACACACCCAGGAAAGATCATACATCCACAGGAAAAATTGTGGCCCATGCTTTTTCTGAAGAGGGCCTGGGGACCTCAATATTTAAAGGGAAAACACAGATATTGGGGGAAGAGGAATAAATTTTTTTTTTTTTTTTTGAGACGGAGTCTCGCCCTCGCCCAGGCTGGAGTGCAGTGGCGCCATCTCGGCTCACTGCAAGCTCCGTCTCCCGGGTTCATGCCATTCTCCTGCCTCAGCCTCCGGAGTGGCGGGGACTACAGGGCCCAGGCTAATTTTTTGTGTTTTTAGTAGATACGGGGTTTCACCGTGTTAGCCAGGATGGTCTTGATCTCCTGACCTTGTGATCCGCCCACCTCGGCCTCCCAAAGTGCTGGGATTACAGGCGTGAGCCACCGCACCCAGCTGGAATAAATTTTTAAAACAATGTGAGTAGATAAGAGGCAAGCCATTGTATCCTTTTGAGTTTTGGGCCAGCCTTTCACTGAAGACACAATTTATATGTGCTAGGTAGGTAGAGGAATACTCACTTATGCCTTCCTCTAGCTCAGTGAATCTGCATTTTTACGTAATATAAAGTAAGCATAGGACAAAGGAAGCAATCAGATACGCATTTGTCTCAGGTGAGCAGAGGTAAGACTTTGAGTTCTGTCCTTTGTCCTGTACCTGTGAAGATAAGCTATCAAATCACATTGCCAGGGGTGGATTCAACAGAACTGTCTTATGGTAAAGCTCATGGAGCCCACAAGATCTTGGGCAAATTGTGAGAAAGGTATGTAACTTTAAAAAAAAAAATCTTTGTAACTATCTTATTTAGGAACAAAATAGAAGCAGGTTTGCGCAACCCAGTTCTTAGCTTGGTCTTTCCCTTTGGCTTAGTGTGTTTGGGGTCCCGAGATTTGTTTTCCTTTCACAGATTTAATACCAATTTATTCTCTGACCAATAATGTCTAAGAGTCACACCTTCCTTGTAGCCTAACAAACAATTCATGCTATCCAATATTTTGAATAATTGCCAGCTGGATAAGTGAAAAAGCTTATCTCATTTTAAAACCTTTTTCTTCAAGTCTAACACACATGTAGAAAAGTGCACAAATCTCAAGTACACACTTGGACGTGAATTTTCAACGTGAACACACATGTGACTAGCACACATATATTTAAAAACACAGTACCCAGAAGACCCTGTATGACCTGTTCAGTTATATTCCTCTCCCAAGTGTCAATAAAAAGAGTCAAACTCTGTAAAATATTTGAAGAGATTTATTCTGTGCCAAATATGAGTGACCATGGCCCATGGCACAGCCCTCAGGAGATCCTGAGACCATATGCCCAAGGTGGTCCTGCCACAGCCAAGTTTTATACATTTTAGGGCGACATGAGACATCAATCAAACACATGTAAGATTTACATTGATTTGATCTGGAAGAGTGGGACAACTTGAAGAATGGGCTTCCAGGTCGTGGGTAGATTTAAAAATTTTCTGATTGGCAATTGGTTGAAAGAGTTATTATCCATAGAGAGGAATGTCTAGGTTACAATAAGGGGTTGTGGAGACCAAGGTTTTATCATGCAGATGAAGCCTCCAAGGAGCAAGCTTCAGAGACAATAGATTGTAAATGCTGGTTGGCTCTTCCTGAATTCAAAAAGGGAAGAGGGCATAATGAGACAGTCCAACTCCTGCTTCCATTACGGCTGTATTAGTCCATTTTCACACTGCTGATAAAGACATACCCAAGACTGAGCAATTTACAAAAGAAAGAGGTTTATTGGACTTACAGTTTCACATGGCTGGGGGGGCCTCACAATCATGATGGAAGGCAAGGAGGAGCAAGTCTCATCTTACATGGATGGCAGCAGGCAAAAAAAAAAAAAAGTTTCTGCAGGGAAGCTCCTCTTTTTAAAACCATCAAATCTTGTGAGACCTGTTCACTATCATGAGAACAGCATGGGAAAGGACTGCCCCCATGATTCAATTACCTCTTACCAGGTCCCTCCCACAACATGTGGGAATTCAAGATGAGATTTGGGTAGGGACACAGCCAAACAATATCAATAGCCTGAACAGAACAAGCTTTTTGGGTTAACTTTGGAATGCCCTTGGCTGAGAGGAGGGGTCCATTCAGAAGCTTGGGGAGCCTTAGAATTTTATTTTTGCTGTACACAAGTAAATCTCTCCTGTGTGATAATACCATAGATTAATTTGACTGTTCTTAAGCTTCATACAAATGAAAGCACATTGTATGTGCTCTTGTGGATCTGGCATCTTATGGTGAACAATAGCTTTATGAGATTCAATTATATTGTTGGAAATAGTCCTTAAAGATAAAGCACCTACCATTCAGCTTTCCAGCTGCTAAGCTTAGAATCTATAGATGGAGAAACTAATGTTTCACTTCAATGTTAGGTTCTGAAAGTCCTTTGAAATGCCTGTTTCACTTGTGCTAAAGCTTCTGATAACTGCATCCTCTTTACCTGTGAATGCCATTCCCCCGGTAAGAACTTGTCACGTCTGAAACACTTTCTTGCACTCTGACATAGGAGACAGGAGCAGGAAAAGGGATAACTAGCTTTCAGAATTTACATGCAGTTGGAGGCACATCCAGAAATAGAATTTGGTGGCTGGTGTACTTTAAGCCTTGTGAGCCTGCAAACTCTACTAATGGACTGAGCAATTGCTGTTTTTAAGACCTCCCCTCTAATTACTATTCATAAATAAGCAGTAGAAGACTTACCTTCCCACATGCACCAAAAGGATGCTGTAGAAGCATTTGCATATGATTGTTTTCACAAAATGTGCTTAAGAAAACAGATTCTCCATTCAAAGGAATCCCTGAGTCTACTATTCAAAAGTCACCTCTCACTTTCAGTGGTTGCTTTTTATCTTAATATCCCATTTCACTCCTTGTGATTTGTGTCTTCCTAACACTTCTATGGATTTCCGGCGAACTTCTTTTCTTCTGACAAATCCACAGGGTATTCTAATTCTAAACATTGCTTAGTTTCTTTCTTATTGGCTAGCTTCATAATGATAACCACTCTCATTTCCATCTCACCAAGAAATGCCAGTGAGTGAGATGAAATGTCATTTCATACCTTTACATGCAATTTTTATTTCATTTTTCATAAATTCTGTTGCATCTTATGCCCATTCTATTCTATTGTTCTATTGCTTTGTTATCTTTTAAAAAAGTATTTGAAGTTTTAGTACTTATTTCCACTTATTTACATTTTTGTGGTCTTTTTTCCTATTTCTAGGATCTTTTTTTATATTAAGGAGATTAGCTCTTTGTCCATAATATGTCTTTTGCATATTTTTCTAAATTTTCACTTGTGTTCTAACTTTACTTTTAGTGTTCTTTGCCATAATAAAGTTTTGGAATTTTATATCCTCAATTTAACAGTCTTTTCCTTAAGAGTTTCTGGATTAGTGTAATAATTAGAAGGACCATTCCCAGTGTAAGTTTATAAGATACAGTGCTATGTGTTCATATAGTTTTTATGAGTTAGCTTATTACAATTCATTTTTGATGCACTTACAATTCATTCTGGGTATCATATGAGGTGTGGAATCAAATTAATTTTTTTCCCACGTACATCATTCCCATTAATTCTATTTACTAAGTGGATCATTTTTTTTCCCACATTGATTTGGGTGAAACCTTTGTTATATATTAAAGTCTCCTATATTAGAATGTATTTCCAAATTTTTAAAATTCTGTTCCATTGGTCTATGCATGCATCAATAATATTCTGTTTTTAATTACTAAAACTTCAGTGCAAGTTTTAATGCCTGAAATACACTATCATTACTTTTTATTTTTAGAATTTCCCTATTTGTACTAATTTTGGCGTATGAACTTTAGGATTGACCTGTCTAGTTTGAAAACACAACAAACAAAAATCACAACCACTAGAGATTATTCTTGTCTTATTCCTGACTTCAGTAGGAATGCTTCTAATGTTGTCCCGTTAAAAAATGCTGTAAATGGAATGAATGAGCAATTTTAGAATCATTTTTCAAAAGTATTCGTTGGATTATTTCTTTTATAAATGGATGCTATATTTTGTTAAATGCTATTTAGTTGTTGTAGAAAACTGTGTGTGTGTATGTATGTTTTCCCTCAGATCAATAAATGTCCTGAATTTAATTAATTGTTCTCTTCATATGAAAACTTCCTTAAAATCTTGAAATAAATCCCATGTGGACATACTATATTCATTTATGATGCTACTTCTGCCTGCTATTATTTTCTTTTAGATTTTTTTAAAACTCATTGTTTTTGCTCATCAATTTTGATATCACAATTATGCTTGCCTCATAACACGAATTTTAAACTTTCACTTCTTTTTCTATGTTCTGGAATATTAAATAAATTATCTGCTTTTTATAGACTTGGCTGATTTCCTGTGGTACCATCTGGATGTAGCACTTTTTTCAAATTTATTATATTCTATGAAAATCAGTCTGTTGAGATTTTCTGTCTCTTCTGAGGTCAATTTTGCTAAACATTTTTTTCCAGACCTAGTCTGTTCCCCCAAGTTTTAACATATGGCATAGAGTTGAACAAAGTTGTATCTTAGGATTTTCCTTTTTTTTTTTTTTTTTGAGACAGAGTCTCACTCTGTTGCCCAGACTAGAGTACAATGGCACGATCTTGACTTACTGCAACCTCTGCCTCCCGGGTTCAAGCGATTCTCCTGCCTCAGCCTCCCGAGTAGCTGGGATTACAGTCACCCACCATCATGCCCAGCTAATTTTTTTGTGTTTTTGTAGAGACAGGGTTTCAACACGTTGGCCAGGCTGGTCTCGAACTCCTGACTCCAGATGATCCGCCTGCCTTGGCCTCCCAAAGTGCTGGGATTACAGGAGTGAGCCACCACGCCCAGCCAGGATTTTTCTTTAATATCCTAATTTATGTGGCTAATTTTCTCTTCCCTTATTTTGTATAATTATACCTTTTTCTTTTTTAGATTTTCTTTTGATTTATCAGTTTTGTTAGTTTTTAAACAGTTTTAGGTTTTGAAAATTTTTATTAATTTTAGTATTTTTCTGTTTTCAAATTTTGCTATTTTTTATCTTCATTCATTTTTCCTTCTGTTCTCATTTGGTTTAAATGTTCTGTTTTTTTTCAAAATTTTCTAGTTGAATCATTTCATTATTGTCTACTGACATTATTTAAGGCCGTGAACTTTGAGCAGGTTTATTTAGCATATCTAATTATTCTAACAAGTGATGTTTGAATTAGAAAACATTTTGGTTGGCATTTCCTTTTTGATCTATGAGTTGTTTCATGACCTTGCTGTTAATTTTTAGTTTTATTGCACTATGATCAGAGATCATAATTAAACTAATAATGAAGATAAAACTAATTTTTAGTTTTATTGCACTATGATCTGTACTATTTGACATTTTAGAATATGTCAATGTTTTCTTTATTGTCTCAACTTTTAAGGTCAATTTTTAAGACTGGACTGTGGGCACTAGAAAAACAGTTTTTTCTCTATTTTCAGAGTATGTAATTTTAAATATAACAAATTAATTATATTATTTAGTTCCTTTGAAGGTTTGCTTTTTTTTTGTCATTGATCATCATTGACTGGGAAAGGTAAATTAAGGTTCAAACTAAGTATGCGTTTCTTTTTCTCTTTGTGTCTTTTGAAGTCTTTTAAATTCATAAATGCTGAATCTATGTTATTTGGAGGATATACGTTCTTAATCATAATTGCATATTGTAAATGCCCACTTTAGCATAATGAAGTTCTCTTCCTTGTCTTAATTTTGTGACATAAATTCTACCTTCTCCCATATTAATATTATGGCAACTTTTTTGGTATATGTATCTGGTATACATTTCCTGTCCATTTACTTATGTCTTAATATATTTTTAAATGTTGAAATAGTTATAGATTCATAGATACACAGAAATGTACAAGTGATTCACTGAACCTTTCACTCAGCCTTCTCCAGTGGTAACATCTCGCATAAGTGTAGTATAATATAAAACCAGGAACAATCCACAGAGCTTACTCAGGTGTTGTCAATTATATATGCATTCATTACTGTGAGCATGCACGTAGGTTTACCTAATTTTATCATGTGTATAGTTTCATGTATGGACCATCACAATCAAGATAAAAAATGCACAAGCACCATAAAACTTCTTTGTACTACTTTTTTATTCCCCCCATCTTCACCCTATCTTTAACCTCTAGTAGCTAACTTATCTGTTCTCCACCTCTGTAATTTTGAGAATGTTATCATTAAAATAATACAGTATGTAAATTTGAGATCAGCTACTTTTACTCACTTGAGGTTTATTCAGCTACTTTCACTAACTTGAGGTTTATTCAATTGTTATAAACGAGGTTTATACAAGTTGTTGAATATAAAAGGAGTTTGTTCCCTTTTATTGCTGACTTGTATTTCATGATGTGAGTGTGCCATTTTTGTTTAACCATTCACAAACTGAAGAACATTTCAGTAGTTCCCAGATTTCGGCTATTATGAATAAAGTTGATGCTATGGTTTGAATGTGCCCTTCAAAGTTCATGTGTTGGTAACTTCATCTCCAATGCAACAGTATTGAGAGTGGGAACTTTAAGAGGTGATTAGATGGCTGGGAGCAGTGGCTCATGCCTGTAATCCCAGCACTTTGGGATGCTGAGGCAGGTGGATCACGAGATCAGAAGATTGAGACCATCCTGGCCAACATGGTGAAACCCTGTCTCTACTAAAATACAACAAATTAGCCAGACGTGGTGGTGCATACCTGTAGTCCCAGCTACTCGGGAGGCTGAGGCAGGGGAATCACTTGAATCCAGGAGGCAGAGGTTGCAGTGAGCCGAGATCATGCCATTGCACTCCAGCCTGGCAACAGAGCAAGACTCCATCTCAAAAGAAAAAAAAAAAAAGAGGTGATTAGGTATTGAGGGCTCTGCCCTCATTAATGTCATTATCATGAGTGTGGGTATGTTATCTTGAGAGTGAGTTTCTTATAAAAATGAGTTCAGTCCCATCTTGCTCTCTCTTTTTCTTCCTCTCTCTTTCTCTTCCTCTCTCTTTTTCTTCCTCTCTCTTTCTCTTCCTCTCTCTCTTCATGCACATCAGTGAACACTCTCTTGCCTTTCCACCTTCTACCATGGGATGATGCTGCAAGAAGACCCTCCAAGATGCCAGCTCCTCAGTGTTAGATTTCCCAGCCTCCAGAATCGTGAGAAATAAATATCTGTTTATTAGAAATTACCCAGTCTGTGATACTCTGTTACAGCAGCACAAAATAAACTAAGACAGAAAATTGGCATAGATAAGTGGGGCTGTTGCTATAACAAATACCTGAAAATGTGAAAGTGGCTTTGGAACTGAGTAATTGGTAGAAGCTGGAAGAATTTTGAGGAGCAGGCTATAAAATGCCTAGATTGCCATACACGGAGCATTAAGGGTGATTCTGGTGACGACTCAGAGGGAGAACAAGAGGTGTAAGGAGAGCCTGAATCTTCTTAGGCATTACTAAGTGTTCATGACCAGAATGTTGGTGGAAAAATGGACAGTAAAGGCTATTTGCATGAATTCTTAAATGGAAATGAGGGACAAGATATTGGAAACTGGAACAAAGCCATCCACGTCATAAAGCAGAAAAGAACTTAGCTTAATTGTGTTCAGGTTTGAAGGTGTTGTGGCAGGCAGAACTTAAGAGCAATGAAGTAGAATATCTGCTGAAAGAAATTTCTAAACAAAATATTGAAGGAGCTGTGTGGCTTCTTTTAACTGCTTACAATAAAATGAGAAAGGAGAGTAATGCTTAAAGATGGAATTTATAATTTAAAGGAAACCAGAACGTAATGTTTGCAGCCTAGCCATACAAAGAACAAAAAAAGAGTGTGGCCAAGCAACCCTTTGATAAAGGAATTAGTATAAATAGAAAGAAGACAAGGTAGTTTTGTACCTTAGTAATATGTACAAAGGAATATGTACCTTATCCGCTAGTATCAATATTTAACCACTTAAAAGTGAAGTATAGAAACCTTGCTTCTGCTTAGCTCCCTTTGATCTCTCCAATTTTTTTGTTGTGGCAAAATACAAATAACATACAAGTTACCATTATTATCAATTAGCACATTCATAATATCGTGCAACCATTACCACAACCTAGTCCTAGCACACTTTCATCACCCCCAAAGGAAACTCTGTACCCATTAAGCAGCCACTCTTCATTCTTCCTCTTTCTAGTCCCCAGAAATCACTAATCTACTTTCTGTCTCTATGGATTTGCCTATGCTAGATATCTCTATAAATGGAATCATGTAATTTTATGTCTATTATAGTGTAATGTTTTCAAGGTTTATTCATGAGCCGCCTCAGCACCCCCTTCTTTTTTATGGCTGAATCATATCCTAGTTCAACTGCTTTGTGAAAGAGAAGCTTCAGCTGCTAAGTCATTATATATTTGTGTCCATTTAGGGATGGGACTATGATGAAGTGAATGAGTCAAGTGAGGCATTTATTTCCAGCCCTAAATGTAAAAGGGTGCCAAAAAACTCAGTAACCATGATAAATAATACCTTAATATAACATTAAAAAATTGATTCAAAAGACATCTGCTGAACAAAATATCACAATTTTAAATAAAGACACTATCAATACACTGATGTTTCCTTTTGACTTTGTCTCTAGTATGCTTGGCACATCACTTTTATTGGGGCTACATTTACTGAAAATTTTGAAATTTTGTTCATCATGCATTTTTACATTAATTTTGATTTTAAAAAATACGATATTTAAGAACAGTATTTATCTTGATAGCTGAGTTTTTGGTGCCACCTTAAATTTGGCATGAGAGGAGACTGTCTCATTTGCCTTGTCTTAACCTGGTCCCTTGTCTATTTGTCCCTGCAAACTAGCTTGCCCTTATATATGCTAATAAAACAAAATAGGATACCAGAAGGAAGAAACAAAGAACAAGATAAGATGATTTCTGAAATGAAATTAAACTGAATTAAAAATTTAGTGAAAGTCTTGAAAAATAAAGCCCAATCTTCTAGAACATATAACAAAGGCAATGATATAAAAATATGAGAGAAAATATTTTTTAAAAAATTAGGAAAATACATTAGGAAATCTAATATCAGACTATTAGAAATTCCAGAAGAACAAAATGAAAAAGCCAATGGAGCAGAAGTATTTATTAAATAAGTTATATCAAAAAATTTATAAGACCTCAAAGACACATTCCCCTCCTAGAAAGGCCCAACAAATATCTATCTCAACAAATAAGAAAAGATTCAAACTTAGTGATATCATTGTGAAACTTCAAAGCACCAACAATAAAAATATATCAAGGGAGAAAAGGCGAAACAAATTACAAACAAAGGAATGAGCATCAGAATGTCATCAGGTTATTGAAAGGACACGTTAGGAACAGCCAGGGCATCGCTTGTTTGCCCTCCAAGATACTCTGCCCCATGCTGGATACGTGCTGTGACTCATTGTGAATGAATGAATTATGTCTGACAATAAAAATACAATAAAGTTAAATGACACTTGTGGATAAGGTTACAGCGATAAATGTGAACCAGATAGTCTCCAACTAAAATTGCAATTGAGATTCTGAAATACTCAGATCAGGTGGGAGGTGAGTCCTATCCTTAGAATGCTGTGTGAACAGGACTTTCCCTTTGTCCACATGGTTTCTTTCACAATTATACACAGTATAAGCTCACAGGAGCTGGGACCTGGTCTATGTGTTCATTAAGGTATATGTAGCAATGATTACATGGCAACAATTAGTCTTTTGTAATAACTTATTAAATGAATATGTGAATGAGCATTTAATCTTTAAGGCTCATCACTCATTGTCCTATAAGGAAGGCAGGTACCATATAAACAAACTGTTCGTAGGTAAGCTGGAAGTGAGGAGAATCCTGGCGTGGCATGAATCGGAACTGGCAAAGATCACAGAGGCATCCAATCTTTTCAAGTGCATGTTGAGAATTTGGATGTTTTTCTTTGGCCCAATTCGTGGTACACTTTTGATTTTAATTAATAGCATACTTTAATAAAGCATTTGGGAGCACAGAACAATTTAATAACCCCCCAAAATGCTTGCTATGAGGCCTCATTTCTAACACAGGCCCCTTTATTAGTTTTAGGTTTACTTGTATGTCTTCCAACAGTTTAAAATAACTGTTTCCAAGAAAAGTCAACACATCTATTTTCAGGATTTGAAGAAAATATATTTTTGGCATTTATATCGTTTCTGTCTCATTTTGGTGAGTTTCTGGAATATATTTTTGTCTGCTTATTTCTAATTCCTGTAATGAACTGAATCTCTCCTTTCATAGGCAGGTGCCCAGTTCAGTGTTATGAACCCTGGAAGGTCTCAACTAAATGCTTTTTAATTAACTCATTGCCATTTCCATTCCTGGTTTCATTCGGAGTAAGAAGTGTCCTCCTGTCTTTAGCAGATGCCTCAAGGTACTTGACAGCACACTGTTGTGAAAAATTTTAACAGACAAACTAAGTAAAGTGAAGACTTCTTCATTTTACCTAAAAGAAATGTCCCAATTTTAAAACCACTCCCAGATCTATCCCTTCTCTGTCCCCAGGAAGAGGGAGCACAGCAAAGCTGTGTTATGTTTCTGCTTTAAGTCTTATGAATCTGATTTTTCATTATTTTTTTAACGTTTCCCTCTGGTAAATGTAGCAAATAAGTGCATGTGATTGATTCATTTCAGCGACCGAGGCACTTTTGCATTAGAAACAGGCCAAGAAAAGTTTTTTAGAAGACCATTCTGGCAAATTGGACTTAGCACAGGATTTGACTTCAAAGGGCAAAATTAATGGTAAAGTGGGAAAAAACTATTTCCTTATTATTAAAAAGAAAGTGGTATATCGTATATAGACCAGCGCCATCATTCTAATGCAAAAAGTGTTCCTCTCTCCTGCTCTGTTTCTTCATTCTGTGAAGAAAAGGTGGAAGAGAGCAGAACCAATCACATCCCTGGAGTTCTCTTAGCCTAGGAAAACTTTAGGCCAATACTACATATTTTTGCTGTTATTATTATTTTTAATTGATACGTAATAATTATGCATGTTTATGGGGTACAGTATGATATTTCGATACATGCATACAATGTGTAATGGTCAAATCAGAGTAATTTTCATATTCATATCTCAAACATTTCTCATTTCTTTGTGATGTGAACATGCACAAGCTGTTCTTCTAGCTATCTGAAAATATACAATAAATTGTTGTTAATTATAGTCATCCTATAGTGCTATAGAACACTAGAACTCTGGAACAGAATAGAGAACCCAGAAATAAATCTACGTATTTACAGCCAACTGATTTTTAACAAAGACGTCAAGAACATTCATTGGGGAAAGGAAAGTCTTTGCAATAAATGGTGCTGGAAAAACTGGATATTCATATGCAGAAGAATGAAACTAGATTGCTATCTCTCACCATGTACAAAAATCAACTCAAAATGGATTAAAGACTTAAATGTAAGACTCAAACTATGAAACTCTCAGAAGAAGACACTGGAGAAATGCTTCAAGACATTGATCTGAGCAAAGATTTCATGGAGAAGACCTCAAAAACACAGGCAACTTATGCAAAAATAGACAAATGGGGCTGTAAGAAACGAAAAAGCTTCTGCACAGCAAAGAAAACAATCAACAGAGTGAAGAGGCAACCAGCAAAATGAGATAAAATATTTGTAAATTGTTCATCTGACAAGGAATTCATGTCCAGAATATACAAGAAATTCAAACAAAACAAATAATAATCCAACTAAAATGTGGGCAAAGAATCTGAAAAGCATCTCTCAAAAGAAGACATAGAAATGGCCAACAGGTATGTGAAAAAAATGCTTAATATTATTAATCATCAGGCTGATGCAAATCGAAACCATATTGCAATGTCAACTCACCCCAGCTGGAATGGCTATTACCAAAAAGACAAAACATAGCAAGTATAGGACAGGACGTGGAGTAAGGGGAACTCCTATATACTGTTTGTTGGAGTGTAAACTAGTACAGACATTATGGAAAACAGTATGGAGGTTTCTCAACTAAAAATAGAACTACTATGTGATCCAACAATCCTCTCCCTGGGCATATATCTAAAAGAAAGGAAATTGATATAGGGATATCTGCACTTCTGAGTTTATTTGCAGCACTATTCACAATAGCCAAGATATGGAATCAACATAAATGTCCAACAACAGATGAATGGATAAAATGTGGTGCACATATACACACATATATACACACACCATGGAATACATACACTATGGAATACTATTCAGCCATTAAAAAGAAGGAATCCTCTTATTTGCAGGAACGTGGATAAGTTTGGAGGACTATGTTAAGTGAAATAGGCCAGGTGCACAAAGACAAATACTCATAATCTCACCTACATGTGGAAGCTAAAAAAGTTGATCTCATAGAAGTAGAGTGCAGGGTAGTGATTACGAGAGGCTGGGAAAGGTGAAGGTGGAAGAGAGGTTAGCTGGAAGTTGGCTAACAGCCAGTGCTACTTTAAGTGAGATCTGTGAATCAGCTGTCAGTCCTCACAGTGGTGGTTACTGTTAACGAGACAAAGAACTTGCAAGGGAATGTAAATCTATTATTACATCACTAAATACACATTTTGACTCAGCTGAAATTCGCAACAAAACTTTCTTGATGAAGGAAGCAGCGTGTTGATTCACATTCCGGTGCAATCTTCTTACCCCAGTTGAACTGACAGTTTGGATAACACTAGCGTAGTCCATAGTAGAAGGAAAGCTGCTGAGTTGACTCCTGAAGAAGCCACTGGCTAGTTTTAGTTGTCAGCAATAGCGACACACTTAGCATAGGTCAAGAAGAGCTTATTTCACGCATACCAACATGGGACCTCACGGAAGCCCAAGAGGAGGAGCCATCATAGATTTAACCCTCAGAAGCTAGATGCAGAGGCCAGGTCAAGATCCAAAGGACCCTAGCAAAGGCAGCAGCAAAAATGTGTGGACTTGCATGATGTGGAGTTTTCCCCTAATTTGGTCTTCAGGTCTCTCTTTTGAGAGTGGCCATCATCCATGATAGCTACTCTCTAGGAGAGCCCTGACCAGGACAGAAGTTGGGTTCAGGTGTGTTAGTCAGGTGAGACACAGGAGGCAGCACAGCAAAACACATGGAAAAACAGAAGCAGGGTTTTTTGTTTTTTTTTTAATTACTTACAGATTCCAGAGATAACAGGGCTGCACACCTTACAGGGCCAAGGGCAGGGAAGAGCTGGGCAGGATATGCACACTCAATCAGGCAGGTGGGGAGTGAGAGAGAGAGAGAGAGTGAGGGACCTGAGAGCGAACGCCTTTACTGGGGTCCCAGGCATGACTCAAGCAGGTTTCCCATGGGGAGTTCTAAGGAGTTCTTGTTGGTGGGATTGAAGGAAGCAGGCACAAGCTCCAGGGAGACATGCTGTGACTGCGAGGGGGTCACTGTGAAATATCTATGCAGTCCATGGGAACTATGGGGGTCAGTGGGGTGTCAAGTAGGTTGTATCTAGTTGTCCCATACAAGGGTGCTCACCCGAAGGTGGTTACGTAAAGCAGGTGTCTGACCACCTTGAGGAACTGGGAGGAGGTGCAGAATGGGAGACTGTGTGAAGGATGACTGATTCCTGCTTCTAGTATGAGAAAGTCTAACTTAGAATGAATCCTGAGGCAACATAAAATTATAAGAATTCACTACACATACTTAATATGGTTCAATTAACCTGATTTTGAGGCATTTCACTTTTTTACTTTTTCTGACGGTTTCTGCTCTCCCCTGACTCTGGATCTTATAGTGCCCAGCACTTAATGAATTGAATCTAAAGACAATATTTGAGGTCATCTTTTTTCTTAATGACTTGCATCAGAAGGTAAAGGGAATTTGGAGTCATTAAACCTCTGCAGAGGGATTTTGGGAAATACAAGGGCTTAGGTGATGTATTGGCAGAATCCTTTACTTTCCATTGGCAGTGATTTCAAATAACACTTGAAGAAGGTATAGAGAACAGTGCCAGTCACTATAGGTAAGAGAAGGATGAAAAAGAAATGATTGAAATAGACCAAATTAATTACTTGAAGGACAGATCTACCTTGCAATTTGCTTTATCTGGCCTGCATGTTGCCTTTACACACACACAAACACACACACACACACACCTTTCCACACACAAATACACGTGTGGGTTTATGTAAACATACTATTTGTGTTGTGTGTGTGTGTGTGTGTAGTGAAAGGGAAATAAAAACTTGGGACCCCAATTCACTCTGCCAAAAGGAAAAAATTAAGCTGAAAGCTGAGTCATGCAAGAAGCTGCCTTTCCTTTTGTTCCTAAGCAGAGAGCTTACAGATCAAAGGTTAAATATCTGCACAGGTAGCCATGTGTGTTCACCTTATCTTATGTAAAGTGCAGATTTACTGAGCGTCAGAGAAATACATCATTGACTATTCCCCTACCTGTTGCTTTTCCCTTGCAACATGTGGATTCAGTAATGTGACCACACCCTCCCTCTTTCTCCTTCAGCCTGCTTTTCCCCTTTAAATGCTGAAGCCCTCAAATTATCTTTGGAGAAAGGCACAGACCTGTTTCCTGGGCGTGCGTCCTTAACCTTGGCAAAATACACTTCTAAATTGATTGAGAACTGTCTCAGACACTTTTTGGTTCTCTCTATAAAAATATATAGAACCATATATATGTGTATATATAATCAAATATATATATAATCAACTATATATAATCAAATATACATAATATATAATCAAATATATATAATATATAATCAAATATATATTATATCTATAATAAATATATATATATTTGAATTTGCCCATATTCTATTGAGTTGACCTGTATGGTTTCATTTCCTGTGGCTACTGTAACAAACTAACAAACTTGGTGTCCTGAAACAACATACATTTATTTTCTCACAACGCTGGAGGGCAAAAGTCTGAAATCAGTTTCACTGGGCTGAAATCCAGATGTCTCCAGGGCTGCACTCTCTCCAGAGACTCTAGGGGAGAATCTATTCCTTGAGTCTTCCAGCTTCGGGTGGCTCTGGCCCTCCTTGACTTATGGTCACATGTCTCCAATCTCTGCCTCTGTGGCCCACGTCCTCCTCTTCTGTGTGAAATCTCCCTCTCTTCCCAGTTATAGAGACACTCATCACTGCACTTAGGGCCCATCCAGGTAATCAGGATAACTTCCCATTTCAAGAAGCTTAATTTAATCACATCTGCAAAGACCCTTTTATTTTTTTCATATGAGGCATATGCTCAGGTCCCAGAGATATTTTTGGGGACCATTGTTTAGCCTACCATACTATATGAAATTATTATTTGACTGTTTTTAATTTGTAAAAATAACTTTCATATGGTAAAACCTAACACTTGCCAGCAAATAACTCAAATGTTCTGTGAAATACAGGTTTCTGACTTTTCTTGAATAGTGGGAAGATCTGGACACACCCGGTCCCAGTCCTGAGTAGGAACATAGCTGGATGTTGGCAGCATCTGCTTACCCATGACTTCCACTCCGTTGTCCTGTCCATTTGCAGGACTTATTTGACCTCTGAATGGGTATCAGTTTGTACCCTTGACTTTGGAGCCAGGCAAAGTTGCAACATTCGCACACATTTATAATACAAAGCATCAGGAACACCCTCAAAGGAAAGATATGGTTCTCATGGGTTAATCAGGCAGAGATTGGGGTGGGGTAGAGGTGAAGGCCTTCTAATTAGGTGAGCACGGCATGGAGGTTGGAACGTGTTAGCTGCTAAGCCACCTCAGGGCACTGGAATCTTCACTTCGTTAACCCTGGACCAGAATCAACCGAATCGGCAGCTGGCCCATTCTCCATGCTTTTGGAAAGCACAGGACATTTGTTCCAACAGCAACTTGCAGACACAAATAATAATGCAAGAAATAATAATTCTCATTGAGGATGTAAAAGAAATACATAATTTTGATTGCGTTTCTTGTGGTTCCTAAAATACTGTTTGATGAGGTTTCATATCATAATAATGTCAAACTCTATTATTTTTTGAAATTATAAATTATGTCTTATTGAAAATCTGTGGAGGACTAAATACATTTCATTTCAAAGAGGTAATATGCTTTTCAAAAAATGTATTGTCAATCACTAACAAGTGAGTTTAGCTAAGGTCAGGTTGACATTTTTGTAGCTTCTTCATTGAATCAAAGGGAAGAAAAGGGAGCAAAGATATGTAGCTTTTTCTCCCAGGTGAACTGGTGTCTTTGAGAAGAGGGGGAGTTATACAACTCCCTTGTTTCTTCCTTACCCTCCTTCCTGCTATGCTCTTTCTGTTCTCATGCCTGAAACAAATCTAGCCCATGAACTGGGGGAAGGGGAAAATAAGGGAGGAAAAAGCCTTGATGTTTTTAATTAAATTATTTGGGTTTGAATAATCAAAGCTCTGAGGAGACAAGGTAAGCACCCCCTCAACTCAGGATCCTGGACAAGAGAGCTCAACAGCAAAAGGTCATGGCTATGATTTAATTAACTGTTTTCCCTTGAGAATTATAGTGTGGGTGTTAAGAGTCAAGTTTACAGGTTCTTCTCTGGGAAAAAATAAGAGATCAAAGATACAGTTTGCCAAAGCCTTGAGCATGAAAACATACGGTTTTGTCTTTCCTTTCGCCTCCATCACACTTTCAGTTACTAGCTTTTAATTTTTTTATTCATTAAGTCAACAGATATTTCATGATTATCTATGCCTGCCTAGCACTGGATATGGTGGTAGAGATACTGCAGTGAAGAGAATTAGAATGGTGGTTCCCAGGGGCTGGGGGAGGGGCAATGGGGAGATTTCATTTCTTCACATGGAAGAGTTTTAGTTTTAAAAGGTGAAAAAAGAGCTCTGGAGATGGATGGTGATGGTTGCACAACAGTATACATGCATTTAATACCACAAAACTCTACACTAAAAAACAGTTAAGATGACACATTTTATGCTATGTGCATTTTACCCTAATAAAAATAATTGGGAAAACCTTTAAAAATATTCCGTGAAATGTGGAGATTATATTCTAGCAGGAAGAACAGATAATGAACAATAAGCCAAGTAAGTAAGAGAATAGTCTGGTACATCAGAAGATAGGTGCCATGGGGGAGAGTGATAGGAGTTATGGTGCTGGGGGATGAGTTGCAGCTTTAAGTGGGGTAACAAGATGGACCTCACTGAGAAAGTGGTATCTGTGTGAAGACTTAGAGCAGCAGATCAAGTGAGCCATATGGATATCTGCGGAAAGAAGGAAGAGTGTGTTCTACAGAGGACAAAGGCCCTGGGATGGGGAGCACCCTAGTGTGTTCCAGGAGCAGCCAGGAGGCCAGTGTGCCTGGAGGAACAGAGAAAGTATAATAAGAAATAAAGTGAAAGCAGGTGCCTTACGAGCTGTGAGGAGAGTTTGATTCTGACTCTAATGAGATGGGATAATATGGGGGATTTTGAGTGGAGAAGTATTATGATCTGATTTGTGTTTAACAGGCTCGCTCTAGTTGCTATTTAGGGATTGGATGATAGTTCCTTCAGAGTGGTAACAGGAAGATCAGATAGGAGGCTGGTGCAAAGAGCCTCACAAGAGAGGGCAGTGGCCACCTTAGTGGTAGGAGTGGACACAGATGCAGTTTTGAAGGTAGAGTTAGCAGAATGTCCCCACAAAGATCATATACTAATTAGAACCAAGAACATTTACTTTCATTTTATCCCAAGTTAATATAATAAAGCTTCAGGGGAAGGACCATGGCACAGAACAACAATAAAATGCTACACCATCCTGCAAATATAATAAAATGAGCAAAACAGGTTTAAAAATGAGAAAATATAATAATAGCACTGAAACTATGCATAGCTCCTATGCAGTGACCTCATTATTCACAGGATCTCTACCACGATGCTCTAAGTGACATTATTTCTCAGCCTTCCCCAACTAAATAAAGGAAACAGTGCCACATGCATTAGTAAATGTTACTGAAAATTCCCTGGGAAAACAGGAAAGAGTATTTACATCTCATGCACAAATTCTAAGAGAGATTTCTTAATTTTATTTTTGCCCATTGATTGCAAGATTCTTCATCCTCATTCTCTGACCTCCCCTGATCCTCACTAAGGTCCTTTTACTGTTCTCAAGAGTTAAGGTCTGACTCTTAGCTTAGAATCCTCTCAAAAAAAAAAAAAGAAAAAAAAAACACCCAAAAAACCACACAAAAGCTAGTTGGTTGTCCCCTTGCTCCTTAACTGCAGCAAATATCAACTGCTACTCTTATTCAAATATGACTCCAAGTTCTAATTCTCTATTCCAAGCAGTTTATTAAAGCATTAACCCACCAAATGCAGGTTTTTTCTTGGATTGGGGATACTGCTGCTAAAAAAGTATAACATTTTCTATATATTGTTACAAAAGGAAGTTTGCAACTTTATATCATAATTATAGATCATCAAACACATTGGAAAGTTTCTTCCAGAAATAGAAGAGTCCATAAAATGACACAGAGCTAGTGGTTTCCTGGAGCCAGCTCATACTGGCTCATGAGAGCCCTTTGTATACAGTTCTTCCCAACTTCACATTCAGTGATATCATGTTGGAGCTTGACATCAACCATGGTGACAGTGTTTACACTACAGGAATCATAGCACTGCAGATCAAGACTTCTTCCCCCCCCCCCCCCCAGAATTGATTTACCAACATACCACTGCATCCAGTTCTTGCTAGAAGAGATGGTAGCAAAAATTATAAAAGCCTCACTTTTACTCCCCAACTTGGAATGAAGCAGATTGAGAAGTCTCAGGAAAAAGTCTAGATAAAAATAGAATAGAAATCAAATATGAAAAGCTGTGTGTTGAGTCCATCTAAATATAGAATGAAAATTAAATGACTTGAGACTTCTGGTTCTTCCAAGATGCAGTAGCCCATTTCTCCTAGGTCTTTGGACATAATGCAAAGATACAAAATTTCTCAAAGGTGAAAATAAGGCATGCCCACGACTCAGGATTTGAGGAACAACATGGAATTTGAGGACCAACATGAAGGTGAATTCCCTGGGTTTCCTTGATGCCTCCCATGTTCTCCTGACAGGACACTGCAGCGGCCTCCAACCCAACATCATCAGTAGACACAGGTGCATATTCCCCTGGCCAAAAAATTGGGGAAGTGGTGACCCCTATTTACAAAAAATCTGTTTGATAATACATGCCCTGCTTCTGGTAAAACACAAATGGAACAACTGCACCTCCCTTTCTGGGGGTTCATTGTGCATTGTGCAGGAACTTTATGTTGCAAAAACCTCACCTTCCACAAAAGCAGGGTGGCATGCTCCGATTCCCCTACCAGGTGGTATCTGCAGGGCTGAGCATGGAGATAATCTTCCCTTCTCCCACCTGGGAGAAGGAGGTCATGGCAACATGACTGTTGTGTGAGCAGCTGATCTTACACTTCCTGCCTGGTGGAAGCAGGCCATGCTACACATCCCTAGTCAGGGTATTGTTAATGGAATCCAGTGGGGAGCTGAGGCTTCACCTCCACTTGGCAGCAATGGGATTTGATAAGAGGCTCACTAGGCAAAGGTAGTTACCATTTGGTTTCTCCATCCTCCCTCCTGTGTCACCAGGGCCCAGTGAAGAGTCTTTACTCCAACTTGGCTAAACAAGACTAAACAAGATGGTACAAAGCAGAGCTGGTCAGCACACCTATTCTCCACCTCCACCCTGCCCATGAGTGTGGCCCAGTGGGGAGCTGATACTTTACCCAATGCAGGATCAAGACAAGAGAAAGTGGTGTGATGCAGCACTCTGTTTCTACCCCCCACGCATCACCATGTCTTGTGGGGAGCAGAAACTCCACTTCTCCCTAAAATCTGTAGGGCTGAATGAGCTTAGAGAAAGCAGGGCTAGTTGGCACTCTGTTTGCCCTCTCCCTGTGGTGCTAGTGGGGAACTGAGGTTCTGGACTCGCCTTTCAGCAGTAAAGCAGTGTGAGTAAGCTCTCTGCTTCCCCCTCCCTGGTGGCAGTGAAGCCCACCAGGGAGTTGATCTGATCCCCTTGCTCAAAGGTAATGTGGTATGTGAGGCAGTGCCCCACTTTCCCTAGGAAAGTATTAGGGGGGCTGAACTCCCGCACAACACATCTTCATTGAGGCAGTTTGAGTCAGTGCCCCACTTTTGCAAGGGTGGGGTCAGCATTGCTCTGTGGGAAGCTGAACACACTTACCCACCCAGCCCTCCTGCTACACTCCAACAAGGGCACTACCTGCTATTAAAAAAAAAAAAAAAAAAGATTAAATAGGATCCTGTGTCTCTAAATATAATATCTATAATATCCAAGATATACTTTTTAAAAAAATCACTAGTCATGCCAAGAATCAGGAAAATGACACCATGAATGAGAAAAGATAATCAGCAGATGCTAACAATAAGATGAATCCAATGCCAAATAATCTAAAAAGAATTTTAAAGAAGTCATCATAAAACTGCTTCAAAAAGCAATTATAAATTTTCTGGAGTTGATGAAAGATTAGAATATCTCAGCAAAGAAACAGAAGCTATAAAAAAAGAACCCAATGAAGTTATCAGACAGAAAAATATAATAACTGAAAAAAGACTTTACCAGATAGGTTCATTATAGAATGGAGATTACATAGAATGCTTCAGTGAACTTGAGGGCAGATTGATAGAATTTACTCAGTCAGAACAACAAAACTAAAATTGACTGACAGAAGAAGAACAAAATCTCAGGAACCTGCAGGACAATAACAAAAGATCTAATATACATGTTGTTGAAGTCTCAAAAGCAAAGTAGATATAGAAAGGTACTAAAAAGTTATTCAGAGTAATATGGCTATTTCACAAAATTTGGGAAAGACATAACACATTACTTTTAGGGAAATACTTTTTTTTTTTTAAAGAAACAGGGTCTTACTATTGCCCAGGCTGAACTCAAATACCCAGGCTCAAGTAATCCTCCCACATCAGCCTCCCGAGTATCTGGGACTACAGATGCACCTCACTGGACCCAGCTAATAAAACATTGATTTACATGATAGCAAGTTTCTCATCTGAAACCATGGAGACCAGAGGAAGTTGCACATTTTTCAAATTTGGAAAGGAAAACAATTGTGAATCTTGAAAATGTGTCCGGTAGGCCGGGCATGGTGGCTCACGCCTGTAATCCCAGCACTTTGGGAGGCTAAGGCAGGCAGATCACAAGGTCAGGAGATCAAGACAATCTTGGCTAAAACGGTGAAACCCCATCTCTACTTAAAAAATACAAAAAATTTGTTGGGCTCGGTGGCACGCACCTGTAGTCACAGCTACTCGGTAGGCTGAGGCAGGAGACTCACTTGAACCCGGGAGGCAGAGGTTGTAGTGAGCAGAGATTGTGCCACTGCACTCCAGCCTGGGCGACAAAGGAAGACTTTGTCTCAAAAAAAAAAAAAAAAAAGAAACAAAGAAAAGAAAATGTGTCTGGTGAAAATATCTTCCAGGAATAAAGCAGACATAAAGGCATCTTAAGGCAAATGAAAACCTAAATAATTTATTGTTTAAGAGGATTGGTTTATCCCCTTAAAAATGGCTAAAGGAAGTTTTCTAAACAGAAAGGAAACAATAATAGAAAATGTGGAACTTCAGAAAGGAAAGAAGAACACTGGAATGAGTAAAAATTGGGGAAAATTTTATAGACTATTCCACTTCACATGTGTTACTTAACTCATATGTGGCTACTGAAGCAAAAATAATAAAACCATCTGATGTGGTATTTAATGAGGTATTTATTTAATGTGGTATTTGATGAGGAAAAACTCAATATAATTAGATTTTGCAGGGGAGGAAAGTAAAGGAAACTAAGTGAAAGTAAGGCTTGAAGTGGTGAAACTTCAATACCAGTAGACTATAATAAGGTATATATGTATATTATAACATCTAGAGCACTCACTAGAAAACTATAAAAAACTATATATTCAAAATGAGTATACATAAATCAAAATGGAATCCTAAAAATATAAATAACTCACAAAAAGGTAAGAAAACAAAGGAGTGAGAATTAGAGGGAACAAACAGGAATTAAATCATGAAATGAGAAGTTAAATCCTAACTTTTAACAATTAACTTAAACAGTTTAAATATACACTGGTTAAAAACATACCTCGATGCAATGTGGATAAACAACATGCTGTCTACATGAAGCGTATTTCGAATATAATGAAATGTTAATTATAAATAAAAGGATGGAAAAATACCACGCAAACATTTCATTTTTTCAAAAAACAGGAATGACTACATTACTAACACATTAAGTAGGCTTTGGAGCAAAGAAAATTACCACAGACGGAGGAATATTACATAATGATGAAAGGATTAATCCATCAGGAAAAAATAAAGATGTCAAATGTACCAAAAAGTGGAACTTCAAAATACACGAAACAAAAACTGATAGAACTGTATGGAAAATTAGGCAAATCTGCAAGTATAGTTGGGGACTTCAACAATCATTCAGCCATTGATAGAACTACTAGACAGAATATTAGAAGAGATTTTTTTATTTTTATTTTTATTTTTATTTTTTTTTTGAGACGGAGTCTCGCTCTGTCGCCCAGGCTGGAGTGCAGTGGCGCAATCTCGGCTCACTGCAAGCTCCGCCTCCCGGGTTCACGCCATTCTCCTGCCTCAGCCTCTCCGAGTAGCTGGGACTACAGGCGCCTGCCACCACGCCCGGCTAATTTTTTTTGTATTTTTAGTAGAGACGGGGTTTCACCATGGTCTCGATCTCCTGACCTCATGATCCGCCCGCCTCGGCCTCCCAAAGTGCTGGGATTACAAGCGTGAGCCACCGCGCCCGGCCATAGAAGAGATTTTTTTTAAAAACGCATACTATCAACCAACAGGACTTAATTGGCATATATAGAACGTACCACTCCAACAGCAAAATACACATTTTTCTTCAAGTGCCCATGGGATCCTCACCAAGATAAATCATGCCCTGTGCCTCAGTATAAGAATTAAAATCATAGCATGTTCTCTGAACACCATAAAATCAAACCAAAAATAATAACAGAAAATAAACAGAAAAATCTTCAAACACTTGGAAATTAAACAACACATTTTAAAATAATTAATGGGTCAAGGTGGAACTCTCAAAAGAAACAAACTTAAAAACATTGAACAGAATAAAAATGAAACACACCATATGAAAATGTGTAGGATGCAGCTAAAACAGTGTTAAAATTGAAATGTATAGGTAAATGCTTACACTAGAAAATAGAAAACCTCTCAAATTAACAAAGTTCCTACCTCAAAAAAAAATAGAAAAAGATGAGAAAAATAAACCCAATGTGAGAAGAAGGAAAGAAATAGCAAAGAGTGGAATCAATAAAACTAAGAACAAGAAAACAATAGAAAATAGAAAACAAAAGAAACAGAAAGCTGACTTTTTGAAAAAAAAAAATTAACTTCTAGCAAGCCTGACAAACATAGAAAGAGAAACAAATAATCGGCATCAGGAATAAAACAGGAGATATTTCTACAGATCCTGCAGCAATTAAAAGTATAATAAGGAAATACCATAATCAACTTTTAGCTCATAAATTTGACAACTGAAAACAAATTGCACCAATTGGACCAATTCCCCAAAAGCCAGAAATAACTAAAACTCAGTAGATAATTTGAATATTCCTATAAACAGATAATCTGAATATTCCTATAAACATTAAAGAAATTGAATTTGCAATTTAAAATCTCCCGCCAAAGAAGTCATTAGGCTTAAGTTGTTTTTACTAGAGGATTCTACCTAACATTTAAAGACGAATTAACATTAATTTTCCACAATCTCTTTCAGAAAATAGAATAGTAGAAAACACTTTCCACTCATTTTGCTAGGCTAGTATTACCCAGATAACAAAACCAGATAGTACAAAAAAAAGTGAGAGAATACTAAAGTCCAGTATCCTTCATGAACATAGAAATAAAAATCTTCTACAAAGTTTGAGCAAATTAAATCTAGCAATGTATAAAAATAAGTATATGTCATGGCCAAGTGAGATTTATTCTAAGCATGTAAGTCTGGTACAATCTTCGAAAAATATCAATCGATATAATCCATCATACCAACAATCTAAAAAGGGAAATTATATGGTCATACTAGTAGGCGAAGGAAAAGTATTTGACAAAAACCAACACCAATTTATGATAAAATGACTCCACAAATGAAATAGAGGATGAACTTTCTTAACAAAATGAAGAGCATCTATTAAAAAAAAAAACCTACAGCTAACATCATACTAAATGTTAATAGATTGCATGCTTTACCTCTCAGATCAGCAACAAGGCAAGTATGTTTGCTCTCTCCACTCCTACTTGCCATAGTACTGGAAGTTCTAGCCAGCATTTAAGATAAGAAAAGAAGCCGGGCGAGGTGGCTCACGCCTGTAATCCCAGCACTTTGGGAGGCCGAGGCAGGCGGATCACGAGGTCAGGAGATCGAGACCATCCTGGCTAACATGGTGAAACCCTGTCTCTACTAAAAATACAAAAAATTAGCCAGGCGAGGTAGCGGGCGCCTGTAGTCCCAGCTACTCGGGAGGCTGAGGCAGGAGAATGGCGCGAACCCGGGGGGCGGAGCCTGCAGTGAGCAGAGATCGCGCCACTGCACTCCAGCCTGGGTGAAAGAGCGAGACTCCTTCTCAAAAAAAAAAAAAAAAAAAAAAAAAAAAAAAAAAAAGACAGGAAAAGAATTAAAAGGCAGGAAAGGAAAGAAAGAAATTAAACTGTTTCTGTTTGTAGATAATATGATTGCTTACATAGAAAATTCCAAGAAACCTACACAAAAATAACAACACTCAAACTCCTAGAACTAATAAGTGAGTGCAGCAAGTTTGTAGGATACAAGGTCAATATGTGAAAGACAACTGCATTTCTATGTACTGTGAACCAGCAAGTGGAGACTAATGTAAAATGCATAATATAATTTTCAATTGCTCAAAAAAATGAAATACTTAGGTACACATCTAACAAAACATATACAGAATGTGTATACTAAAAATTACAAAATACTGTTAAAAAAAGTTTTTAAAAGACCTAAATAATTATAGTGACACACCATGTTCATGAACTGGAAGACTCAAAATGCTAAAGATGTTATTTCTCCACAAACTGACCTACAGGTTTAATGCAATTCCTATAAGGGTCTTTTTGGAGGCATAGGCAAGCTTATTCTAAAATGTATATAGATAGGTAAAGATCCTAAAAGACTGAAGACAATCTTGAAAAAGAAGAATAATATGGGAGAAGTAACTCTTGCTGCACTAATAAAGAGTGTTGTATTAGTGTTGCATTAGCAGGGAGATAGACATGTAAATTAATGGAACTGCATAGTGAACCCAGAAATAGACCTGCAAAAATATGCCCAACTGATTTTTTGACAAAGGTGCAAAAACAAATCAATGGAGGAAAAGATAGACTTTTCAACAAATGTTGCTGGAGCAATTTCATATCCTGGACTAAAAGAAAATGAACCTCAACCTAAACCTCACACTTTATGCAAAAGTTAATTCAGAATTGATCACAAACTTAAATGTAAAATCTGGGTTCTGGGCTAGGCAAAAACTTCTTAGACTTGACACCAAAAGCATAATTTATAGAAGGAAAAATTGATAAATTAGATCTCATTAAAATTAAAAACTTTTATTCTATGAAAAACCCTGTTGGATGAAAAGACAAGCTACACAGAAGGGTAACATATTTGCAAATCATGTATCCAGAAAAGAACTAGTGTCTAGAATCTATAAAGAGCTCTCAAAATTCAGTTGTAAAAAATACCAAAATATTCAATTAGAATGAGTAAAGGTCATAAATAGACATTTAACCGAAGATGATAAAATTGATCAACATCATTAACCATTAGGGAAATGCAAGTTAAAATACCAATGAACTATCACTATGCACATGTTAGAAAGGTAATATTTTAAAAATTACAAAATCAAATGACAAATATGTAGACACTAGATTGCTCATATATTGCTGATGAGAATATGAAATGATTTAACCACTAATACAAATATACAGATTCAACCACTGTGGATTAGTACACAGCACTTTCTTATATAACTAGTTAGACTTTGGAAACTTTTTTGAGAGAAAAAGAAATCTATATTAATGCAAAAACCTGTGTGTAAATATTAATAGAAATTTTATTTGTAATAGCCAAAAACAGAAAATAACCCAGATGTCTTTCAATAGGTAATTGATTAAACATACAGTGGTTTATCCATGTCATGGAACACTATTCTATGACAAAAAGGCATAAATGATTAATGCATATACAGTAACCTGAACTAATCTCCAGAGAATTATGCTGAATTAATATAGTCAATCCCAAAATGTCACATACTGTATGATTCCACTTATATAGAATTCTTGAAATAACAAAATTACAAAAGTGGAGAACAGATTACTGGTTGGTTAGGGTCATGGGTAGGAGGAAGGAGGATGTGGCTATAAAAGAGCAACATGAAGAATTATCATGGTGGTGGAACTGTTCTGTGTAAATGTCAATATCCAGGTTGTGATATTGTTCCATAGCTTAATAAGACATTGCCATTGCGGGAAAGTTGTTAAAGAGTACAGGGAATCTCTCTGTATTCTTTTTAACAAATGTATGTAAATCTCTAATTATATCAAAGTAGAAAGTTTAACTTAAAAAATTTGATGGAAAAAACCACTCTGGGATTATGATTATAGAATAGAACATAAATTGTAAAATAGTCATGAAGTAAAAATAATGTAATTTGGAAATGAGAAGTCTTTACTGAGGATGAAGAAGAGAGTTTAAGAGCACTAATTTTAGCATTTTTCAATTAATTTTAGAAGCTTCTTCAAAGAAATAATACATAATAAGGTGATAAACATTATGTATGGATCAACAACTTTATTTTTATTGTTAAATTTAAGTAAATTAAGACAATTTCTATTTAAAATGCAACATCTGGGCTGGGTGTGGTGGCTAACATCTGTAATCCCCACACTTTGGGAGGCCAAGGCAGGTGGATCACTTGAGGCCAGGAGTTCGAGATCAGCCTAGCCAACATGGTGAAACCCCATCTGTACTAAACACACATACACACTCACACACACACACACACACACACAAATTAGGCAGGTGTGGTGGTACACACCGGTAATCCCAGCTACTTGGGAGGCTGAGGCATGAGAATCACTTGAACCTGGGAGGTGGAGGTTGCAGTGAACTGAGACTGCACCACTGTACTCCAGCCTGGGTGACAGAGTGAGACTCTGTCTGAAAAAATAAAAATAAAAATAAAATAAAATAATAAAATAAAATAAAATGCAACATGTGTAGTTTGATCCCATGTTGATTATTTTTGTATCTGCCCATTTATCCTAATTTGGGCAATGAATGATGTTTAATTCCTCTTAATAATAGAAATTTAGAGAGAGTCAGATTTAGGATGAACTTTTACTTTGTAATTTTCTGTGATATTTGAATTAGTCATACAAAAATGTCTTACTTTTCCAAAAGAGTCACTGAATAGAGATCAAAGTAAAAAAAAAAATCAATTTGCAAAGTAACAGAAAAATAAATAAATAAAATACCTAGGTATAAACATAAATGACTTAGAAATAGATATCTCAATCATCTTGATATTGAAATTAGCATAAAAAGAATTTAAAATAGTTGAGTAGTCTGTTCAGGAAATTAGAGGAAAACAATTGAGTTTCATCAGAGATTTAGTATGTTTTTAAAAAGATCAAATAAGAAATTTAGAACTGAAAAATACACATCTGATATTAGGAACTCAATGATGTGTTTAAAAGCAAAACAGATACAGCCAGACAAGACTGGTAAATGAAGTCAGTGAAAAAGAATTCAAATTAAAGTTCAGAGAGAGAGAGAGAAAAGGTAAGAACTATAGAAAAAAAAACCTGTGAGAGCTACTTGGAAAACAGTAGGCGTAGTGTAAAATATATGAAATTTGACTGGGCGCGGTGGCTCACGCCTATAATCCTAGCACTTTGGGGGGCCAAGGTGGGTGGATCATGAGGTCAGGAGATCAAGCCCATCCTGGCTAACACGGTGAAACCCTGTCTCTACTAAAAATACAAAAAATTAGCCAGGCGTGGTGACGGGTGCCTGTAGTCCCAGCTACTCGGGAGGCTGAGGCAGGAGAATGGTGTGAACCTGGGAGGCAGAGCTTGCAGTGAGCCAAGATTGCACTGCTGCACTACAGCCTGGGCGACAGAGCGAGACTGTCTCAAAATAAATAAATAAATAAATAAAATAAAAAAATATATTTATATGAAATTCAAGTCCCAAAAAGCAGCTCAAGTGGGAGTAAAATATTATCTTCAAAGAAGCAACAATTAGATTAACAACTACTTTTTCAATAGAATGACATCTTCTACTAATTAATATATTAAAGAAATATTTTAAGAAAAAAGCAAAATGAGTTCAGAGAGAAACATAGAAATTCAGAGAAAAAAACAACAATAGAAAAGGCAAATGTAAATGAATATTAACTAAATAACACAATAATGGTAATGTTTTCCTCTGTTTGAAATATATTTAGAATGAGATGCATTATAACCATACATTAAAAAAATGACAAAGCAAATGTGCTTAAAGCATTACCAGAGAGGTAGTAAAAGTAATAATTTGCATTTTCAACTTAGTAATAAGTACCAATAAGCTAGTCTACACATGCTCATCTACAGAATAGCTACTTAAAGAAAAGTAGAAAAGAAAATGTATAACTATTAGAACAATGGAGGAAAAAAATGGAATAATAAAAACAATGTTTTATTAATCCAAAAGACATCAAGACATGAGAACAAAGGAACAGAAAACCAAGATTAAGATGGTGGTTGTAAATGCAAATATATTAGTAATTTAGTGAAAATAAAATACTCTTCAGGTTAGTATTTAAAAGAGAATCATTTGTTTAGATTAGTATATGTAAATTTGGAGGATACATAAGAGTTCATCTTTTTTGTTGTTTTGTTTTCATTTCAATAAACTAATTTTATCTTAAAAAAAGAGAGAAAGAAAGTGGACTAAATACTCTAATTAAAAATCCCAGGCTGGGGGCTTTGACTCATGCCTGTAATCCCAGCACTTTGGGAAGCTGAGGTGGGCGGATCACCTCAGCTCGGCAGTTCAAGACCAGCCTGGCCAACATGGTGAAATCCCCCTCTACTAAAAATACAAAAATTAGCTGAGTGTGGTGGCAGGCACCTGTAATACCAGCTACTCAGGAGGCTGATGCACGAGAATCACTTTTACATGGGAGGCAGAGGTTGCAGTGATCCGAGATTGTGCTGCTACTGCACTCCATCCTGGGCGACAAAGGGAGACTCTGCCTCAAAAAAAAAAAAAAATCCCAGAGTGTCAGACTGAAGAAAAATATAAAACTACGTATATGCCACTTATAAAACACACATCTTAAATATTAGTAAAATGATATTTTAAAACACATCAAACACAAACCAAAAGAAAGCTGAGGTAGGTAGCCCATGCTAGTATCAGACAAATCAGAATTAAGGCAAGAAGGATTTCTAGAGATAAAGCAAGTTATTTCATTATGATAAACATGTCAATCTACCAGGAAAATATAACAGTTCTAAATCTGTAGAATGTTCTAATTACTGAACATAGCATGACTTCAAGATATATAAAGGAAAAACTGACTCAATTAAAAAGAGAGACAAATCTACAATCATGGTGGGAGACTTATAAAACTTCTCTCAGTAGTTAGTAAAACAGACCAAAAAAATCAATAATGTTATAGAAGATCTTAACAACGTGACCAATAAACACAGAATACTGGAACTGAAACAATGAAATACAGTTTGTTTTCTAGTTACATGAAATACTTACCAAAATTTCTAAGAAAATAGTAAATATGTAAGGGTTTAAAATATACAATGTAAGTTTCCATTTCAGGCAGCCAGGAAAAGAATAGCAAAAGAAATTCAAAGGAAGTAGATGGAAGAACATAATAAAAACACAAATTCGTGAAATAGATATAAAATAAAGAAAATATACAGTCAACACTAATTCTTTGAAAAAAATTAATGAAGATGATAAACTTCTAATGACACTGATGAAGAAAAAAAGTACTAGTAACAGGAATAAAATAAGAACATCTGTGTATATCCTACAACTATTAGAAAGATTATAAGAGGATAGCCCAAACAATTTCACTTCATTAAATTTAAAAATTTAGATGCAACGGACAAATTCCTCAACAAACAAGAGTTGTCAAACCTGACCTATGGAGAAACAGAAAATCTAAATAATTTTTAAAAAATGTTTAAATAAATTAAATAATATCCTTGCCAGAAGGAAAACTCCAGGCCCATATGGCTTCATCAGTGAAATTTTCCAAATATTCAAGGAAGAAATAATACCAATTTCATATAAGCTCTTCCCGACCAAAGAAAAGATGGAGCACACCCAAACTTGTTTTCAGAGGGCAGTTCAATTTTGATACGAAACCCTGACAAGGATCCTAGAAGAAGGAATATTGCAGACCAATGTCACTCATGAACATAGACATGAAAATCTTAAATGGAAAATTATACATCAATGAAATTACTGCATAAGGGTGGTTTAACATTTAAAACATTAACCAGTATAATTCACCACATTAACAGAAAATAGAGAATTATTTCACAATTCTTATTGGAAGAAAGAAAACAATGAAGAAAATTCAACACCCATGATTTTCAAAAAATCCTTTTAACGAACTAGAAATAGAACAGTTCTTCTTTAAGTTGAAAAAGACTTCCACAGAATCTTACAGTAAACATTGTACTTAATAGTAAAATATGAAAAATCCTTGCTCCGAGATGGAATAAAACAAAGATGCTCGGTTTACATCTTCTATTATTCAACGTATACTGGAGATTCTATCAAGTATAATCAGGCCAGAAAATTAAGAGGCATGTTAAAGATTGGAAAAGAAAAAAATACTCTTATTATTTAAAGATATTATAAGTGTGTACATAGAAAATTCAAAAGAATGTGCAAACAATTAGAATTAATGATTTAACTTAGCAAAGTGACTGGATACAAGGTCAATATAAAAATCGTTTGTTTCCATACAAGAAACAAATAGACAATTAAAATGGTAGAATCTATATACTATTCAAATTAATGTTTGTATTTAGCAAGATAAAAAGGAAAATTATAAATAGAAAATTAAGGAAGCATCAATGTGCTTAGAAGTAGATGTAACAACATTTGTGAAAATCTCTACACTATAAACCATAAAACATTATTGAAGGAAATTAAAGATCTAAACAAATTGAACAATATGCCATATTTGTGGACTGGAAGACTCAATATTATAAACATGCCAATTTCTCTAAATCTTATCAACAGATTCAGTTCAGTCTTAATCAAAATCCCAGCAGGGGTGTGGGCATGTGTGTCTACCTGTGTAAATTGAAAAGCTGATTCTAAAATGGATATGGAAATGTAAATGGGCAAGAATTATTAAGGCATTCCTGAAGAGCAAAAAAGCTGGAGGACCCATACTAACAGACACCAAGAATTGTTATCTATGGTGATTAATATAGTGTGATACTGACACAACGATAGACATACTGGCCAGTGTAATAGAAGAGAGAATCCATAAACAGACCTACACATATATGATGTCCTGGTTAATGACAGTGACATTGCAATAAATCGAGGAAAGAATGGTCTTTTTAATAAATGGTATTGTGTCAACTGAATATCCACATGGAGAAAAAATAAATCTTGACTTTTATTTCACCCCTTACACAAAAATCAATTCCAGATGGATTGCAGATGAAAATATGAATGGTATAACAATAAAGCTTTTAGAAAAATGTCTTCATGATTTAGAAGGATGTCTTCATGATATCTTAAGTGTAACACAAAAAGTACCAGTCATAAATCAAAAAATTTTGATATACTGGACCACATTAATAATACAAACGTTTGTTCTATGAAAAGATACTATTATGGGAGTGAAAAGACAAGACACAGAGTGGAGTTACAAATTTGCAAAACAAGGAATTCATGTGCATAATAGATAAACAGATTGCATGTATTTTATATATCTTCATATACATATATGTATATATTAATCCTAGTAATCAATAAAAAGGCAAGAAAAAACAATAGAAGAAAAGAGCAAAAGACTTGAACAGCCCCTTACAGAAGAAGATGTCCAAATGGTGAATAAACATATGAAAAAGTGCTCAACTTCATCAGGCATCAGGGAAATACGAAAGTAAAACCATGACACAATACTTCAACATACCCACCAGAATGATTAAAATGAAAAAGACAAGAAAAAAATCATGTTGGTTGGATCAATTGTATTTCTCCTTGCATTGCTGGTGGGGCTCCTAAGTTGGCAAAGACATTGGAAAACTACAAGTATCTGCTAAATTCAAATACGCAGATCCTGTGAGAGAAGAGTTCCACTTTTAGGTATATATGTCTAACAGAAATGTAAACACATCTTCACCACGAGCATGTATGAGGATGTTCATAGGAGTACTATTTGCAGGTCAGGTGCAGTGGCTCACGCCTGTAATCCCAGTACTTTGGAAGGTTGAGGCGGGCGAATCACTTGAGGCCAGGGGTTCGAGACCAGCCTGGCCAATATGGTGAAACCCTGTCTCTACTAAAAATTAGCCAGGTGTGGCAGCAGGCACTTGTAATCCCAGCTTCTCAGGAGGCTGAGGCAGGAGAATCTCTTGAATCCGGGAGATTGAGGTTGCAGTGAGCTGAGATCATGCCACTGCATTCCAGCCTGGCAGACAGAGTGATACTCCATCCAAAAAAAAAAAGAAAGAAGTACTATTTGTAGTAGCTCGATATTAAAAATAACCTGAGTGTCCATCGAAGCTGGCTGACCTGAAGATGAGTCTTGGACCCATTAAACAATAAATCTCCATTTTAACCTTCCCCCAGCCCCTGGAAACCACCATTCTGCTTTCTGTCTCTATGAATTTGAACTACTCTACGTGGCTCATGGCTCCACCCAGAAGTGGAATTCTTGGATCATACCATAACTCTATCTTTAATTTTTGAGAAACCGCCATATTGTCTTTGACAGAGGCTGCACCATTTTACATGGAATAATTCAGAGTAAGCTTTTAAGTGAAAAGGAAATTTAAGATAGAAGCTGAATTCAATTGAAGAAAAACAAAGAAAATTACATTTATTTTCCACACCTGTGTTTGTCAACTGAAGAAATGCATACCTGCTATAGTAGTTTGAATGATGGATTCTGCTGTCTCCCTTTTGAAGTCTGGTTTTAATAACTTGCCCCTTGAAAGGGGCCGGGCGGAGACCAAACTACACCGGTCGCGGGCAAGAGCTCTTTATTGGAGGTATCGAGCGGCACCACGCAAGGAGAAGGAAGAGAAGAGAGAGAGGGCTGCTGGTGTGCTGGGTTTTATATCCCTTGGGCCTACATGGATTGGGCTAGGGGTGGGCCAAAGGGAAGGCGGGAGATGCTTCTTTCTGATTGGCCCTCCTTTGGCGGGTTCAGACAGTGCCCGGTCAAGGAGGGGAGAAGAACCCGGAACCGGCCCCATCTTAAGGTACGGCGCCGTTTTAAGGTACCCCATGTTACCTAACACCCCTTATTATTTTCTCATCTGCAGAATGCCTATAAGGCTGACTAGCATGAATCTGTCACTTTATATCCTGTGCCTCCACGTGATAGAAATATAGGCATTCCTTTCCTTTTCATGGACTAAGAAGTAAGCAGCAGCTTTATTTATTTATTTGGAGACGGGGTTTCGCTCTGTCGCCCACGCTGGAGTGCAATGGCACTATCTCAGCTCACTGCAACCTCTGCCTCCCGGGTTCAAGCGATTCTTCTGCCTCAGCCTCCTGAGTAGCTGGGATTACAAGCATGTGCCACCACGCCTGGCTAATTGTGTATTTTTTTAGTAGAGATGGGGTTTCACCATGTTGGTCAGGCTGGTCTCGAACTCCTGACCTCAGATGATCCACCCGCCTCGGCCTCCCAAAGTGCTGGGATTACAAGCGTGAGCCACTGCACCCGGCCGTAAGCAGCAGCTTTAACCAGGGACATGTATTATTTTCCCCTCCTCTAGCTCGTCTCTTCATGGACATCATTATAGCACTGTCCATTGCTCACCAGCCTTTCTGCTCTCCATTCCATGCCACCTTGTGCTGCTGGGATCATCTTCCCAGAACACAGCCACAATCAGATCACATGCTATCATGTGTTACACAGCATGCAGTACACGCTACCACACAGTCATATTACATGTCGTCATGTGCTACGGGGCACGCAGTACACACTGCCACACAGTCATATCATATACCATCATCATATATCACATGTCACACAGTAAATGGTTCTTCTGTTTTCTTAGATTCTGTATTTGTCTATTAGGCATCCATTCACAACAGGGCCAATTATTTAACTATATTTTTTTAATCTTCCGTATTCTTGATGCTCTGGTACATGGGGGCCCTACAGACCCAGGGAGAGACTGCCCTTCCGAAGGAAGGCCAATTCTTAGAGATAGCAAAGGGCTCAGCCTGGAGTGCACCTTTCATAGGCAAACTAACCAACCCATTATCTATTCCCCCAACTGCCTCTCTATCTAAAGCTCACATGCCAAGCCCATATTTCCCATGCTCTAAATCATCTCAGGACTAGGTATCCAGCAACTAGAGACGACAACCGTGCCCCAAAGTCCTCTGGAATTATTCAAACTGGCCAATCCTGAACTGTTTCCCAGGGAAGTCTCAATAAAGGCTCTGGCTTCTGCCTTCCACTCATGCCTTTCTGCCTTCTGGCCAAACCTGGTGCTCCTCTGTGGACCTGTGTAGTGGACTGTGCTTCTTGTTTCAACGGGAACTGTGAGTAACATTGAATTTTTCTTTCAATGGCATTGACCTGTTCATGTTGCCATTCAGTCATCCCTCTGTGAATAAAATCCCAGGTATAACTTTAATACAACCCTACCACACAATCAAATCACACACTATATCACACTTTACATGGTCCATGTATTGCCTGGTCATATCACATGCTATCATCACATGTCACAGAGTGCACACTACAACATGCCATACCACATGCTATCATATATCACATGGCACACAGCACACACTACCTCATGATCGTACGACATGCCAAAACTGTAATCTCTCAACCACCATAAAGGGTGCTTTCTATCCTACTATTAGTATATTAAGTGTGGATTTTCTACCAGGTAATTCCATCTAAGTGAGGATGTTTGGTTGCAAGACACAAATCCAGAATCAAAATGTCTTAAACAACAGGATACTTAGTATTTTCCATACCTAGTTAGGTAAGTAACTTTAACCTCAATTTAGAGAAGAGGAAACTCGGACTCAGAGGTGTTAACTGACTTGCCCAGCACAAAAAAAAAAAATGCTGATAAGTGTCCAAGTCATCACTTTTAACTCCATCTTCTAGGTCTCCAAAGTCCTTAATATGGAGACTCCATATCCGCCTTGCTACTCACACCTTACTCCATACCTACCTTGAGCTGCCTGGTTTGAAATTTTCTTTGCCTTCCCCATTGCTTATTCTAAGAGGTCAGAGTGAGGGAGCTCTTGCTAAAAGTCAAGACTGACACTTTTTCAATTTTGAGCCAGTGAACCAAAAATTGTATATGGAGTATTTGCTGTATCCCAGGACATGGGAAAGGTTTAAAATTCCATGGTCTGGTTCTTACCCTCAAGGAAGATCCAGTCTGGTGTGAGAGACCAGGCATTGAAGCTTAGGCAATCTCTGGAGGTCCATAAAATGGGTTCAGTCTGTAATTGTGCAGTGCAGAGGAGAAGCTGGGGTGGGATGCAGATCACCTAGACCTTGCAGCTGGGTAGGATTTTCAGAGTGAGTGAAGAAGCATTCAAAGTGAAAGTTGCACCATGAGCAAGGGCAGGGAACCAGGAATTTATGGGGAAATTAGTAGATATTAAACAAGAAATCCCCCAAGTGATTGGCACTCCCCTGCTCTCTTCTCTTCGTACTCCTACCTGTCCTTTCCTATAAGGAAAGAGGTATGAACGAGCTAATACTGCAACTACCCTTTCTTTTTCTTGAGAATTCCCTTTGACCCCCTGCCTCCCATTTTCTCTGCAATCACAATCTCTTGCTGTCTATTGACTCCTTCCCTTTAGATGCGTGTAAACATCGTTAAGTCACTCCTATCTTAAAAAAAATGCTCTTGCACACCTGTTTCCATCTTTCTCTTCCCTTCACAGCCCAGCTTCTTCACAGAGCAGTCAACGCACTGAATTCCACTCCTTACGTCTACCTTCCACCCACCACAGCCTGAATTTCATCCTTGTCATGCCCTTTGAAATTTTCACCGAGGTTGTCAAAGGCTTTCATTGTCCAGTCGTTTCTGCCGTTGTTCATGCAGCATTTGGTGCTGGCTCTGCTCTCACAGGGAACCCTTTTCTGGTTCCTTGAATCTCACCCATTCTTGGTTCCTCGAATCTCGCCCATTCCTGGTTTGCCACTCATTCTCATTCTGGTGTCCTTCGGAAGATCCTCCTCCTCTGCCCCTCCTTAAATGCCAGTTCTCTTCATGATGCAGACCTGGACCTTTCATCACTGTGCACGCTGTACCAGGGATCACTAATCCCTGCATTGACTTCAATTTCTGTGAATCTCAGATTTGTGTCTTTGGGCCAGAGCTTTCTCCTGAGCTTCCAATGCTAATGGACATCTGTATTAGTCCATTTTCACACTGCTGATAGAGACATACCTGAGACTGGGTAATTTATAAAGAAAAAGAGGTTTAATGAACTCACAGTTCCACGTGGTTGGGGAGGCCTCACAATCATGGCAGAAGGAAAAAGGCACATCTTACACAGCAGCAGGCAAGAGAGAATGAGAACCAAGTGAAAGGGGTTGCCCCTTATAGAACCAGCAGGTCTCGTGAGACTTATTCACGACCATGAGAACAGTATGGGGGAAACAGCCCCCATGACTCAATTATCTCCCACCAGGTCCCTCTCATGACATGTGGGAATTATGGGAGCTACAATTCAAGATGAGATTTGGGTGGGGACACATCCAAACCATATCAACCCCTCACCAGGATGTTGTCCCCCAAGGCTGTCAAACTCAACTTGTCTGTAAACAGGTTGACCATCTCTTTCCCCTAGCTCCATGCCTGCTCCTCTACTTCTACAAATAGCTCTACTACCCTCCTCGAGCCAGAAACCTGGGCTTAGCCCTCAATCTTCCTGTCACTGCCCACAGGCAATCGGTGACCACCTCTCAGGGACTCTAAATGTCAAGCACACATCTCCCCACTGTTCTCTCAATCCCTCCTGCCACCATCCTGGTGAGACCATCATCATCTCTCTCTCATCTGGATAATGGAGGCAACCTCCTAACCGAGCTCCTTGCTTCCATTCTTCCTCCCTCACAGCTGTTTCTCCGCACTGTAGCCAGAAAGCACTTTCAAAAATTCAAATGTGGTCCTGTCACTCCCGTCCTTAAAATCCTTCAATGGCCCTTAGGCTATCACTCGTCCCCGGGTGACCTGGCTTGCCTCCCCTGTCTCATCTGTGACTATATCCCCTTCACATTCTTAGCCCTGTTCTTCCAGGATGTCTTTCGTTTCTAGAGTGTGTCATTTTCTCTATTGCCTTTGAGTCTTTGCAGATGCTGGTCCCCCTTGTCTGCAACACTCTGCTCCCAAATGCTTTCCTTGATATTTTGAGACTGGGAGAGGTGCCCTTCCTGTCTTCTGTACGGCATCTTCTGCTTCCCTTGCATACCATGCTTGATTTGACTCAAGACTATGAGCTCCATGAGGTTTAAGACCATGGCTAACGTTTCAATTGCTGAGTCCCCTGGATCTAGCATTGTGCTTGGCACACAACTGGCATTCAGATTTCTGTTAAATAATGAAAAAAAATTGTATGCAGTGACTTTGACACATTCCTTTTCTTTCCAGGTTCATTGATGGAGAAAGGGGGCTGAAGATGGTAAATTGACAGTTGTAAGAAGATATAACTTCTTATATCTTCTATGAAGAGAAAAACCCTCACATGAGAAAACACCTGGGCTTGGAGTTCTGGCTCAGAATTTAAAATTTTCAATCTAGTGTTATAGACATATAGAATATTTGAGCTGAAAGGGCCATCAGATATCACCATTGCCCAATCTCCTGATTTTACACATGAGGAAATTGACATGTAAGTTGTCCAAATCTGTAATGAACCTAAGCTAGAACCAAAGTCTATGGGGTTTCATGGCTACACACAGTGAAACCACACAGGTTCTCAATCTCATGGCTCTTTCCACAGCTGGAGTTAGCACCATGCTGCAGTTCCAGGCAGGAAGTCAGCCTGTACAAACAGCTGCTGCCACTGACCACATCTTATTTTCCTCCCTGGACCTACCCTGAACTCAGAGTACCTGGGAGGCTGCTTTTCTCTGAAACAACCCACATGCAGCCCAGGTGAAAAAAATTAATCCACCACAATTTTCTGTCATCGCTCCCCATAAAGACAGCATGCTCATCTATCAGACTTGGGAGTCTCCCATCTTTTTGTGCCAAAGGCTAACACTAAAATCCTTTCTCCCTAATCTCATGCTGCTGCCAGAATTTTTTTTTTTTTTTGTAAATGATGTTCTTTCCAGATGCCTGTTTATCATTATCAGATGGTTCTTTCATAAAATGTCCATGTGCTCACATTGCTCTCCTAGGCACTATTCAAAGCACACAGGAAAATTAGTCAATGCTGCTCCAGTGACAGAAATTTTAGAACTCACACACACACAAGCTGTCTATAGGCTAGAGGCACTTAGGGCAGGGCTGCTCAGACCTGGGCCAGTACTGAGAGGTTTTTGTTGATCTTACAAGCAGGCACTTAGTTCTGGGGAGGAGATAAAGAAAGGAAGAGAGCTCCTGCATTTACCCCTAAGGTCAACTACTGATTACCCCAGAAGACAAATACAGCATGAGTGGGGGGTTGGGTGGCTCCAGGGAGGGAAGAGGTGGCACAGAGAGGAATTGGGGAGGCCCCTTTAAAAAAAAAAAAGCTGGGCACGGTGGCTCATGCCTGTAATCCCAGCACTTTGGGAGGCCGAGGCAGGTGGATCACCTGAGGTCAGGAGTTTGAGACCAGCCTGGCCAACATGGTGAAACCCCGTCTCTACTAAAAATACAAAAAATTAGCTGGGCTTGGTGGCACACACCTGTAATCCCAGCTACTTGGGAAGCTGAGGCAGGAGAATTGCTTGAACCTGGGAGGTAGAGGTTGCAGTGAGCCGAGATCGTGCCACTGCACTCCAGCCTGGGCAACAAGAGTAAAACTCCGTCTCAAAAACAAAAAACAAAAATCACAGAAACCATTTTTTTTAGAGCAGTTTTAGATTCACAGCACTTTTAAGAGAAGAGTGAGAAGTCAGACACTGAGTTAAGATTCCATTTCCCTGGTGAGAACACATGGACACATAGAGGGGAACAACACACACGGGGGCCTATTGGAGGGTGGAGGGTGGGAGGAGGGAGAGGATCAGGAAAAATAACTAATGGGTACTAGGCTTAATACCTGGGTGATGAAATAATAGGTACAACAAACCCTCATGACACAAACTTACCTATGTAACAAACTTGCACATGTACCCCTGAACTTAAAAGTTAAAAAAAAAATAGATTTCATTTCCTGTACCAGGGAGGTAGCAGGTGGGTGGAGCAGAGAGAGGCATATGCCCTTGGGCACGAGCCTATTAGGGCACAGGAAAAATATCCATCTGCCGACACCAGCCGTGTGGTGGCACTGTCTGGGGAGAGAAATGGCAAACCCTCTACCTTGCCATGGAATCTCTGTCTGCTGCCCACTGTGATTCATGTAGAACAGAGGTCAGCAAAACTACAGAACCATTTGAAGGCCAAAGCTGGCCTGCAGCCTGTTTTTATTTGACCAGAGAACTAAGAATGGGTTTTATATATTTAAATGGAATTTGAAAATAACAACCAAAAAGACATGTGGCAAGAACCACATCTTTGTGCCCCCCCAACCCCCCGCCCAAGCCTAAACTATTTACTTTCTGTCCTTTCACAGAAAAAGTTTGCAGAACGTGGCGTAGGGGACCAGCCTGTCTGGATGACCCTGAGGAGTATTATGTTGGTTTTTGCACTGGGGAAATTCCCATTTATGGAATAGCCTTGATGGTTTCGGGTACTGATTCCCTCAAGGCTGGGCAAAGACAGACCCTGATCTCTAAAGCTGCAGGGGAGGGGCAGCCTCATGCCCTGGGAATCTACTGTCCAGTATTGCTCTCATGGGAATTTCAGGGTTATTCTAGTGTTCAAGATTGGCTTGTAAATACGTGCTTATGGGGTATTTTTTCAATTAAACAATATTTTTCAAGTGAAAGACCAATATGTGCATTTTTTTTTTTAAAAAAGGAGAAGTTAAACAATGAAAAGAGTCATCCTTTCACCCTAGGCTCCCAATTCAAAAGAACTAATATTAGAAGTTTCTGGTGTATTCTTTGTGAGTGTGTCCCTGTGGGTCTTCTTTTACTTTATACAAATAGGAGCAAGTTATACCACTGTCCTGGCTCTTGCTTTCTTGATTTTTTAAAACTTAGTAAGATAATGAAAAGATCTTTCCATGTCAGAAAGTACAAATTTGGCTTCTTTTTCATAGCAGCATAGTATTCCTTTGACTGAATGAAGCACGTTTGAATTAACTATTTTCTTATTAATAAAAGTTAAATCATCTTCAGGGTTTGTCTATTACGAAAGTACCAAATTTCAAATCCTTATACATATAGCTTTGCGCAAATTAGTGAATGTAACTAGAAAATAAATCCCTAGCCGGGCACGGTGGCTCATGCTTGTAATCCCAGCACTTTGGGAGGCCGAGGTGGGCGGATCACGAGGTCAGGAGATCGAGACCACGGTGAAACCCCGTCTCTACTAAAAATACAAAAAAAATTAGCCGGGCATGGTGGCGGGCGCCTGTAGTCCCAGCTACTCAGAGAGGCTGAGGCAGGAGAATGGTATGAACCCGGGAGGCGGAGCTTGCAGTGAGCCGAGATTGCGCCACTGCACTCCAGCCTGGGTGACAGAGCGAGACTCTGTCTCAAAAAATAAAAATAAAAATAAAAAATAAAAAAATAAAAAGGAAAATAGATCCCTAGATGTAGAATGGCTAAGTGGTGCATAGATTTTAGATTGGATACACACTGACAAGCAGCCCTCCAAGAAAGTTGCACCAATTCACACTCTCACCAACAGTCAGTGAGAGATCTTTCCCCCATGTATTTCTTAGTACTAACCCTTATTGTTATTACCAGTTTGCTAGGTGGAAATGTCATACCATTGTTGTTTTAACTTGCAGTTAAAATTATAAATGAAATCAAGTGTATATTTTCAGTTATTACTATCTAATTTAGGCTGCAATCCTAAATTAGCTTGTAATCCCAGCACTTTGGGAGGCCAAGGCTTGAGGACTGCTTGAGGCCAGGAGCTCAAGACCAGCCTGGGAAACATAGTGAGAGCCCCATCTTACAAAATAAAAATTTAAAAATTAGCCAGGCATGGTGTCATGCATCTTTAGTCCTAGCTACACAGGAGGCAGAGGCAGGAGGATGCTTGAAGCCCAGGAGTTCGAGGCTATAGAGAGCTGTGATTGTACCACTGTACTCCAGCCTTGCAGGCAACAGAGTGAGACCCTGTCTCTGAAAAGATAAAAAACTTTTTAAAGTTACATAAATAAATAAATGGCTAGTTTAGCCTAATGATTAAGAAGTGTGAGTTCTGGAGGCAGGCTACCTAGGTTCAAACCCAAGATATATTACTTACTAGTTCTGTTATTTGGTGCAAGTTATTAATACTTATTTCTCCATGTCTTTAAAATGAAGATGAAGATAACAGTATTCATCATATAGAGTTGTAAAGATTATGTGATTTGATGCAACATAAATCCCTTAGAACAGAAAGTGCTCAATAACTATGAGTTGTCATTTTTTGTTTTTTTGAGACGGAGTCTCGCTCTGTCGCCCAGGCTGGAGTTCAGTGGCGCGATCTTGGCTCACTGCAGGCTCCACCCCCCGGGGTTCATGCCATTCTCCTGCCTCAGCCTCCCGCGTAGCTGGGACCACAGGCGCCCACCACCGCGCCCGGCTAATTTTTTCTATTTTTAGTAGAGACAGGGTTTCACCGTGTTAGCCAGGATGGTCTCGATCTCCTGACCTTGTGATCCGCCCACCTCGGCCTCCCAAAGTGCTAGGATTACAGGCTTGAGCCACCAGGTGTCATTTTTTATATTTGTTTTTAAGAGATCTGCCAGTTTATGCTTTTGTTCATTGATGTGTTTGGGTTTCTCTTTTTAACATCTCTCACATCTTGTGTACACACCTTCCAGAATATAGGCTGCACGAGAAGAGGGACTTTATCTATTTTGTTTACTCACTGTATCTGCAAATCAATGCCTGGAAATTTGCTGATACATAGTGGGCAAACAATCAGTATTTGTTACATGAATGGAGACGTTGTTGAATCATGATATATTAAGGAAATCAGGCCCTTTGACTGTTAATGTGGGTTGCAAATAACTTGTTTCCCACTGTGCCATATTTCTTTTGGCTTTGCTATTTTTATTTTTTGCAATGTAAAAGGCTGATAATTTTTTTCATAGTTAAGGATATCATTTTTTGATTCATTTAAAATATATTTTGCTATATGGCGTGAGGTAGCACTCCAACTTAAAGTTTTCTGCCTTGATGTGATTTTAAGAACACTTGGATGTGCCTCTGCCCAGAATGTTCCCTGCATGCCGATTGTCCATGAAATCCCACTGCATGCATTTTAGGTTTTAATTCTGAGGTTCTGGTCCATATTCCTTTGAAGTGGTCTTAACATTGTCGGCTCTCAGACTTTTATATAGACAAATTCATAGGCTATTCCTGAAGTAAGTTTTACTATGATGAAAAGATGGGACAATTGTGACCACACAGAACACTGGTTGGTGTCTAGAGGGAATATGGCATCAGAGAGTCAAATGTTTGGGGAGAGGATGTTGGAAATTCCACTGATGAATTTTGCTTATTTCACATTAATTCTAGTACTGATTTAATTAGAATATCTTGCTTTTAAGGTAGGCGCTATTTTGTTTTGGGGTTTTCTTACATAATTCAGGCATGTCAATTCTGAACCGCATGTCAGTCCTTGAGATCTGAGGAGATGAGACAGTCCAAAGCTCATCCAAATATTTCTGAGAATTCCTAGAAGTCTTAAGTTCTCCTGCCTCTTTGGCCTCTTCAACTCCAGCTTGTTCATCATTGTCTGTGGGATGCCTCATGTGTGGAAACACAGATCCTTCTTCATTGTCACTAACCAAGAATCAACAGATACTTCTTACTCCAAATATTTATGGGGTTAGTGGCATTTACTGAATAGTTTTTTGGTTAGCCTTTCTGCCACCACATTGGTGCCATTTTTCTTTTTGTTGTAAACCCTATGTCTCTGCTCCTTACCCCCTCTCCACTGGATTGGTCTAAGACTGCAATTTTTCTTCCTCTGTTAAGACAAGTAGCACCCCCCAACTGAAACTTTGCCCAGCAGGAAGGGGAGAGAGTGAGTCACTTGTAACTCTACAAAGCATTTTTCCAACAAAGACAATTTTGTACCTGGGTAGAAGTCTGGTTCCAGCTGTCAGGGTCACAGAATGTTCTCTACCTTGTTGCATTTACAGTTCATCCTTGAACAACATGGGTTTAAACTGTGTGGGTCCATTTATATGTGGATTTTCTTCACCTCTGCCACCTTTGAGACAGTAAGATCAACTTCTCTTATTCCTCCTCTTCCTCAGCCTATTAACATGAAGATAATGAGGACGAAGACCTTTATAATGTTCCACTTACACTTGATGAGTAGTACATATATTTTCTCTTTTTATGACTTTTAAATAACCTTTTCTCTAGCTTATTTTATTATAAAGAATATAGTATATAATACATATAACATAAAAAATATGTATTAACCAACTGTTTGTATTATTGGTAAGGTTTTTGGTCAACAGTAGGCTATTAATAGTTAAGTTTTTGTGAAGTCAAAAGTTATATGTGGATTTTTGACTGGGTAGGGGAGTTGGTGTCCCTCTATCCCCCATGTTGTTCAAGGGTCAACTGTGCATTCCATTTAAACAAGTCCACAATTGCTTTCTCTCATCACATTCCAACTACAACCACACAAGGACATCCACATGCACACACTTCTCTCCTTTGTTCCCCTTTACATATTACAAAACACCTTAACAAGCAATATTAAAGCCAAATGTATTAAAATAATTGATAATCTTTATGTAATGGCTGAATTTTTACTGTTTCATTGCAGCGCAATAGATTAGACAGATGGATTCTAGACTAGATTCAGAAATTAGAATTGCTTACTGGGTAGAGCAGGCCTTAGTGGTCCCTTAACATTTTGAAGTCCTAGGAGAAAGTCCAGACTAGCAGGCAAAAGGCAACAGACAGAAGAGCATAGTCTAATCCTTCCTCTACCATGGGGGAGTCTACAAAGACTCACTCACACAATGTCCCAAAAGGGGAGCAGAGGCTGATGACAGAGAATCCAGAAGCTAATCACACATGAGTGAATTCATCTGGGGTTCTCAGCTAATAGGTGTTTAGTTATCTAAACTGCTAATGGTGGAGTGTCACTGAAATCTGATGGCAGGGAGTGGGCCTGGCCAATGGGCAGAACTGCTGCCTTGAAAACAGGGTGAAGGAGGCTGATAAAATGAGTATGGTATGCAGCAGGCTACTAAAACAAGAAAATGGGGAAGACTTAAATGGAAGGTGATATGGTTTGGCTGTATCCCCACCCAAATTTTATCTTGAATTGTAGCTCCCATAATTCCCACGTGTTGTGGGGGAGACTCAATGGGAGATAATTGAATCGTGGGAGCAGTTTCCCCCATACTGTTCTTGAGGTGGTGAATAAGTCTCATGAAATCTGATGGTTTGATAAGGGGTTTTCCCTTCCACTTGATTCTCATTCTGTCTTGCCTGCCACCATGTAAGATGTGCCTTTCTCCTGCCATGATTGTGAGGCCTCCCCAGCTATGTGGAACTGTGAGTCCATTAAACCACTTTGTTTTTGTAAATTACCCAGTCTTGGGTATGTCTTTATTAACAGCATGAAATTAGACTACTACAGGAAGTAAACTTGATCATGAATTTCTGGCTCACCACCTATTTTTGTAAATAAAGTTATATTGGAACACAGCTACTCCCGCTCACTTGCATTTTGTCTCTGGTTGCTTCTGTGCTCTCACAACAGAATCAAGTAAATTGCAACAGAGGCCATGTGGCCTACAGAGCCTAAAGCATTTATCATCTGGCTGTTTGCAGAAAAGGTTTGCTGACCCCTGCTCTAGAATATGAGTTCCTGGGAGCAGAGTGTTCTGCCCGTTGTTCCCGTGTCTATTCCCAGCCCCCAGCAGTGGTCCCTATAACATAGTAGGTACTCAATCAACATTTGTTAAGTGAATGAATAAATAAGCAAATGAACAAATAAACCCACAAATATTAGAAATCTCTCACTTTCCAAGTTCTTTCTGATTGGTCCTGGAGACCAGGGGCCTCTCACAGTTGTGGAGAAAGCAAGGTTCTCAGAGAACATATGAGAACCTGAAGATCATTTTGCAGATGAAAAGAGGTTTTCACATTAAAATCCTACAAGAAAACCTAGGCAATACCATTCAGGACATAGGCGTGGGCAAGGACTTCATGTCTAAAACACCAAAAGCAATGGCAACAAAAGCCAAAATCGACAAATGGGATCTCATTAAACTAAAGAGCTTCTGCACAGCAAAAGAAACTATCATCAGAGTGAACAGGCAACCTACACAATGGGAGAAGATTTTTGCAACCTACTCATCTGACAAAGGGCTAATATCCAGAATCTACAATGAATTCAAACAAATTTACAAGAAAAAACAAACAACCCCATCAAAAAGTGGGCAGAGGACATGAACAGACACTTCTCAAAAGAAGACATTTATGCAGCCAAAAAACACATGAAGAAATGCTCCTCATCACTGGCCATCAGAGAAATGCAAATCAAAACCACAGTGAGATACCATCTCACACCAGTTAGAATGGCCATCATTAAAAAATCAGGAAACAACAGGTGCTGGAGAGGATGTGGAGAAATAGGAACACTTTTACACTGTTGGTGGGACTGTAAACTAGTTCAACCATTGTGGAAGTCAGTGTGGCGATTCCTCAGGGATCTAGAACTAGAAATACCATTTGACCCAGCCATCCCATTACTGGGTATATACCCAAAGGACTATAAATCATGCTGCTATAAAGACACATGCACACGTATGTTTATTGCGGCACTATTCACAATAGCAAAGAGTTGGAACCAACCCAAATGTCCAACAACGATAGACTGGATTAAGAAAATGTGGCACATATACACCATGGAATACTATGCAGCCATAAAAAATGATGAGTTCATGTCCTTTGTAGGGACATGGATGAAACTGGAAAACATCATTCTCAGTAAACTATCGCAAGGACAAAAAACCAAACACCACATGTTCTCACTCATAGGTGGGAATTGAACAAGGAGAACTCATGGACACAGGAAGGGGAACATCACGCTCCGGGGACTGTTGTGGGGTGGGGGGAGGGGAGAGGGACAGCATTAGGAGATACACCTAATGCTAAATGACGAGTTAATGGGTGCAGGAAATCAACATGGCACATGGATACATATGTAACAAACCTGCACATTGTGCACATGTACCCTAAAACCCTAAAGTATAATAAAAAAAAAAAAAAAAAGAAAAGAGGTTTTCAAATGTCTGTAACAACTTTACCAGTAGCAACTTCCTCTGCATGTCTATTTCTAGAAATGAAGCCCAATTTTAAATCTGCAGAATTAGCAAAGCACTCTGATAGTTTTCACTAATGAATTCTAATGGTTAATTATGCTTAGTCTCTTAATGGTTTTCTTCCTCCATCAGGGCCTTCCACACTGGTTCTGCTCAGAGGGCACAAAATGATACCTACTGATTGTACTTCTTAAAAAAAAAAAAAAAAAAAAAAAAAAAAAAAAAAGCTTTGAGTTTGCTGCAGGTATCTTTTCTTGTTTTTATTGATCCTCCTCATTTTCACTGATAACTAAGAGCTGATAGGAAAAGAATATAAGCATGGAGATTGCTGGACATGTTCGGGTTTCAGTTTTTAAATGCCTACTGCTGACTTTTCAGAACCTGGGTGAAGGTTGGTATTAAGTGACCTCCCACAACACCAACCAAAGTGTCTAAAGAATAAAGATAAAGACCTCATTCTTAGGATTTTAGTGTACAAGGCCTCTAAGAAGAACTTGGCAAGGGTATCACAAGCCTGCCTATGGTACCCAAACTGCTTAGCAAGAAGCACCCTGCTCTCTGAAGCCTCCTGGGGTGAGCATGTGTTAAAGAACCTGGGATTCCTTTGTTGGCCATTTCCCTCAAGGATTTCTTTCTTAAGGAAAAAGTGAATTTATGCAATGGGAAGTCTTCAAACCCTGTAACTGTGGTTACCTCTTGTCTTAGTCAGTTCAGGCTGGTATAAGAGAATACCATAGGCTCAGTGGCTTAAACAACAGAAGTTTCTTTCTCAGTTCTGTAGGGTGGAAGTCTTAGATCAGAGTGCTGGCGTACTAGATATATGGTGAGGGCCGTCTTCCTAATTTATGGATAGCATCTTCTCATTGTATCCTCATGTGGCAGGATCATGTCCCTCGTGTCTTTTCTTATAGGGGCACTAATCCCATTCATGAGAACACTCTCTTGACCTTATCATCTCCCAGAGGATGCACATCCAAATACCATCACAACTCAACTTATGAATTTTAAGAGGACACAAATGTTCACTCTATAGCACCATAGATTTCCTTATCTATGATACAGTATTTTCATCTGGGACTTAAAATACACAATTTTGAACAGAGGTATAAAATCATTTCCTGATGTGGACTATACAACAATGTCAAGTTTTTCTTTGAACAAATAGCAGGAACTGTGTTTCCTGAATTTCACCTTTCCTGCAAGGGGCAGGATGAAATGAAAAGGACTTTGGTTGCAAGGAAAGGGATTGTGTGTGATGTATGGGAAAGACCCCTGGCCAGAAGATGTAAGGTCGCATGTGAAACAGATGAAGACTTGAGATTCCTTCCAGAATTCAACTCTTCATCTCTCCTCAGTTAATTTTTGGTGGTGAGCAAGAAGAGGGGAGAATGGAAGAAGGAGAGAAAAAGAGGAAAGGAAAAACAAAAAGACAGAGAAAATAATTAGAATTGATTACATGATAGAGCCCTTACTAAGTGTGCAGTATTCTGATAAAAACTTTATAAGAATCTTCTCACATCATCCTTACACTACCAGTGAGATAGACATGATGGTGGCCATTCTAGCAAGGAAACAAAGAAGCTAAGAAACTGACCAAAGGCCACACAGCTGTTAAGTGGCAGAGCTGGGACTCAAACCCAGGTGGTCTGCTTCCAAAGCTCAAACACTAAAGAAAGAAAGAAAAAATAAGGGAAGAGAAGAGAAAAGGGAAGGAAAAGGAGACACAGATTGAGTCACAGGAAGAGGAAATAAAGGAGAAAGGAAAAGAGAGAAACACTGAAAAGACAGAAGACAGAGGAGCATTCTACATGATTATAGCTTAAGAAAAGAGCAGTCAGCCCATAATCTCCTATCATTGTGAATACCTTGGCTGAGGCCTGTGTGTTGGTGGCTTGTCAGCATATAAATTCACTCTGATTTTTAGTTGGAAGGCTCCAGCTCTCCTGGTTACATTACAGTGCTCCTCTCTTCACTGCGGTAGCGTTATTACATGCATCTCTATAAGAGGCTCCTGCAAAGGCAGGTATTTGATGCCTAAATTTAAATCTCCACTTTGATCCCAAATGTTTACAACCATTAAACATCTCAGATGAGACAAAGTCACTATGTACATCTATTTAAAAGCAATACTTTCTCACTGAAAGGCATTCGAAAGGGAATGCCCTGTGGTGGGGAATTGAGAAGACCTATTTCCTTATGAAGATTCTTGCAGAAGTTAGCTTTTAACTTGGATGCAACTCCACTACTTGGCTAAAAAAAAAAAAAAAAAAAAGAAAAAGAAAAAAAACTCACAAGAAAACCCTCATTCTATTGTTTATCTTCAGTCCTTCAGACCTCTATATATGCCATCCACTCTCTGAACATCTTTTTACCAGTTATTTCTGGACTTTTCCCATTCACCCTTCCCTAGGAAAATCTTCCTCCATTTTCCTAGAATTTGTGTATTCCAAAATCATCATAGCTAGGCACACATAAATCATTGATGAATTATACAATATTTTATGACTCCCTTCCAAATATGCCCCCCCGTAAAAAAAATTTAAGTGCTGATAGTGTTTATCAATTCAGGAATGATAATGGCAATGGGTGGGTCTTATGTTAACACAGATGGAAAATATGATTTATCAACAATCTACTGGAAACCTGATTTTGATTAATGGTATTTGGTGATGAGGGATAGAAAGTAGCTAACTGAACTTAGGTTGTGTTTTTCTAAACATCTTATCATAATAACACAACCTATGTTCAGTTAGGGATCACTTTATGGATGACTGCTGTACACAGCCACCCAGACTGCTCCCTGAGCAACTCCCTAGATAGTCACTCACATGGACTTCAACTCAGTGGCACCCCAGGAATGTGCAGTGCACAGCTTGGACAACTGTACTGGCTATCCTTGATAAGCACTGACTATGCTTCAGACCTGTACGTACCTCATCCCTGATCCTCGTAACAACACTATAGGTAGAAATAACTTGGTCAAACACACATGGCTACAAATCTAGGATTGAATCAAGGGTTGTCTTATCTCCAAACCCTTGTTGTTTTCCTAGATGACAATGGTCACCATGTACTGAGGGCTTCCTATGTGCCAGGATCTCCTCTAACGGCTTTCCATCATTGCCTCAGTGGATCTCACAGCAGCATCTGGAGAGAAGCATCTGTCAGAGAGGCAGAACCACTCGAGGGACATACTTGCTACAGAGATCTGACCTGATTCAATTGTGGGAGCTGGTTCAGCACGCTCTGTACAGCTTTTGCATTTGCTGTTTCTGCAATTGATGTTGGAGCTTGCAATCCACAGAGCAGGCAGTAGGGGAGGGAGGATGCATGTAAATTGAGGGAGAGCAAGGACAAGCTGGAACCAGTAAAATGACCTGGAGCCTTGTAGAATCCACAGGACAGATTGGAAACCGTACCAGTTCCTGTTGCCTATAACCTTGCTGGTGTGGCTGCCTTCCAGAAGCCAGGGCCCTTTGTCATGGAACTAAACACACACAGCTGGCCCAGGAGTCAGAGAAGCTGAAGGAGAGAGTCCAAGGGAATGGGGAGCAGTTGCAGGCCCAGCTGTGGCCTCATGCCATTGAGGTGAGCTGGCAGGTGAGCCAGGACACATGTGAGCTGCAGCATGGCAGCTGCTTTGCTTTGCCCTCCAAACCTCCAACAAGAGTCTCTCTTGGTTCCCACTGTAACCAGAAATAGAAGAGGAAGAAAACGTTGGGACTGTGGTTCAACCTAGCCAAGTTAACACATTACAAAGACCTCACAAAGGTTTCCGGTTATCTTCTTTATTTAACGGGGGAGAAAATTGAGGCATTTTAGGTTAAGCAACGTGTCCAAGGTCACAGCATTAGCTCATCATGCAGTTGGAATTGAACTCTGGAGAAACAATACTGGTGCAGAGAGAGGCTTCCCTTGACTTTGAAATAGCCCAAGACACCTGACAGGTGTGGAGTTACTGAGAGGCAGCCTGAGGGCCACAGCACCTTAGCAGGTGGACTAAGAAGGACAGAGAGCCCGTGGAACTGACAGCCTCAGTCACCTATGAAGCTACTGTGCCAAATAAGGTATCTCTAAACTCAGATGTCCCCTAGGAAAAATAGGAGGGAGGGGGTGCATTCTGAATTTTGCTTTCATCCAGAAACAACTCATGGAAACTAGCAGTTACTAAGTTGAACCCAGGTGTGGTTGAGTGTTAAGGTTAAACTGCTGCCTTCTTCTTCTTTTCCTAAGTAGAAATTGAGATTTGGAGCTACTTCACATTTCATCATAGAGAAATAAACCATATTTTGTTTCGGCACCACTGAGTTACACAGTCCGTGTCTGAGAAAAATAATATCCACCTCAGGAATGGTTAAAAGCAGGAGCTATGGAAAAAGACTGGGTTTTACTTTCTCAGCACTTCTCACCCCTCACTAACTGTAGGAGCTCTGGCAAGTTACTTATTCATTTTGTGCCTCAGTTTATTTGTGAGGAAAATCAGATTAAAAATAGTCACTTGCCTGTGACTGCAAAAATTCAATGAACTCACCTTTGTGAAGCATTTGGCACTGCCAGGGAAGGCTGCTGCATCGCCTAACTCTGGATGGCACACTTACATCGCGCTCCATATGAGCTCTGCTCCCCCAGTGCCAGCAGTCCAGTGCAGAGCTGGCAGATAGCCTTAACGATGTTAGCAATTAGTGGAAGTCTTATTACTGGGCTTGAGTAATCTCATTAGCTCCTCTGGAAAGTCCCCCCTGCCATGCTTCACTCCCTCCCTCCAGCCTGGGTGAAGGGCTTGCAAGCACCTGTGAGTTCCCCTGGAGCCCTGCCTTTGCCTCTCTCAGCACACATTGTCCAGTGATCTTCTGTGCTTGCCTATCTGTCTAACGCACTCAGCTGTGAGCTCCTTGAAGGCAAAAATTATGGCTCTGATTTACCTATCCTCAGGCCAAGTACAATTAAGGGAACTTGGGAACCTGGCAGAGTGAAGACAGCTGTTACATAAAGAGTGGGCATATGAGGCCAGGACTTCTGACTTCAGATCCAGTGATCTCCTTATCATAGATTTCTGAGTTTGGAGAATTGCAGAGAAGTGGGTGCAGAGATAGGACAGCCATCTGAGAGAAGGCCAGGTGGTGTATGATTTCCTATTGCTGCTATGACAAATTACCACAAACTTGGTGTCTTAAAACAACATGAATTTATTCTTACTGAAGTCCTGGATGCCAAAGGTCCAAAATCAATATCACTGGGTCAAATCAAGGTGTTAAGGCTGGGCTCCCTCTGGAGGCTCTAGGGAAGAATCCCTTCCTTGCCTTTCCAGCTTCTACCGACTATGTCTTGGCTTGTGATCACATCACTCTAATTTCCCAGGCCAGCATTTTCATATCTCTTGTTGCTCTTTCTTCATGTGGCCTTCTCTCTATCAAAATTTCCCTGCTTCTTTCTTATAAGGATAGTTCTGATTGCATTTAGAACCCACCCAGATAATCCAGGTTAGTTTCCTCATTTCAAGATCTTTAACTGAATCACTTCTGCAAATACAGTTTTCTCTAAAAAGGTATCATTTACATAATCCAGGGGTTAGAGCCTGGATATTTTTTGGGGCCATTATTCTGCCTACTACAGGTAGCAATGCACATTTTGTGTAAAATTTCATGTACTTCCCTCCTATCCCCCTCCCCAAATGTTCAATATAGGAGGAAGAGGTAATGGCTCAATTCCTAGGAAATGTCCTGGTATTATGGCATCCTGGGCCCCAGGTGGGAAGCTTGTGATTGTGACATTTCTCCCTGAGAAATGGAACAATTTAATTCCTATCAGTCAAACAACAAGCATCTTGTGTGTCTTCAATGTCTATGACCGATGTGGTTTAGATGTTTCGTCCCCTCCAAATCCTATGTTGAAATGTGACCTCTAATGTTGGAGATGGGGCTAGCGGGAGGTGTTTGGGTCATGGGGGTGGATACCTCATGAATGGCTTGGTGCTCTGCTGGTACTCACAGTAATGAGTGAGTTCTCACTCTGTGAATTCACATGAGATCCAGTTGCTTAAAGGAGCCTGGCATCTCCTCCCTATTTCTCTTGCTCCCTCTCTCACCATGTAATGCACTGGCTCCTCTTTGCTTTCTGCCATGATTGTCAGCTTCTTGAGGTCTCACCAGAAACCAAACAGATGTATGTGCCAAACTTGTACAACTTGCAGAAATATAAGCCAAATAAACTTGTTTTCTGTATAAACTACCAGCCTCGAGTATTCCTTTATGGCAATGCAAATGGACTAACACAGTGACATTCAGTTGGTTGTGTGCTAGAGATATAAGGATTGTATTAGTCCATTTTCATGCTGCTGATTAAGACATACCTGAGACCAGGGTGCAGTTTACAAAAGAAAGAGATTTATTGGACTCACAGTTCTGCCTGGCTGGGGAGACTGCACAATCATGGTGGAAGGTGAAAGGCTCATCTCACATCGCAGCAGACAAGAGAAGAAGAGGGCTTGTGCAGGAAAACTCCCTGTTATCATAACCATCAGATTTCATGAGACTTACTATCATGAGAACAGCATGGGAAAGACCTACCCCCATGATTCAATTACCACCTACCAGGTCCCTCCCACAACACGTGGGGATTCAAAATGAGATTTGGGTGGGGACACAGCCAAACTATTATCATTCTGCCCCTGGCCTCTCCCAAATCTCATGTCCTCACATTTCAAAACCAATCATGCCTTCCCAATAGTCCCCCAAAGTCTTAACTAATTTCAGCATTAATTCAAAAGTCCACAGTCCAAAGTCTCATCCAAGACAAGGCAAATCCCTTCTGCCTATGAGCCTGGACCCAGGAAACCATTTTCTCGTAGGCCTCCAGGCCTATGATGGGAGGGGCTGCCATTAAGACCCCTGCCATGCCCTGGAGACATTTTCCTCATTGTCTTGGGAATTAACATTTGGCTCCTCGTTACTTATGAAAATTTCTGCAGCTGGCTTGAATTTCTCCTCAGAAAATGGGTTCTTCTTTTCTATCACATTTTTAGGCTGCAAATTTTCCAAACTTTTATGCTCTGCTTCTCTTATAAAACTGAATGCCTTTTAACCCAAGTCACTTCTTGAATGCTTTGCTGTTTAGAAATTTCTTCCACCAGATACCCTAAATCATCTCTCTGAAGTTCAAAGGTCTACAAATCTCTAGGGCAGGGACAAAATACCACCAGTATCTTTGCTCCAAAGGTAACAAGAGTCACCTTTGCTTTCAGTTCCCAACAAGTTCCTCATCTCCATCTGAGACCACCTCCACCTGGACCTTATTGTCCATATTGCTATCAGGCTTTTGGTCAGTGCCATTCAACAAGTCTCTAGGAAGTTCCAAAGTTTCCCACATTTTTCTGTCTTCTTCTGAGCCCTCCAAACTGTTCCAACCTCTGCCTATTACCCAGTTCCAAAGTCGCTTCCACATTTTCATGTATCTTTTCAGCGCGCCCCACTCTACTGGTACCAATTTACGGTATTAGTCTGTTTTCATACTACTGATATAGACACAACTGAGACAGGGCAATTTACAAAAGAAAGAGATTTATTGGACTTACTGTTCCACGTGGCTGGAGAGAGCTCACAGTCATGGCAGAAGGTGAAAGGCATGGTCCACATCTCGGCAGACAAGAGAAGAAGAGGGCTTGTGCAGGAAAACTCCCCCTTAAAATAACCATCAGATCTCATGAGACTTACTATCACAAGAATAGCATGGGAAAGACCTGCCCCCATGATTCAATTACCTCCCACCAGGTCCCTCCCACAACACATGGGAATTCAAGATGAGATTTTGGTGGGGACACAGCCAAACCATATCAAGGATGAATGAAGCAGAGTCCCCATCTTGAGAAAAAGTGGAAGAGAAAACACAGAGACACACATATAGTTATTATTCAACAAGTGCTTAATTAAAATCCCAGGATAACTTTGAAGTCTAACCAAGTAGGAATTGAATTGAAATATAGATCCTGGTCCCATTACAAATACCACCAAAATGTCCCATTCCTTCTAGGCGAGGCATGCAAGCACTGTTGACAAGGCAGCTAAAGTTGCCTTCAGCAACCCTCAGCAGAAAATGCAGGTGACAGTTCTTAGATCTTCTTGGCACTTTTGTTTTTGCTAAACTAGATTTCAAAATAGTGTTTGCACAGGACTGTGGAGACATGTCAATTTCTAGATTGCCAGGATATTTTTAGATAGATGCTGAGTTAGAGAAAAGAGTAGTAATTGATTTGGGGTGAATATTTATATCTTTTCAACATCTTATTTGTAACTTTCCATGCAATTTTTCTATTATCTATTTTCAAAGTGAACTTAGAATTAGTTTTAAAAGTTATTGATGCATACTAAAACCATAACAGCATAGGTTCTACAGATCTAATAAAACTTCCAAAAATAATGACTATTAAATTGCAAATATAAATGCATACTCCTAAATAAGCCCCTAATGGTATTCACTGTGGAAGAGAATTTTGTATTAGATAAGTGTATTTTGGTCATACTCACAGAATTTTAGTTTCTGAACATAACTTATTATGAGACATTTTCTTCTATAACATAAAATTTTCAATCAATCCATCACTGCATCTCGTCACAGAATTTCACTCAAATACTACTGCCTTAAAAAAGTGATGTTTCACATTACATTGCCTCTTCTCATCTCTTCAACAGCTTTCTCCGATGGATGAGAATACAGTAGCACTTCTCAACATGAGAAGCCTGCCTTATATAAATCTTCAGTTCACTATTAAACAACTATCAATGGATTAAGAATATTTTTTCAATTTGGAGCTTTGCCAACAAAAAAGAGTCACATTGTAAAAGATTTAGAGGCTTATTCTCAGCCAAATGTGAATGATCAAGGCCTGAAGCACAGCCTCAATAAGTCCTGAGAACGTATACCCCAGGTGGTTGGCTTACAGCTTGATTTTGTACATTTTAGGGGGACAGAAGTTACAGGCAGAGACATAAGCCAATACGCATAAGGCGTATATTGATTCCTGTTAGAAAAGCAGAAGATGGAGAAGTGAAGTCTTCCAGGTCTTGGATGGTTTAAATATTTCATGATTGATAATTGGTTGAAACTCTTTTGCTGGAAGTGTTGAAGTCAGCAGAAAGAAACGTTTGTAGTTAAGATAAGGGGAGACTCTGGAAGCCAAGGTTCTTGTTATGCAGGTGAAGCCTCCAGGTAGCAGGCTTCAGAGAGAATAGATGGTAAATGTATCTTAGCAGACTCTAAAATGTGCTAGATTTAAGAGTCTAATCTCAATCTTTCTCTAATCTTAATCTTTAATCGAATCTTAATCTTTAAGAATTAACTCTCTTCTGGACCAGGAAAAGACCTGGGAAGGGAAGAGCCTTTTGTACAGAATGTAGATTTTCTCCATGAGACAACTTTGCAGGGCCATTTCAAAATATGTCCAAAAAATATAGTTTGGGGTAAAATATTTCAATTTTTTTCAGAGCCTGCTGTCTGTCATGTGATGCTATAGCAGAGTCAGGCTGGAATCTAGTATCTTATTTGCTACAAAGAGTCTGTTTTGTCAATCTTAAGATCTCTATTTTAATGTTAATGTTGGTAAGTTGTGCCTGAATTCCAAAGGGAGGAGGGTATAATGAGGCAGGTCTTATTCCCCTTTCCCTTGTCACCTGAACTAGTTTTTCAGGTTTACTTTGGAATGCCCTTGGCCAAGAAGAGGCATCCGTTCAGTCAATTCAGGGCCTTAGAATTTTATTTTTGGCTTGCAGCTTGATACAACTGACTGGTGTTGGTGCAGTTGAAGGTCAAGATGTAGAAGAACTATTTGCCCTGGTCTCCTGGGAATAGATATTTATGCAACCAGTCACAGAGATAGGACTAAAAGCAGCAGATGTCTATCATACAATTTTAAACTTGTATTTTGCTAAGAAAAATTTAGAAACAAGGCAAAGCATGATTGTATGTTCTTTAATATCATGCATTGCTCAACAGTTCTGACGAAGGGTCATCAGACTCTCTAGGGAAAGGTAACTGAGTTTGCACAATTGATTGGGGTCCAGATATTTACAATTCTGAGAAACCAATAAGGTGTGATAAATTTCCTTTCTGGCTCTAAGATAAGCCACATATTATGTTTCATTGCTCTGTGGCATATTCACCATTTAATATCTAATTTAGTAATCATACTTTAGCATTCCTGAATTGCCCATTTGCTGTAAGAATCTCAATTTTTCATAGTCTCCTTTTTAACTGGTGTCATTTTTCCTGCATTAATCAAATAAAACTTTGGCACATGTTTCCTATATGTCATGTGGAGTTGGTGTTAATATGTTTTGAAATTGTATTTGTCTACATGTTACCAGACCACACTGCCTATATTGAACTATATCTAAAAATATTCATAAATCTCTTAATACCATCATGAATGGCTCAATCATATGGCATTGTGTTTGTTAACGGTATTAAGTTCTTCAATGAAAATATTTAAAATATGGCACAATTTGTATATCTATGTCTTGGCGTTTCTTTATTTTTTAACATATCAGGAATGACTCAAAAAATGAAAGAGGCATTGGTCTCTTTTACCTTCTGAGAGGCCCTGGTTCATCATCACCTTCTGTCATGTGCCAATAGACATGAAAAAGTCTCTTCTGGTTGCTAAATTATCAACGGGATTTTAAAGCCTTATTGAGCATTGAGAAACATTAACATTCAGCCCCCTTTTCTTTCCTGAAATAAGAACTTAGGAATGTCCCAAGGGGAAGGAAACCTTTCCCTTTGATTTTGTTTTTTTATGTCTCTCTCAGAGGCTGAGTACTATTAACACCTGACATCAAAGTCACAGGCCAAAAGCACGACCTTCCTCAAAGGAATGCTGAAGAAAATCACCTTTTGAAAGTGGCCAGTTATGGCCATGGAATTTGGGGAATCTAAAGGTGGAGATTAGAGTCTGGAGCTCTGCCTTCCAGGGCTGCCCTGATCACTTCTGCTGGGAAGAACCACTACAGCAGCCCTGGACAATGACAGGTTCAGCCCTCCAAAGCTGAACTCATGACGCTTTCTTTATTGTCTTCCACCTCACTCAGTGGCAGCTATTTTCTCATGATAAACCTCAGAGTCAATTTTAAAATACTGTTTTCTTCTGACTCAGCCTGGTCAAGCCCCAGGAATTCTACAACCTAAATATCTCTTGAATTCATCCATGCCTCCCCACATCCACTGCCACCAGCAAATGTAAGACATTATTTCTCTCCTGAAAGACTGCCATAGTTTTCTAACTGACCTACCTTTTACCTTCCTCCAATTTTGGTAAACATAAATTAATAACCTTTCATGTGCTCACTGATCCCTCATAGTGAAGCCTTGTGTGACACAGCCTGTAAAGCCTCAGATGACTCATGCCCGTGTATCTCTCCAAGCTCATCCCCCATTCTTCTCTCCAGCTCCAGTAAGATACCTTAAGTTCCTTGACTATGCCAGGCCTTTTGCTAACCCAGGGCCTTTTTTTTTTTTTTTTTTTTTTGAGATAGAGTTTCGCTCTTGTTGCCCCCCAAGGCTGGAGTGCAATGGTGAGACCTCGGCTCACCACAACCTCCACCTCCCAGGTTCAAGTGATTCTCCGGCCTCAGCCTCCTGAGTAGCTGGAATTACAGGCATGCACCACCATGCTTCACTAATTTTTTGTATTTTTAGTATAGATAGGGTTTCTCCACGTTTGTTAGGCTGGTCTCGAGCTCCCTACTTCAGATGATCCACCCGCCTTGGCCTCCCAAATTGCTGGGATTACAGACGTGAGCCACCGCATCCGGCCCCCAGGGCTTTTCACCTGCTGTTCCCTCTGCTAAGAACACTCTTTTCTCCTTGCCCCCTTAGGGATGACTTCTCTGACCCCCTTGGCTGGGTCAGAACCCCTTGTTACAAGTTCTCATCTCACTCCGCATTTGTCTATCAAACCATTCACCACAATTGGCATGGTAGCAGGATCTTAGTGTTTGAATATTCAGTGTATCATTGATATGTGGAAATATATTGCTTTTCTTCTTTTTTTCTGCGTTTGCTACAAAAAGAGTCATTTTTTCCATCTGGCATGCAAAAATGACTCTTCTCGGATCACAGTGAAATTGTTCCTCCCTCCCTCCACTCTTTCCACCTCATGCAGGCCAGGCAATTCTAATGACCAAGGGCATCCTACTCTTGAGAGAAGAGAAACATTTTCTGTTGGAAATGATTTGGGAGAAGGTCTGATAGGGGATCAAATTTTTCCTGATGGTAGAGGTTCCATTGGAACATTCATTAATGTTGAGGTGAAACATTAATAGCCCAAGGGTAGGAACTTGGGACACCTGGAGGCAGGGTCAAGTTGCTAATAAGGAGAGGCTTCTGAGAGGCACTGGGCTAATCCCAATTAGTTGACTGTGAGAGTATCTGCTGCCAGGATGTATCTGACATGTGGACCGAGAAAAGAGCCACAGGGAGAGTGGCAAGCCCAGTAGGCTGCCTTCCTACAGGTGGCATTTCCAGGTCACCTGCACCCAGGCTACTCTCCATCCCCCATGTGAGGAGAGCTTCAGGGCATTTCTAAACCCCAGGGGATCTTTGGAACCCTATGGAAGACTAAGGAGGAATGAGACTTCTTTAGAGCCTGACTGGGTGCTCAAGAGCACTCCAGGCTGACCTGGAGCAGAAACTGTTGTATAATTTATTAATGATTTGTTTGCTATCTGGATGTCTTCCACTTCACTCAGCAGAATGTAACTTCCAAGAGAGTGGGAAGGTATCCGTCCTGATCACCACTGTACAACATACCTGATGCAGCAGCTGGCTCGCAACTCTTGTTGAATATCTCAATGGGCCTCAATTCAGCACCTAGAAAATGGGGAGATTGGGTCCTGTTACTGGTTCTTGTGGTGATTTGAGCCTCAGAAGTGCATCTAATTTAAAAAGAATCTGACTTAGCGTCCCAATATGAATATCAATTAAAAATGAGTTTGCTCTGACTGAGTCAGGAATGGATGGGGATTCGTCCCTCAACATCTCAGTCGACCCTAAACCTGCTGTTATGTGTAATGCCTATGTGACCTAGCTGAAATTTTACTCCACCTTAATTCTGCCTATCTTTAAGAAACAGGATGCTTTCAATTGGAAGTTTCCCCTGGCGACCAAATTGGCTGAAACTGGAAGGATACAAGATGGCAGCTCACTTGACCTCTGCAGAACCTCTAACTTCATTATAATCTAATTTCCATGCTAAATGACCTTCCCTCCAGCCCATGACTGTTGACAATCACCATGACAATGACCGGAAGAAACCATAAAAGGACAAAAAAGGAAGGCAGCACTCTGGTCCTGAGAAATTGTCTGCCCATTTCCGGAAAAGACATGAATATTCCTATCCTTGCTTTTAATACCCTACACCTACATTTAAGATGCCCCATATCTGTGGCTTCCTAGCTCTCATAAACTGAGAAGTTGATTTGTGAGCCACGCTCCTTCTTCTCAGTTCCACGACCATCAAATGAAGCCTGCATTGCTTGGCACTCACTTTTGGTTTCACATATTGTCTTCATGACACCAAACAAAGAAAGACCCCATCTTTTGGAGGACTGGCTTTGTCGGTAACACTATCTCTTCCTTCCTCAAGGCATCCCCTGCTGGGCCCCTTGGAACATCACCCAACAACCCTGGGACTGAATCATCTCTTAATGAGCCTGTTTTAAGTCACATAAAGCTTCCTAGTTGATGCAGGACAGGTGAGCCCCCAAACCGGGGCTTAGCCCAGGAGAGTTCTTGGCTTTTCCCAGGAAAGAATTCAAGGACGAGCTGGTGGTGCTGGCAACTTTTATTAAAGTGGCAGTGTACAGCAGCAGCAGAGGTACTGCTCCTAGTGAAGCAGGGCTACCTATAGGCAGTGCAGCCAGAGCAGCAGCTCAGAGGCAGTTCTGCAGTCGTATTTATGCAAATTAAGGGGCAGATTATGTGGACATTTCTAGAAAAAGGATGGTAACTTTCAGACTGTCAAGTCATTGCCTTGGAAAGGGACAGTAACTTCTAGGTGTTACCATGGCAATGGGAAACTGACATGCACACTAGTGGGCATGTCTTGTGGAGAGGTTACCTCTTCTCTGTTTTAGCTAGTCCTCAATCTGGTCCAGTATCCAAGCCCTGCCTCTGGAGTTGAGTCCTGCCTCCTACCTCACAGTTACAACATACTTTCCAGTGTCCTATTCTTACTACAGTGGTGACCATCCTGTTTGAAGACTCTCTGAAGTTAGTGTGCCAGGAAAGTGAGCTAAGACAATGGCAAGCCATAATAGTCTTAAGGATGATGTCTGAGGCAGGAATTCTTGGCCCCAAACACAGATTCGTTATCACACTGTGATGCACTAATTCTGGTATTCCAACAAAATAGAGAAAGGTAACCTATAGCTATGGGCTGTCTCACACTCTCGAGGTGGTCAGAAAAGTTCAACCTAGCCAGTTCCTACTTTGGACAGAGAGGCCTGACTGGCTTTTTTGATTAGCTATTGTATTAGACATCCTGGCCTCATCTTAAATTCCCTGCCCTCTCCGAGAATGAATGTGGGAACTCCCTTCTGCAGCATCTCTGCTGCATATGCATTCTCCTCCCACTGCATTCATCAAACCCACTATCTGCCGTAAGTGTACAGACCCAATCAAATCTTGCACTTCACCAAGACCTGTCACTACTCTGCTCTCCTCCTCTTTTACTTACTCTTAATCACTGGTTTTCAGACTAAAGGGAGAGTCTCAGCTAAGTAAAGATGACATTGTTCATAATACATTTCCCAACATGCTGGGACCAGATTTTTAGCATAATGCCAGCCCCTTATGACAGACATGCATATTAACTAAGCCCATGATCTGTAAGAAATTAAAAGGGATTAGAGCCAATCACTTGTTGCAGGAGAGTAAGTTTTATGTTGAAAATATGACCCATGGCCAGCATCTCACCCTAACATAGCTGATATAGAGCAAAACCTGGATTCTGTGCTTCTAAAATTCATGAATGCTTAGAAAGAGGCCGAAATTCTCCAGACTGTAAGAGAAATCTGCCTCTGCGTCTTCATAGATAAAGATCACTGTGGTTATGCTTTTAGGTCTTGATCGAATATTTGTGGAGACCTGTAAATATGTGCTTTTTTATTGAAAAACAATTATGTTGCTCTATAGCTGCACTCTGAAAATATTTCTGTCTGACAACAGATGTACTTTGATTTATCTTCATAAGAACAACTTCTACAGACCCTAATTGTTCTGATTGAAAACTACGACTTCCAAATTCTTTAGGAAGAGGAATACTTTTTCAATCAATACCCCCAAAGCCATTTCCTGACTTATTCCCCTACCCTCTCTTTCCCACTTGTGCTTTTTTTCCAATGAGCAAGATTTAATCACCCCATTATACTATACACTAATGGGGAAATTGAGGCTTGTGGCTGGTAGGTGGCAAAGCCAGCAATTGAAGTCACATCTGCCAATTTCCAAAGGATGTGTTTTTTGCCATCTTTTGGAATGAACCATCTATAAAATGCTTCCCCTGTCAAGGTTCTGTTTTTATTTTATTTTTTTCATTTACTTTTAATTCAGCCCATTTACCTACTTTCCAACCCCCTCCCCACACCACCTTCACATTAAGCCACCTTTTTTCTCCCTTCTGTTCCTATTTTGAAAAGGCAGACAAAGCTATAAAAAAAGAAAAATTGATTAAAGAGAGGGTTGGAATGTAAACATAATTGTCTTTATTCTCCATCAATTGCCCTGGATATTAGAAGATCCCATGAGCTTTCCAAACAAGTACCCTAGCCTAAATTTGTTAGTCATAAAACAATTTCCTGATTTCCCGAGGGACCATTACTTTTTGTGAAGCTAATATTCCACATTAGGATTCTTTTACTATGAAATCTCATTAAATTTGGCTCAAATAATTGGGAAAGTGCAAAAATGTCTCTGCATTGGGAGAAATGATTTTTTACAGCATCTATGAAGAAACTAACATGCTAAGCAAGTAATAGTGTAAACAAGGGACATGTTTGACCTACTTTAAGCAACAAATATTTAAAGAACTGTGGTATACGAACAATTTATGTGTTAACACAGTGCTTCCCAAACATCTGTCATTCATATAACATGCTTGGAGTTTTACCATGTCTTGAATCACATGTACTGCTTCAGGAATACTTTGCTTTATATCTACTCTCATTTTTCCATAAATGAATATATTTCCAAAGGAAACTTTATGTCACCAGGTAAATGAAAATAAGAGTCAGTTCATAAATAAAAGCTACCAGTAAACATTAATTCAAATGAAACAGTACAAGTTATTAATTTCTGGCTAGATGTTGTCTATTGATGGCTCCAGGCTGAAGAATTATCTTCTCTTTCTTTATATATTTTTAAGGGTGATTGGCAAAGGTTAGTAAAGTGTGAATCAACTAATAGCTGGGCATTGAGCCTTCCTCTTTAGGGAATCAAAATGTATGAAGGGAATTAAAAATGTGATTTTTTTGCTATGCAATTTAATAGTATTTAATACATCATGCCCTTAAAACCCCAAATAATCTTTCATGTCACTAGCTCTTTGTTTTCCTCACCCCGCAAATCCAGTGAATTTCATTCATTGGCTCACTCATTTATTCACTCACATTTTCTCTATAGGTAGGACCATCAGATCTCCTTGTAGATATTTATTTCTGGTACATTTCAGAACTTAAATGTCACAAGATTTCATTCCTTTAAAATACTCCATAATTCGGATCCTTAATACTTTGCAGTGACCCTCTGAGATGTCTCCTCACCTTCAAATCAGCCATATTAATTCCATGTTTCAGTGCAAACCACGAAAGTTAAAGAAGTTTGGACGTCTTTCCTGACAATTCGTCATGCAGGTGCCCTGTGCTGCATTCAATAAATAAATCCTCATTCACTGGGTTAATTGCAACGATAACTAGAATTTCCACAGGAATATTATCCCTCTGGAAGGCCCTTGTTATTCATTTTAGAGGTGCCTGGGACCCCTCCCTCCTATTAGTGATATCTGATTTCCTTCACACCAACATATGGCAAGTGATGAAAGTGACAAGAACTGGTCACTGGGCAGATTCTTTAGGGCAACATGGAGAGCAAGGTGTATGGGTAGAGTCCCATTTTTACAAGGCAAAAGCTAAAACGGGTCTGCATGCATGAAATGGGTAAATGTTTAATTATTATTATTATTATTTTAATAATAATAATAGAGGAGGACAGAGTTTTGCTCTGTTGCCCAGGCTAGAGTGCAGTGGTACAATCATAGCTCCTTACTGCAACCTCGAACTTCTGGACTCAAGTGATCCTCTTGCCTCAGCCTCCCAAGTAGCTAGAACTACAGGCATGCACCACCGTGCTCAATTCATTTTTTGATTTTTTTTTTTTTTTATAGAGATGACAGTCTCACTATGTTGCCCAAGCTGGTCTTGAACTCCTGGTCTTATTTGATCCCTCTGCTTTTGGCTTCCCAAAGTGCCGAGATCACAGGCATGAGCCACCACATCTGGCCAAGGGTGAACTTTTAAGTATTGTTACTGAGGTATGCATATTTCCTGTAAGCAATTGAACAATTCTATCCTTCTGAATCCTCAAACCTCCAGAGAGCAAGGAACTTAAACTTGCCAATTAATGTATTTTTCGATACCCCAGTTGCTTCCTGTGAATGAGGCACTTGCCCTCCCAAGTTTAGCACAGTATCTTTGGGGTCGCTGAACTGTGAATTTGAAATTTAACTTTCCTCCTCCTCATGTCATGCTCTTCTTAAGGTGATGTCTGGCAAGGCTCTCACCTAGAATCAAGGCAAGTTTATGCCTCTAGCAAACAGGAGACTGGTCATGTTCAAGGCAGTGCAAGAACTCCTCCCTCCTTTCCTTCCCTCCTTCCTTCCTTCTTTCCTATCCCCCTCCCTCCTTCCCCTGCTCCTTTCTTTTTTTCCAGTGCTGCTGTTTGGTCTTTGGTGTTTTTCTTATTTGTGATGGACCATTTTTTTTAGGTTCTGTGTTTTCTGCCAGCAAGGCCCAGGCCAACTTTTATGATTTAAGTTGTGTCTTCTTTATTGTTGTTAAAAAGCAAATGAAGTAAATGTGATTATATTCAGAAAACCAAACAATCACCACCATTGACTCATTTTTGTGAGTTCTGCAATCTTATGTTTTAACCTCTTGGAAGAAAAATTCAAAACTAAAAGGAAGAACCCGGAATACCCAGTTGCCTCTCGCCTGTCCTTTAGCATGTTCAGTCATTCTGACAGCGAGAAAGAAACCAGGGCACATCTGTCAGGACCCATGTTTAGAATACAGGTATAGTTCAATAAAATTTAAGTATGTTCGAAACATGTAAACTGTATATATCTAAGGTATATTTAATAATGAGGAAATAGGAAAAAAATGGGATTATAAAAATGAAGGTGTATTTTACATATTTAATTCATAAATAGAAGTTATAATGTGATCAGGCAATTATGCTATTCAGAAAAACTTCTAATAATTTATCGAAAGTATTGATTTATCACAGAAAGAAAAATGAAGTCTGAGAACAAAATTTAAGATCAGTGTTGTATGATGAGCATCTCCTTTCAATCCCCCTTGTGCTTCTTTGGGACTCTGTGTAACCTCATCCAGGGATGACATCAAAATGATGGTTGAAGCCTCTGGTGGAAGTGAAGTTCCATCCAATGGCCATCATCTAGGCCTTGCTCCAGGTAAGCCTGACCTTGCTCCACCACTGGGGTCAGATTTCTGCACGTGGAAATGCAAAGAGAGCAGATCTGAATGCCTTTCCCTCATCTTGCTTTCCCTTCTTGGAAAGGCATTGATGTCTCTCAACCATAAGTCCTGCCCATGGCACCAGAGGTCCTGCCCTCTCATGCTGCCCACCTTCCTGTGCAACCTGGTGGGCTTCACTCAGATTCACAAGTTCTGCCTCATCCTCTCTTACAACATGACATGCTCTTCTCCTCAAGGATCTATACAAATGTTGAAAGGAAGCAAGACACATCAAAGTATCGAAGCAAAGAAACATGGTGCAAGTAGCATGGCCCTCAGCTTAAAAAGAACAAGATGGGGGAAACGTATGAATTCCACTTGAGGTTGAAAAACAATGCCAGAGCTCCCTCATCCATTGTTCCATCCACAGGCATATGGTGGCCCTCGAAGGTGTGGTCACATTTATGTGGCTTAGTAGACATTCTGTGGACAGAGAAGTAGATCCAGCAAACAGGCTCCACGTGTAAAATTTTCTTGAGCAAAATTCTAACAGAAATGAATCTTTTCTAGAAAAGTTTTCTGAAGAAACTCCAAGTGGGCATTGATCCACTTGGGAATACTTGCTAAAGGAGGAAATAGCAAAGTGACATAAAGGCTTTCAGAAAGACCACATCCAAATGATGTAGAAATTTTTAGTAAGAGTATGAGGAGAAATAAGGGAAAATGGAGTCAGGTGACCCGGCCTTGGGCCGAATTCTCTTGTGGTTAAGGGAGGATTAGGAGTATGGAGCCGGGTCAAGAAGGTGCCCTGAGCTATGAAACAGTGTGGCCATGACAGAGCCACATCTATATACCTCATGGATTCGGGAAGTAGGTTCAGAAAGTCCCCTAGACAGAGGGAGGATTGATGCAATAGGGGATCTCCCAACTTCTTGTATCTCAAGCAGCCAAGTAACTGTCTCTGTAGGGTAAATATAGAACAGAAAAGTGTGCACTCAAAATATTGGGTTAAAAACCCAGCAAGACCTTGTCGCATACGAAAGGAGGAATAGCCACAAATAGCCCTGTGAACTTGTCATCAGTAACAAAGCAACCGAATTGACCAGATCTGCTTGAAACTTAGTGGGAGGGAGAACTTAAAAGTGTAGGGTGGAAAGTCATTGTCGAGTATATATGAGTACTTAAATAAGATATGTAAAGTGGTATTGATATTACTTTTACTTTGAGTGCCATTTTTTTCTTATATTTTGTACATGAGAGTTACACGTGGGGGATTCATTTGTTTATTCATAAACTTTTTGCCATCATGCTGCTATTTTCACGAACTCCTGAAACTGAAACCTTTCACTGTGAATTCTCCTACTTTGAGAGTGTTGAGGACATAAACTTAAAAGGCCCCAGAAGTCTGAATGTTTTGACGGTGAAACCCAGATTTAGCATTTTGGTCCTAGTTTTCCAGAGATCAGGGGTAAAAATTTAAGCGAGTCCACATGATCTTTTCTAGGAATACCCCACAATCTTTCTAAGGCAAGAAAAGTGGAGGCTTTAGAGAAACTGCTTAAACAATGACTTAAAAACATTCTGTCTGCCTGGCTTCATGGAATCCTTTCTCTGTGCCTCCTGTGTGGTTCACCTGTGATGCCTGAACCCTTCTGATGCCTCTGCTCACACCTATGTTCAGTTTCCTTCCTATAAGGAGGAAAAGGGAACTGGACCAAACGCAGTTAAAAAGAGCAGTGTGAAAACCTCTGGTCCAGGACCTGGAAAATCTGGATTCTAATCTCAGTTCGTTCACTATCTGACTGTGTAGCTTTAAGTGAATTATTCAGTCCTTGGGGCCTTGGGTTATCTATCTTTAGAATGGAGAGGTGGGCAAACTCTGTAGGATTCCTCTAACTCTTAGCAGAGGAGAAAGGATGAGAAGATTCTTTTCATACATGTATTTTTTATTTTTTAATATATATTAAATAAAATCCACATAAATACCTTTGTGTTTCCCAACACCTTCCTAACACACCACACATTACCACGGCTTCCCTCTGGTAGACTTCCCTGCATCTTCTTGCCTAATTACCCCCCTTCCTCATCTCAGAGGTAACCATGATTCTGAATATAGTGCTCATTCTTCCTTGCATTTTTCAGACTTCAATTATTTATGTTTGTATCCCTAAGCAATAGATATGACTGTTATGTATGTTTTAAACTATGTGTATACAACCGTATATATATTCTTTTATAAATGAATTTTTTGCTCAAAATTATTCACATTAGAATAATACATGCTGGCATCTAAAGTTCTTTTTTATCAATTTTCTTTTGTAAAATATCATATTAAGAATATTCAGAATATGTATATTCTCCAGTTACTTCACATGTAGGTTGTTTTTTCAGTGTTTGCTGTTACTAACATGAATATTTTTGTAAATGTAGCTTTATATACAAAGGTGTATTCTTTGTACATACTTTGTATAGTTTGTATATACTTTATACATTCTTTGTATATTTCCCTAGAAATGGAAGTGCTGAGGCTCAAGGTGTATGCACATGTTCAACTTTGCTAGACTTGTTTTCCAAATTGTTCTACAAAGTGGTTGTGTCCATTTATATTTCCACAAATGGAATAAGAATACATAAATCTAGAAACTGAGGCTCCGCTATAGCTTCTCCTGATAGGGCAATGCAGTCCTTCTTTGACAGGAAATGGGGCACTTACCTAGTTCATAGAGTGACTGTGATGGGAAATTGGAAAGAATTAATATGAATCATTTATCTCACATATATTTTTGAGCATCTACTCTATACCGGGCACTGAGGAAAGTGCTGAGGATCAACAAGAGTGCTACCCTTATGGATCTAACTACTCATGTATTTATTAAATGTCTCTGTTGTGCAGGGAATTTGTCACCATTATTCTCTTTTAGTGATCGGAATAGCCATTTGGAATTGCCAACCCTATTTTACAAAGGAGGAAACTGAGGCTCAGAGACAGCACACAACTAGGTAAGAGTCAGGCAGGGGCAGGAACCCACTGTGACTGCAGATGTCCTGTCCATTCCTCTACGTGGTCCTGCCCCGTGGTTTGTCTGAATGCCTCTGCACACACGGGCAGAGAAGGCCAGGCTATGTGCTTGACTCACACTGGGATCCAGTGTGAATACGAAATGCAAAGCCATGTGCCTGTCCTTCTGATAGAAAAGCCTGGAAGTCCCCAAGGAGGAAATTGTTCTTGAATGCTCTCATATCTGGAAGTGTTTTGAAAGTCTTGGGGAGAGTTCGCATGTCTTCTCCCCTGCATTATTTCTTTATCTTTCAGGAGAACTCATGTTTGATTATGGTTTGGAAGGGATATCTGGGTTATGGTCTCTGAGAAACAATAAACACTCCTACCCCGCAAAGATATGAAACTATGCAGGTGATGAATAATATCAGATTGTAAAGAGCTGGAGTCTTGAGGATTTTTTTTTTCCACAACATCTTGAAAATATTTTCTCCATGTCAGCTACATATTCTAATCCTAAAAGAAGGATCTTGATACTTGGAATATACAATGTGCCTTTTTACCCCTCAGCAAGGTATACAATTAATTCCTTATGTTCTCAAATAACATAGTGGAGCAGAAAGTGTCTTTATGCTCCCAGAGCCTCCAGCCACACAATAAGCATGTTCATCTTTTCATTTTCAGAAGAGATCACTGCATACCCCTGCCCGCAGGAGAATGAGTAGCTGGAATTTCATTCAAGTATTTTCCCAAAGAGAGAGTAAGTGAAGTCAAACATCTGGTCGACCTTCAGCGGTCATTTCCCACATCTATGAGTAAATTGTAATGGCAAGTAAAGAGTTAGTCACAGAAATAAGAATGCTGGGGAAAGTTTAAGTGTTAAAATGTTGAAATTTATAAAAAGAGTAAACAGAAAAGGGGACTATAACTTTACATACCTCACACTCTCCTCCCTCTGCCTGTGTTTCTGCCATCTGACCTCCTGTCCTGGCTCTAACTTCTGACTCATGGTGGCGGATATTTTTCATATCTGCCCACCCGAGGAAAATAAACCACCAGGGAATCAAAGTCTTGGGGACCTCCCTCTCTTAAGAGCAAACCTCTATCAGAGTCTGAGTGTCTGCCTCAAATCACAGAATTTTAGACAGATAATGAGAAAAACAAAAATCATAATGAAATTGGAGCAGGACACACAAAATCAACAGACTAACTCATAAGAGCTGGGCATATTTTTACAACAGCAGTGAGCTGGAACAAATTCACTTCTTCCCAATGTCTCCCCATCTCCTCTGAAGGTGGGCAGTGTCCATATCTTCACTAGCTGGTGCCACAGCCCCTCTGGATGTGAACATGCATGCAGGAGGGATACCTCAGAGTCTACATTCCATGCATACTCACATTTCTTGGTTCAGGGGACAAAATCCTGACCCCCACCCACCACCCAACCTCAACCTGTGTGCAGGGGGGCACTTTAATTGTCTTATCCCTTTAAGTTTTCTTTGAGGATATTTCTAAAACAGATTTTAAGCATTCTAATCTGGCTATTATTTTAGCTTTTAGGCTTCCTTTCTTGGGGAAAATGGTCTTCAACATCAAGAATTTTGCTGGGACACTTTGCCTTTGATTACTACATGTACTAAGTTTTATAATTACTTTTTTTTCTTAGAATATGGGAAGAGAGGGCCGGACATGGTGGCTCACACCTGTAATCCCAGCACTATGGGAGGCCAAGAAGGGCAGATCACGAGGTCAGAAGATCGAGACCATCCTGGCTAACATAGTGAAACCCTGTGTCTACTAAAAATACAAAAAAATTAGCCAGGCATGGTGGTGGGCGCCTGTAGTCCCAGCTACCCGGGAGGCTGAGGCAGGAGAATGGTGTGAATCCGGGAGGCAGAGCTTGCAGTGAGCCAAGATGACGTGACTGCACTCCAGCCTGGGTGACTAAGCTAGACTCTGTCTCAAAAAAATATACATATATTTGTATATATATATATATGTATATATATATATATGAAGAGAGGACAATGGAAATAGATTAAAACTAAATAGAATAGAGATTTTAAGGCATAAAGCTTTTCTGGATCACTCAAAACATAGAAGACATTACCTAATTTACCTATACATGAGGCTGATGCTGGATTCTGCAGGTTTTCACTATAATAGTCTATCTTTCTCCACCCAGAATTTCCAGTATGCCAAGTAGGAGCTGTGTATATTTCTCTTACTATATCTGGTTTTTCAGATGACAGAAGGAGAGAAATGAAATTCACTAATTACTGTGATGGACATTGTGATATGTAACACAGGTATCCTTTCAATGAAAGAATTCTTGCCCTACTTGCTGGGAACACTGAGGACAGACAGCTGGCAGCAACTTCACGTAGGTGGTCCTCATCTGAGGTCACCTGAAGTCACATCTCTGCCTGTGGTGGTCCACATTCATGTCTGATTAATATAAAATTGGTGGCAATATAAAAGCCTGACAACCCCAGGCCAACTCAAGGCAACCATGAAAAGCCACCATAGCTTCGAGTTTCTGTGGGGTTGGCTGAGACTGTTTTGGGGTCCGTAGGTAGTTTGACCTCACTCTCTGACCAAATTACTTATCTTCCTTTCCCCAGCTGTTGGCCCCAAACATGTCCTTGTAAATAGCCTGCATGCTGATCTCTATAACAGCTGGTGACAAGCATGGTGTGAGAAAGCAGGTGCTAGGGGGTTTGGAGCTGGGGCATTCTCTCCTTACTAACAATGAAGGCCACAGCTAGTCATAGTAAGAGTCCACACAACTCCTGGCGCAACATGGCCAGAAAATTGTTAAAAAGTTTACTGATGATGAATGTGGTTGTGGATGGTGTTATTTAGTAAGCTCTAGGAGGACTTTGAGAAATTTGGGGGAGGTCAGGTGCTGTGGCTCAGCCTGTAATCTCAGCACTTTGGGAGGCCAAAGCAGGTGGATTACTTGAGGTCAGGAGTTTGAGACAAGCCTGGCCAACATGGTGAAACCCCATCTCTACTAAAAATACAAAAATTAGCCAGGTGTGGTGGTGCATGCCTGTAATCCCAGCTACTGGGGAGGCTGAAGCTGGAGAATTGCTTGAACCCGGGAGGTGGAGGTTGCAGTGAGCTGAGATTGTACCACTGCACTCCAACCTGGGCAACAAGAACGAAACTCCATCTCAAAAAAAAAAAAAAAAAGAAAGAGAGAGAGAGAAATTTGGGGGAAAGTATCAATTATAAGACAATGTACCTTGGTGGCTATTGCAAAAATAAAGCTCTGGAAAAAGATAAGGAGAGGCTGAGAGTACTAATTTCCAACTGAATGCTTCGTGTGAAAACCATAGAACCTCTTTGCTGTTTTACTAAGAAATTCTAATGTCTTGTGAGTGGAGGAAAGACAGAGAACAGTAAGAACCAGGCTTAGGGCTTATTCTCCATAATAGCCCAATTCCAAAGATTGGCAAACTCCCAAACCATACACTGGAGAGACGGATGCACTAGCCTTAGTGGTGGTTGTCCTCTGTGAGCCAGAGCTGATAGTAGGGAACACCATAACAGAATTAGGCTCATGAATAGCCTTGGAGATGATAGGACCCCAAAATAGTAGAGGAAGAGTGGGCATGTTAGCCATCAGAAGCCAGTAAGCCCTTACCTGCAGAAAGTTCGGGAGATGATGAACAAAACACAGCATGCTCATTGCGTAAAATAAATGAAACATCAGTAAGGATACAACTGTCTGCATCATTAAAAATATCAAAGATGGGCCAGGCTCAGTGGTTCATGCCTATAATCCCAGCACTTTGGGAGACCGAGGTGGGTGGATCATAAGGTCAGGAGTTCAAGACCAGCCTGGCCAAGACAGTGAAACCCTGTCTCTACTAAAAATACAAAAAATTAGCAGGGCATGGTGGTGGGCACCTGTAATCCCAGCTACTGGGGAGGCTGAGGCAGGAGAATTGCTTGAACCTGGGAGGCGGAGGTTGCGGTGAGCTGAGATCGTGCCATTGCACTCTAGCCTGGGCAACAAGAGTGAAATTCTGTCTCGAAAAAGTAAAAAATAAAAAAAAATCAACGATGAATGATAAGAAATTACATCTCACTACATTTTCTGTAATCTATTGGTTTTAGAGGCAAGTCATAGGTCCCGATCACACTCAAGTGGAAAAGATTAAACAGAGTGTAAATATTGGGGCTACCCTAGGGTCTACTGCTGCTCTGGGTAACTTGAAGGCCTGTTAACTTCAAATACCCGTATCAGGAAAGGACTTTGCAGAAGCTCTATGGTGCAGTGCAAACAGCCCTGATATTTGGGTCATAAATCCTGAGAGACCCTGTGGTAGTACAGGTAAAATGCTGGGAAGAAAGGCCATGTGGAGGCCAGCACAGTGCCTCCCACCTGTAATCCCAGCATTTTGGGAGGCCGAGACAGGTGGATCACTTGAGGTCAGGAGTTCGATACCAGCCTAGCCAACATAGTGATACCCCATCTCTACTAAAAATACAAAATTTAGCTGAGCACAGTGGCGGGCACCTATAATCCCAGCTACTCAGGAGGCTGAGGCAGGAGAACCTCTTGAACCCGGGAGGTGGAGGTTGCAGTGAGCCAAGACTGTGCCACTACTCTCCATCCTGGGTGACAAAAAGAAAAATCCATATGGAATTTATGGCAAATCCCAGTGGAAGAATCACAACACAAACACTCAGATTCTAGACCAAGAGCATCCACTCCTGGCATGCTACTGAGCTCTAGTAAACATGAAGAATCTACCCACAGAGCAAACTTATAAATTGTAAAAATTAATATTCTTGGTGTCATAGTTTTATGCAATACAATAAATACTTTATTAATGTTACATCTTGATTGATCATGAGATTTTTCTAACTCCCTTTTCTGTAAATCTATACAAACTTAATCAAATTTATTTTTAATGTTATAATTGAACATAATGTCAATTGCATTTAGCAATGTAAATTAATAAATACTTTTTTAATTTTCAGAAAGATCTTTCTGCTGTTGCAACTGCTAATGGAGCCGTTAAGAGTATGTTATAGGTTGTGACAAAATGAAGATAAATTCCTGGCATTATTTTATAATATAAACTTTAGTACATCTCAAGCATAATTCTAAGTCTTTTCCTAAAAAGATTTAACTCCTTACATAAATAATATTTGTTTCTCTTAATGTTAAATGTAAATTTATGTAATGGCATTTTAATGCTGCTTCTGACATTTCCTGTAATTTCTGGAGTTTGTATAAGAAACCAAAACTAACTTCATGATTTGCATATAATTCAAAATGCCTGTTATGTATTCTATTGCTGTATCTTCGATGATGAGAAGACATCAATTTAAAAATTGCCTTTGTTGTTGACAATTGGTTCACTGGAAAGTTCACATGGAAATACTGGGCTCCCATTGAATGCACTACTCTTTAAATTTAATTTCCATTTTCAAGGCTGTTGGTATTTGCTTTTCAATCTTGTAGTAGGTTTCAAAACCAGACATTCCAAACTCTTTTTTTTTTTTTTTTTTTTTTTTTGAGACGGAGTCTCGCTCTGTCGCTCAGGCTGGAGTGCAGTGGCGCAATCTCGGCTCACTGCAAGCTCCGCCTCCCAGGTTCACGCCATTCTCCTGCCTCAGCCTCTCCGAGTAGCTGGGACTACAGGCACCCGCCACCACGCCCGGCTAATTTTTTGTATTTTTTTTTAGTAGAGACAGGGTTTCACCGTGGTCTCGATCTCCTGACCTCGTGATCCGCCCCCCTCGGCCTCCCAAAGTGCTGGGATTACAAGCGTGAGCCACCGCGCCCAGCCCAAACTCTTTAAAGAATTCGAGTAACCGCTCAATTGCTTTATGAAAATGTCCATGTCAATGCTTTTATTAACTAAAAAATAAATTGAAGAAAAAGTTTATTAGCTGACCATATAAAATTCCTGTCCTGGTGCTCAGGCCAGAGAGTTAATATTTATGCTGATGCCACAGTGATAGGCTCTGGGGTTGGTGGGCAAACTGGCCTCTCAACATAGGTCCCAGCATTGCATCTATGAGGAGTCTTCCTTCTCTTTCAGGGCTGCAGCTGTTACCTCTGCTGTTTCTGCTGTTGTTGCTGCTGTCCCAGCAAAGGCCATGCTCTTGGGGTCTGCAGAGTTCCAGACTGCCCGTGTATGCCTGTGTGTACCTGATGGCCAGGCCAACTGCTTAGCACTCAAGCTACCACGGTCTGCAGTACCTGCAGACCTGAGACCACATGTTTACTATCATCTGGTTATGTCCTCTGCTCAATGCATGCTCTATTGCCCCATTAAACTTTACTTATAAGGCCTAGGTACAAAATTATAAAATGGTTAAGAATTTCAAGACAGCATTGAATTCCACAGAGCATTGAACCAAGCCCGAGGCCCCTTCTGAGAGTGGGGTCCTGTGTTATTGCACTGGGGTGCCCAAGAGCCTGGCCCTGTTGGCAGAACTTGATGGAAAGGTGAGCATCACTGGACATTCCACATGCTGCTGGCTGCCATGATGTGATAGGAGCAAGTAAGGAAGAGCACACCAGAACCAGGAAGAGAAGCCCTTCTCTTTCAGCATCCCTCTGGTGTCCTGCTAGTACTCTCTACTGAAAAAGCTTAATATCATGTCAGCTGAAAAAATTTATAGGGTCCAGCTCTCCTATCACAAACAGCATAAAGAAGAATGGAATTTAAGTCACTTTGGAAATGAGTGATATCTATAAGACTAAAGGCAAAATGCATTATCCATAGGAATTTTACTCTAGTTGGTGGCATAATAAACTTTGGATACTCAGAAAGGGGGAGGATGGGAGCAAGCTAAGGGATAAAAAATTACATATTGGGCACAATGTGCAATGTGCATATTCATCTATGTAACCAAAATCCACTTGTATCCCCAAAGCTATTGAAATTAAAAATATATTTAAAAAAAAAATTAAAGAAAAGATTTGTACTCTAGTTGATGAAATTGTTTTCCATTAGTATATGGGTTAACAGCTCTGAAACCATTATATATGAATGCTGGAGTAGAACAATCAAGTGAATGGATGATGGGAGCCTGATTTTTCCCTGTCGTAGTTAGAGAGGTTACAGATAAGCAAAGGGAGAAAGCTGGAATGTTCCTTGTGGCAACATATTAGAGTTGGGGACATCAGCATGAACTCATGTTTGGCTTAATGTAGAAGCAGATCGTTATAGATAGAGAGATATTTATAGATACATGTATATATACCAGTTAATATACACATATATATTTCCTTGTTCTGTTAGCTAAGAGGACTGAGAAACAATGACTCAGATTGCTGCAAGTACGTCTAGCACTCAGATCATGGTTTCTAACACCATTCTCAAACAAAAGGCAGCAAGACTTTTTGAAAAGATGGTTAATTCTAGGCCTAGAGCATGCATAGTATCTGAAAGGCAGAAAGTGCTAAAACAAAGGAAGATCCACAGTGATGGGGGTATGTTAAAGGGATTCAGATGCCAACTGAAAGAGCTCCAAATAGCCAGAGCTGGAATGCTATGAATGGCAAAATAAATCAAATACTATTGGGTTATTACCCAAAGTATAAAATAAATATCCATGAGTTCATACTGACATAAATAAATGATTAAATACATTAATATATAGAAGAGTTAAATCACCCATGCAGAAGAATTCTAAATAATTTATGTTAGCACTGCACCCTCAAGGAGGCAGAACATGAAAAGAGAAGAATAAAAAAGAGTAATTTACAGTAGAGAAACCTGGCAAATATCCATTTCAAGCCAGGTCATCAAAGCTAACGTCAACAGTGCTAAGTTCATGTTACTAGAATGTACCCTTTAAAATACGTGACGAGGATGACTCTTTATCCCTTTGGTCTTCCTCCTCAAGGCACATCATCTTAGTTTAAGCATGATACAAACTTCAGACAAACCCCAGTTGAGGAACACTATACACAATAATGCACAAGGACTCCTCAAAACGGTCAAAGTCAGCAAAAACAAGGAAAGTCTGAGTAACTGTCACAACCAAAACCGCCTAAGGAGACATGACTGTGAAATGCAATGTGATATTCTGGAGAGGATCCTAGAACAGAAAAGGACATTAGCAAAAAACCAGTGGTGTCTGAAGAAAGTATGGATTTTAGTTAATAATAATATATTAGTATTGATTCATTGATTGTGACAAATGTACTATACTAGTGTAAGATGTTAATAACAGGGAAAAGTGAGTGAGGGGTATACGGGAATTCTCTGTACTGCTTTCACAATCATTCTGTATACATCTAAGTCTTCTTTAAAATAAAAGTTTTTTTTAAAAAGAATGGATTTGAAACCGAAAGGCAATAACTTGATAACTGATACATGCTAATGACCTTCAGAGCATATCCACCCCTGAAGAGAAACTAAACTTCCTGTCTTAGTCAGTTTTGTGCTGCTACAACAGAATACCATAGACTGGTTAATTTATAATAAACAGATACAGGTGGGACTCAAGGCACAGTTCATCCTAAGGCAAATTCCCCTCCAGCTGTGAGCCTATGAAATTAAACAAGTTATCTACTTCCAAAACACGATGGTGGAACACGCATAGGATAGATATTCACATTCCAAAAAGGGGGAAATAGGCAAGAAAAAAGGATTAACGGGCCCCATATTAGTCCAAAACTCAACAGGAGAAACAACATTAAGTCTTAGAGCTAGAGAATAATCTCCTTTGAGAGGAGTTAGTGTCATGATCCTCAGGAGGAGATGGGTTGCTCTTACACAATGGGGCAGAGAAGAATTTGTTTAGCACCCAGTTGATCTATTGGTTGCTTTCTGATACTTCCTTGACCAATTTTGATAGTAAATAAACAAGTGCATCCTGAGAAGGGCATGGTGACCAGGAGCTCCGGGATGTGGGTCTAGGTCACTGCACCAGGCAAACTATTAAAACCAGCTGATGGCCAGGCACAGTGGTTCATGCCCGTAAATTAACAGCACATTGGAGGGCTGATGCAGGAGGATCCCTTGAGGCCAGGACTTCAAGACCAGCCTGGCCAACATAGTGAAACCTTGTCTCTACTAGAAATACAAAGATTAGTGGGGTGTGGTGGTGAGTGCCTGTAATTCCAGCTACTCGGGAGGCTGAGGCAGGAGAATCACTTGAACCAGGTGGCGGAGGCTGCAGTGAGCCGAGATTGTGCCACTGCACTCCAGCCTGGGTGACAGAGTGAAACTCAGTCTCAAACAAACAAACAAAAAAAAAAAAAGAAAAGAAGAAGAAAAAGAAAAAAAAAACAGCAGAGGTGGTAAACTGGAGGAAAGGAAGTCTAGACAAGATAATGGAGAAGGAAGACAATCGTACATTTGTCACTGAGACCACCTGCAGTGGCAGGGACTGTAATTTGACCAGCAAATCTTTCTCTTACAGGTTTTTCTCAGGAAGAGAAGCCTGCTGGAATTATGTCAAGCTATTCTCTGTATATATACAAGGCAGTAGCTCTAAGTAGTGAGAGGAGTGGACTGTGGTGGTCACAGAGCTGTGCCCTCCAAATGCTTCTTCATTGTAGGAATTGTCAGTTTGGCTCCTGGAAGTGTAGCAGACAGCCTACAGCTGTCAGCACCTTCACAGTCTGCTTCAGCTACAGAAAGCCACTTTATTCAAGTTCATGCATCTTCCTGGGGCAGCTTGCATGCAGTTACTAATAAATGTGGGAATCTAAAGGCCTAGCCGTCTTGGCCAAACTTGGAGAACTCTGGAATGCCATAGTTGTGCCAGAGCTCCATTTGGGGGAAGCTTGAGACTGTCCTTAGACCTATATCACAGTTTAATTCATTTTTTGACCAATCCTGCTTCCCTTTCTTTCCTTACACAACTGTTGATCTCAGTGGCACTCCTTAATAAACATCCTACATTCTGTTCTCCGTCCCGGTGTCTGCTTCCCAGGGAGCCTAAATGTGACAAATGTCTGTCTACTAAGTGGCAGGATCTATGCTTGGTGACTTACATTTGTCATTGCTGTCATTCCCCACTACACCTTGTGAGATGTTTTGGATGATGTCTACTTTTTAATATTTGAGGTGGGGAGCATCAGAGGTTAATTAACTTGTCCAGGGATCGATCATTTATAGTTCTGACTGATCCCAGAGGTCATGTCTGTTCAGTCTACCATGCTAGCCGCAGCTGTTGTAGGAAAACAAACAAAACAAAACAAAAAACAGACACGAATAACCACTTTTCACTATAGACCAGACATTGGGTTAGGCACTCGTATCTACACACAACATCATTCAGTTTTCACAGCAAGCCAATTAAAGTAGAATGTTAGCCTCATTTTTATGCATGTAATGTATAAGATCAAGGCTAACAGACTTTCACAGAGTAAGAGGCAAAGTTGCTTCTGGACCCCAGACCTGTCTGATTCCAAAGGCAGTGCATTCTCCTCTGAGTCAGGCTGTTTGCTCTATGTAAGGTGGAGGTCCTCTCAGGGAGAACATGAGAGACTGGAGGCCCTGAGATATGGATTTACCTAGAAATAGCCCAAACTATATAATATTCATTGAAATATCTACCATAAACATGAGTATCTTCTTTCTCAGAGGGAATTTTAGACATTTTTTTTTTTTTACTGCAGTCCCCCACCAGCCTTCTAAACCCTGGGGTTACCTAGATTTAGGATGCCTATGTAATTTTTGATCCAAAGCATGCCACTTGAGGGTATCATGGGACAATAGAGGTAAACCAGGATGGCCATGGGCAAAAAGAGAGAAATGCTCATTCTACTAGTGGGAAAAAATGTTGTTACATTTCTTAGGTGCTACTCTTCATTAATACTTAGCTGGTGCCTCAAACCAAATCACAGTATAAGGTGGGTTGTAAGAAAGAGTGCTTTGGAGTTAGTCTCTGAACGTCGATAGCTTTAAAACATTAACTTTTCCATAGTAAATTTACCCATGTTCCTGGCCTCTTGATCATGCAGCAACTCGAGTTCCGCTCTGATATAAACACTGCACATTTCCGATTTGTGGAATTGTTTTCCTTTAATTAAATGAAGGAGGGGAGCTGTAGTTATTTTCAACTCTGCACAAATTACTACCCAGTAGAAGCCAAATAATGCATTGTAAGTAGTACTTATTCTATTTATTGTACCCTCTATGGATGTGTGTTGGGCTTGTTCTATTTTGGAGGCACTGCCATGGTAACTGGGCTCCTGACAAAGGCCTGTGTCAGAGCAGAACTTGAACATGCAGAACTTCAGATAAGCGATAAAATCATCAAACTCAGTAGGCTCAGAAATAACAATTTGGAGATCATGCTTTACTCCTGGGTACGTTTCTCCATTAAGTTGGAAGAATAAGTGGTCATTCATAAGATTTATTGGACATGGAACTAGTCCTGAGGAAAATGGTGGAAGAAATTCTATTTTCACAGTCTCCTAGATACCCTCATCAACATCTGTGGCTCAGTCTTTTGTTCCATTTTGGCCTTTAGGTCAAGCTCACAGCTTTAAGCAGAGAGCATGAGCTGGTTTTCAGCCTTCAGGGAACCAGAGTAACTTTAGATGTCTGATCTTCAGTCCACAGACTTGAGAAATAACCTTGGCTTTCTCTTTAACCTAGCTGAGAGGCTTCCCAAAACTCTCTCTTTCCCAACTATAAACTTGGATCCATGTTTATAAACTTGAAATAAACAAGGAGGGTCCTTGAGCTCTAATCTTGTACTCCTATTAAAGTTGGTGCCCAGGAGAGCTAGAGAGGGGTTCTGACCAATCTACCCTTCTCTGTAGAATTAGCAGATCCCAGTGTTCCCAATGGGAGTAGACATCTAAGCTATGAGGGCTTTCTGTAGTCCATGTGCGTAGTGACTGAGAATACTAGAAGAAAGCCTGTAAGACCAAAATTCCTTTCCCTGTGGCAATTTCTTTAGAGTTTTGCTTAGAAACAGATTTATCACCTCTACCCAATTTCTCACTTCTAAAGAGTACTGTTAGGCACAAGCAGTGACCAGGCACTACTCTGCCTTTTTCATCTCTCCCCCAACTTTCATCCTCCTTTTTGAAATCCTTAGGCCTCTTAGCCCAGGCTTATTTTAGTCCCTGAATCAGTCCCAGGAGCAAACAGGAGTTTATGTGCTCATGGGTGGCTGCAGGCTCCACCATAGACCTTGTCCTGCAACTCAGAGCCAGGGTGAGAATTGCCGTTCTCCTTTTCCAGCAGAGTTTTAGTCCTAGCTTATGTCTTCATCCCCCAAACTGTTCATGCTTGAATTCCATCGAGAAGCAAGATGGTCAGCACCTACCAGGAGCCTCCTCAGAAGGACTAGAAGGGAAAAGCCTGGCAAGGCTCTATGGGCCATGAGTCCCACAGAGGAGGCTGTTGGAAATAACACCATCTTGTAAACTTTTTGGCCCAAGGAAGAGCAAACCAGGGCACAGACAGGCAGAAGAGAAAACAGAAGAATTCCTTGTTTATTGAAGAAACAGCCTATTACTTGGTTGAAATAAAATTTGGAAGATTATTTTAGAGTCAGATCTTCTTATCTCAAACTTCATTTCTTACACCCAACGTCTGAAAGATGGTTGTTAATTTAGGGTAGGTTTAGTGCCCTCTCCTGTTTGTTCCAATCAGTGCTCCTGCAACAAAGCACTCAGTCCTCCCTCCTGATCCTTGGCACTCCGCCCTTTCCTCAAGAGCAGCATTTCAGTCCTTGTGTTTCCATTTGCTCTCCCTTACCCTCCAGCCTGTGCCAGAAGGCTTGAGCCTCTCAAGGGTTCCCAAAGTTGAGGGGCCCCTGGGTCAGCAATAACAGATGTCAGTCTTGGATTTAGAGCAGATGCAGCTGTCCTCAAGTCTCTCACCCTTTAGTTTTCTTTTATTGATAATGGAAATCCCACATTTCTCTCTGATCCTCTACTTCTCTTTCCCCAAATATCCATCCCTCTGCTATAAACTGAAGAAAGGACTGCCTTTGCACTCAACAGCCTTCTCCCCTGGGATTCTCAGTATTTCCAGTGAGGGGAGTTAGCTATCATGCTAGCTCTCACCTCCCTCCCTCATTTAATCAATTCTTACTCCAGTTTGTCAAACATTCCTATTGTCAGTGACACATTAGCTGTGGGAGGTGGGCAGGGGAGCAGAGCTGGAGATTAGGGAGGCAGTGGGACAACAGGTGTGGAGTTATGCTATAGCCAGGGAGTCTTTTTAGGCTAAAAAGCAAACTAAGATATCCAGTGACTGTAATCTTCTTGATTTCTTTTAGAGGGCAGAGTTCACAAATAGGAGAAAAAAAAAAAACCAACAAAGAGTACTTGAGTGTCCACATCTGGACTGAATACGTGTGAAGGCGAGAGAGGGCAGCGTGGAGGAAGGAGGGGACAGTCCGGACAAATCCCTAATAAACTGCCGGAGGAGGACCTAGAGGGGGCTCTGTAATTTTAGGGGTGAGGGACCACTTCCTGAACACTTCCGGCCTGTGAAGGCTTGAGATGTTAATTATAGGACCTGTGGATGTCAGCAGAGATCTTTTAAAAGAATAACTTAAGTGCCTAAAATCCCCCCAAGAATACACAGCCAGCCCGTTTTAGAAATGGCCGTCAAAGACAACAAAAGTGAAATGCGCAAATGCCTTCTACGCAGGGTGGTGCTGGGCAACCAGCTCGCGCTGCAGCCTCCCCCACGCTGTTGCTAGGAGATCGGAGGGCTATACTTCCATCATCTCCATACTTGCTGGGAGATTGAGTAATTGGTGTCTGGATGTGCGTGTGCTGCTTCCCAAAATATCTCTTTAAAAAGACGTGAGAGGGATGCGGAGCCAGTAGGTAGGATGATGGAGGGCGGACTGTGTCCCAAGAGGGCAGCGGGCTCCAAAAGCCAAGGCTGAGGCTGAGGAGGGGGTGGGGACCCACATGGGGGATAGAGTGGGGAGCTGCTGACAGCTTTCCCAGATTCCTTTTCATCCTCTGCTTGTTCTTTGAGACTGATCTCTTAAGTGAAATCTAGAAATTGCTGGGGACAACTACAATTTGGGGAGCAATGTAGTTTGGTTTTTCATCCTTAGTGTTGAGACACAGCAAGGCTAAGACAAAGCCTTTAATTTTATTTTATAGGTACTGAAATGTTAATGCACAGCTTTATGGTGCTTGGTTATAGGTGTTGAACTCTGTCTTGTGGGAGAGGGGTAGATGAGAAAATAGGGCATGCCTGTGGACACGCACACACACACAAAGGCCCCAGTGATGAAAAAGGCTGCTTCAGCTGCAGGGAGCCAGTGAAATAGACAATTGGAGCTCACAGCTGTAAGGGCTCTGGAAGTTAGGAAACCTGGGGGTGAGACTCAGCCCCGCCTCAGACAACTACATCACTCTTCATGAGCCTTCTCTGCCTCAGCTTCCTCATGTGTAACCTGACAGGGTTGAGCTAGTACATCTCCATGGCGCGCTCCACATCTCCTGCGTTCTAGGAGTCTGAAGTCTAGTTCCACCTTCTCCTCAGAGCCAAGGGACAATGACATATCACTTCTTTGTGGAGGCGTTCGATTCTCTCATTTCATTAACAGGAAAAATTCAATTGACTGCCGTGTTTTACACTTTTTCAAATATCTACTCAAATGCCTATTGCTGGAAATCTAGAAGAGGAGATTGGGAAATGGAATAACTGGCTTTTAAATTATGTTATTTTCCTTTTTGTCACACTTGTCCTACAATACTTAACATGCTCAAAAATCCAATTTTTGATAGCATCACTTTTTTCTTTTTAACCAAGGGAGGAGGGTGGAAGGGGGCAGGGCGTTCAAGATATATTGATGCTGTATTCTGATATCACGAATGACAGCTAAGAATCGAGAGTGTTTTCCTTAAAGTCACTGGCCAAATGGCTGAGTGTCCTGGAATTCTATCAAGGATTAAGAAATTCACCTTAGTTCCAACACTAACTCACAGGACAAGGAACGGATACTTATTTGTAAAAAGCGGAAGCTGGGGGTTGCGGGGGTGGGGCGGGGAGTGGGGGTTGCTCTAGTCCTCATAGGAAGGTTAGGAAAGAAAATACCATAATATATGTAAATGCACTCTGGAATGTAGAAAGAGTGCACAGAATGTACTGCATTCTTTTCACTGTGTGCCTGAGAAATTTATTCATTTATTCAGAAAGTATTTTTTGAGATGCTGCTGCCGCCAGTCCTCATTAGGCATTCATTCACATGGCGCATGCACATGGTCAATGTCCCTCATCATCCATCCCGTGCCCACAGTTCTAGGGAAAATGACCTCCTATTGCTACAGAAAACTGCATTCTCAATGGCTGCATCCTCTGAATACTACACATTCTTCTAGAGTGAACCTTTGCACAGTGTGAAAAACGCACTCAAATCACTCCCACGAGTGTCTGTCTTATTTTGTTGTTGAACACTCCTGGTGACACAAACCTCAGACATTTTACTTCCTGTGTTAATGAATGCCAATGCCTAATCATTGTACAAGCAGATGTTTCTTAGGAAAAAACAAATAAAATTAAGGCTATCTTTAAGTTAACAAACACCACCCTCCCACCCAACCCTTGGCTGAGCAGGCAAATAAGCAATGCCTTTCACCGATTTTTTTTGTCTCCCTCATTAGGGATGGCAAAGCTCGCTATCACGTGGATCACCCAGACTCCCTCATTTTACTGGTTCGTCACAGTACCCAGGAAGATTTCAGATGGACCTCAAATACAAAGGCTGTGAGGAGCCCTATTCGTTGTGTTGACACCACTGAGAGATTATTTTTTCCTGGAGAAGAGACACACCTGACTTTTAACCTCTTTGATCCCTTAAAAAGTTATTTTCCCAGCTGGGCACAGTAGCTCATGCCTGTAATCCCAGCACATTGGGAGGCTGAGGTAGGTGGATCACCTGAGGTCGGGAGTTCAAGACCAGCCTGGTCAGCATGGTGAAACCCCATCTCTACTGAAAATACAAAAATTAGCCAGGCATGGTGGTGCATGCCCATAATCCTAGCTACTTGGGAGGCTGAGGCAGGAGAATCACTTGAATCACTTGAGCCCTGGAGGCAGAGGTTGCAGTGAGCTGAGATTGCACGATTGCACTCCAGCCTGGGTGACAAAGCGAGACTTCATCTCAAAAAAAAAAAAAAAAAAGAGAGAGAGAAAAAGAGTTATTTCCCCTTGTGCCAAGAATGAGATGAAGCCTGGAGGACAGGTGAGGGAAAATGAGCTGATACCACTCAAGAGTAACCAAGAATCGTGGGCTGGGTGTTAGTGTTACCAGGCAGAGCTTGGTTCCTTGCCCTTTCTTTTGGGTATTTGGCAAGCCATACAGAGTTTTCAGTAGGGGGATGGATGAGGGAGGAAGAGCACAAGGGAGTCATAAAGGGATGCCAAGTCATAATGAATGAGTTATTTTGTGCACTCCCAGGAGATCTGAGCCCATGGGCAGTAGTTCCGAGGACACAGATGTTGGTTCAGCACCAGGAAGTCCTTGCTAAGAAAGCTTTGCAAAATGCAAATGGACTGAGGTTGCAGGGGAGATATTCAAATAAATTTCCTCTCACTAGGGCTGGACCCAGGCAAGGGTGGTCACAGATTAACTCTCACCACCCTTCCAACCCTAATATTCTGTGATGATGTGGGAGACCCAAGGAAGCCATGCTGACCCATATTTACCTCCTCCACCCACACCCCAACATCTCAACCTTTATTAAACCCTAGAACAGGAAGACCATATTTGTCTCCAAAACCATTCTGTCCACAAACTAAGGAAGCATTAAATAATTTTGCAAAGTGCTTTTTGAAAGTCAGCTATAGAAAAGTTCCCTGGTTAAGTCGAATTAAGCAAAGTAGCAATCATCTTAAAGATGTCAAATAATAATAATAATGATAATAATAATATTTTTTTGAGACAGAGTTTCGTTCTTGTTGCTCAGGCGGAGTGCAATGGTGTGATCTCGGCTCACCGCAACCTCTACCTCCCAGGTTCAACCGATTCTCCTGCCTCAGCCTCCTGAGTAGCTGGGATTAGAGGCATGTGGCAACAAGCCCGGCTAATTTTGTATTTTTAGTAGAGATGGGGTTTCGCCATGTTGGTCAGGCTGGTCTTGAACTCCCAACCTCCAGGCTATCCCCCCACCTCGGCCTCCTAAAGTGCTGGGATTACAGGTGTGAGCCACCACGCCCGGCCAAATAATTATTTTTGTGCCATTTTTATTTGGCCATTACCTCATTTCCAGCAAGTATGGGGGAAGGTGTTCCCTAAGGAACCCTTAATCTCTTAATTCTGAAGATAATGATTCTTTTTTAAGGGGAAACAACCATGATAACTCAATTGTCCACTTGAAAATTAACACCCAGCTTTTACTATTTTGACTCACGGTAACCTCGCTTTTCCTGGAGTCTTGTCTTGGATCTGTCTCCAAAGTGAGTCAGAAAGAAAGTGGCTCTGTTTACATGTGGAAGCATTTGAAGTCATTTATAATAAATTTTGTTATGGTTTCAAGTCATGAACTAGCTCATTTTAATCTAGAAATAAAAGCCTCTATTATGTAGCTTACAAATGAGGAATCTAAGTCTTAAGAGGGTTAGGATGACTTGCCTAAGGCTACACCTCCATTTGTAGGCATATTAGAGACATCAGTCTACCATAACTACCTGCCTAGGTTCTTGACCTCCTATTTCAAGCTCCTGAATTTTCATCTATTCATTCATCCACCCGTTCATTCATTCACTCATTCAAAAATATTGAGTACCACCTATGCATCAGGAGCCATCCTAGACAGTGAACCAAAGGCAATATCTGCCTGAATGAAGCTTACATTCTACGTGTAAGAAACAGCAATAAAAATTAATAAGTAAAAAATACAATATCTTCATGTAAGCAAGGAGAGAAGCCTAGATGGCATATATGACAGACATGCTGGGCTGATCATTGACTAGCATAATTAGAGGGAAAGTTCATGGGCACAGGATTAGTAGCTGGTACTGTTGTCCAGGACTCTCTGAGATTGCACACAGCAATCTGGTAGGACTGAGTTTAGACTCTTGAAGTGGGACCCTGTTTTCTGTTTTCTATTTTCTGTTGCATGATCAAGGAAGTACTGGCCCCTGCCCTGCAGTGATCAGAGGCTAGGATTTAATAGCAATATGACAAAACTTCAACTCCAGCTGGATCCTGCCAGCTCAGTTTTCATGATCACAGGCTGGGTCCAAGGCTTGCATGTTATAGCAAGCAGCAGCAGGATGAGCCTCATCAGAATTGATGGCTGGAGAACTACCAACTGTTCTTCTGGCATAATGGAGAGCTGGAGTTCCAGCTTTTTCCATGATGAGGATTGACTGATTGAATGCCTTAAGCACTGGACCATAACTGGTTTCCATGGGGCTTCGCAGGAAATTTATTTCCTGAGAGAACATGTGGTTCACTGCTCAACTCCTTGGATACATGATGACCTGCTTCTCAGATTTATCTAGTGCTCTATGTAGCATTCTTGAACTAAAGTTCTAGGCTCTTCTCTGGTTGGCCCATTCTCTGCTAAGTCAAGTCTTAGGTCCAGCCCAGTGTGTTTCTATTTGGATGGTTGGAATTCTGGAGCTGAGCCTTATTATCCCTTAGGACAATATTTCTCTACTGTGGCTGCACAGTGCAAACACCTAAAGACATTGCAGAAAATATCTATGCCTTGGTCCACCTTATAACAGAAACTAACTTTTTCAGGGTAAAGCATTGGCTTCTGTATCTTTCAAATTGTCCCAGAGTGATTCTGATCCACAGTGAAAACTGAAAACTGTTCTAGTATTCACCTTGCCAGAAAAATAAGACTATGTGAAGTGAACCCTCCTTCAAACTGGAGAAGGAAGCTTTGAGATTTCCAGGGAAGATGGAAGACAGAACAGGTGTGTAAACTCTTGCATCTTGCTATGAACACATACATATGCTTGATAAAACATAACAAAAAAAATGTAAAAGAAGAAAAACCTCCACATGCCAAATGAAACTAAAACCCAAATTAAAGTCTTAGAGATCCTTGTGACCCAAAGGGGTATTAAGAGTAGACAGACAGTTTTGTGGCGGGAGTCATAAGTAGCTCATGGATTAGGTGTCAGGACTGGGATTTTTGTATAAAGTCAAGGTGCCACATCAATGAAGAGAGACTATAAGAACTTTGTTCACCTGCTCAGGAAGTTAGTAAGAAGCGTGATGTCCTCCCTGATCTGTGATTGTGTTTCGAGAGCTCTTGGCTAAATTGGGGTTTCAGTAGCAGAGAAGTTAGCAACTTTGCCTAAATGAAAAATGAAGGGGAGCTGGATATGACATTTACAGTGCCTTTAAGGGATACTTCTTTAACCTGGTGAACAGCCTTGTACCTAATTGCCCAAACTGTCCCAGGGGTTCACAAAGAAAACTTGTTTCTACTCGCAGATGCCCTTGTGGCTCTTATCTGACCCATGTTCACTTTACACCTGCCTGACCATGGCTCTAGCACTGGGAGACTGACCTTTTGTTCTGCCTGGCATCCTGGGGAAAGGCCAGCCTAGGGCAGCCCTTAGTTCTTCAGATGGAAGGTGCACTTTCAATACCCAGCACAACAGAAAACAAGTTCGGAGAGTTTTATTTTCAGACCGTGGACAAGAAAGGAATAATAATTCAGGAGAGCAGTCCTCCATCCCCAGGTCTTGCAATCAACCCAGGAATGATGAGAATGATGAGTCAGGCAGAGAGAGAGCACATCTAGCAATTAGCAGCACATATAAGGGAATAGGGAATAGAGTACTTTCAATTCCTGGGCAAATGCCTGATGGTCCATTTAAAGGAAGCTGTAGGAAAGCATGGAGCCCAGTCTTCTAGGTAAGAGAGATGCTCCGAAATTCTTATTTCTGTCCGCCAGCTTGAGCCATTGGGGTGTGGTGTAGAACTGGAAATTGTGACAAGGGTGACTGAGCCCTGTTTCTTGTCTAAGAAAGTTAAAACTTGTATTCAAAATGGATGTCAAGACAACATAAAATGGTAAGAATTCACTACAGGGTAGAAATACAGTCACCTTCAATAGATCGGAAACCCATACTACACTATGCATGGATGCAGGCCAAATTCACACTACTCTGTGTTGTGTGGTTCTGTGCTGATACAACACCAAAACAGACCAGGAACAATTCAAACCTGCAGCTCCCAGGGAGGGAAAAAATGTTAAGCTGTCACCTGGGACAACTCCATAATGTAAGGTATAGACAAGATTTCTGGGAAAAAACAATTCTCGCTGAAGGTACACCAACAGAACAGAAATGACAAAACCTGAAGGTTATACTAGTCAGATTTAAAAATTGGATAATTCATGGCCGTACTAGTTTTTTGTGACTGCTATAACAAATGGCCACAAACTGGGTGGCTTAAAATAACAGAAGTCTGAAATCAAGGTGTTAACAGGAGCACACTCCCTCTGAAGGCTCTAGGGGAGAGTCCATTCCTTCTTCCAGCTTCCAGTGGCTCCAGGTATTTATTGGTATATAGTAACATCACTCTAATCTCCATCTCGGTCTTTACATCACACTCTCCTCAATATTTCTCAAAATGCCTGAGGCATTTTTCTTATAGGGATACACGTGATTACATTTAGGATCCACCTGAATAATTCAGGATAAAATCCTCTTCTTAAGATCCTCACTTTAGTCACATCTTTTCCCATGTATAGTGATATTTTCTCTTTTCCTGTATAATATCCCCAGGTCTCAGGGATTAAGATGTGGAATGCCTTTTTTGGGGGCTACCATTAAGCCTGCTACAACCCCTACCTAGTGAGACTAGAGCAACCTGATGGAGACTTTCAACTCAACGTATTTAAAATGTGCAACGAGATGTAGGTAGGAAGTGACTCCATGAGACATTATGAAAAGACTAAGATTTTGAAAAAGGACTGGGAAATTTTGAAAAAGATCCAAATAGAAATTCTAAGAATGAAAAATACAGTAAATGAAAGAAGAGGTAACCTCAGTAAATTAAGCAGCAGAATAGACAAAACTTCTGAGAAAACAAGAGGTCTGAAAGGCTTCTCTGAAGAAAAATCCCTAAATGCTGCAAAGACAAATAACAAGAGAGGAGAAATGAAGGAGAGAATGAGGAGCTCCAACACATGTCTACCACAAGTTCTAGAAGAAAAAACATAGTATGCCCTTGAGCAATATATCCAAAAGAGAATGATGGGATGAAACAGCACTGAAAAACAACACAAGTCCTGAGATTGAAACTAAGTCCCGCATAAGAAGTACAAAAAACGTTTATCTACACACATTGTAATGAAACTAAATAATATGAAAGACAAAGAGAAAATCTAAAATGCTACTAGAAAGAAACGGAAGATGATCTAAAGAGGAATGAGAATATTGACAGAAACCTTCTCATAACAAACAATGCCAAACAATGAAAATAATATTTCCAAAGGCTGGAGGAAAGTGACTGCTGAGCCAGGATTCCATTTTCAGCTATACTAGCACCTTTCCATGCAGAGAAAAACTAAGAGTTTTCTACTTACACACCCTTACTGAAAGAATTAATACAGACTTTAAAGACAGAAAACTGAGTACTAGGAAGAGAATAACAGGAAATAATATTTTGTTTATGAGGTTATGGAAGGCTTCTTAAAAAATGATATTGCAAAATCTGCAATATGAAAAAGGTCCATTAAAAAGTTGGAGCAAAAGCTTTTCCAGAAGAGGAAATAGAATATACAAAATTCTTGAGTGATGAAAGGTATTGGAATATAGGTGAGAGAAGCCAAATATGGTGTAAGGAGAAGTTTCAGACATTTTCAACAGCAGTATCTTTTGTGACCTTGTAGACCATGACAGGAATTCAAGTTTTATTCTAAGTGAAATGAAAAGTCATTTTTAAAGAAAAAATGAGAATGACAGAACTCAAAATAAGTTTTTAAAAGTTCTCCTAGAAAATTGAAGACATAAGTAAGAATTTGAAGTCCAGTCCAAGAGGGTGGTGTGGTATTTAAATGATAGGATTTCCTGAGGGAAAACACAGAGAAGAATTAATCAACAATATAATTCAAGAAAATTTCCCAGAACTGAAAAAAATGAATTTCTAGATGGAAACAGCTCATTGAAGTATCCAGCACAGTGAATTAATGTAAACCTAAGACACATCTTCATAAAATTTCAGAATACTAAATATGAAAAGATTTTTAAAATTTCCAGATTAAAAAAAGGATTACATTTTTGAAATCAATAATCAGGAGACTTTGGACCTCTGAACAGCCTCACTTGAAGTTAGAAGACAATCAATATACGCTTTCAAAAATTTTAAGAAAAAATTCAAACTAATATTCTATATTCAACCAAACTGTTAGTTAAGTTTCAGGGTATAATAAAAGCATTTTCAGACACAACGAGTCTCCAAAAATTTCTTGTTTGCCTTTTCTTAGAAAGCTATTGGAGGATGTGTTCCACCAAATCAAGAGGTAAACCAAGAAAAGGAAGACATAGGATAGTGGAGGGAGGAAGGAAGGAGATACATGCAGAACAAAAAGGGGAAAAGTCCAAGTTCTGGAAAAGAAAGATCCCAGATGATAGCTCTGCAACAGGTTGGGAGGTCACATGTCTAGATTGCATCAGATGAGAAGGCTACAGGAGACATTGTCCAGGTGGATTAAATGGGTAAAATACATGATGCACTGGAATGTTTTGAGAGGAAATTTAGACAAACAGCTAAAAGCCTGGGTTTGAATAATGATAATTAGAAAACTAAGACAGCAGACAAACAAAAAGTCAATTACTAACTCCTAAGAAAACAAAATACAGAAAAGGAAAATAGTCATGGTTTACTGTATGCCTCAGCTCCAAATAGCACTTTCATCATCATAATAATATAAAAAGTTAACAATAGGTCGGACACAGTGTCTCATGCCTGTAATCCTAGCACTTTAAGGGGCCAAGGCGGGCAGATCATGAGGTCAGGAGTTCAAGACTAGCTTGGCCAGCATGGTGAAATGCTGTCTCTACTAAAAATAGAAAAATCAGCCAGAGAATGGTGGCCTGCACCTGTAGTCCCAGCTACTCTGGAGGCTGAGGCAGGAGAATCACTTGAACCTGGGAGGCGGAGGTTGCAGTGAGCCGAGATCGTGCCACTGCATTCCAGCCTGGGTGACAGAGTAAGACTCCATCTCAAAAAAAAAAAAAAAAAAAAAAAAAAAGCTGAACAATGATCTAATCATGTATTTAGGAGATGATTCAGCTAGGGAAAAGGAAAGGGTGGAGAGTAGAGGTAGGATTTGTAACAGAGATTTTCTCAAGCCTAGAGATATTGGTCAGTGTGGAGTCCTCAAATTGCACAGGGAAGAGGTAGACTTTGGGGAAATGGCTGTGATGTGCTGGGAACATTCTGTCCTAGACACAGAGCTCTCAGTTGTGGCACCAGAGCCACTAGATCATGATGGAGAGGACATTAGAGACCCTTCTCATATTTCGTAGGTATCAACGGGCCTTGGGATTCATGGGGTACCTTATGAAAGGGAGGCACGCCAAGTGATGCTTAAGGCTGATTTTGCTCCTGCAGGATATGGGCTAGAATCAGACATAGCCTGATTTAAAGGAAATGAAGCAAGTGACATTTCACACATTTGGGTTTGGTAGCTACAAATCCATATCTACTATAGGAGAAAAGAGTCTTTATGGAAATTGTTTTATTGTCTGTGTGGCAACTGACTTTAAAATCAGTTGTATCTAGTGTGATGTGCATGTACATGTTAAATACACCTTATATCCCAGATGTGATCAACAGAAACAGAGCCCACGTGAAAAATGACTTGAGTAGTTAATCGGCATTTAAAATTTTGATATCAATATCAGAAAGTGTCTTAATTAGCATAAAATATATTAGAGTTTTGCTTATTTTTTGGCAGAAATCACTGATTTTGAAGATTGAGAATTAGAAGTATTGTACAGATGCTGTCATTCCTACATGAAGGAGGCAGAAGAATGTAGCAAGTTCAGCTCTCTAATGCCAGGAGTGGTGCTTTCAGTGACCAGAGCTCTCTGGGTCCTCTGTGTATCCCTCCCCTGTTAACTGATTCAATAGAGGGTGGGCTGGTCCTGGCATTAGCACATTCTTGAATCTGCCTTTGGCTGTGACTTCACCCAAAGACAGAAAGGGGAAGTTTCTGGTCTACATAGCCAACATGTAGTCTTGATAATAAATAATTGCTTGTTTGGAAGAATTTGGTCTGAGCCTTACCTTTATTGTAAAATACTACGTGTAGATGGCAGATGGGGCATGGGACCTTTAGACCTCATCTAGCTCTAACCATGGGAGGCTACCAAAGACCCTGACGTTTGGCAAATGGCCAAATTTGCAGAGATCTTATTGCAAGAGAGGTGTTCCTAAATCTGAGTTCTAACATCACCCCTTTTCTAGCTCCAGAGCCCCATTGCTAGGCAGCTCCCTTCAGCTGGAGACTCATCCTCCCCTAGACTAATGAGTGAAAGTGGGTGGGATTAGTATTAAGTTGTGCAAAAAGCAATTGTGGTTTTTGCCAAAGTTGTGTCAAAGGCTGGAATTGCTTTTGCACCAACCTAAGCACTGGGCCATAGGAAGGCACCAAAAATACCTAGCTGGTGGCTGTGGCGTGACTTTTTGCTTAAGCTTAGTGGCTAAATTCTCACCCTGTCCCTAATGGCCAAAGTCCTTCCTCATATCGCAGGTTCAATTTATTTGCTAGAGATTGTCTAGTCTCCTTGAACTTTGAATCTGGGCTTTAGCTCCTGCTGATAACCTCATTCCTACAGGGCTGGGCCACGGAACTGCTTTATACCAGTCTCTCAGTGGCCTGGAGCCCAGACCCCGAACCTAAGTCATATGGCCAGCCCAGACCCTAACTTCAAGGCTTCCTTATGCGAGTCAGGTACCTGCCTTTCTGCCTATTGCCTGGAGCTGAGCCCCCTGCATTCTTCAATTTCATAGAGTTGACTGAGGATTAAATGAGTTAATGTATGAAACTCCTTGGCAAATACAAAGCATTATCTTTACTGGTTAATTTCTTTTGACAGTTTTTGACAGCTTTCTTAACTCTTAGTGACTCAGTTTTCTCATCTGTAAACTGGGAATAATAATAGTACCTGCCTCCTGGGATAGGTGTAAGGGTTGGATGAGTTCAGATTCTGTAGTGGGTTGAATAATGTCCCCTCCAAAAAAAGATATACCCACCTCCTAATCTCCAGAACCTGTGAATATTAACTTACATGGCAAAAGTTGTGATGAAGTTAAAGATCTTGAGAGAAGGCACTTATCTGGATTTTCTGGGTGAGCCCTAAAGGCAATCCCATGTATCCTTATGAAACAGATACCCATCACACCTGTAATCCCAGCACTTTGGGAGGCTGGGGCAGGTGGATCATGAGGTCAGGAGAGCGAGACCATCCTGGCCAACATGGTGAAACCCCATCTCTACTAAAAATACAAAAATTAACTGGGCGTGGCGGTGCTCACCTGTAGTCCCAGCTACTCAGAAGGCTGAGGCAGGAGAATTGCTTGAACCTGGGAGGCAGAGGTTGCAGTGAGCTGAGATCATGCCACTGCACTCCAGCCTGGCAATACAGTGAGACCCCATCAAAAAAAAAAAAAAGAAAGAAAGAAAAAGAGAAGAAAATAAAGAAAGAAAGAAAAGAAGAAAGAAAAGAAAAGAAGAAAGAAAAGAAGAGAAAAGAAAGGAAAGAAAAGAAAAGAAAAGAAAAAAGCAGATACCCAGGGGAGAAGACACATGAAGAGGAGAAGGTAATTTAATGAAGAAGGCAGAGACTGAAGTGATGTAACCACCAGCAAGGAACGTCTGGAGCCACCAATGGCTGGGGCAAGTAAGGAAACGATTCTCCCACAGAGCCTTCCGAGGGAGTGCAGCTCTGCCAACCTCTTACTTTCAGATTTCTGATCTCCAGAATTGTAAGAAATTAAACTTCTGTTGTCTTAAGCCACCTAGTCTGTGGTAATTTATTACAGCAGCCACAAGATACTAATACACATGTATAACACCCTGGCACAGAAGAAGGATTCATTTTGTTGATTTATTCTAAAAGTAAGTATGTCTGTTCTAATGATGTTATTAATAATAATACTTCAGGAACATTTTTCTCATCCAAGAAAATAGGCACCCTTATGCATGCATGGAAGGAGTATTTGAAGAGGGAAGGCCAGATAGGATACACAGGGAAGCAAGAGAGGGCTCTGGGACACGGCTTCAGGTTTGGAATTTAAATCGATACCATTATAATTGTACCAATAATAGGAATATACAAATGTAGTCTGGTAAAAGTCAGGATCTTTAATAGTCCAAACTGGATTGTGGCTCGCCAAGGCACTAGTCATTAAACTTTCCTCCTTCAATCCACAGTTTCTTTGAGGGGAATGTACACAAGTCATTTTGCCCCTTTTATGGCATTGCATTTTCCAAGTCTCTGCTGAGTTTTCACCTGATCGTATTTTTTTTAACTCAAGAAAAACATATCTGCACCACTGAGAGGAGGTATTCAGGAGGCAGTGTTTCTGAGGATTCTGAGTTTTGGAGCATCTATAGCCAAGCCTATGGCAGGAATGTTGCCCAGATGCTGGTGTGCCTCTCAGAGGGTTGAGAAGAAGAGGCCAGACCCTGGGAAATCCGGCTGTGAAATACTGAGAACAACAACGTGGGCAGACCATTCTGATGGTAAGGAAGAGACAGCCTATAGGACCCCTGAAAAGCCACCCTAATTTTTTCCTCCCCCACCATTATGATTTCAGAAACACCGGTGCATACAGAGGCCAAGAGAGTGAGGCATTTTTAATTCAGTTACTTCTACTCCTGAGTCATTCAGATCCTCAAAGCGGCCCCAACCCTAGGGTGCCACAATACACGCATCTCTTGGGATGTTTCCAAGGTTTAATCATTTCAAAACCCTGGTGATTCTGTCTTCTTGCTCTGTGCTGTCCAACATGGTAGCCACTAGCCATATGTGGCTATTTAAATACAAGCAAATTGAAATTAAATAAAAATTCAAATTCAGTTCTTTAGTCACACTGGCCATGTTTCAAGTGTCCACTAGCCACATGTGGGTAGAGGCTACCATATTGGACAGTACAGATAGGGCATTTATATTGTTGCAGAAAGTAAAGCAATTGACAGCGACATTCTAGTTATCTAAGGTATAAGATGAAAATATCAGAATTATGGATAGATCAGACAGGAAACTTATTTCTATGACTAACGACTTACTCTCACTACCTTCAACTAATGAGCACTACAAGCATCTACAGTGATCCTATGTAAAAATACGTACATATAGCTAGGTGCAGTGGTGTGCACCTGTAGTCCCAGGTAGTCAGAAGCCTAAGGCAGGAGGATGGCTTGAGCCCAGGGGTTTGAGGCTGCAGTGAGCTATGATCATGCTTGTGAATAGCCAGTGCACTCCAGCCTGGGCAACATTACAAGATCCTGTCTTTAAACAAAACCAAAACCAAACACAGACATATATACATATAGAATAAAGAGAACACCATGCTTGTGGAAATTCTATACATTTTTAAAAAGTAATCATCATGTCATTTTTAGCCTCTCTTTTGGAGTATGTTATTTATTGTAAGACATCATTTTTATTAAATACACTGTAGTACAAGAGACTTTCCATGTCAGGTTGAGAGAAGCTGGTCACATGATTTACAACAAAACTTTTTTTTTTTTTTAAACACTGTATTCAGGTGTCACTTTGAAATCAGCCAAGATGCAGTGGGTCTTAGTAAAGCAATGGACCTCAAAACAGATTGCAAAACAAGAACTGGTAAGTATTAGCACAGAGACATCACATTAAAAGGAAGATAAACCAAATGAAAAGGAGAGTTCCAAATACCAGGTCACAATTGAAGGGGAAATATATCTGCAGAGAGATACGGAAATGTGTGTGTATACGGCCTGGATATATACAAACATCTCTCCAGATACAGAAGCAAATGCAGAATGTCCACATCTCCAGGCAGATTTGTAAGTCATAGGTAATGATCAAAGAACGCAGGGAGCAATAGTTCACCATAATTTGGTCATTTGTCAAGGGATTACATATTTAAAATCCACATTTAATTCAAAGACCTTGTATTTAAAACATTTCCAGCAGTTTTATACATTTTTAAAGCAATAGTAAGCTATACAAGCTGCAAGATATAGGCCTTTACATTTCATTTTCTCTAATTTTTTTTTCCTGTTCAAACACATGGCTACTAGCAGCTTTTATGATGCTTGCTCCAGTACATTGAACGTTCAGCTAACCTCCACTCAGGATCATTTTCATTAATGCATAGACTAAAGAAATAAATAAACATGGACCTGGCCTCAAACGCAGAGACTAAAAAATGACATCCCCATCTTTTCTCATTTTGTCTCCTGAGACGTATGTTAAGATGGCAAAATAGTTGCTTGGTGGTGGTTGTGAAATTCACAGTGTTTTGCCTACAACACATATACAGATATATATATATATGTATTTTTTTTTTGCTTTGCTTGTGTTTGTGATGAATGGAGCAAAAGTATATAAATAAATAAATATATAATTAAATAAATAAAGGTCAAAGGAAAAGAAGGAGGGGAAATGCAAAAACTAAGGATATTCAAGAACCTTTGACTTGAGCAGCAGTGATTCATTCCAGCCCTGACAACAAGAAAATACCCCTTCCTGCACAGTCGTTTCTAACTATAAACCCCTCCCACCCCTCATTCTTTAAAATAACGTTTGAAATTCACGTACAAGCTATCACAACCTCAGAGGCTCCACATTCCAATTATGCATCATAAAGAATCAGCTGTAACTGCTAACTTAGACTTTTGGAGAGTTGGGTCACTAGCCATTCCTCTCATGAGATTTCCTGTAACAGTGATATATGGCCAAACCAAAGGTCAACATTGAAAATAAAAGTCCTGAGACAGGGGATGAAAAAGAAAATGGGGAAGAAAGAGAATTGAGAGTATGTGTGTATATGCAGTCATTTATTAGTTAGATGCAACAATGTTACTGGTATTACAGGCAGTCCAATTTGTGAAAAGAAAGATTCAAAGAAAGTCCATTCTTGACCAGGTAATCCTGCTGTTAGGACGCTTTGAAAACGACAGCATTCTATACTGTTAGTTGGTGCATTCACTCTAGGATGTGGGAATTCCTAAGAGTTGCTCATCTCGCTGTGGGTCTTAGACTGCTCATCATTGGCCTTCAAGACATTGGGCTGCCAACATTCCAATTTATATTTGGAATGCTTGAACTCTGAACTCAAGTGTAAAGGGGTCACAGTGGGACAAAGACAAGGTGAGCATAATACAAATGTGCTGAAAGACAAAAAGAAAGCAATGTTCCTTTCCTGGACCATTACAAAAAGTATCTTCCTTTGCAAGGAGCCAGAGAAAGCACTCAGTGTAGTGGGATGGCTTTTATTCAGTTGTTTTGGGAAGCACATTATCTTAAATATGTCTTCCACCCATGCAGTACTGCACAGAGCTGAAAAGTGTGATGTAGTCCTACCCACGTGGAGTATGGAAGCACTAACAACAACATGACGTTAAACAGTTTTGGTTATTTAGCATATTTTAAGCAAATTATTCATACCGCATCCTACCTATAATTACCTCTATTATTGTATGCCTATAAATTTATACATAAACACACAAACACACTATGTATGTGCATTTGTATATGTATAAATCAAGTATTTATAACACATATATAAATACATGAAAATATCACAGGCAGCGCTGATGTGAACACATGTATAATATGAATTCTGTTATAATCTTTTATAGCATAGTTCAAAGTGTTTTCTAAATAAGCCTGATTATGACATTGGTTCAGTGTACAAGGATTTAGCTGAATTTAGCTGAAGCTAAGAGCATGATTATATATCACAATATCTCAGCTGCTGGTCATCTCCTGTATTTCCTTTTGTTCTTCTAACTTCATATGCTGCTTCATGAATGTGTTAGCATGCTTTCTTTCCTGAACTGCTTGTTCGTATATTACAGTCTCTAGTGGACAGAACCATGAAGTTCGGAGTGAGAGTACTTGGATTCAGTCCCAGTGGTGCTGGAAGCTAGGCTGGAGACCTCTAGCGTGTCTCTGAGTGTCTCTGAGTCTCAACGTCCTCATCTACACAAAATAGGAATAATTTGCTAGCACACATGGGAAGTGTTCGGAAAACTATTCCATGATTTCTAAATGGAAATGATTGTCAGACCAGGTTTGGGCTGGAGAATTAGGTTTGTCACTGTTATACTGTTGTAGTTTTCACAAATTTGATGGAAGGCCATATTTGGTGATCATTACATTTTAGAATGAGGATGCTACTCTTCTAAAAATCAGACCATGAGAAAGGGGGTGGTGGAGGAACAGCAATGAATAATTTCAGATATTCTGTGGCTCGCTCAGCTACTTTAAAAGCAATCTGATATTCTTTCAATTTGAGATGTCTCTGAAATCAGCACATACTCTTAAAATAACAGAGATAGTAATAATCAGCAATATAAATAACTATAAAACTTTGCACTTGCATAGAACCTTTTATTTCAAGACCTTTAGGGACTTGTCAGAAGGTATAAGTGGAATTTTATTTTATTTTTTGCTTTTTTCTTTCAGAGAAAAAAAAGACAAAACTGGAATGGGATGCTCCCAAAGTCTCATTTGCCTTAAACAAATCTTTGCTCTAAAATTGCACATTCCTCCTTGAATTTGATCCCTTAAATTATTACCTACTTTGCTCTCTTAAAATAAAATAAATAACTTGTAGCTTTTCCCCCGAGAGCAGCTGGCCAGACATGCAGCGTGACAAACCTGTGTTGGTTTTCAGGTCATCGCTGATGGAATCTAGAAAAGTTTTTGTACAAATCTGCCCCTTCCTTACTGCGTCACAGAGTTCTACAGTGTTTTAACAGTACCATGGGTCCTTAATATGATACATACATGCACATGTATGTATATATATATATATATGCACATATATGTCATGGAGATATGGCTTTCATTATGTTATTATGTGTATTCTGGAGGGTTTTTTTTTTTTATCATCAACAAAGAGAACAAACGACCCAACTCTCATCTCTCACAGGCCAGCATATAACTTGAACGTAAGGTTTATCTTGTCAACTCCCTCGCTTGACTGCAGATGCTACTGGATTTCCTTTTGTTCTCTGTTAATTCGCACTTTTGAATTTTTGAGAATTGGCTTTCAAAGCTTTTAATGAAAATAAGGTGTTCCAGTAATTAACAGGCGAAAGCAAAACCTAAAACAGAGCTATCGCACCTTCAGAAACAAATATGAAATAACATGACCTAAGATGAATGAAAATCACTCCCTTTCAATCTGGCTCATGTTATAAAGATGTCAAGTTTAGCAAAATTCCCCTCACAGAGGGTAGCAAGTTTTCTTGAGGAACAGAAATATTTTTCTTTCTTGTTATATCTGACCATTCAAATGGCTGTAAATTTCTATTTAAATTTGCGCCCTCTTTTTGCAAAACCAATGACTATGCCCAGAAGCACACTTCCGGTACTTGGTCTGGGCACAGCCTCCCATTGGCATGCTGTGCCAAATTTCGTATTTTGACTTTTTGAATGGAGTGAAGGAAACAAAAACAGCATACTGACAATGGAGTACACTTGGAATGAAACCACTCTCCCAACCAGAGCCCAGAGCAAAGGACTTGACCTGTGTACACTGAACGTGAGTGCATGTGATGCCCACAGGGTGAGGTTTCCTTTCCCTTAGGGATTGATTCTGCCCTTCCCACAGTCCTGTGGGTTCGACGTGGATGAGGATTTCCAGGCTTCAGGGTCCATATTCATTAAAACCCATCACCACCGTACAACGCAGAGACATTGATACTCAGCTAATAAACTCCATTAGCTTCCCCTAATTGTATAAGTCATACCCTTTTATGGTTCTGCTCTACCTATCAGGGGAACGACGTCTGGAGCAGTAGTGTCTGCACACAAGGTATTAATCGACGAAGACCATGCACAATTTTGCTTGCACAGTTAAAAGGGCGGGTGGGCATGGAAGTTAGGGGTCGGAGGGAAGTGAGATCTGAAAAGTTCATTGTAAGAGAAACTTGCCTCCGAATTTGTAGCTTGTCTTATCTTTTCCAAGTTCTTGGCTTTCCCACCTGACCCCGAAATGATCTCTGGACATGAATCCACCTCTTTTCAACTGAAGTTGACAAAGGTTCTGTGGATAGCACTTGAGAAACAAACCAGTGCTATCATCACAACCTACGAAGACAAAACTGTGTCCGAGCACACTATGCGCCATCTTGTGTCTCACGGAAGCCATCTTTGCTCTCTACTGCACGCTATCATTTCTGGTGATGGGAAAAGAATCATCCATGGCACAGAGGCCAATAGTCTTTTTACTCCTCAGAAAGGTCCTCAGGGGAAGGTGCCGAATACATTCTTCCCAGCTAACAGTTGCTGAGTATTTCCTAAGTAGGGACTGATGCCAGCTGATCCCAGCGGTTGTCTTTGTTCCTCCCATATTGCGGTTCATAATAAATCTTCTTTCTCTCTGGTTTTAATCTCCCATAGATAAAGGCTTCACAGATTGAACACAAGTTTTCTTTTTTATACACAGGCTTAAGCCATCCAAAAACAATAAGAACAGTAATAATAATAAATAAATAGAAGTGAATCCATAGAAACTCTCGATGTCTGTACAGCAGAAGTGACAAAGTTTAAGTCAAATATTTGTTTTCCCTTTTTTTCATCCACATCAAAGGCAGGAATACAACAAGGCATTGTTAGTTGTGGTGGGCAAACTGGAGTGTCTGCTGATATAACAAATTACGTTTGTTAAGGCCTTTGTCTATGCAGAGTTAGTAGTAATGCAGAAGCCAGATTGATTCAAAAGAAAGGGTAAGAATCGTGAAGCAGGGAAGACAAAGAAAAAAAGGAAAATAAAATTAAAAAAAAGAAAAAGGAACAACCAAGGGAGATGGAAAGAGAGAAAGAGATAATGCCAAAAAGAAGTCAATACTGTGTCTACGGATGAAGAAGTACACACTGCTTCCCTCGAGAGCTTCTCAGAGTCTTTGATGTTAATACTGTCAGAGTGAAGGAGAGCAGCTTGGTGGCCTCCAGTGGCAGTTAAAAGATGTTCATCCTCTCAGCCCGTCTGAGGAGTATGTTGGGAAGGATTGGTCTGGGGAAAAGGGCCCTAGCCTAGAATGTCCAGGTAGACCGGAGATGCCTTGGCCAAGTTCTGAAGGAGGGTATGGATGCCCTTGATGTTCTTCCTCATGTGGGGCTCTCGCTGCCAGCACCCCAGCATCAGCTCATACACCTCCTGGGGGCACGTGCGGGGTCGCTGCAGGACTCGGCCCTGAGTGATACACTCTATCACCTGGACGGAGATCAAAGATAGGATGAGACAGGAGGAAAAGCAATGCACATCAAAGAAATGTCAGTGCAAAAAAACAGCAGAAGAGGGGGCTTTTACAAAAGAAGCCCACTCTTGGTTTCATTTTCTCAGAAGAAAGAGAGCAATTATTATAGGTTAGTTTATATTGTGTTTAATTTGATTGGCTTATATCCATTTTTCCAAGCCACTCTGATTTCACAAAACTGGTGGGAAAATAATTTATATGGAAGGGTCTCAAACCTCACACTGGAGCTCCCACATGTTGTGGTTTTTATTGGTCTGAGATGGAATCTGAGTAACCTGGGTGTTAAGGCACTGACTGACAGGAAACCTCTCAGGCTATTGGATAAAGGAACTGAATTGAAAAGATAGACATGGATCTGAAAAAGATGTAGGGTGCCTGATCAAGATGCTGTGCCTCAAATATAAACATATTTGCAAGCGTAAGAATAGAAAAAACAAAATGCTTGAGTTTTTCCCTAGAAGTTAATGTTCTGGTGAAATATTCAAAAAGGAAAGAATCTTGAAACTTCATTGGAACAATACCAAAGAACTTGCTGGACTGTATGGATTCTGGAATGCTACGTCTGCTATTAATTTATCAGATGAGCTGCATAAAGTGACTCCTCAGTCCCATCACCAGAGGAGCAAGGACATATCAGCGAGCACTGTGCTTTGCTTTCTTAGAGTGACTATACTTTGACCATGAAATTTGGAAACATAGCAGGCTACTTGGGAAGTGCTGCCACCAACAAAGCCCCATAAGATCATGTCCTGACATGGTCTTCCAACCCAAAACAAGGCCCCAGCCAATGGATGCCTCTGGGATCTCAGCCCTCTGGAGGGTCTTGGCCAGACCCATTGCACACCTCATTGTTTGACAGCTGGTACCAGGGCTGTTTGCCATAGGTGAAGATCTCCCACAACACGACCCCCAGGCTCCAGACGTCGCTTTCCGTCGTGAATTTCCTGTACATGATGCTCTCTGGAGGCATCCAGCGAATGGGCAGCATTGTGTGGCCACCAACCTGGAGAGAAAGGGATCAACAGGGAGGTATCAGTCACCCCGAAACCAGGTGTGGAAGGGAGCTGCTGGGGGATACTGTTTGCTTTCCTTATTTGCACTTTATAGTTTTAATTGTTTATAAACACGTAGGGATATATGACTTCTTCATAGTCTCAAGCAACAGAGACAGAAGGCAAAGAGTGATCAAAATCATTTAAAAAAATATTATTTGCAAGTCTCTCTCTCAAAACCAGATAGGAGCAGGGATGATGATTAGGTAGATGATCACCTTGGGTAAATAAAACTACACACACATACACACACTTTCTGCTAGGAGGATGACTCAGTCTTCTAATTAACAAGATCACTTTGACCAGGAGAACAAAGAGGGACTCTGCATCCAAAATGACCAACCAGTGACTCTACTTCCTTGGCAAGGCCACAGACTCCTTCTGCTTTCAGGTCTTATGTGTGCATGATGCTGATTCAAACCCCTCCACCATCACTCAGCGATGGGCAGGTCAGGCATTATTATTCTCATTCTACAGATAAGGCAATAAGATTCAGATTGCTTACAGACACAAAAACTCAGGTCTTTGGATTCTAAGCTCAGGACTTTCCTCTATTACAGGGCACTGCTCCTTAGATTATTTACCACAATAGATAAATACTTTTTTTAAATGCCCATTTTAATGAAAACAGACTGGGGCATCAGATCGCAATCGCATTAGTACAGGCAAAGAAAACTTTCTTTGACAAAGTAAAATTGAATATGACTTCCTACTTCATGGAGGAAAGTTAGGAAGCTCATTTCCAGGTTTGTCAGGGATGCCTGATTTCAAACCCATGAAAAGATTTCTGCACAGTAGTCCTGTGGCTGGTGGGTTCTGCTTTTCATCCTGGTAACCCCCCAGCACCACCAGTCTACACAGTGTGCCTGACAGCTGAGAGCAGGTGGGCTCATCCTACAGCAGAAAATTGGACCTCTCTAACAACTCTGGGTCCTGAGTTTATAGAGTAATGGTGCATAGAGTTTCTGCCCAGTTCTAATTCTCAAAATCCAGTTAGTATTTATTAAAGGAAGAAAATAAACTAACAGTGCCTGGAAAATGTTCCCCTACCCCAGAACCCAAGAGGCTGAAGTGTCAGAGATGTCTAACACGCTTGGTGACTCCCAGTGATGTTCTTAGCACTAAAGAAAGCACAACAGTACAAAAGGGGGAGGATATTTTATTTCATTCTTCTCTGTATGACGCATCCAAATTTGACAAATAGGGACAAAAACTTCTGGCTCAGGTGACCCATCTCTACTATTCAGTTTTTAATAAACAAAAAGCTCATAAAGCCTAAGTTGGCTTCCATTGGCATTAGATTTCCTCACTCTTCCTTCAGCAGTGACAGGTCATCAGTGTTCAATGGACAGAGACTTCTCTTATGGTCTTACCTGATGTCTGAAAGTGGTGGCAACAGTCACCCTCAGGGTCGATACTCAAACTGCAATCAGTATGGCACAGATACTGACCAACCAGAAAGGATATGGGTGGTAGACATGGGTGCAGCTATCTCAGCACATTTCTGGTTTGGCAAATACCTGCCCTGTTTATAACTGTGACCCCCAGGTGCCCAGGACTTTGGGAGAGGGAATCTGCTGACATACACAGAGGACCTGTTGTTTCCAGATGCTTGGGAGGACTTGTGGTATGAGGGTAGAATGATCCCACCAGGTCTGGGCAGCCCACGTGGCAACGCCAAGGAGAGGACTGCTTTGGGCCATGCAGGGATGCTGCTGCCACCTTGCAGAGCTTGGCAAATGACCCTTCTGTTTATGTACCAGAAAAGGCTGGGCACTTTGGCACACACATTTTCAAAGATTGTTAACCCCTAGAATAAAGCATCTCTAGTCTTGCCATTCTCTGAAGCCATAATTGGAATGTACCATATAGTTTAGAAAACATCTATACACGTCTGATGTCATTTAATTGTGTGAGCAAACCATAAAGAACTCAGGACTCCTGGTGGCACCTCTAGCCTACAGCTGATGAAATTGCTCCTGGCAATTATGGGACCTTGCCTGGTGGTGCAGATAGGACAGGGGTCTACACATTTTAACAGACCATTTTCATCCACACAGCAAGCATTTTCTGGGGACCTCTTAAGATACAAACATGGCATTGTTCTGTTTACCTAACATGCGAAAAAAAAATGGGTAAGATGAAATCAAAGAGAAAAACAATCCCTTCTGCTATTCATCTTATTTTTAACCTTACCTCTCTCATTTTAACCTTTTTCCTACCTTATAAAGAAGAGCTCATCTCATCATTGTTCATCTCAGCATACTGCTGTGGTGCAACCAGCTCCACTGTGCATTTTGGTGTTGCTGTTCTTTCTCATTAGATAAAATAGAACCCCAGTGGTCGAAGTGGCTTAGAGAAGGGGGAATCTCACAATAAAGACTGAGACCTGGTCTTCTTGTTATGCTGTCCGAGTTGTGTTATTTTAACATCCAGGAAAGGGAAGTATCTGCTAATCTCTTAGAAAGAAGTGTAGAACTTAATAAGAGTGGTGTTCTTTTTTGGGAAGGGATGAATTACTTCTTGCAAAGAGCCTTCCTGCAAGAGCTATTTAGAAGTGTGACACCTTGAATTGTACAGAAATTTTTAAAGCTAAAAGGCTTAAAAGAGTGGGCAAATGCATGGCTCTGAGGGTTTCATCCCAGAGTTACATGGAGAGGGCCTGGTTCTTAGTGAAAAAGACATAATTATTTCTTTTATGAAAATATTGAAATTAGAATCCAGATTTATGATCAATATGTAGTTGGTGTGTGGGAGTAACAAGAGACTGGGATATTATGACCCAGCATGGTGTTCTTTCAGATATCAGTCCCTCGAAATGTTAAAAGCTGGCAACCCCAGAAGTTCCTAGATCAAATATGTCAAATGTACTGTAAATTGCAACCCTCTTCAATTCAAGGAGATCCATCAGGGCCTGAGCCTTATTAAAGTATATGAGGAGTTCGGCAGGAAAGAACAAACTTAACTTTGGTAAATTAAACTATTTGAATGTGTGTTTGTGGGAGAGATAACCATTTACATATGTCTTGAATAAGACAGCTAAAAATACACTTTGAGGTGTGTTAATCTAGCAAGATCTCAGGATTTCCATATCTACCTGGGCATTCACAGCTGCAATGCAGTGGATGACAATAGCTGGTTTCCAATCGCTCACTTACCTGTTTCCTACTTGGGTAACCTGGACTAGTTGCCAAATGTCTCTGTGGCCAAGGTTTAATAATTATATGTAAGTAATAATGTATACCTCCCAATGTTGTTGGGAGGTATTTACTCAAGCAGGCATTTGTGAAAGTGCTTTCTAAGTCTTAAAGTATTAATGCTTTCGAGTTGCGGCTTTCTTCTCTGGAAACTTCACTCTCTTACTTTCTCCAGAAGCAGCCATTCTGGAGACATTAAGAAGAATCATCATATGTCACTCTCCTAAATAAACTCTTCATTTGGCCATAACCAAGTGGCTCCTTTGATAGCAGCACCCACTTTTTTTGGTCATTAGCAATGCAAGATAGAAAACCTGATACTGGTTCTCTATCCTGAATTGCTAATAGCCAAGAAAAAGCTTCTGTTTCCTTTAAAGAAGAGAGAGAGAACAAAAGATTCATGTTTTGATTTACATGTTTTCTCATCTAGTCATTTATTTTCTGCTTGCTGTCTCTTTGGGGCAGATTTTTCACTCTAATTCTTTCAAGAATCCCTTCTGGGATTTCACGCATGCTGTTATAAATAATTCTTTCCTTGTTCAGATGTCAAATGGGTGAGTGGTGGGACAATCTAATAAAAGTTCAGACAGGGTTCACAAGTTTTCTAAGCCTATTTAGTACATTTCTGAACATGTCTTTTGCAACGCTTTCTCAGAATTTTGAAGCATGTCACAAAAGTAGACCCTCCCCCCAAAAAAGTCACTGTTGTTACAAATTACTGTCACATTCTAGTTACAGTCACTTGATGGTTTTTGGACCACACAAACAACACACTGTGCAGCAACAAACACAATGAGACATTTGTTTTGTATCGTACTGCTTGGCAACTTGCCCTCATTCCCTTGCTTAAATATTTGTGAGATGGAATGTGATCCCAGGAATGACACTGGGAGTCGGAATTCCTGCTCTTGGCCTGATATGCTGCGGGGCCTCAGGGGCTCTCCAGTAATTAAGTTGAATGGGGTCTCATGGTCTTCACTAAACTCACCAGGTTGACTTGGTGCAAGATGAGAAGCCCAGCTCACCAGGTTGACTTGGTGCAAGATGAGAAACCCAGTTATCTGGTGAGTTGACTTGGACTTGCAATTTTTGTTTTCCTCAACCCAAGAGACTGGAGTTCTAGTTCTTGTGCTGCTATTAACCAGCTTGAGCAGGTACCCTCAAGTCTGGCTTCTGTCTTTATGGGTAAAATATGAAGAGTTAGGGCAGCTTTTGGTTACTTCCAGCACAAAAACGCCATGGTTCCGGAATCACCCACCACCTCGGTGCCACCATAATCATCCATCAACACTCAGTCTTCACCATTTACAAAGAATTTCTATTCAATTGTCTCACTTGAACCCAATGGTTATGCTCTAGAGCAGACATGGACTTGCCTGGATAGTGCAAGTAATGCCCCTAAAAGTCAGTGAGTTTAAGTAGTTTACCTAAAGCCACATACCAAACCTCTTCCCATTGGACATCCTGTATTCATTAGGATGGACCACTCTGCTTTTCTGCTTTTTCCAGTCTCCACACACACTCTGTGTTCAGCCAGCAAGCTTAGGTGGCTTCCTACCCAGGGCCAAGTTACTCATGCCTCTTAGAAGTTTGATCTTCTTCCCTTTCTCCCTACTTCCCAAAGGTCTCCTTTATAAAGGCAAGCTCAAGTCCCACCACTTCAAGAAAAAACTCTCTCTTCCTGCTGCAGCTCAGGGATGATTCTTGTGCTATTCGTGTAGCTCTGGGAACACAGAAGGAACTCCTTTCTTTGCCTAACCTATCACATGCCTCAAGAGGGATGGACACAAATCAGTTCTTTCTGGTGGGGGATGAGGCAGGGGCTGGTAAGCATACCATGTCTTCGATGGGTTCCCCGTGAGTGCTGCTATTTGGGGGAGGAATTCTCGATGTGTTCCTTGAAAGTGATCAGTCTTCACTACCTTCCCGTCCATTCTCCAGTCATTTCTGTAAACTCTCGATAGAACCAAGCCTTAGATTAGACAGATGGAAACAGTCTCACCTAGTTGATGCTACAAATAAGAAATTCATAACTTCTCAAAATGCAGCCAAAGCTACTGTGGTTCACAAGGAGTATAAAGGCTCTCTAAGTTGTATAAGAAACCCCATGTCTCAGTTTGCCACCTGTACAGTAGACAGGGGGAGTGTCCATGTTGCAGACTTGGAACTATTATGTCTGGGAATTAAGTCTAGGAAGACTTCATTATGTATAACATAAGGGAGTATTTTTCTAAAGATAGTTACTAGTATCACATCTCTTCTGAGGCTGGAGAAAATTAAGAGAGACTAAAGAGGGAAGTTAAACTATGAAAACATAATTTTAAAAACCAGATGACCATAAGGGCTAATCACTGCAACTTGGTTAAACCAGCAAAGCTAATCAGAACAATGTCTGAGGCACAAGGCCACAAAGAAATTCCACAGTGCCTAAAATAAATCAAGTTGAAAAAAAATGGATCCTGTTTTTAAAATACATCAGGAAAAAAAACTGCTCTTTTAGCCCTTTTTATTTATATGACACCTCATAATTTTGATAGTGATATGTAGAGAAAAATAACAACTGCATTCTAGTTAAAATACCCAGGCCTGAACATTATTTAAATCGACCTGTTTGAAAGGTATTTCAAGACAATAAATCCTGAAGAAAATACTAAAAGGCCCTTGGTGTAAATATCTTGCATTAGAAATCAATGATTTTGTATTTAAATCAGAATGGACACATCTAATTGGTTTGACTACAAAGTTTATTTCTTACTCAATAAATTCAAAGTACACACTCTGGTCATTAGGTTGTAAATTGTGAAAAATTTCAGTTGTTTGTGGCTTAATGAACAATTTATTTTTTGAAATTGGAAGACTGGAATTTAGGGAAATGAAGGAATTTGCTGAGCAAGTGTAAACATGAATTGGCGACCAAACGGTATTGAAGACAGCTCTCTATCTCACCACTCTTCATGCTGACAGGCTAGGTTCTTTCCCATGAGTTGTTGTTGTTTGCTATCCTTGGTACAAGTTAACAAGGAATGCACCACTCATTTTCCAGGTATACTGGGAGACGAAAGAGGAAGTGACAAGTTAGCTCTCCCCACTATGTTGGGCTTCTTAGAAAATGCATTTATCATCCTCCTTGTGTCCCCATCTTCTTCCCTTCTATTCTACTGTATCCATTCTTCTCCGTACTGCCCCTCCCTGTCCATTCCTACTTCCCTATGAATCTCCTCTCAAATCTCACTTGTCCAGACCCAGTTCAAATGCCAATGTTGCATTTAGTCTTTTCTCATTTGTTTCTTAATTCCCCAAAGGATCATAACCCACCAAAACTCACTCTCCCTCTGTCATCTGCCTTCTGTGCTTCTGAGAGGCACATTGGTAGACAGGAGCCTTTCTACAGACCCAAAGCAAATGCCTCTCTGGCTTTGAAGCTGCTAGTGATTTAGAGGTGAGTAATGCCAATCTGGGACCTTCTAAACTCAACTAGCAAAGACCAATGTTGCCTGGGAGGCCACTTTCAGCTTGTGGTATTTACTCAGTGAGTCAGTGATAACTTATTTGGAAGCCAAACATTCTAGTCCCTTAGAAACTTGTAGGCCAAAGGGCAAGCCCCATTAAGAGATGATTAGTTGTCAGAAGCTTTTGGTTGCATTAAATATTGAAGGGGCTCCTAGACCTCCTCATCACACCCTACGCTCCATTGCTTTGTTTCAGCAGTTTTTCCTGATGTGTTCCTTAAAAATTCATGAACCTGTAAACTTTAAGGAATAGCTAGACCTTATTTATTTATTTATTTATTACATGTTGCATCTGTAATAGGAGGTTAAAAACAGGGCCTGTAATCCCAGCGCTTTAGGAAGCCAAGGCGGGCAGATCACGAGGTCAGGAGTTAGACCAGCCTGACCAACATGGTGAAACCCCGTCTCTACTAAAAATACAAAAATTAGCCATGGGTGGTGTCACGCACCTGTAATCCCAGTTACTCAGGAGGCTGAAGCAGGAGAATCACTTGAACCCGGGAGGTGGAGGTTGCAGTGAGCCAAGATCGCACCACTGCACTCCAGCCTGGGCAGCAGAGCAAGACTCCATCTCAGAAAAAAAGAAACAATGTCCACAAAATCTTCCCCTTGGAGAAGAACCTGGAGCCATTATGGCCAGACGATGACCACATCCAGGAAAATGAGAATTCTCCTACTACAAAGAGTGATAAGGGGCTTCTAGGCACGTGGCTACTCTATCAGGGGATACTTTGTGGGTAGAAACAGGCTTTTCTGCCTCATCTCTCACTCCTGAATGAACATAGCTCAGGGCAGGTAAGGAGGAGTGCTGGTACCAGCTTCATCTCCCTCTTTTGAGCCCTGGAAATTGATTACTGCCACTCCTGGAACTGCTGTTATTTGCAGCCTAGAACATCTTTCAATCTGGTCACAAACATAAGGTAATGACTTAGTAACTTCAAGGCCAAGTAATTAGTCAAAGAGAAGATGTGCTGGACCTTAATGCTAACAGTATTTTGTCAATTACTTTTTACATCATTAAATAACTATTCTCCCAAAATAAGGCAAATTATCATCTGTTTTGAAGGGACAGGTCACAGAGCTATTATGACTATCTCCTGACACCTGGATTCTAGATAAGGCAAATTCAACACAAAATTTCCATTCAAATTTGATTGTATTTTTTCTACTGTGAAATAATAATAATAATAGAAATGATGATAATACTTATACCTCAGGTTTGCCTACACTTTTTGCTTTTTCATAACATTTCCACAGCTCTTCACTCTAATAATTGTGCCAACTTCAAAATATTGTTGCAAAGAGTAGATATTAGAAAAATGTCTTTCTTCGGAAGAAGCCAGACTCAAAACCCTTAGGTGATTCCTTTTACATGATATTTTAAAAAGACAAAACTATAGAACTGAGAGGAGGGGAGGACTTGCTTTAGTCAGGCACACAGGAAGCCTGAAGATGATGGAAATGTTCTACGTCGTGGTTGTGGTGGCAGTTAAATGACCGTGTTTGCCAAGACTCACAGAACTGTGTACTGAAAAGGGTGAATTATACTATGGGTATATTAAACTTCAGTGAGCCTTCCTTAAAAACAAATAAACAAGCTGGGCACAGTGGCTCACGCCTGTAATCCCAGCACTACAGGAGGCCAAGGCGGGAGGGTCAGGAGGTCAAGAGATGGAGACCATGCTGGCCAACATGGTGAAACCCCGTCTCTAATAAAAATACAAAAATTAGCTGGGTGCAGTGGCGCATGCCTGTAGTCCCAGCTACTCGGGAGGCTGAGGCAGGAGAATCACTTGAACCTGGGAGGCGGAGGTTGCAGTGAGCTGAGATCACGCCCCTGCACTCCAGCCTGGGCGACAGAGTGAGACTGCATCTCAAAATAAAATAAAATAAAATAAAATAAAATAAAATAAAATAAAATAAAATAAAATAAAGCTCTTAGGACAACTCCTGGCACACAGTAATGTACAACAAACCTCAGCTGTTATAGTTATTCTACGTATTTGATTCTCCACTAATCCTGTGGGGTAGGTCAGGCATGTTGGCATGTTCTTTTATCCTAACTTAAAAAGATGAGGAATCTCAAGGGACCAAGCCAAGCGCACACAGCTAGGAGGTAGAGAGTATAGGTCAGGACCATCTCTCCAAAGGCTTAGGCTTGGGCTGCCACAGGAAAGTTCTACAGACCAACAGGAATTTATTTTCTTACAGTTTTAGAGGTTAGAAGTTGAAAGTTAAGGTTCCAGCCAATTTGTTTTCTGGAGAGGGTTCTCTTCCTGCCTAGTAGGTGGTTGCTTTCTTGCTGTGCCCTCACATGGAGGGAAGTCACAGCGAGTGAGAGCGAGAGAGAGCTCTCAGATGCCTCTTCCCATGAGAACGCTAATCTTATCAGATCAGGGACCCACTCTTATGACCTCATTCAACCTTAATATTTCCTCAGAGTCTCCATCTCCAAATAGAGTCATACTGAGGGCTAGGGCTTTGATGTATACATTTTGAGGGGCACAAATATTCAGTTTATAACACTCTCCTTGCTCATCCCTCCCTTCTGATTCTGGCACAGTTCAGGGGAGCAAGAACAGCTCTGAATACTAGGAGGTGGGCAGTTCTGGTCCAGAATCCAAATCTCTGGCCCTTTGTCAGATCCTCATATTCTCAAGTGAAGACCCAACCCTACCACTCCCTTCCCTTCCTGGGTAACTCTTGGTGGCTTCCCTATTACTATCTCATTCTAGAGCTTAGCAAATGGCTAAAACCTGCTGTTGTTCTACAGCAGCCCCGGTCCATTTCCAATGCAAACCTTAGAGCAATCTCTTCCCTCACTCCCCTACACACCCCTTTGCAGTTTCCCTGGGAGTTGGCTAAGGGAGAATGAGGAGACCCTGACACTCCTTACTGAGGTGTATACAGGGGCAGAATGGCTTCCTGGACTCCATGTCACCTCAGGTTACCTCCCACATGGGTTTCATTTTCCCCATGACATGGGGAAGGCCCCCTGCTTGTGTACTGTATATAATTTAAACAGCCAAAGACCCCTAGTTTTAGAAGCGATTGTGATTTCATCTTATTTTGCATTTGGCTCTAACGGGGAGCAAGTAAATCTTCTCTCAGTATAACATTAAGCTTTAATCACACAGAAGTTTTAGAATTACATTTAAATCTAGAAACAATGAATCTTCATTGTAAGAATAAAGTAAAATTAGATAGTAACAACATGTTCTTCCCCTCCTGCTGATAGCCCCGCTCCCCAGTAACTCTTAATCTTCACAGGGAGTTTCCCAAGTGGATCAATGGAAGAATGAAACCCTTAGAAAGTACTAATACACCACGCTGCCTGGTGTGAGGTTATTGTGTTTACACATCACTCAGCAATGGGAAGTTGTGCATTCCAAAGATATACATTTCATCAAGCTGCCTTTTTAAAATGTTCAATGTTACCAAGCTTTTCATGGCCCCCTGAGCATTATGTGTTAAACCCAAGAGACCATCTAATGTTTAGCATTTGAGACAAAAGCATTGCACCCTTTGATGGTGAAAAGTCACGGAGACTACCAAGGTGCTGAGAAAAGGCAACCAGGAAAACGGGATCAATATGTGTGTCATTATCTATGTTATGATGATGGCATTATGCTGGTTTAGGACCAAAACTCCAATGTAAGACTCTTCCTATGTAAGTTACGCAGACAGGCTGATATTCCAGGTAGCTTTTAGAAAAGGATGAATGCAGTGATTTGTCAACATAGCCAGAAAAGCAAAGGCTTCTCTGCATTCCAAACAGCACTCTCCATATCATCTGTGATTGTGGTGATGACTGCTATACTGCATGCATCCTGTCCAGTAAGTAGAGAAAGTAGCTGTCCCACCATCAATCCCAGCTTCTTCATTAATACTGAAGACTGCTGGAATCTACATTCCACCATTAGCCTGAGATGAGGACTTAATACACCAAAACCAGTTAAAAATGAATAAGGTCTTCTTTCCTTTCATCTGGGGAAGTTCATTCTGCTATGGTTACTGATGTCTGCCTTCATGTGAGTGTAACAACAACAGAAAACCACTTTCCCTAGAGAGTTCTAAATGCTAACCTGGCATCATTATGGTTCTAAATGCCAATCTGGCATCATTATGGTTCTTTTCTGCTATCTCTGTGATATATGTAACACATAGCAATTGTGATCTTGGTTTTGAAGGACATAATGATTACTATGATGATTGTGAGAGTTAAGAAATAATATAATAAATTAGCTTTCCCTTACTGAGCATGTACTTTGTGTGCCATGCTCTGAGCTGAAGACATGACCTACATTTAAAGCTCATTTTCCTTATGCCTCTTTAGATATACTTACAGATAAAATATACCCATAAAAAGTGCACATGCTACAAGCAGCAGCTGCTTTGCGATTTTGAAACTGGAACTCAGTTTCTGACCAACTGCTTTTCTCTGCACAGTGGTGAAAAGTGGAAGCTCAGTGTTAGGGAAGTCACTGTAGCATAGCCTTGTGCTTCTCAAACCTTTCCACCAAAGCATCCCAATACTGCAGGAAGAGGTAAACAGTTGAGTGACTGGGGATTAACTGGGACTGTGTCTGGAGCACTAGCCCAGGTGTTTATGGCAAGTCTGGAATTTATTTAAAGTCTTATATTTCATCTTTAACATCGGATACAATGATTGCATTAGACTTCCTAATGCATTTTGAAAAGTAAGTTTATTTTGCGGTTTCATGAGTCTATGGTCCAGACACACCATCTTGGGTCCAAAGGCTACTGGGTCAGACTCCTGTTGGAGAAGTCTGGAAGCAGAAGTGAATGAGCTTTGGAGTCTACAGACGTGGTTTCCTGTTGTAGATCAGCCACTTGCCAACTAGCTGAATGTAAATAAATCACTTGTCTTAGAGTCTGTTCATTGCATCCAAAAAGGGTAAGACCTAGAAGCCTAAATCAAGCCTATAAACTTCCCCAGTAGACTAAAAGTTCTGAAGAGGTGATGTTTCCCTTGGAGAACAGCCCTATGGCTGGGACTTAAGCAAAAGGAAACATTCAGGCGACAGCAGTGAGTAACAGTGAAACCCTTGCCGCAGGATTTGATACAGTCCTGCTCCACTGCACGATCCTGAGGCGCACCATTCATGCTGCGGTCCAGGTACATTCTCCCCCTCCCCCTGGAGTTGTATGACACAGTGAACTACAGTGAAGACTGGGGCTTCTTGTGATTACAACGACTTTCCATGTGACTTTGGGCAAGACATCACCTCCCTTTAAGCCCAGGTTTTTTATTCATAGAATCTGGGACAATGATACTTATTGTGTCTTACCTGTGAGGTTCAAGTGAGATAGTTGACATAAAGTGTGGCCTCAGTGGTAGCAAGAAATCCACATGTGATAAATCACTACTCTTGCTTCTTTGCACATATCTTTATTTCAGTCCATTTCAACACATTCGTGTTTATACAGTCATGCCCCATTGTGGTAGGGACTGTTGGTTGGTGCAAAAGTAATTGCTGTTTTTGCCATGAAAAGTAACGGCAAAACTGCAACTACTTTTGCACCAACCTATAGTTAGTGCTATGTGCACTGTGGGGAAACAAAGTTGAGTTAGATAGAGTTCCTGCCCTCCAGAGCTTGTTCTATGACCATAATGCAAGACAGAATCGATGCCATAGTGGAAATGTGAACAAATGCCTGTGGCTTGTGATAGTCCCAGCACTAATACTGTTTGGCTCACTCCTTAATCTAGCGATGCTGTCAGTTCCCTTCTGCTAACAGGTTGAAAACAGGACACCCAAACATTTGCCATGTGTCCAGAGGATCACGTGGAAGAAGACTGCAAATACTAGCGCATAGAGGGTGGCAGGAGAGAAGGTTCTTCAAAGACATACCCATTCCCTGTCTCAAGGTCCCAGTTCCTTACTGAAGTTTTCTGTGAAGAAGGTGTTGGCCACAATGCCACAACAGAGGCTGCAATGGCTGAGCTTATGTGTAGCTGTGTGGCTAACATCTAACATCTAGCTACCATTTGCTGCAGGCCTACCACGTGCTAGGCATAACCAAGAACTTTATGCCTATTAATTAATGAACCACAGTGAGTCACAAGCCTAGCCAATGTAGGGATAAAGAGGCCATACCAATTAGGGATCCCCATCTGCTACATGTCACAGAGACAGTGGCTTAATCATAAGAGGGGCTTCATTTTTCTCACTTAGTAGAAGTCCTGAAGTATGCAGTCAAGGGCTTGTGGAATACTCTAAGATGTTCTTCCAAGGTTATGCTTCCAAAGACATCTTGAGTCTGTCTACTTCTTTCCACCTCCATTTTGAGAAATCTTCAAGTTCCATCATTCCCTCCTCCCGCTGTCCCCTGGGCTACTGCAACAATCACTCCCCATTTTCCTTCTGACCTTTTTCCAATTCACAGTTAATACAATAGCAAACTCTTCAGTGACTTCCCATTGCCCTTAGGATAAAATTAAAAGTCGTCAGGATGGCTGCTGGTGCCCCGTTTGATCTTAGAGACTTTGCTGGTCTTGTGCTTCTCTGTCCTTTCCTTGCAAGGTCCCCCACATTTTGATCTTCCCTCTCTTTCCTAAACTCCTTTAGCTCTTTCTGATGGCATAGGTCCCTCAAACGTGCTGCTCTTCAATTTTTACCTGGCTAACTTCTACGTGTCCAACAGGACTTAACTTAAATACCATGTTCTTAGGCATCAAAAGCAGGTTCCCTTGTTAGATCATAACGGTAAATCCTTTTCCCTCACAGCCCCAGTCAGCTTAAGGATATCCTTTTTTCTGAGATTACATGTTTGCTATTTCCTCCAGCCTCTAGATTACAACTTCATGGCAGACAGCACAGTCCAGTGCTGGGATTCTCAACAAATATTTGTCAAATGAATGGATTGTATGTGGTTGCCCTAGGGAATAGTCTCAGAGGTGGACAATACTGTATGAAATAAATATGGGAGGAGAACCAGCAGCTAAAACCAGAAAGGCAGCTTCCTGTAAGTGCTGGTGGGGCTACGGGCACATACCCTTTGGAGCCCAGAGGGGTATCCAGAAGGGAAAGGCAAAATGGACAGTAGCTGATCTGCTTTAGAGAAGGACACCCATGTCCTGTTGAAACTGTAAATCAGGAACAAAAACAGACATATGTTGTGTGTAGGATACGTTACCAGGAAAAGCCACTGAAAGCAAAGATGAATGAGCCAAAGTGACCCCTCAGCAGAGGATAGTGTGAGAGGGAGCCGGGAGAAGTCAGTGAGAAGGGAAGTGCTGGGTGCCCTGTCCCCAGGGGTGTCTTTCTTTTCTCCTCCTGTAGTATAGCCTGTTGGCCATCCCACCTTCACTGCATGAAGCCATCCAACTACAGCGGCCTCCTTGTGGCCCCAACAGAATTTCCCCAGGGTGACGAGCCTCAGGATGGCAGTCTGGCTTGGAGGCAGGAGCGGCTCACCTTGAAGCTGCCTTGGCATGGCCACATGTATGCTTAGCATGATGGCAGGGGAGTCCAAGGGGGCCAGCAGAGCTTAATAAAAACAGGTCTAACTTCCCCAAACCAGCCCCCAGCATTGCCACTGCCTCCTGTAGGAGCTCACTCCCACCTCTACCACTATAGTCAGGGCCAGAGTGCTGTGCAGTAACTCATGTCAGGAGAAGCTAAACTTCCCTCTTGCCAAACTCCCTCTCTCTCAATGGACTATTTGCATTACAACAGATAAGAAGAGAAGCTATTACAATATTTTTAGACTTCTTAAACCCTTATTGCAAAAAGTATAGGTTTCTTTTTCCTTAATCATGGAGTTGATATTCATTTGCTTATTTTGATAACATTCACTTCTTCAGCAAAAATATATTGAGCTACCTGCTGCGTGTGAGGCATTGTCGTAGGCACAGGGGTCATGGATGTGAATAAGCTCCATATCCTCATGGAGCTCTCATTTTAGTGGGATGCAAAGGTCATATGTAAATAAACACATACTAGGCACAATAATTTCAGGTGGTGACAAATACTGTGCCAAAATAATAGAGTAAGGGACTGGAAAGAATAGAGGGGTGGTTCTATTTTAGATAGAAAGGTAGGTCAGTCAAGGCTTTTCTTAGTAGGTGATAGCTAAGCAGAGATTTGAATGAAGTAAAATAACAAGACATGCAAACATTGGGAAGAGGTTACATTCCAGGTATTGTGGTCAGCAGGTACAAAAGCCCAGAGCCAGGAACAACTTCTATGTGTTTCAAAAGCAAGCAGTCCAGTGTTACTTGGGGTTATCATCAGTAGGGTTCTGTATAATAAGCACAGCTGCGCTGGGATGTGTGTCTATATCTGTATCTGTATCTACATCTATATTTATGTCTCAGTACCTCTATATTAAAATAATTTGCTACTTCCAGGCAATATTTTAAGGCACATTACATAATATTATGGGGTTTTACAACAAATATACATAGTCCGTGGCCTAGCTGTCATTACCATTTACTAAGTAGGGAAACGAAGACATAGAAATCCAAGACCACTGACAGAATCAGGGTCCAAGATGGTGATGGAAGATGAATGTTTCCAATCCTCTAACCTTGTCTCTTTCTGTTTGATTTCTGCCTTTCATTTTGCATCACTTCCCCAAGTCCACCTGGTGGCATGACCAGCTATGCAAGTCAGCTAAGGCAGTCATCAGCCATGTTTTCTGAGTCTTGTTCAGGAGGAAATCTCTTCCTCTTTGATGCAAAGAATTTGACAATGACATAATTGCACCGTATCAATAACCAATGCTTTCTTTTGCACGAAGTAACAGGTTCTAGGAAACAAAGCAGGTCTGACTGTGTGGGTGTCCTCCACAGTCCCCCAAGGTCCCAGTTCCTCACTAGAAAAGAGAAAACAGCAGCAGAGGGATCCTATTACTGCTAGCTCCTTCAGTGTTTCTCAGAGCTCAAATCTCTAGGATGCTTAGTCATAGCCCCCTTGGGACTTCAGCTTTAGGATTTATGCAAATGGTTTCTGCATGCTTCTCTCAGTCAGTACCTGGGTAGGAGAATCCCTCCAAATTACGTTGTTTTTCCTGATTATTTCCCCAATATTCCACCTGTTATGTGATCACATCATTGCTAAGGTGGTCACCCTTTGACTCCTAAAACAATTTGAGCTGTCTTTGAGGAAGAAAGCTGCCCTTATGGTATCCTGGGAAGAAGAGAGAAGATCTCATAGCCCTGAAGTCCTTAATAATGATCAGCTGGCATTCTTTTTTTGTGTGCATCTTCCTTTCTGCCTCTAAATCCCTTAGTCAACTCCTATGATTATGTTTCTGTGAATTCCCCCCCAAGGTCTATCCTCTACAATCGCACTTCGTTTATACCAAAACATCTATTTATGTGCAGATCATTGGCATTTAGGATACTATATTAACTGGTTAATATCTACTTTAATCCATTTCTTGAAATAGCTTAAATAAAATATATAAAAGTCTTCCAGCACTAGTATCTACTCTCTGAACACAAACTTGGGGATTGTAATTCTCTTTATCCCTGAATTTGTCTTTGGAGATGAAGCCAAGAATACTCCCAAGAATGGCAAGGCTTATACAGAATGAACAAGTGATTGCAAATTAACTGGAAACTATAGAGAAAAGCAGAGATGATTTATTTTCAACTTAAGAACATCAGACTTTGGAACAATATTCCCCCTTTCTAATGGTGGTCTGTCCTCTGCTGGCCCAAGGATTAAATGTCCTCAGATTTCATCCCCCTTTTGAAAAATCCCTGTCCCTCCCTCCCTCCCTCCCTCCCTTCCTTCCTCCCTTCCTTCCTCCCTTCCTTCCTTCCTCCCTTCTTTCCTTCCTCCCTTCCTCCCTTCCTCCCTCCCTTCCTTCCTTCCTCCCTTCCTCCCTTCCTTTCTCTCTCTCTCTCTTCCTCTCTCTCTCTCCTTTCTTTCTCTTCCTCTTTTCTTTCTTTTCTTTCTTTCTTTCTTTCTTTCTTTCTTTCTTTCTTTCTTTCTTTCTTTCCTTTCTTTCTTTTCTTTCTTTCTTTCTTTCTTTCTTTTTCTTTTTCTCTTTCTCTCTTTCTTCTTTCTCCTTAAATAGCACAACCATCACCACCAATCACTCCCGTTTTTGTTCAAGCTAAAACCCTAGAAGTCATCATTCATTCTCTGTTTTCTCTTATCCCCATGTCCAAGCCACCATCAGGTTCTTTCAGTCCTACCTGCAGAACATGTTCTGATTGCACCCCCTTCCCCCCATCTTCACTGTTGCCACCTAGGCCAAGCTGCCACATTCTTTTGCCCAGATCCCCACATTAGCCTCCTAACAGGTATGTCTGCTTTCATTCTTGCTTCCTGTAATCCATTCCCGATACAGCTACTGGAGGATTCTTTTCAAAATGTAAATTGGATCTCATCACTCCCCTGCTTACAGTTCATCAGCACCTTCCACTGTACTTGGAATAAAATCCAAACATTTTAGCAGGACCCCTCTGTTCCTACCTGACACAGGTACAGCTCAGCTCCCTGTCCTCCCTACCTCCATCTCTCCCCCTTGCCTACCACACGGGGCACAATGAAGGCCACGTTGGCCCTCTTTCTCTTCCTTCTTTATTGCACTTAGAATTAGCTACAATTATTATTTGTATTATGTTGCTTGTCTTTTCTGTGTCCCTCCACTAGAACAAGCTTTAATGGTCTTGTTTGCTGCTATAGCTCCAGTACTCAGTATAGTGCTGAGCAGAGGTATAAACAGTTGTTGAAATAGATGAAGGAGTGAAATTTTCACCCTCCAGTGAGCCACGATCCCTCTAGGAAATCTCATCTCTGGAAGAGCCACAATCACTATAGTCCTCACCTTTCCCTTCCTTTCCGTCTGTCATGCTCTCACCCTCCCGGACAGTCCCAGAGACTCAGATCTGCCATTGGGCTTCAACCAGAGGGTGTGTGCTCCTGGGATTCATAACTTGTGGCACTTAGACCTACAAGATAATCTTATAAAAAGGGGTTTTATAATACAGTCATGTGCCACATAATGGTTCAGTCCATGATGCACAGCCCATACAAGGGTGGTCCCATAAGATTATAATACTGTACTTTTACTGTGCCTTTTCTATACTTAGTTATGCAAATACTTCCCTTTGTGTTACAATTGCCAACAGTACTCAGTACAGTACAGTACAGTCCCATGCTACACAGGTTTGTAGCCTAGGAGTGATAGGCCCATGCCACACAGCTTAGGCATGCAGGAGGCTTTACCAGCTAGGTGTATGTAAGTGAACTCTATGATGTTCACACAATGGTGAAATCTTGTAACCATACAGTTCTTGGAACATATTCCTGTCATTAAGCAACACATGACTGTATATACATCCTTATATTTGGGCAAATCACAATATTTATCACATCATATAGCGGACTCTCCTGTCTGTATATCCCACTGAAAATTTCTCAGAGGAGGGACTTTGTTTTGAGCTCTCTGCTATCTCCATGCCTGGGACAGAGTATGGGCTGTAGTAGGTCCTCAATAAATATGTTGAATGAATTAGTACAAATGAACTAATACAAGTAATGAAGTTCTATGATCTTATGGGTAAAACAATTTCCCATGAACTGACCAACGTGCCTCTTTAAAAGATTGCTTCAAAGTTTCAAATAAATGGTAAGCAAATGGATTTTTGAAATATAAGTCAGTTGTCAGAGGGAAAAAAGAAGAAAGAAAGAAGGAAAGGAGAAAGGAGGAAGAAAAAAGAAAAGTAAAGAAAGGAAAGGAAAGGAAGGAAGGAAGGAAGGAAAGAAGGAAGGAAAAAAGAGAAATGGAAAGGAAAGGGAGAAAAAGGGAGGAAAGGGGAGGGAAAAATAAAAAAATAAAAAAGGAAACTACTTCCTTCGCCAAAGTAAATCCAGAACTACCAAGTTTAGCACTAAACTGGTGGAGTCTCCCTAGTGGAGACTCCTGGGTGGGGTATGAGAAAACTGCATTAGAATAGGCCCCTCCACCCTTTTTCTCCTCCCATTTGTTTTTGTCTCACTTTAATTATGACTGCTTCCTCCATGCTGGCCTCCAGGAATGCACTGCATCCCTTTTTAATTATCTCACAAATGAAGCTTTTCATGCTTCACCTTAGCACAGCTCAAGGTGAGCTGAATGGCTTTGCTAAACTCTAAAGGAAAACCATAGGACAATAAACACTAAGGACACAACAAACAGAGAAATATTGTGTTGCACAGAGTCCAGGCTTCTAGTAGGCTCTCTCGGGGCTGATTCACCAAGCTCACTCAGCTCCGTCCCCCAACTGTTTCTCCAACTCAGCAGGCCACCTACTGGAGCCCCTCACCTCCTAGCCTGGCCTGACCTGGCCTGATGTTGGGGGCACCATTTGTAGACAACCCTATCCACCCCCAGAAATGCATTCCTAGACATCTTGAGACCTTCATGGTCAAGACAGGGTGAGAGTCTTCTCTGTTCCTGCTGTCCCTGCCCTACTTGCAGAATGACCATCCTCTTTGCTTCAGGGGTCAGACTTTACCTTTTCATATCCATGTAACCAAACTTGAATAAAACATAATACTGGAGCCATCGCATAACAAGAAGTATATATGCTGATGGCTAGTTCTTTACAGTGTGTATTTAGTAAACCTTTCAGAAGATGAGAGTGTTTATTTTTGAGGAATTTGTGAAAGGCTTTTATCCATTTGCTGAACACTTGAATGGTCACTTCATCACCTCTCTAAATTAAATCAGTGAAGTTGCACCATTATTTTAAAGTGGAAAAAGTGGTTACCCCTGGAGTGAAAAAATTAGGTTCAGCAGAAGAGGAACCCAAACTGAGCATTATAAAGTAAAATGCTGCCAAGAGACACTCCCCCCAGCACCTGGGAAGCTTCTGCATCCACGCATGTGAGCTCACACCAGATGCAAACCTCGAGCCTTCATGGGCCAGGCGTTTCATGATCTTCACTAATGAAAACTCAGTCAGTTAGAACTGGCCTCATTCTGATAGTCATCCTCTTGGGGTCTTCAGAAATTGTCAACAGGCTTGCTTTGCATTTCTATCACCCAGGGCAGTAGGGGGTAAGCTTGTGCTTAACTGGAGGGAAGCAGGCAAAGGTGTGGCTAAAAACCACCTTCCAAGTAATGAGGCAGTACTGCAAGGGGAATAGTGCCTGACTACTAGTAACCAAGGTAAGGTCAAGAACAGGCAGGGGTGAGTATTAGCAGGAAGATTTCCTGTTTGCTGCAATCAGCTCTTCTGTCATGAATGGCCATTAGGTCATTAACTGTTTGAATATTCAGATGAGGACAGCTGTGAAGCCCCCTTCCCTGCACACCTCTGATGCTCTATAATAGGATACTAGGGGGGCATTTTCAATTGTCCCCTCCCTGCCCTATTCAGAAATTCTGGCCTTCAGGTGAGGAAAAAGGAGTTGTGTTTACTACCTGTTCTAGAGAAGGCTCTGTATCAGTCAGGGGCCAGCGCAGCATCTCACAGCTGGATCCAACTTCTGCCCCAATTATGGCACAGGCCCTAGAATGGCCCACTATCTTAGATCCTTCTCCTCTTTCAGTCTGTGCAGGGAAAGAACTGGGAGGAGAGTGAGCAAGAGATATGGAGCGATTGGTCTTTTGATAGAATGTTCCAGAAGACAGGCAATTAACTGCCATCCTTTCTCCCTCTCTCTGCTACCCCATCCCCAACCTGAAACCAAACAAGGCGCTTCAAGGGAATTCCTCATAAAGATTGGGGATGCTGTAAGAAGGGGTGCTGGGACCTCATTGTGCATTTGAGCTTCTGTTTAGACAACAGGCTTGTGTGTACTGCAAAGGGAGCACAAAGGGATGGACAAAGATGGTGGAGCTGAGAGGGCCAGTGGCAGAGATCACTTGCCCATCATCTGAAATGGCAAAGACATGTGAGTCTTTCAAGAATAAGTGGGCACTGTGGAAAGTGTCTACTTTTAGCCTTTTTGTCTGTACTCTGGCTGCCCAAGGGTGACCCATGGAGAAATAGTGACAACAGAAAAGAGAATGACAACTGAGAAGTAACCAGATGTATCTTCTCCATCCTCAGTCCCTCCTCCAGGCCCTAACCAAACAGGAAGAACTAGCACCAGAAGAGGGAGAGGGGAGAATTCCAGGCTGTGACACCAGATGGGGAAGCTTTGAATCTGATGTAAGAATAAAGTTTTAAACTAGACTCAATTGTTTCATAACTAAAACTGAACTGAAAGTCTTGGAATCTACCTGAGATGCGATTAAGTGGTGACCATACTGGCCCCCAAAATGCTGTAATGTGTACCACTACACACCTATCACACCTATTAGAATGGCTAAAATCCAGAACACTGACAACATCAAATGTTGACGAGGATGTGGAGCAACAGGAACTCTCATTTATTACTGGTTGGAATGCAAAATGATACAGCCATTTTGGAAGACAATTTGGCAGTGTCTTACAAAGCTAACATTCTCTTACCATATGACCCAGTAGTCATGCTCCATGGTATTTACCCAAAAGGAATTGAAAACTTATGTCACAAAGAAACTTGCACATGAATGTCTATACCCGCTTTATTCATAATTGCCAAAATTTGGAAGCAGCTAAGATGTCCTTCAGTAGGTGAATGGATAAACTGCAGTACATCTATACCATATAATATTATTTAGAACTAAAAAGATATGAGTTATTAAGCCATGAAAAGACAAGGAGGAACTTTAAATGCCTATTATTAAGTAAAAAGAAGCCAATCTGAAAAGGCTACATAATGTCACATAGTTGGAATCAAGTATGATTCCAATTGCATAACATTCTGGAAAAGCCAGAATGATGGAGACAGTAAAAAAAGATCAGTGGTTTCCAGTGGCTAGGGGATAGGGAAGGATGAATAGGAGACACACAGAGGATTTTTAGGGCAGTGAAACTATTCTGTGTAATACTACAATGCTGGATACATGTCATTATACATTTGTCAAAACCCATAGAAAGTACATCAAGAGTGAACCTTAATGTAGGCTATGGACTCTGGGTGATAATCATGTGTCAGTGCAGGTTCACTGACTGTAACAAATGCACCGCTCTGGTGCAGGATGTTAATAGTGGGGGAGGCTGTACATGTGAGGGGCAGGGGGTATATGTGAACTCCACTTTCTGTTCCACTTTGCTATAAACCTAAAATTGCTCTGAAATTGTTTTTAAGATGTGCTGCAATGAGGACATGGGATGTGACTGTGACTGAGGCTCAGTGTCTTGGGTTCCTCTCTTAGAATGCAAGACAGCTTCCATTCACGCCATTTAAAAATTCAGGAAGGGAGGTAGCCAGCCCTGTCCTCTCCTCGCTGTGCTTTCGCCATCGTTTGCTGGACTGTGGAGGCTGTTCTGTAGAAACCGAGAACCTGAGCAGAGGACATGAAAGTGTGGCTTGGAGGAAACCTACAGGAAACAGTGGGGTGGAAGCTGGCATGGGGAGGTCCACCCACCCTTCCCCAGGGTGGGAGTCAGTGTGGCTGGAAGTCCACTCTCAACAGGAAGCTGTGCTGTGCAGGAGTCTTGGCAATGGACACACAAGGAGGGCTTAGGAAAGTGAATCTAGGGCAGGATCATTCTCACCAAGATGAAATTCAGTTTTACCATGAAATATACACACTATTCTCTTCCACATAGGATTTTTTAAATCTTATTTTAAAAACTCAGATTTTTTCTAGTTTTGATTTTGAGAACTCAAGAGCTAAACTTGCCAAAGAGGATTACAAGGCTGTTCAGTGTATCAGTATAGCAATAGTACTCAGCTAAAATACATTCAAATGGGCAAGAATTAAATATTAGCGTGAAATATCTTTAATTATAATAATTTGTGCCTTAATGGCCCAATATGCTGGTAGTACCATAGCTAAAGATATTAGAATACAATTTTCATCACAAGAGTTCTCTTTTAAAGACTCTTAACAGACAATACAAAAAGAGAGAGGCTTTATTACTTACTGATGGGAAGGAGTCATAATTGAGGACTCTGAGCATCTTATGCATGTTATCACAAGCTTCAAAGGGCCCAGGCAATTGTAAAAGAGAAAACTCTAATTTGGGGCCACCAAAAGTATGTTCAGTGGGAGAGGGATAAAACAGACGCTAAAATGGACTTAACGAGCTGGCTTGGTGTTTAACCTCATCCTCCTATACATATACGTAAGTGACATAAGTGACTGGGTTCTCTTATGCAGGCCAAGGAGAGGGGCTCCAGGAGGCACTAAAGAGTGTGTAGAAGATGCACCAAGAACCTCAAGGTCAGAAGTCAACAGAGAAGAGCCTCTTTAGCTGAGATAAAAGAAGGCTGCATCGGGGATTCCAAAGAAGAGGCTGACAACCTCAACTGCAGAGAAGAGTCCATTTGGGACAACCTTTCACACATTGGTACTTCACTAGAATGACATCCTCTGAGCCTGGACTGCAGAACTGTGTCATGGGTGACACTGTATCATGTGTAAATGAGGTCCTCCCAGTATCAAATTTCTTCTCTTTCCTTAATGGAATCAAATTATAAGACATGAGACTGTTGGCAGGTGGGTGGGCGAGTTTCTCCATGAAGCAGAGCCAGAGGCCAAGGTGTATCTCCTACTAGTTTCCCAAAGAGTGCAATGCCAGACATGCAAGCGTGAGGGATAAGGAGAGTGAGGCAGGGGTGGATTCAACTGGGTGATAAGCAGCACGTGTCTGCACCCCTTTTTCCACTTGGCCATGGAGGCAAAGCATGCATGCCTTTTACAGTCGTTGTAAAGCCGCCTGAGGACAAGGTGTCTATCAGCTCCTGAGTTGCTGTTGATTTCACAGCGCAGGATTTATAGAGAAGAGCTGGTAGCCAGACAGGTAGGTGTAGGGTTGGGCAGGAGCTGGGATTTAGACCTGGGCAGGTGCAGCTAGTGGTAGGGGACTGGCCCAGGGGCAAAGCTGGTCTCTGAGACTGAAAACCATCTCCAGTCCAGGTTGGGGGTCAAGAAGGTAAGTGCCCCTTGAAGTGGGGCAAGAGCAAAAGCAGGAGCTACTGTACCAGCCTCTGTTTGGTATCCATGTGATTGACTGCTTGCTTGGGCCTGGAAAACACTGGGTTCTCAGGAAAGTCTGTTTGATGGGAAGAATAGGGGATCATTTATTTACAGGCTTCTGCCTCCCACTGCTTAAATATCCCAACACTGGATGTTGGCTTCCCAACACTTCCAAGCTGAGCATATACGGGCTTCAGAGGAGTCTGTCTGAGCTTCGTATCTCAGCATCAACAGGGAGGCACCAGGCCATGAGGTGAGAGGTGTGTAAGGCAGGCAAGATGCTGTGCAGTCAGATGGGACCCCACAGAGAGCTGGTTATCACAGCAGGGGCTGGAGCATAGCAAAATGACCAAGGGTATCAAAGCCAAGAGGCTCTGAGGCAGTGGGGGAGAGGCGGCATCTGCTACAGCGAGGGGGTTAAGCCACAAGACTCCATATCTCTTCCTTCTGCCATTCCACCATGGCTGAACACCCACCCACCCGGCCCTACCCAGGTTTTCCCAGGCCCAGCATTACTTAAGCAGCTGCAGCTTAGCCCACTTCCTTTCCAAATTTGCTCTGCTGTGTACATCATCAGCCTCCATGGCAGGCTGACTTGGTGCCCTCTGCTGACCACTCAGCTCCCACTTTATGCCTGAAATCACGCTTTTTGTTCACTTGCCCCAGGAGAGCTGACCCATGAGTACCCCTAGCTCACAGCTTAACACTCATAGCTCTGGAATTCCTCCAAATAGTCCCTTTTCTGGTCCAGGGATTTGACTAGATCTCCATTCTGTTATCGTGTCAGTAACCTTACTAGTCCTCTGGACTTCGTAAGATACCTGGGTCTGAGTGTCTAAACACAAGCTCAGAGCCTGGGTGCCTGTCCTCAGGGACAGATTCCTTAAAGCCAATTCATCTGTGCATAAGACTCCTCATTTCTGGGCCCATCCACTTCAAGGGGCACTTAACTTCTTCTTGACCCCCATCCTGGAACGGAGATGGTTTTCAGTCTCCTACCACTTGCTGCACCTGCCCGGGTCTAAATCCCAGCTCCTGCCCAACCCTACACCTACCTGTCTGGCTACCAGCTCTTCTCTATAAATCCTACACTATGAAATCAACAGCAACTCAGGAGCTGATAGACACCAGCTTTGCAAGGACTGTAAAAGGTATGCATGCTTTGCCTCCACAGCCAGGTGGAAACAGTGGTGCAGACACATGCTGCTTATCACCCAGTTGAATGTGAACAAAGCCCCGGGTGACTCTGCACACGGGCCATACTGCACTCACCAGCCTTGAAACAGCCACAGAAAGGAAGGAAGTTAGTTACTGGAGGCACTAGAAAATCTAGCTAAGCCTGCTTGCAGGGTACCTGCCATGATGTTTGGCACATACCTGAAGTAGGGGACAAGCTGTAGCCTGTGTCTCTTTCTTTCTACCTCTTTCTATATCTCTTCTCTATTCTTTCTTTTCATCTCCTCTGTATATAATATTATGATATAGATGGCAGACTTGGCACTTAAAGACCTTCCCAAGGCCAGCAGCTTCTTGGTTGCAGACCTAGAATAGGGTACTCACTCTGACTCTGAATGCAGGGCTCACTACCCCAGCAGCTGCATCATTGGTGTCTCCTGGAACCAGCTCATGTCCTCTCCCAAGATTCACATAGTGTGGGCAGACTCCAAGGCCCTGACAAAGGGTCTTTCTCCTCCACGTGGGTGATGTCAGGAGATAGGGATAGAACGAAGTAGCTCCACTTTAAGTCCACAAAGCTGAGCTTTAAGTGACTTGCCACTGCCATCTGTGCCCTGCCCATAGCATACAGTCACCTGGGGCAGAACTGCTATCTCACCCTAGTGCTTCCCTCTGATGAAATGCCTTAAAGCTTCCTTTTGTAAACTTGGCTGAGTAAGAACCAATAATGGAGGTCACTGCCAAGTCTTATCACAGCAACGTCTTTCATGCTGCACTAATAAATTTCAGAGTACTTAATCACTCACATTAATGGGAAGGGGGTTACATCTTTAGAGAGGCTTTTTCCCGAGGTTAATATTTCATGCTAAATCTATTCACTCTTTTGACATTTTTATGACCTGTATACAGCAGCCTCATATGTTCACAATAATGTTCAAATTGAAAGAGTACGATGATCACTTCACAATATAAAAAGTGCTCTTTGTTAAGTCAATTTTAAGCATCTTGTTACACTTAAGACTTGCGGCCAATCAGATATTTTCCTTTTAGAGATCTGTTTCCTTTATTTTCCCAGGATTGCAATATTTGGAAAGGCTAGAGACTGTTGACTTAGCTGAGGTTCTCAAGAATCCATATGTTTCTTGTCCTCTATTAATGGTTAATTAGCTTTAGACAAGTGAATGTGATCTATTGAATTAAAAACTTTAAGCATCTGGAATGGTTAGCCTAAATTTGGACCTGACCTCGAGTTTCTGTTTAGTTGTCTAGATAAAGGTGGTATGTCCTAGTGCTAGAAACACAACCAACACATGCTCCATGCCATTTGCTAGTTCTTTATCTATGTAGTATATTTAGTGCTTGCAACAACCCAGCAAGCTAGGCATTCTGATGTCCAATTCTCAGGTACAGCAACTAGAGCCCAGAAAGGATAAATGACTTGCCCAAGTGTGGGGCAGAACCAGCGGCACAGCCTCTCATCCCCCAGGCCAGAATCAACTCCAATGTGCAGAAATTATCACCCTGTTTTGGATTCAGTTCAAAACTGACAGAAGTCATATGTGTTATTCATTTGGGCAACTGGGATTTTGCAGGGTTTCATTGGGCAGAGTGAGACTTGCATTCCACTCCATGCCAAAAAACAAACAAACAAACAAAAAACAAACAAAAAAACCCACCAAGGGACACAAAGTGTTTTTTCTCTTAAATTCTACCAACGTTGTAACTGTTCTGGGGAAAAAAAAAAAAAAGCAAAACAGTATGTAGTCACTCTTGGAAGTGCAGTCCTCTACAGTGTGACACCTTCTGAAGCCAAAGGGGCTTTCTACAGCACATGCTGGCAGTAGACCTGGGACTGGATATGTCTCAGTAGGAACCTAAGGACTGCATTTCTCTTAGAGAAGGCCCTTGAAGAAGGGGAGAACATTTACTTTTCCCAAGAGTATTTTGTTTCTAAGGACTCACATGGAATTTTTAGTTCTCTTTGCTATTTTAAAATGGTCTAAGGGTTACCTACCTCTAAGTCCTGACCACAGTATTCCCTCTTCTCAGGAAAACAATGTTCCCTCTTCAGTTGGAGCATGTTTTATGCATTGCAATGGGGCACTCTGCAGATCCATCCTTTCTGCACATTAGTGACTTGTCTGGGTCTAATTTAGGCCACAACACACATTGGGGAGGAACTCTTTAATTCCATGTTCTCTTCAATGTTCAGCAGATTTTGTTCACTCAACAAATGTTAAATGCCAGTAATAACTAACACCTTCTCTCTCTAAATAAAGCACTATTTTGAGACAGCAAATACATGACCATTCTGATTTCATCTTTTATTTAGAGAACAGGGGAAAAAAAGCCACACACAGATTCTGTCAGCAATGCTTGAATTTCAAAGTCTAAAACTGGGTCATGGTGACAGGATGGAGGATATGAGATGCTAAAGAGTCCGGAAGCACTGCAGTGATCTGGGAGTGGTAACAATAAAGAGTGTCTTCTGCAAGTCTTCAGGAAGGGGACAAGGTGAGAGAGCAGAAAGGGCACTGGCTGGGGAACCTGCCGCCGAACCATCCTCTGGGGTCGGCCACTACTGTTACCTGTGCTCCGTGTAGCTTGCACTTTCGTTTTTATGGGATTCAGGGATTAAATTAGATGTTATCTGGAAAAAGTATGTTCATTCACTTAAATCATTCATTTATTGAACATGTTTATTGGGTGTCTGCTTTGCATTAGATATGGGGAATATGATAGTGAGCATGGCCCTCAACCTCATATAACTTAGAGTAGGGGAGATATTAATCTCAACATAGCTCTAAAATTACACATGTAATAAATGCGGTAGAAAAGATTGTGTTTAGAATTAGAAGAAATATTCAAAATACTTAATAGGCACCGACTAATCAGAACCTACATAGTTCTTAGTGGGTGAAAGTCTCCATGTTGCACTTGGAAGTAACTCTTTAGTGGCTAAAGAATGTGGATTCAGGGCGGTGGCTACCTAAAAACTTGTATAAAAATACTTCAATTTTTGTAACCAGTGTTCTGGCTAAATATTGGTTTGCATAAAGGCTTAAAATGGAAGAATTTGCTTTGGGCTGGAAGGCTGATAAAAGGTTTCTTGTGAGGGTAACATTCAAGCAAGACCTGAAGAATAAGCAAGAATTCACTAGGTGAAGGGAGGAGGAAAAATCGTCTAGATGTAGAGAGTGCAGCATGTGCAAAGGTCCTGTGACAGGAGAGGTACAAAGTGTGTTTGAGGAGCTTGAAGAAGTCCAGTATAGCTAGAGTACTGTAAACAATGGGAGATTCACAAGGGATGAAGCTGAGGGTCATATATGAACCAGAACATGCAGGATGTTGCAGGCTAGAGAAAGGATTTCACTTTTTTCCCTAAAAGCAATGAGAAGACATAGAAGATTTTATGCTGAGAATGGCATGCCCAGATTTGCACTCTACAAAGGACACTCTGGCTGCTGTGCAGAGTAGGGATTGCAGTGGAGCAGTGGCCAGGCTGACACTGCTGCCCAGAAAGTTTGATGGCTCAGAGTAGGATGCTGGTAGCAAGTGTACAGAGAGAATAGAGTTTCTTACAGAACCTGGCAGATGATGGTCATTCACTGAGATAGGAAGCACTCGAGTAGGCTAGGGCATGCTGGTGGTGGGAGCTAGGAAAGAGGCTGTTGGGAGAGGAGCTGCCTGTGTTGAGATAAAGGGAGTTCTGCAGTCTCCAAAGTGAAACCTGAGCAAGTGAGAATGACTGGACCAGAGGTGTGCATTTGCGAGTCATCTTTGCAGTGGTCACTGATGCCTGGAGAATGGAGGAAATGGCTTTGGGAAGAGAAGTGAGACTGGGAAGGGGCCTTGAGAAATTCCAAGTTAGTGGCTGAGCCTTTCCCTGTGAAGGAGACTAAGAAACAGTGCCTATAATAGACAAGGGCCAACAAGGTGGTGTGGTATCAAGGGAGCCAAGAAAAGAACATTTAAAGAAACAGGGGGTGGATACCAATTGTCAAATAAGATGAGGACTGGAAATGCCTATTGGCTTGATTTCCAGAGAGGTTTCACTAAGGGTTTAATGAGAACAGTTTTATATATATATATGTTATATATATAACATATATATGTTATATATATGTTATATATATAACATATATATGTTATATATATGTTATATATATAACATATATATGTTATATATATGTTATATATATAATATATATGTTATATATATGTTATATATAATATATATATAATATATATTATATATATGTTATATATGACATATATATGTTATATATAATATATGTTATATATATGTTATATATAATATATATGTTATATATATGTTATATGTTATATATATGTTATATATAATATATGTTATATATATGTTATATATTATATATATGTTATATATATAATATATATAACATATATATAAAACAGAGGTCCTTCTATTATATATATTATTATATATAATATATATTATATATTATATATTATATATTATTATATATATTATTATATATTATATATTATTATATATATTATTATATATTATATATTATTATTATATATTATTATATATTATAATAATATATTATTATTTTATATATAATATACATTATTATATTAATTATTTTTTATATATATATATATATAAAACAGAGGTCCCATGTTCTCATCACCCAGCTTCCCTCAATGGTAACATATATAAGCATAGTGATAGCACATCACATCTGCATAAATGGAGCACAGGAAATTGACATTGGACCCTTGCAATTAACTTGACTACAGACTTTGATCAGATTAGAGTCAGCATAACTTTGATGCAGCAATGAGGCAGAAGTCAAATCAGAGTGGGCTAGGCAGGGAGTGGAAAGAGAGAGGCAGTGTAGATGGTAAATATTTATTAGGTTCTGCTCTTTGCCAGGCACAGTGCCAGACACTGGGCACAGTGGTGAACCCTGGAGGAAACCTTCAAATCCACCAGATCTGGACAAATAATTCAGGGAAAAAGAAACAGAGTATAATAATTTACCTTCAGCAGTGAGCACTGGTATCAGAGGCTACAAGGGGGCTGGGGACCAGGAACCCGCTAGTGGAGTAGCCCCCTGAGAACATCCAGCCTCTGGCAGTGGCAGGAGAAAATATGCTCAGATAGAGGCAGACTCATCAACACTCTCCCTTCCAGACAGATTTTCTGAGGAGAACAGATTCCACTGGGCCATGTAAGTAGTCACATCTCCCTATGAAAGTGTGGTTACTTTCTTCTGTTCAATATCATCCAAGTTGGCTACCCCCAGCCAACTTGATACCCCCAGGTATCGAGCAGCCACCAATATCCTGGGACACATTTTATATTTGTCCCTCATTTCAACTGGTAGATGAACAACCAGACACCAACTAGAAAAATAACGAAATATATGAGACCTTGAAGGGTAGATTTTACCACTGGTCCACATTCCAGGACCTCCCTCACTGGAGTCTTTCCATGAAGCTCTGTTTTCAAAATAGAGGGAAGCAAAAGAGAGGAGGTCAGAGGAGTAGGAGGCGCTGGTTGTGGGGTGGCAGCAGGACTTGGCTCCTCCCTGGACTGCGGCCATGGAAGGCCTCTTCCAGACAGGTGCCTTTAGACAGGTGCACAGCTAAGAGGTCTCCTCTCCCTTTGCTTTATTGCATCTCGACCGGCAGGGATCTAAAGAGCCCTGGCTGTTCCTCGTGTGAGAGGAGCTGCAAGGGGGCACTGGCCCTGCATACTAATTGGCCGACTTTAATGACTTTTCTTCCCCTCCCTCCTACCGCCACAATCTCTTCTTCCGAAATCACCAGCTCGGCTCCAGGCGGAGGAGGCTCGCTACCATGGCAACTGAGCCTTCCAAAGCTGGGAAAACTCACCATAGAGATGTGGGGAGAAAAATTCCACTGGTGAATTTCCAAAGAAGAAGGGCTCAAAGGGAAGGGAGAGGGAGAAAAATGGTTTGGGGGATGATGTGGTTGGAGATGGAGAGCTTCCCTGGTTGAGAACCGACCAGGGGATGCACCCTACTAATATCCCACTGGACAGATAAACTCGTATAGATAATACCTGAGTGAGAGGATTCAGGGCCTGGCAATGAGAGACTTCATCTGCATAACTAATGTTCATATCACCGCATCCACGGGGTGCCCAACACAGAAATACGGAAGGAAGCAAGTGTCCGCAATGTCCTTGTCTCATTAATAAGATGCTACCTATGTACTCAGTAAAATGTATTAGAGATTGAATGTGCTCTGATCAAAATGTGAATTTTGCCACTGAGGGCAAAAACAAATTACCGTTTTTGCTCTGCTAGAAAATCATATTTGAAACACAATTATCCCTCCTTTGAAAAAGAGAGGAAACATATCAATATAAGGTGTGAGCTTCCCTAATAAATTGCTTCGGGGAAGGGACGAATCCATCCAGGTATGTTTGGTGGCCAAGTTGCTTGGAGGCAGCCTGCTCCTACCCAGTGTGACCCAAGCCTTTTGATGTTGCTACGGGGAAAGATGCCATGCCAATAGCATTCGGAGCCTTTATATCCTCTTCAATAATTTTAAAAGGACAAAAATGCAATAGACAGTGAGGGGTGGGGGTGATCCTCTCTAATTGTGGGGTGCCCCTCAGCATTGTCCTCTCTGAAACACTTCCATTCATTCCCCTCTGTTCTTTAAGCCTCTCCTTCAGGTCTCTTTTCTTCCTGTTGCTAAAGCAGGGCAGTGCTTCTTGCGTCATGTGCCCATGGCATCATTTCTGAAACACCCCAGTGTTCAGGAGCTGGCGCACGTAATGTCAAAGGGGTGTTTAGTTCTCAAAACCAAAGCAAACACACACACAAATGTTCTCTTTGGAACCAACGTGGGAGAGTTTCTAAAGGCTGACCACAATGTTTCTGACAGTTTCCTTCACTCAAAGGAATAGGCAAATTCCACCATGCCTTTATCTGTGCCTGACAACACAGAAACAAGCCAGGGCTAGAAGCTCGCTTAACATCCAAGTCAGGAAACCCTTAGAGCAAAAGAGTGCCTGGGCTTCGAGAATGAATACAAAACCATACAAAATGGGAGGCAATTGGTTTTCAGATGGAGCAATCAGTGCAGAGAAAAGCCTTATTTGTCCATATTAAGTAAGATACCCAACAATGTCACATTCACCTATTTTCCTCTGATGTCATTTTTGACACAAAGACTCTGTGACATGCTTGACTCCCAAGTGCTGGCTCTCAACACGACATTTGACAAATCTTTCATTCATTTCATTTCAACAAATATTTATTGAACAAACTCTGCTAGATGCCTGGGATACAAAGATGAATATCCACCTGGCCTTCTTTGAGAGACTATTGGAGATAACAGCAAGCTCCTACATTGCTAGGCTCCTTCCAGTTTCCAAAGCATTTCATCTAATTTAATCCTCAGGACCAGCCTGGCATGCATAGATAACGTCTGTGCTGCCTGAGCCAGGAGTGAAAGGCAAAAACCCCCAGCAAAAGATGCCACCAATGTTGGGATATTGCACTTGTTATTACCGACTCACTTTACACCTAGGAACTTTATGTGCTAAAATTGTATGTTCTTTAGGTACAAGGTACTAGACTGCCTGGGTTTGAAAAAACTCTCAGGAGATTAAATAAATTTGCCTTCAAAGACATTTTTTGAAAGTAAGGACACATTATTCAGAAAGAAAAGTGGTTTTACTTTTAAAGAAGACTACAAAGAAAAGACATTTTCAAAGTAATGGCTTGATGAGGTAGAAAAAACACTGGACAAGGAGTGGGAAGGCTTATAGCCTGGTTCTGCTCTGTGGCTTTTAGGAAATGAGAAAATTGAGCCAGATTACTTCTAAACTGCAGGTCAAAAACTCTGCATGACTTTCAGGGTGGGTCTGAAATTATATATGCTGTTCAGCAGTTCTTGAAAAAAGTGGGATCAATTGCAGTTTTAGAAATTATGCAATTGGTTATGACTTATATATGTAGTCATTCAATTGCCAACACTGGGGTAATGTCAAGAAATGAATGGCATTTTCAATGGCTTATTATTTTGAGGTATCCTCTCACATATATTATGGGACCAGATAAGGATGGAAGTATAATACCTGGAACAAAATAGACATTCCATAAATATTTAGTTAATAAATATATAAATACATGGAAGAATAAATGAAGAACAGATGATTTTAAGAAGCAAAAAACAGAATTTTGAAGTGGTGACAACTGAGAATATAAAGAGATAATTTTCTGAGAAGAGTAGTGAAGTATTTAGTGCCTCAAACAAAAGCCATGTAACCAAGAAACAAAACAGTGGTTTGTGGGGTGGGGTGGTGTGAGCTGTGCAGGTCCAGTGGTAAAAGTTTGAGTTGTACTACTTTAGTCCTACAAGCCTTTTCTTGAGGTTTGGTGATTTGCTGCTCAGTAGCTGAGGAGCTTTGGCTGAGTAACCTGTGTTCTCTGATTCGGGATATTTGCATTTGGAAGATGAGGTTGTTTCTCTTCCAGCTCCAAGGATAGCATAATTTTGTACAGATCCAACTATCAGATTTAAAGCCAGAGTCCCAGCTTGTATCAAAAATATCTGTCACCTTATGCCATTTGATGCAGTCAGATAAGCCACTCCTGGTAGCCTCGACTCCTTGCTGTTTTGGCCTGTGGGTTGGCACAGTGATAGTGCCTCCAAGGCCAACCTGACTGTTGTGCAGTTGCCCAGCAGTGCTGGCTGACTTTGTGGGCTGCCTGCCTTCCAAGGTCCTTCCTGTAGCACCGGCAAGTGGCCTGGCATCGCCTGCCATCACTTGATCTAAATAAAATGGCTTCATCCTTATGATAACCTAGGTTCCCCATTGAAAGAGCTCAGGCTCATTAGGACTTCATGTTGGCCCTGTAAGTGTGCACACAGCTGTAGAGCTGATTTCCCTTGCCGCATCAGGGCCCCATCACAAAGTTTTCTATGATTCTCTAATGCAGTGGTTCTCAAACATGATGGGAGAATTGTCTCATTCTTTGGGAAGATGTGAATGAGTGTATCAATGAGTGTGTGAGTGAGTGTGAGAGAGTGTGTGTGTGAATGAGATGAAATTTATAGATTAAGTTCCCAGGGTGATCCTGATTCACACTCTCTGATCCATCCCTTAAGAGCCTTGGGTTTACATGAGATCACCTTAATTCCCTAGAAAAACATTCAAGGACTTCACACCTTCCAGAGTCCTCTCTCACCAAGTAATTCCTTGCTCTCTCTCTCCCTCCAGCCATGGAGGCCCTCCTCTGCCTCTGGTTGGCGTGGCTGCATTCTCTGGTGAACTGTACTCACATCTCTTCTAGATCTCACCAGTTCCAAATATCCTTCAAGATGTAGCTCAAGCTTCTTTGTGGCACTCTACTGAAACTACCAACCCACAAGGGCATCTAGCATTTAAACCAGATTAAAAGTGCTCCTAGAGTGGAACTATATCTATTGGTGCAAATCTGTGTCCCCTGCAGAGCCCCACGGGGGCTAAGTAAGCACTTGTTGATTGTTGGGTAATAAATACAACAGTAAAGATTTTAAGGAAGTAACTGCAGTATTTAAGGAGTTGAATAAGAAATTTACAACATTGAAGAATAGGCAACTATATATATCACTAATTAATAATATTAGTTAACATCATTAATTACACGTAGGGCAACATTATAAGGAAAATACAATAAACATTCAGAAGTTCTACCATTAAAATTATTTTTGTGAAAATAAGAAGGGTATTTTCTGCATCCTAAGTATAATTTAGTGGTAGTAAGTAAAACAATCAAGAAAATACTATTTAAAGAGAAAATTGAAAGCAGTGAATTCTCCTCATGTGTACCATTGCTTAGTTAATGCTTCTGCTAAGAAAAATAACTTTTAAACTGTTCAACTTGGTGCCACTGATTTTTTATTCTTAATGCTTCACTACCCTTTGATTCCTCAAAAACGAATCACCAAGCTTTAATTTTTTTGTAAAGCTAGGAGGGAAACATAAAGAAAAGGAAAAGTAAGGGATGAAGTTTTAAGTAATAAAGGGAAGAAAATATTTATTCTTTGATTTTCTCAAGGACCAGTGATCCCCTTTGTGCATGGACTAAAGAATACTATTTGCATTTTCCTAACTTAAAAAAATGGGAATGTGTTCCCTATCCTTTTATTTTTATAAAACTATATCAAAATCTATGAACATGAGTCATTCAAATGTGCTCACTAGATCACTTCTTCATTAAGCAAACCAATTCCTGACCAGAAATTAATGAGCACACAGCTAATGGTGCTCAATTAACATAAAACTTCAAGAATGTTCTTTCAGGGTGGTATTAGGCTACAAGGCTGAACTTCTTAACAAATTCTTTTCACCCTGACATGTGAAATTGGGTCAACTTGGGTCTTAAATGCTTGTTTTTTCAAATCAAAAGGTATCAAATATATGATCCAATTTATAGGAGCAAGTGTGATTTTCTACCCTCCCTCAGCTTCATCAGAAACAGCCCCGGCTAATGGACTTCATAGTTCCTCTGTGAAATCACCTGTGTTTCAAAACCCAATTAGAAGACCATCTGTTCTAATCTAAAGGATACTTTTGCATGTTTTCTAGATGTATGTTAGAATGTCTTGAGTGGAACAGTTAAATTATAATTACCTTTCTGGACTTAAACATAGTGAATGCAATGGTGGGTTCCCCAATTATAGGCAAAGGCCACCTTCTGTCTCCTGCTCTGTCTCCCTTACATTCTCTGTAGACCTCTCTTGTCCATACTCTCCAGTAATTCATCAGGTTCACTATATCTAAAGGAAACAAGTCTGTCAACAAATGAGATGCATAAACAACCAAGACACTTTTCAATAATGTAAGGTGGCAAAAAAAGTTTCAGTTGTGACTGGAGCAATCCCTCTAGAGCAGGGGTCCCCAACTCCGAGGCTATGGACCGGTACTGGTCTCTGTCCTGTTAGGAACTGGGCCACACAGCAGGAGGTGAGTGACAGGCAAGAGAGCATTGCTGCCTGGGGTCTGCCTCCTATCAGATCAGTGGTGGCAGTAGATTCTCATAAAAGCACAAACCCTACTGTGAACTGTGCATGTGAGGGATCCAGGTTGCATACTCCTTATGAGAATCTAGCTAATGATGACGACCTGAAGTGGAACAGTTTCACCCCAAAAACATCCCCACAACGCCTGTCCATGGAAAAATTGTTTTCCACAAAACTTGTCCTTTGTGCCAAAAAAGTTGGGGACTGCTGCTCTAGAGAATTACTATCAGTCTGAATATGGAGCGGGGGTCGTGGGGGGCAGCAGGAGTGTTGAAAACGTCACAACGTCACATGGTTTGGAGGCTGTTTGTGAAAGGGTAGTCATCTCTGGGCTTCAAGTAGTAGTCAGATAATAATTGTAATTTAACCTGCCCATGCCTTCAGACAGCAACCACTGTTCAAACTCTGAGAGGTTGTCCTACAAAGAACACAGAGAGCATCTATGTGTAATTAAAGCTCCAGCTGCAGGAGTATGCTCATTAGAAATTCAAAGAGTCCTGGAGCAGCTCTTCTTAGTGTTCCTTGCCCCTTCCCACACCCTCGCCTAATTTCCTCCTCTTTCCCATCCTTTCTGGCTTTACAATTCACCTGTGAACAGAGGAACACCTAACAGTCCTACTTCTTAATTAAACTGTGTGATCCTTGAAGGTGTGTCTTACTTGTCTTAACACAGAGCTTTAATCAATGTTGGCTGAATTAACATAAGTTCCCTTTACCCATTCGGAGGCTGACAAGAACATTACTTCCGTGCAATGAATCTTGCATCTTAAAATCTTGAACTTTATCTCAAATTATGCCTAACCAATACAAAGACAGTAGATTTCAATCTTCAGAAAGCTACCACAATAACATTTTCTGTATTTATACCAACAATGAGCACAAAGATTAATCAGTGGGTAGGTATCACTCTTAATAGGTTAGTTGCATAGCTGAAAGATCAGGCTACCAGCGATTAACAGACCTTAGGCTGTAGAGTGAATATTAAGCAAGTTCAAATCCTGGCTTTCAGCATGTATTGATGGTGTGAAAGTATAAACAGAGCTTTTTTCCTTGACAGTGGAGCTTTTGGGTAGATTTTATCAGTAGTCCCTATAACGTGCCCAGAGGAGTTTGCCCTTAGTAAGGCTCAATAAATGTTAGTCACATCAACCACATAGGCCAGCTGATCACACCTCCTTCAAATTGAGATACAAATTATAGGGTTTTCAGAAAGGGCAACTTCATTTTGTATCACTCATAGAAAAAGGATGCAAAAATAATGTCAAGAGATTAGTTAATATCTGCTTGATTTATCTAAATAAAAGTGATTTATTATAAAAGACTTGGCTGTTTCTGCAAACACCCTTGCTGGGACAGATATGTGATTTTTTTAAATCTCCTTTTCCTAAGAAGATACAGCCTTGTATCTGTAGCTTAATCAAAGGCATTTCTATGACAGGAAGGCAAAGTCACACTCACAGTCTATAATAATAGCAGCGACTCCACAGTTTCACTGTTTTATATGTTAATACTGCTTAAAGTTTTGTAACACATTTCTTTCATTTGATCTGCACAACAACCTGCTGAAGATACAAGACGAAGACAACAAAAAAATGAAATAGAGATGTTGAGAGGTTTTTCTTTGGCAACGCAGTACATTAGTGGCAAAGATAAGACAGGAACCTAGGGCTCTGGACTCCCAATAGCAAGTCTTTCTAGTTTATACACAAACTACTTCTTAATGAACTGTGGTTAATTTTTTAAAATCTGAGAACTTGCTCTAAACTATTTTTGTTGTATCATATTCAGCTTCTTAGCCTGTGGTCCCCAGGCCAGCCATATTGGCTTGATCTGAGAACTTGTGAGACTTGTGAATTCTAGGGTTCCACCTCCACCCTAAGCCTACTGAATCAGAAACTGTGGCAGAACCTAGAAATCTTTTTTTTTTTTTTTTGAGCTAGAGTCTTGCTCTGTCGCCCAGGCTGGAGTGCAATGGTGCGATCTTGGCTCACTACAATCTCCGCCTCCCAGGTTCAAGCGATTCTCATGCCTCAGCCTCTGAGTAGCTGGGACTACAGGTGTGCACCACTATGCCAGGCTAATTTTTGTATTTTCAGTAGACATGGAGTTTCACCATGTTGGCCAGGCTGCCCTCGAACTCCTAACCTCAGGTAATCTGACTACTTGAGTCTCCCAAAGTGCTGGGATTATAGGTATGAGCCAACACACCCGGCCCTGAAATCTGTTTTAAGCAGGTCTCCAGGTGACTCTTATGCAGGCCAGAGTTTGAAAACCACTGCCCTAGAATATAAAGGCTAATCATTACTGAAGTATCTCATTTAATCCTCACAGCAACCCCAAGATAGGTAATTCTGTCACTACAGTTTTGGATATGATGAAACTGAGGCTCGAAAGAAGAGTCAACATTTCTAAACTCTTCAAGTCAGTAGGAGGAAACTGAAACTGAAACTGAAACATATGTGTTTGGCTAACTCCAGAGCCCCAGCTCCAAAACCCACTGTCCCATGCCTTCCACCATAATTGTCAGAAAGGGTGTGACCCTAGAGTTCAAATCTGCTCACCTACAGTTTCTACCTAAGTAAGACTATTTCTTTTCTTCACAATGGACCTTCACATTTAAAATGAAAGCCATCACGTCCCTCCATTCAAGTCACGAAATTTGTTTGGGTGGGGGGGTGGCAGGTAGGGATGTTAAAATAACTAGTTTTTCGTACCTGACAGTGGAAATCTGAATTTTTATGGGGAATGATCCTACAAATACCCAGTGGGATCAAGGCTCCCACAGCTCAGGTCTCTTCTTATACTATCCCAGATTTAGAATTGAAGAGCACTTTTGATCACTGAGATCTTCAAATGATTTGTACTTATTTTCTAAGTGGTCCTAAGGAAATAAAAATTTAATCAACATTAGTTTCCATTAGTAGAAGTAGCCCAAGGGTTCAAAGACGGTTGTTTATAGTCAGACAAGGAATTAAAATATTGTGAAGGCCTGGATTCCCAAAGAGGAAGCCCCCGATGGAAGCCTTGACTGCTGTCCTTCAAGATGCTTTTCCAAGAACAACAGGTGCTCTGTGGTTTTGTCTTAGAATCTGTTGGTGCTGACCCCAGGACAGAGCCTGTGCCTAAGAGGTTGTATGCCTCACTTTATGCTTCCTCCGTCAGTTTCACCTTGGGGTTATTAAGTTTTCAGGGAACCATGGGGACAGAACTGATTATGAACTTAAAGGACAGCAATTTGGTATAAGACGCTCTTAAAGAGCAAGTAGTAGTAATTTTTCAGACTAGAACTGGGGATACTAAAAGGGCCGTTTTTCCTCAGCTCATGCATTGGCAAAATGATCTCATTACCAAGACCTATTTCAGAAGGGTCAGAATATTAAGCATCCTTTCTCACTTCCCTGTATTTGATTTGCCCAACAAAAGTGACATGGGGTATAAATTAAGCAGGAGAAAAAAAATCCACCACTGCTCTAAGAAAAAAAAATCTGTATAATCTGCTGAACACATACATATTTTCCATCCCCTTTGATAAATATCATTACATTTTGTCTACTTGTCTTTATGGAATGTAGATTACCTTGGGATGTGTCATATCTTTGAAATTATTTTTAAATCAAAGCATACACATTTATTTGTTTAAAAGAAATGGTCATGTGAACGTCAAACAGTTGCCGTCCCACATACTGGATAAGTGTTAGTTCCCCTACATTTTTATATTATATGGAATGTGTACAAAAGTGTGATTTTGTCATTGCACATTGGATTTGTAAGTAAGAAGTGAGAGGGGGCTAAAATAAACCTAAATGAAGATGTTGGGACAAAGAGGATAAGATGGACCTTAGATCAGCACGAGGATCTTTGTGATGATGTAGTTGGCATACAGAAGAGAGAGGCACTTAGCTACCACATGGATTTAGACCTAATGGCTTCTTCTGACCATGGAGTCTACTAGGAATCTAGGGGAGATTTCTGGACCAGGATTCAGGTTACCCTGGTGCTGCCACAGACTCCTGAGTGACACAAGCCAGCAGATAGATCTGTTTCTTCATTAAGACCACCAATAATCTAGAGTCAAGGTTCTCCTGCTGAGAAAAATTCCTGCTTAATCCTCCTCAGCTCATTCTCAATCATTAATAGCTGCCCAGATAGCCTGACATGTACCCTTGTGGGTGTGTCATAGATGGGTTTCCTAAAAGCAACCCTGGCTAAAGGCCACCAAACTGTTCCTCTTCCTAAATCTCTAACACTGACATTCAATACTGAAACATTGTTCCATGGGGGTGTGCAAAATATAATTCAACCCAATAAAAAGAAAAGATACTATTGCCTGTAAGTACTAAAACTTGCAGAATATTCTAAAATAGTTTACATTTTCATGAATCAGAATGTTTATGCAGTAACAAAGGCAATGGACAAAATCCAGAAATTAAATCCCTTGGTTAGTTCTTCCATGTGATACTAATCAATCAGCTGGCTTGATACCCCACTTCCCCACTGAATTACTGAATTGTCTGATTTCTTGGCTAAGCCAATTAACTATTTGCCCGCATAGACTTACCTTCCAAATAATAAAACTCCAGAAACTATCATTTTAAGGGTTAAACTGCTAAGTGATTCAAAACATTTTGAAACAATTTCTCCCTCTGAAATGCCCTTCCTTTTTATCCTGTGGACATAGTAGCCAAAGTAAAATGCCATTTTTTTAAAAAATACAATTCTTTCACTTAATGGGGAACAAGAACTTGTAAGTATCATACCTTTGCAATTGATTTAAGAAGACAATGAAAAAACACATCAGCTTTCAGTTATTATAAAATTTGAACTACAGGGCAAATAAATTATATTTTGTTTCCAAAAACAAAATGAAAAAAATAGGTTAGAAAAATTATTTGCTTAATTACATATACACAAGTAACTACATACACAAATATATATATATATGTACTTTAAGGAATTATTCACTTATGAGAAAAAAAAATCAAGACTTCAAAAGTTAAATGTTGAGGCCAGGTGTGGTGGCTCACACCTGTAATCCCAGCACTTTGGGAAGCCGAGGTGGGTGGATCACTTCAGGTCAGGAGTTCAAGGCCAGCCTGGCCAACATGGCAAAAACCACTCTCTACTAAACATAGAAAAAAAAAAAACAAAAAACACCTGGGCATGGGGGTGTGTGCCTATAATCCCAGCTACTCGGGAGCCTGAGGCAGGAGAATCGCTTGAACCCAGGAGGCGGAGGTTTCAGTTAGCCGAGATTGCACCTCTGTACTCTAGCCTGGGCAACAGAGTGAGACTCTGACTCAAAAAACAAAAACAAAAGTTAAATGTTGAAAGCAAAAACCAGAAAATCCAAATAAGACAAAACAAGAATGAGTTACCAAAATGGGGAAATCTGATTGATTTTGCCATCTGTTTATTCCAGCCCCTTCAGACAGACCTGTCCTGCCATGAAGCTGTTACCTACATTTATATAAAAACCTGGCGGAGGATTTCTTTCACACTACCTGCTCTCTTGACGTCTGCACCTAACCTGACTTTGGTTTCCCCAGTTTATGCATTTACTCCTATTTTGAGGCTCACATTCGGCATCACGAGCTTATGCGCTCCGTTTTGGACATACTACCCAAGCCCAACCTGGCATGCCTGCTTCAGCTGTGATTCTCACACTCATCCTCTGCCCTTTGTATGGGATGATGGGTAGGGACCTCTTTGGCTGTTGACTTCCTGCCTTAGCTCCAGAGGAACTAATAGAAAGTCAGAGGGTCAGAAGTCATGCACCAACAACCAAAGGAATACAGACTCACACCTAGGGACAGTGTTTTATTTAGGAATTTGCACAATTTCTCATTTAATCATTGAACTTCTCAGGGCTGGATGTAACAGAGACACTGGGGATTAGTAGTAATGTTCATGTATTGGTGAATGCTGTGCAACTATTTTTAGAGTGGGATGACAATATAATATTGCTCAAAAGTCATAATAATGTTCATATTTTTCAAGCCTACAAGTCCTGTATTGGAAACTTATCCTAAGTAAATAAGTCAAAAGAAGAAAACAGTCCCACATACAATCATACTCTCTGCACAGCTATTTAAAATAGTAAGAAACAGAAAAAATCTAAAAGTCCAACAATAGGAAACAATTAGGCTAATTATAGTAATACAATTGGATGGAATACTGCTTAGCCATCAAAAATATAATCATCACTCATTGTAACAAGAAAAATGTATAGAAGAAAAGACTAGGCACACACACACACAAAATGAACACAAATTGTAAGATCCAGATGAGTACAGACATGTCTCAGAGATATTGCAGGTTCCGTTCCGTACCACTGCAATAAAGCAAATGTGGCAATAAATGGGGTCACACAATTTTTTTGGTTTTCCAGTGCCTATACAAGTTCTGTTTACAACATACTGTGGTTTATAATGTGTGCAATAATAGCATTCTAGCTAAATAAAAACAATGTAGATACCTTAATTTTAAAACCCTTTATTGCTAAAAAAAAATGCTAACAATCATCTGAACCTGTAGCAAGTCATCATTGTTTTGCTGATGGAAGTTCTTGCCTTGGTGGTGACAGCTCTTGATTGGTCAGGTGGTTGTTAAAGGTCGGGGTGGCTGTGGCAATTTCTTAAAATTTCTTAAAATAAGACAACAGTGAAATTTATTGCATGGATTGACTCTTCTTTTCACAAAAGATTTCTCTGTAATATGTAATGCTGTTTGATGGTATTTTATCCACAGAACTCTTTCAAAATTGGAGTCATTCTCTCAAACCCTGCTGCTGCTTTATCAACCCAATTTATGTCATATTCCAGATTCGTTGTTGTAATTTCAACAATGTTTACAACACCTTCACCAGCAGTAGATTCCAGCTCAAGAAACCACTTTATTTGTTCATTCATGAGAAGCAGCTCCTCATATGTTCAAGTTTTGTCATGAGATTGAAACAGTTCAGTCACATCTCCAGGCTCCACTTCTAATTCTAGTTCCCTTGCTATTTCCACCACTTCTGCAGTGAGTTCTTCCACTGAAGTCTTGAATCCCTCAAAGTCATCTACAAGGGTTGAAATCAACTTCTTCCAAATGCCTGTTAACACTGATAGTCTGACCTCTTCCAACAAATGATGAATGTTCTTAATGGCATCTAGAATGGGGAATCCGTTCCAGAAGGTTCTCCATTGACTTTGCCCAGAGCCATCAGAAGAATCACTCTCTATGGCAGCTATTACCTTACAATTCTTAAATCATAAGACTTGAAAGTCAAAATGCCTCCTTGATCTGTGGGCTACAGAATGGACGTTGTGTTAGCAGGCATGAAAACAACATGAATCTCCTTACACATCCCCATCATTGCTGTTGGGTAACCAGGTGCTTTGTCAATAAGCAGTAACATTTTGAAAGGAATCTTTTTTTCCAGGCAGTATGTTGCAATAGCAGGCTTAAAATATTCAGTTAACCATGCTGTGAACAGATGTGCTGTCATCCAGGCTTTGTTGTTCCATTTATAGAGCATGGGCAGAGTAGATTTAGCATAATGCTTAAAGGCCCTAGTATTTTTGGAATGGTAAATAAACATTGACTTCAACTTAAAGTCACCAGCTGCATTAGCCCCTAACAACAGAGTCAGCTGACGGGACACTGTGAAGCTTTGAAGCCAGGCACTGACTTCTCCTCTCTAGCTATTTTCATATCCCAGATGGCATCTGCTTTCAATAGAAGGCTGTTTTGTCTACATTGAAAATCTGTTGTTTAGTGCAGCCACCTTCATGAATGATCTTAGCTAGAGCTTCTGGGTAACTTGCCATAGCTTCTCCATCAGCACTTGCTGCTTCACCTTGCACTTTTATATTATGGAGATGGCTTCTTTCCTTAAGCCCTAGAAACCAGTCACTGCTAGCTTCCAACTTTTCTTCTGCAGCTTTCTCTCCTCTCTCAGCCTTCACAGAATTGAATAGAGTTAGAGCCTTTTTCTAAATTTGGCTTTGGTTTAAGGGAATGTTGTGGCTGTTTCGATCTTCTATCTAGACCACTGAAGCTTTCTCCCTATCAGCAAGAAGGCTGTTTTGCTTTCTTGTCATTCATGTGTTCACTGGAGTAGCACTTTAATTTCCTTCAAGGACTTATTCTTTGCATTCACAACTTGGCAACCTGTCACAAGAGGCCTCGCTTTCCACCTACCATGGCTTTCGACATGCCTTCCTCACTAAGCTTAATCTTTTTTAGCTTTTGATTTAAAGTGAGATATGTGTGACTCCTCCTTTCACGTGAAGACTTCGAGGCTTGTGTAGGGTTATTAATTGTCCAAATTTCAATATTGGTATGTATCAGGGAATAGAGAGGCCCGAGGAAAGTGAGAGAGATGGGGAATATCCAGTCGGCAGAGCAGTCAGAATACACACAAAATTATTAAGTTCACTGTCTTACATGGATGCAGTTTGTGGCAACACAACACAAAACAAGTACAATAGTAACATTTAAAACCACTGAACATAAATCACTGTAACAGATCTTATAATAAGCAAAAGTTTGAGATTTTGCATGAGTTACAAAAATGTGACACAGAGACATGAAGTGAGCCCATGCTGCTGGAAAAATGGCACTGGTAGAATTTCTTGATACCTGGTTGCCACAAACTTTCAATTTGAAAAATACACAGTATCTGCACAGTGCAATAAAGTGAAGCACAATACAATGAGGTAAGCCTGTACAACTAATGTGTGTGTGCATGGGTGTATATATGGTATATGTGCAGTTAATTCTCATTATCCATGAATTCTGTATTTGCAAATTGGCCTACACTGTAAAATGTATGTGTAATATCAAAACCAACACTCAAGGTTCTTCCACAGTCATTCACAACCATGCACAGAGCAACAAAAATATTTGAGTTGTCTGATATGCACATTTCCAGTGAAGGTTGAACAAGGAGATATTCTACCTTCTTGTTTCAGCTCCCATACTGCAAGGATACATCCTTTTCACTATTTAGAACCACGGTTTTTTGCATTTTTGTGCTTGTTGTTGGTGATTTTGCTATTTAAAATGGTCCCGAAACTTAGCACTAAAGTTCTGTCTAGTGTTCCTAAGAGCAAGAAGTCTGTGCTGTGCCTTATGGAGAAAATATGTGTATTAGATACACTTTATTCAGATATGAGTTATGTTCAGGCTGTTGGCCCTGAGTTCAATGTAAATGAATCAACAATATATACTGAATAAGATGTCTTTAAACAGAAATGTACATAAAACAAGGTTATGTATTGATCAGCTAATGAAGATGTTGTGACCAGGGTTTACAGGAGCCTATTCCTGTATTTCCCCTTGGAGCAGTGGTTCAGTATTTGCTAATGCAGCTAATTCAGCTAATTCAGCATAGTGACTTTATAGAAAATAACCACTGTGAATAATAAGAATAGAGTGTATGTGTATGTGTATATCTATGTCTATATCTACATATACACACAGGAAGCAAGAGAATAGTGTGTAAAAACAAATAAATCAGTAAATATTAAATCATATGGATTTATAGATGATCTAATTTCCTCTTCAAATTTCAAAAATGTTTTTTAATAACACTGCTTCCACCATGAAAACATTTACAATGGACAAAAGCCAAAGAAATTCTGCTGATTGCTAACAGAGTTCTCTAGTTGTTTGTATGGTTTTTTTGTGGGATCAGGGCCTTGCTACCTCTGTCAAACACAGAGGCCAGAAGGGCTGGTCAGCACCTGCCCTTCATGCTCATTCTCTGGAAAAGTCACCTGATCTCACAGTGTTTTAGTTGGCTCTACCAAGAAGTAAGAATAATATTAGGTCTTGCATTAATGGACACTTTAAAATCTTGTGGTAAGTTTCCCAGGGAGATACTCTGATTCTCTTAGGCCTCTAGCACTATGGTAATTCGGTGTCTACTCTAAATTGTTACTTGGTGCTGTGAATTAAATTATGTCCCCACCAAATTCCTATGTTGAAGCCCTCACTCCTCATGCAACTGCATTGCAGGCAGGGCTTTTAAGGAGGTAATAAAAGTTAAAGGCACCCGTAAATTACAGCCCTAATCCCATAGAACTGGGTGTCCTTATAAAAGAAGAAGAGACAACAGAGGTCTCTCTGCCACACAGGGACACAGCAAGAAGGTGGCCGTCTGCAAGCCAAGAAGAGAGCCCTCACCAGAACCCAACCATGCTGGCACTCTGGTCTCAGACTTCCAGCCTCCAGGGGTGTGAGAAAATACATTTCTGTGGTTTAAGCCACCCAGTTTATGGCATATGGTTATGGCAGCTGAGCTGACTCATACATTTGGACTTTCCCCTTGACCCCTGGCTTCCCACTGTTTTGAGGACAGAATTTAGGTGTGGAGTCATCATAGGCTGGCTACATCCTTCTACCAAAAGGCAGAGCTCTTGTCAGGTAGCCCTCTCAGGTATCTACCCTTCCTGGGCCAGGTAACCACTCCCTCCCCTTGTCCCTTCAGACCAAGGGGGCATAGGGTCCTACGCTATCCCTTGTGATTCCCTAAAACCTATCTACACCTTTATCAATAGCCCTTTTATTCAAATCTGTTTCTATCACACAATTTCAGTGTGAATATCACACATATTTCCTACCAAGACCCTGACAGGCAGAATCTAACAAAATGTGGGAGTTGCTAAAAAGATTACTTTGAAAATACGATAATTCCAAATATTAATATTGTTGCACTGATAAACAGACTGAGACCTAAGAACTCTTAGTTCACTGGTAATAATGTCACATCCTTAGGGTCACCCAAGTCAGTGCAAGTGGGATCAGCACAGGACAGCGGCTGCTGCACTGCCTGTGCAACTTGACTTGTGATGACAAATAACGCCAATGTGATGGCAAAAGTGAGACCCCCTTTAGTCTGCCTAGAGCAAAACCTATTAATATTACATTTTTCTTCCAATACTCTATGAATCAGAACTTCTGTAATCTCTGATTCCATTTCTGTTTTTGCCACATCTTTTTCTCCATCTTGGTTCCATTTGCTGAAAAGTCTCCATTGTTCTAGGGGTCAGGAAAAAGGGGCAGGGGGAGTGCTTGTTTAGAAGTGATTGCCTAGCAACCCATCTTCCTTATTCCAAGGACAGAGGCTATTTGCATTTTGGGAAAGAGGGGGGACAAAAAGCTCCACTTCTCATGAGTCCCGGGGGTGAGAATGTCTTGCTGTCCACTCCTCAAAGGAACCTTCCTTCCTCTGAGAACTGCCCCTGGGTGGCCATTCTTTGCCTGCAGCAGCTTGTGTGTGCTCCCCCGGGGGAGGGTGCCGCCTTCCAAGGTGCTCCCAGAGCCGCCGAGGGCAATGAGTGTCTCCTGGCACTGCCAAGCTGCAGCCCCGGGCGGCACCAGGACAGGGCTCAGAACATCCTGATCTCATTCAAGTGGGCATTTCTTTCCCACACTGTTCGTTCCTTTTGCAGCTTTCTGTCCTGGAAATATGCCACACCCAGGGGATATCCAGGCCTGCTCCCCTTAACTCCCAAACAGCCGGCGACTTCCTTGAGGCTGCTTAGGGAAAGCTGACGCCAGCAGGGATAAGGCAAGGGGAGGAGACATGCACCACCACTTGGAAGTTCTAAGGGGACCTACAAAGGTGGAAACCAAGGGTGGAAACCAAGAGGTTCTCCACATCATTTGAGGATATGAACTAGGTTGGTACTTGGGAAAATCACTATTTCAAACTGGAGAACAGCCCATTCTCCATGCTGCTCAGCCTCCATGTTGGACAAATAAAGGATGTTTCTCTTATAAGTGAGATGTGGAGAGGAATTCAATCTGAGTCCTACTTCTTTTATGCCTTAAAAAGGTAAAGAAAACTCTTGTGCTATCTGGCTCCAAGTTACACAAGAGCTTTAACCTTCTGCAGCTCTAAATTACCATCTATAAAACTGAGATCTATAAAAATTACATTGACAATGGTTGGCAATGTTTGACTTACTTCGCACACCACCAAGTAGCACAAGGCACGCATCCTTGGGTGTATTATTTAATAAAAACCATGTAACGATTGGTTCATTTGCCACCTTATCAAGTTAGGGTATTTGTTACGAGGAGAGGCCCTGGCTCTACATAGGTAATATTAGTCTATAATCTGATAGCAGATATGCGTGGGGTTCAGACACTGTTATCAGGTTTTATGTACTTTCTCATTTCTTGTCATTTTGTGTATTTCCATACACACAAACATCCAGAACAAAAAGCAAACCATGAAAGTCTGCATGTGGCTAACAAATAAACTTCTTCTCTAATATGGGGATATTGCTTTAAGAGAAAAGACAGAAAAAGATAGTATCATCTAATCCTCTTACCTGTAAGGCCAGCAGATAAAATGCATCTTCTGAATGATTCATGGGGGTTAGACATAAACAGTGGACAAAGAAATAAACTTTAAAAAATACCATTTAGCAAAACTGTACATTCTGTAGGAGAAACTGTATCTTTGTTTTTTTAATTTTTTTCCCTGGTTTTGTAAATTCTCTAAGAATTGATCTTAAAATATTGTGAAGACAATATTTTGGTTTAATTCAGTGAACCTGAGTCTTGAGATTAGACTTTTAGAGCTGAAAGGACTTTAGAAATCATCTGATCTGACGAACACCGTCCTCATTTCACAACTGAGTCCCAGACACAAAGGCCCAGGGAGGGTTAGTATGCTCAGATCACGTACAGATCACATGGGTGGCACTTAGTGCACAGAAATCAGCACACTTTGGATTTATGTAACCACAGGTGGTTGATCTTATGAATAACAGGAGTACTATGTTTGTCAGCAGGTCAACCTTGTGTTTTATTTGAAAGGGTTTTGAGGTCTGTTTTTGAGAATGAGGAACCTGTGCAAGGGGCTGAAACAGGCTGCCATATTCCTGTTCATTTCATACTCATTACAGTAGGAGTATTTGAGGACACACTAGGTGTTCTGGTACTGAATGAACAACTAGGGAAGACTGCTATGGCCAAGTGTGGCCTTGGGTGAATGTTCTCTCTGTGGCAAAGTTGGTGAGTTCTGCTGAGGGCTTGGAGAATAGTGAAGCAGTCATCTGGTAAAAAGTTGAATCAAATGTTCTCTGGGTTTCTCTGATCTGCTTACCATTTCCCCCTTTTTCTCTTAACTACTGCCACTTAATTATTCACAGTGAGTTGTGCTTCAAAGCTGTGAACATTTGAACATTCTCTTCTCTGTGACATGGAGAAGCTGTTGGCCATGGTCCTTAAGCTATTTAAATACTTATGTCATAAATATAATGAGATACCAAGACTTTTTTAGAGTAGTCCATGCACATATAATCAATGTCTTTGAAAGCTCAGATGAAGTTTGGCAAGTTTGAAAGAAGGAAGGAAAGCATGGAAAGAAGGCTCAATGGAGAGCGTAGGGAGAGCTGAAACCATAGTTAATTCTGGAAGCAGAGTGTTTCATAAATGTTTCCCTGTGCACAGAGGACCTAGATCTGCTCATACTGGTTTTTGGGGGCTGAAATAAATGTATAGAAATAAGAATATGATTGCTTATTTTAATTGTCTGGATAAAAGCAATGGAATCTTTGAGTTATAAGGATCTTTAGGACTTAATCTAAATTTCATATAATCTTAAGACACCATCTTCAAAACTAATGAAAATAAAAATGCATGTATTACTAGGAATTCATTTCTAAAACTTCAAGTTGGTAATATTTATACATTATAGAGCTAAACCCCAAAAACACATCAAAGTTTTTCCATTGTCTAATATGTTAAAATTGTGTATATAACACATTTGAGCATGTCAGTTTTCATTAGTTTTTATTGGTTACAGCATATTTCATATTAGTAGTTACATTAATGGTTATAGTACACATAAAGAGATGAAATTGAAATCAACTGTTTACAAAACCAGTCACTGAAGCCCCTTCATAAACTCACTGGGTTCCATAGAACACAATTTTTAAAACACTGGAGCCCTTTCTGCAGCATAATGGAAGATGGAAAACCTACACTTGGACACTTTCCTCCAGTGACAAGGAACTCATCTTTTGGCAAGGCAGCCCTGATACATCACAGCTCTCGTTCTTAGTTCCTCTTTACATTGTGCCAAATCTGCCTCATTGAAACTTCTATGTAACAGACACAGCTCTGGCCTCTGGAACCTCTATCGTCATCTATGTAGCAGAAGGTAGCTAGTATGTGCACATTTAGGTCTTCCTTTTTCTCACCCAAATGTCCCCAGCTCTCCCACCTCTCCCACCTTGGTGTTGTTCAACTATTTGGCTACCCCCCTATGAATGTTTTCATGCCTGTTAGAGGCGATCTTGAAATACAGATGAATTAAAATCACTTTAAACTTAATTTAATGCACCCAACTGAATCCTTGGTCTCCTTCCAGACCATTCCAAAACCAGGTCATAGAATGACACCAACTGTCCAGTTATTCTGGTCAGAAATCTATCTCACATCCTTGATATCTTCCTCTTCGTTTCCCTTTCCATACCCAATCCACCTCCAGGTCCTGCAACTTTGCCTCCTGAATAGCTTATAAGCCTTTTCACTTTGCTCTGAATCCATGCCCACCAAACCGTCATCTCCCCACTGAGCTTCTGTAAGAGCCCCTTAGTCCATCTGCTTACTCTGGCTCCCAGAGTTGCACAGCCCTACCTCCTTCTGAGAGCTCTTAGTGGCATCTCATTGCTTTTATGATCATGAAAAATCCTCAGCATGGCTGGCAAGGTCCTTTCTGCTTCTACAGCTGGGTTTTGCCCCTTGGGCTCCATGTCCAGCACACTGGCCATCTGCCGTCTCCTTCACCATGCTCTGCTTCTCTTGCCACAGGGCCTTCCTGCTCATTGTTTCCTCTGCCCAGAGGGGACGTTCCTCACTTCTTGGTGTAGTTAATCCAATTTGCAGGACTCAGCTCAAAGATGCCCTCCTCAGTCTTCCCAGAGTAGAGGAATCTAACCAGGTTAGATTCCCTTATTATAGGTTCTCATAGCCCTCAGAATGTTTGTTCCATGCCACTTATGACAAGTCTTGTTCAATATGTGTTTGTGGAATTATTTGACAAATGTCTGGCTCTTTAGGGGGATCATTAGGTCCAGGAAGCTAAGATGTGTCTATTTTTGCTCACTTTTTCCCCCTAATGCCCAGTGCCTAGTAGGTAAGCTGCTCATGCTCAGCAATATTTGTTAAATGAATTAGCTACGTAATTCCTATTTTGATTCTTTCTGTTCCATCAAGAAGAATGACCTGAATTCTAGAAGTGATGTAACAAATATGGTTAAATTGCTACTTAAATGGAAACTGTTTTAAATGAATCTCTGTCTTCAAGCATAGCTAAACACTGTCCCAGCCTGCTCCTTTTGACAATGTAAGTGTGGCACTCACTCAGACAGAAGGAACAAGAAAAAAGTAAAAGTGGAGATGATGAAGGAGATGAGCAAAGACTGATATAATTTCCAAGAGGGAAAAAGTAGGATTCCAGAAACAACTGATCACTAAACGTGACCTTTGTTCCAGGCTAGATTTTGACATAAACTATTTAAGGGTTGTTTGAAAGCACTTAGAAAATGTAGTGATGACCAGAAGCAAGTATAGGCTCTTTAAGATGAAATCATACCAAATGATCATCCAAAAGTAAGTGAAGTTGCTGGATAGGATGGGGGATTGCCTTGGACATGAAGTCTATTGATTTCAGCAAGGCTCTTGGGCAAAGTTCCTTGCAATATCCTTGAGAGGTGGAGTAATGTGGGCTGAACTCACAGCTAACCAAACACCAGTGTGTGCATGCCCTCTTAACACTGCCCTGCCCAGTGCTGACTCACACTAATGCTCTTTATTTCTGAGATATTCTCTTTCTGTATGCATAGATAGTTACAATAATGACAGCTGACACATAAAGTGTCCGCTATGAGCTAGGCACTATTTAAGGTGCACTTAATCCTTACCACATCTCTTTAAGAAGGTATTTTGATTATTATTGCCATTTTTTTATTTTTTATTATTTTTATTTATTTTTTATTTTTTTGGAGACAGAGTCTCACTCTGTCCCCCAGGCTGGAGTGCAGTGGTGTGATCTCAGTTCACAGCAACCTCCTCATGCCTCAGCCTCCCAAGTAGCTGGGATTACAGGCGCCCATCACCACACCTGGCTAGTTTTTGTATTTTTAGTAGAGAAGGGGTTTCGCCATGTTGACCAGGCTGGTCTCAAACTCCTGACCACAGGTGATCCGTCCACCTTGGCCTTCCAAAGTCCCCTCCTTGGGATTACAGGCATGAGCCACCACGCCTGGCCCTATTATTGCCATTTAAAACTTGAAGAAATAGTGTTGAGAGGTTAAGTCACTTGTTCAAGATCACAAAAATAGTAAGAGGTGGAGCTGGAATTTGAACCCAGAAAATCTGGCTCCAGAGACTATGCTGTTTATGCAGTTCTCCTACCCTCATCTCCCTGCTTCCAATGTTCTAGAATGCTCTTAGCCAGCAGAACTTTATTGTATTATACATGTCTAATGAGCATCCATGCACTGGTTTACAATGCTGTAAAGGAAGTGTTCTTTACCTGTAATGCACAGATCCTAAAGGGATCCATGGATAGAATTCATAGGGTTCTGTCAACTTGAATTGCATCTCATTTTCATGAACCTTTAACAAAAATTTAGCATCTCTTAGGATGGGCAGAATCTGTGAAGTTGTCACCCATAGAAATCAGATATTTTCATGCCACATTATTATTGTTACAGATTATCTCAAAACATCATTTATGATCATCACTTTGAAATTTTAATAGCTATTAGACCGCCAAAAGATCTCATTATTTAATGTTTTAACAAAAACACATGTTACTATGTCACCCTTTTAACATTTTATAACTATGCTGAATGCAACGCTGTTCTTTTGTAATGCTGTATATTTTATTTTTTTGAATGCAAAACATTATTTGGTGCAGGAGTGGATAGGCTTCCCCAGACTGCTAAAGGGCAGAGCCCTATCCTGAGCTATGCAAATTGAGCTTTTCCTGCAATGTGTGTGGCTTACGCCACAAAACTTTTCCTTTAGGACAAGTGTTTCATGCTCAGGCAAATACATATGACTCAGAATGGCTGACAAAAGGTAAGCGAGTGATCGTTCTGGACCAACTCCAAAGACATAAAGGAAGCACATGACATAGAGTATTAAAATATGCTTTTAGTGGTGGTGGCTACAGTTGCCTTTAGGGATAGCGTGGAAAAAACAGAGTACAGGACAGCAGCCAGTTAGGAATCTGGGGAAGTCTTTTGACCTTGCCAAAGACCTCATAAACACCATTCTAGCCTGGGAGGGTTGACCAACAATACATGAAGTGTGGCTGCACTGGTAGAAAGTGTTTTATTAATTCAGGAGACATGAAGAAAAGGAAAATGTGACGTCAATGTATCATATATGCCCCCACAGCAACACCTTGGGCCCATGCCAAAAAGACCCAAGACAGCGTTCACAATCTTTGGAACCCATCTTTGGATTCAAGGATGTGTTTACTCAATAGAGCATCCTTTCAAACATGCTAGGTGTAGCACAGTATATGCCACAGGACTCTGCTCTGTCCCCGTTCCCCAATGGCAACAAAAGAATAAATAATACTTTACATATATATGTATACTTCACAATTTTCTTGGTGGCATCATGACAGCACTCGTAGCAGGCAGAACCGAATTCTTTACCATTTTACTAAGATGAGAAGTAAGGTTCCGAGAAGTTAAATGAGTTATTCAAAGCCACACACTGCACACATATTGAAGGTGAGAATAAATCCAAGTCTGCTGTCTGCCTGCCTATGTTCCTTGGCATATTAGTCAGGTTCAGGAATGACTCAAAGCTGGAGAGCTGGTAGGCTGGACAAAAGACCCAGATTCCCTCCTTAAAATAAAGGGACAGACTGACTACTTCAGAAGCCCCTTCCCAATCTAAAAAGCCATGGTTCTGAAATTTGGAGTATCCCTTTTCTTCTTCCAACCAACACAGCTTTAGAACTTTGCTCTGCACAGTGGGCCACTGTCCTAGACAGATCTTTTATGATTACAAAGGGCAGAGCTCTGAGAATACACCAGGCGACCCTTGTCCATCTCTCAGGGAGAAGACTAGAGGAGCCAGAGTTGTGCTGAGGGCACAGAGAAGCTTTCAGAGTGGGAAGAGCATGGAGTTTTTGTTTGAGAATAGGAGCTCAGATGCCAGTCTGCCAGAGGCATAAGGGAGGGCACTTCAGGAAAGTGATTTCACATCCCTGAATATTATTTTTCTCATCAGTAAATTGGAAGATGGCTGAGAGGGTTACATGCCAAGCTGAGACATAAAAGGAGGGCAGGTATGTCAGTCTTCCTTACAAGACCCCACATCAGCCCTCTAAGACATTAACAGGAGTCTTCTAAGGTCGTTGTTCCTACAATGAAGTCTAATGAGTTTTCCAGAAAGAAATTCACTACTTGCCCTAAGACAGCTGGGAAGAACTTAAGCCCCTGTGGTAGCTGCAGAAAAAAGCCATACTGAGGTTGGACATCACTCACCCTGCAATTTCTCCTTTGAGTGGATGTTCCCTCCACGCCCTTAAACCCGGGCATCAATCTCTCCATACCTTTCCAAAACTCAGGAAGATTTCTGTGCTGCACACAAAGGCGAGGCATGAGCCTCAAATCCTCCCCAGCTTCCGCTGCAGTATCTCTGTCATCAGCAACATGTGAATGAACCAAATTATCTCCAGGGCTGAGGGCGTGGGCCACATAGCTGGGCTCCGCCGTCAAAGGAGCCCAGCGTCATGTTCTCCACCCCCTTATGAGAAGGCTGGTGCTGTCGTAAGGCTGTGAGGGAGGAAGCCAGCCTGGAAATGCCATGTAGGGAAGAAACTGTTCCATTTCAGTGTTCAGATTCTAAAATAGCTGCTAATAAAATGCCTTCATACTGTGACACTTCAGTACAGACACCCACAAGGATACCTTGACAAGCTGTTTGACTCTCCACAAGCCTTTTCTTGTATTTCCTGCGTAGGGCCTCCACCAGTCACCCACGCAGATATACAACCATGCAGTGACAGAGAAGGCCAGCAGGGGTCTGCCTAGACCACCAGCCTGGGGGCCCCAGCTCCTTGTGGAGAGGGGTTGCGGGGCGGGGGCGGCGGTGTGCTCTGGGTTGGCATGGTCAGGAGCACGGTGTATCACTTTCCACCTGCTGCTTGCTCTGTCTGTCTCGTGATCCTCATGATGTCTTTGACAACACTTACCTAGAGAATGAGTCAAGCTCACTTCCCAGGATGAGAGAAGAGAGCCTCAAGTAGCACTTCATTTACTAACTGATACCATAAGAAATAGTTCTTGGGTTCATTCGGAAATGTCATGGTTCAATGAACCTAAGCTCTGATGTTCAAGAGAGTAGGATATGACTGTGCACTAGTGATTAAAATTCAGAGGGTCTTTCCCATCAGAAGTCCTAAAACTCCATTAATTATGGTAATACCATCTCTATCAGGAAAGCCAAGGGTCATGGTTGAGACAATTTTTCACAGCAACTATTCTCCTTTAGAAGCTTGATAACTAAGACCTTTTGTAAAGTTACCATTTGAATCTCAGCATAGAGGAGACCGTGTTATATCCTTGTCTACTTTCTGTAAGTCTACCTGAGCAGTGCCTATATAATAGCTCTACACTGGCTGGGCGCAGTGGCTTACACCTGTAATCCCAGCATTTGGGAGGCTGGGGGGGGGGGGTGCAGATCACAAGGCCAGGAGTTCGAGACCAGCCTGGCCAGCATAGTGAAACCCCGTCTCTACTAAAAATACAAAAATTTAGCCCAGTGTGGCGGCAGGTGCCTGTAATCCCAGCTACTCGGGAGGCTGAGGCGGGAGAATCACTTGAACCCGGGAGGTGGAGGTTGCAGTGAACTGATATTGTGCCATTACACTCCAGCTTGGGTGGCAGAATAAGACTCCATCTCAAAACAAAACAAAACAACACAAAACAAAAAACATAGCTCTACACTTGGCTGGACATCAGACTCACCTAAGAAGCTTGTGAAGAATATAAATTCCCAAATCTCATCGCTTTCAAGATGCTGAATCAGTATATGTAAAGTGAAGTCCAAAAATCAATATTATGCAAAAGACACTCTGGGGTATTCAGATGTGTGACCAAGCTTAGGAGCCCATGCAGTGGCAAGTTCTATAGTACTAGGTAAGATCATACTTCCATGCCTCCATCAGCATAAAAAGAATTTCAGACGTTTTCTCTTAGTTGGACATCACAAGCTATTTTATGTTTGATAATTCTCTTCATGGAGTCAAATTTAAACTAGCTGTACCTGGTAAGCAGAATTCCTCAGGCAACATGACTGTGCTAAGTTCTTATGGTCACCAATAGGATGATCAACAGGGAAAGCCACTGCAGCTCTGCAGAAAGAGAAACCCTCGTGTTTTTCACGTCCCCATAGGTATCCAATATTAGGCTACATTGATGTAACACTATCTTGGAGTTTTCTAGTCTCTCATACATAGACAAATAGACTAGGTAGAAATTTGAAATACTGACCAGAGGACAGAATTTTAAGAGATTGATATGGAGAGTTGAAAGATGAAGTCAAATCATGCTTGGACTCAGGAGTGATTTTCATCCTGAAGACCCACTACTTTGAAGAGCATCTTCATTTTGAAAGACTTACAAGAAGAATATTATAGACTCTTTCTTGGAAGCTCCTTTTAGGCAATTGTCATGATCTGTAAGAACTTAGGAAGTGCCTAGCATTCTGTGAGGCATGTGGAGTTCAAAATTAGAACTTCCACATCCTCCCAAAAAGTACTTGTTAACAGGTCATCTAATTGTATTTATAACATCCATCACAGGCAATAGTCTTTGTGGTTAACAACATCTCTACCTGCTATTTATCCTTTAAGGCCCACCTCAAATTCTGTTTCTTTCACAGAATTTTCCAGATGTCATCCCACATCTCCCCCCAAATCAGTTTATCTCTGTTCTCCATAACATGTATCGCACTGCCTAGTATCAGAGTGATTCATTTATGTCTCTTCTCCCCAGGACATGTGTGGTTTTCTTTGGGGAAACGAACACATCTTACTTGGTATTTATATATTAAAGAGGCATGGTTAAGAACTATGTCTGCAAAACTATCTTGGATTAATTCAGCCATTTCATCCACCCAAGGTGTTTGACCCCGACCATAGGCAAAGACTGTGGGAGAATGCGAAAAGCGGGGAGCATTACTAATATTCTGCCTACACATATCTTTTTTCAAAGCCTTCTTGAACCAATTCACATTTTTAGCCCAGGGAATCTCTCAAAGGTAGCAAGTAGGCTAAGATAATTTCCTCTTGCTCAATACTCACTGGAGATGGAGAATACTCTCCTACTTAAGTAATAATTCTGTGTAGGCAGGGAAACTTTAATTGTAGAAAAAGTATTATGTAAATGTAAGTTATTTAATTAAAAAGGAAAAAAACCTTTACAGGAAGTAACTGTCTTAAAGCGACGAGAGAACTTGTTTGCCATGCTGCAGCTTGTAAGCGGTTCACTGGTAGATTTTCGAAATGATATATTCATTATCAAGAGAAATGATAACCATCTTCTGCTTTTAGGCAAGATGGAGCAACAATCAAAAAATGGCTTCATATGTGAAAAACTTGTTTTCACACTAGACAACAGGCAATAAAGGACAGTGAGTGATCTGAGAGATGAGAAACAAACATTGTGAGATTAATTCATTGAGAGAGACAGAGTGGGGAGTCCAGGAGTCCAGCAAGCTCCCTAAGTTGGGGAGATGGAGCTGAGAGTCTGGGGAGATCAAAGTGGCTAGCGTTGAAAGGACAGAATGCCAGAGAAGAGAGAGCTGCACATAGAAAGAACTCTGAAGATCTGCAGAGGATGCCCGTTGAATACCCAGCTGAGTTCTGATCAGTGCGTGCATGTGAGGATACTATTCATGGCCGAAGGAAGAACTTACCAAACGATCTGAGAAAACTGTCCAGTGCTCACACAGGGTGAGAAATAAGGCTGGTTCCTATGAAGCAGGGTGAGGACCTCAGGATTCATGGGGCATTGGGCAGAGTACACAGGAGGATCTTGCCTCAATAGCGGGAAATAAGCCCTAAAGTAAGCATTGCTGTGGTCTTGACCAGTAAATCTTAACAGTAACACACAACAGGATCAAACTGTTCCTATGCAATATAAATGCATTCCATAACAAAGCTCAGAAATATTTATAGGAATACAAAAACATCCAGCATCCAACAAGGTGAAATTCACAACATCTGGCTTCCAACTTAAAACTACCAGGCATGCAAAGGAGCAGAAAATATGACCCACAATGAGGAGAAAACTTAACCTCAACAGAACCTGGTTAAGGATAGACACAGATGTTAGAATTACAGACAAATACATTGAAATATTTATTATGACAATATTCTATATGCTTAAAAAGTTAACTAGAGACATGGTAGATATAAGAAAAGGCCCATATTGAACTTCCAGAAATGAAAACTGCAAAGTGTGAAATGGAGACTATACTGGATGAGAATAATGGCAAATTAGACATTGCAGGAGAAAAAAATTACTGAACTTGGTGACATAATAACAAAAACTATCCAAAATGAAACACACAGAAAAAAACAGAATTCAAAAACATGGAAACAGCTCAGTGAGCCATGAGACAGTGTCAAGTGGCTTATTATAACTGAAATTGGAGTCCATAGGGGGTTGGTGGGAAAAGCAGAATTAATATTTGAGCAAATAATAGCCAAAAACTTCTGAACTGATGAAAACTATAAACCCACAAATTGAAGAAATCCAGTGAGTCCAAGCACAATAAATAGAAATACAACAATACCAAGGCATATCACAATCAAATTGCCCAAGACCAGTAATAAAGAGAAAATCTTAAAAGCAGCCAGAGCAAAAAGAAGCATTAACACAGAAGAACAAGCAATTATTTTGTATCGCTTTGATTTGTAGTTCTCAACTTTTAAAGGCAGGGGCTCATTGCAAATAAAGAAACAGATGCTATCATGGTGCGTAAGGTCAATGTGACAGATAATTTTCTTTGATGACCCCAAAGCCATTTGCTTCCTTTTTCTCTGTAGCAGAATTGCAGTTTTGTCTAGGTCTTTCGTAACAAGTCATTGATCTCTGGAGAGTGAGCTCAGCCCTTAGTCTTGACCCACCTCTGGCCAATGAGGTATAAGAAGAAGTCTTTGCAGAGAGGATGTTCTAGGAAAGATTTATGCCCTGATGGAAAAATGTGTGCAAGAAAAAACAATCTGCTCTATGCAGCAACCTGGCCTTCCTCCTCGGACTGCAGTTTTAATGTTTGGAGTTGCTGCAGCCATCTTGCAGCCAGGAGGGAAAGACCAAGGACATCTCCAGTGCCAATCCACAGCTCTGACACTGGAAAGCCTCTGAACCAATCAGAAATTGCCCGCTTCTGAACTTCCTTTCACTTGAGTAAAACAACCCCTTAACTGCTTAGCCACCTTTAGTAGCATATTGCTTCCTTGGGCTAAACACATTCCTAACTGATATGATTATAAGGTTAGAAAAGGAAATCAGAGACTTGAATATTTGTCTTCAGGACTGGATGCTCTTCCCTCTGTACCCCAGCTAACTCTTTGTTGCCAGCTTACTTTTACAAGTGGCTCTGGTCTGAGTGAGGCAAAAGCATAGAACATCACAGGCACGAGAAAGCGGAGACCCAACTGTTTCAAAACTGGAGGAGGAGAGACCTCTCAGGATCTTGAGGCATCAGAGTCCTTCTGCCCCATCCAAGCCAATGGGCAATGCCCACTTTTCCCTACCGTCATTCCCAGTGCACCTGGAAGCATACCGAATTTCTGAATCTAGCACTTCTATGTATAAAGTATAGGGGCTAGTGATTTCAAGAAAAAGAGACTCAGAAGACCAAAAAAAAGGGGACAGATGGATTTACCCATCTACTGCTAGCATTCTTCACCAGTTGGGTGAAGGATGGGACTAAGAACTGGAATAACGTATCTCCATGCTGGTTTCCAAAACTTTCTATAGCCTTTGTTAAAAGATCACAAGGCATAGCAATAGATTAAAGGCTCTGAGGTGTTCTGCAGCAAGGAAAGAGATTGCTTACCTTATGATTACAAGATCACTTTTTTTGAAGCACACCCACTGACAGCTGATGGCTGAGAGACCCTGCTCTAGGCAAATCAAGTAAGTACAGAGGTGAAGATGTTGGGATCTGTTTGGCGGATCTATTTCATAGACCATATGACATATCACAATGCAATCTAATATGTCATTTTCCAGTGTAGAAACTCTCAGTGGCTCCACATTGCCAAAAGGATCAAGTCCAAAGTCTTTGGCATGGCAAAGACCCCTGTGAAATGTGATAATAGCCTCAAGAGCTTATTTTGATGGCCTCAGAAGAATAGCAAAGAAGATCCCACTCCTGGATCACATACTGTGATGTTTACATTGACATCTCTCCTTATATCCTACTTTCTGTCTTCCTCTCTATCCTGGCCTAGGGCCTACTTGCAAATGGAACAATTTGGGGCCTATATCTTAAATAGCAGCTCAAACGTTGTGTCCCTGAGAACCCTACTCTGAGTTTCCAAAGTAGGCTGGAGGCTTCCTCTTTTGGGTTCCCATTTTGTATCTACATTACAGCATTTATCACATTGTATTAAAATGTCTGGGAACTCCTCAAAGTAGAGCCTAGGTGCCTTTCTTTAAAAGTCTGGATGCTTTTTGCATCTACTATTGCATCTAGCACATAGTAGTTGTTTCATAAATATGTACTGAGAAAATGAATGAATGAGAGGACTCTCATGCTCACCCTGTGGCAACTCCAAAGCATATGTAAAAGGTTCTTAGGAAGGCCTGAATACAAATTTAACCAATTTAGAACCTTGAAACACTTTATGCAAGTCCAGTTTAATACAGAAATAGTCTGAACTCAATAGACTTCTCCCTGGCAGACGGGTTCCTCTGAACTGTGCTCTAAGTGTTGTAAGAAGCATTCATTGAAGATGATTTCATAAAATAAACAACTCTTCTGGTTTTAAGTACACTTTAATCAAAAGAGCCCAAATAGAAAGATCTATAATTGTTCATGTGAAAGCTAAGAATTATTGTCTAAGTATTATGTAGTGGTGAGAAAAATGAGAAAATGATCCATGCAAATGAGAGTCAATGACACAGAGGACATCCCTCTTTTAGGAAGGAACTGATTCGCCCCTTAAATTGAACATTGTGCCTGGTTTCAAAGGTTCTAGACATAGTTTACAGGAGGAAGCTTTCTTATTATGGTCATAAATACTTCCCTGGGCTCTTCACTGCAAAGAAAATGTTGTCTGAGATAGGGATGGTCCTATATTCCTAGCTTTACTTCCTGAAGTCAACACTCCTAGCTTCAAAGCCAGACCCAGATACAAATCTGAGTACCTTCTTTATTCACCTGCAGGGCTACAAAGGCACACACAAAAAGTGGGAGTCCTGGTGGGAGTCCTGTTCAACAATCACGTACTGACCACCTCATATGCACCATGCACTGTGCCAGCTTCTGCAGAAACAAAGATGTGTAACACTTATCTTCTATCTGCTCTCATATTAATGAGAGACATAAATATGAGCCAGTTTCCTTGATGCAAGGTACTCTATGCTGTGATGCCTCTTTGTATGGAGTATAGAGAAATCACATATTTATGAGCAATTATTCTGCTAAGAGGAAGTCAGGAGGAGGTGAAACTGAAACCTCCTCTTATGCTGCTCCTCATAGAGGGAATGGTTTTAGTACATGACAAAACAAGACGGTAAAAACATCTGTGGAATGAGTCTATCTTTCTATTAGTCAATCAGTCAGTCAATCAATCAATCTATCCATCCATCCATCCATCCATCTACCTACCTATCTTGAAATATTCACATTACATAAAAATATTTCTTAAAAATAAACATATTCTTTTTAAAGACCAAGGAATGATGGTTAACTCTTGATTATTTCTTACATTCTTGGCCAGTTCTTAAATTATCTAAACCTTCTCCCTTCTGTGGCTCAGGACTATATTTTCCAGTTCATCAACCCTTGGAAACCTCTAAGGTGAGTAGGGTAAGGTGGAAGGTGCTAAAGTTCACATCTGTTCATCTGGCCACTTGCTATATTAGCTGGTCTTGGTACCACACATCTTCCTTTCTCTTCCCAGTTGATAAACGAGGAGTGGGCATCTAATGATGACTTCCTGGAATTTGTTGCTGACATCTCTTTAACACTTTAGGGTTCTGCCCTGGCCTTGCTCAGCCAAGTTATATTCATTTGTTTCTGTAAATGTCTACTATAAATCACTTTGCTTATTCTTCTTCCTTTTCTTTTCTTAAGTGGAAGATAAATTAAAGGACGGGGTTTCTTACCACTCCAACATAAAGCTGAAGCCCACGGGAGAACAAGATTTAACAGCTAGGATTTCAGATAGTTGGGGCCCTCCACTCTTCAACAGATCACATACATTTTAAGCATATGTTAAAACCAAACAGTGCAAACCACCCAAAGGGCACATTACAAAAATTTCAATGGTCTCAATGCGGCACAGTCATGACCAAGTAGAGTGAGACCCTAGGTCTCCAACAGGCAGAATGTGACCCAAATCTGGTTCAGATGTTTCCTAAATGTCAGGTTTTGCCAGTGGAGGAAAGAAACCAAAAAACAAAAGACTGGTACTGCAGAGCTGCTAATTAAAACAATTCAGACAACATAAATGCTAGAGTAATTTTGGACCCGCCATGTCAGGCTGGTTTCAATGCAAATGTAGTGTTCCGCTTTTTCCCTTCATTGGGAAGGTATAATTAGCTCAGCTGCAACAGGGTGGACGCCTGGAGGCAGCCATTTCCTGGTGCTACCAGCTCCCCCGTAATGAAAGAACAGCTGCCACCCACCCCTCCTGCCATGAATTGCACAGAGGCATGGCTATCTTTTGAGGCTGCTTATAAGCCACCATGAGCGGAAGGCTTGGACGTCTAGTAGGAATGGTTCTTGCTTAAAGATAAGGAACATTTTACGCAATTCAGTTGACTCCATGCCCAATCACAATTCTTCCACATAAGATAGCCCTGATCAGAAAACAAAACCAAAACCAAAACCAAACAAAGAAAACCACACACAACTGTCTCCCGTTACTGAGATGGAAAGAATTTTGTTTTTTTATTTATTTATTTATTTTTTTTTTTTTTGAGACGGAGTCTCGCTCTGTCGCCCAGTCTGGAGTGCAGTGGCGCTATCTCACCTCACTGCAAGCTCCGCCTCCCGGGTTCACGCCATTCTCCTGCCTCAGCCTCTCCGAGTAGCTGGGACTACAGGTGCCTGCCACCATGCCCGGCTAATTTTTTTTTTTTTGTATTTTTAGTAGAGACGGGGTTTCACTGTGGTTTCACTGTCGTCTCGATCTCCTGACCTCGTGATCTACCCGCCTCGGCCTCCCAAAGTGCTGGGATTACAAGCGTGAGCCACCGCGCCCGGCCGGAAAGAATTTTTAACATTGGTGACGACAGCTCACATCAGCTAAAGTAGCTTCTCACCTTGGAGTTCAATGCAGAGTGTCGAAGAGGATAGGGATAAAATAATGAAAAAAATTTTTTTTTAAATTACTAAGGTGCCAGCAAATGAGAAACCTGAACTGTAAGGAGAACACATTACCCCAGCTATGGTGATAGAGAAGTTGAAGAGACACCGTGGAGGGGATGGGTTTGAGGTTAAGCTTTTAAGTGACCCAGTAGGTGGATGACTGATGTAAAAGCAAGAGTGCTCTGGGACTTAGCCACCACAGGAGGCACTGGAGTTCTCCTGTAAAACAGATCAACAGCTTCTGCTTGTCCCTTTGACAAACTCAACAGAATGGGCCCCATCGATACGTCAACAAGCAAACATCTCCCAAGAACCAGTTCTATGATGGCAAATATTCACTTTCATGAAACGAAAAGGTGAACCATCATTATGACATTTTAGAGAAGGCAAAATAAAGTGTCATTTCCTTGTTTCCCAGGGCTGCTAGCAAATTGTCAGGTTTTGCATCCATTGTTCACTTCCCTACCCAGTCCTGCCCATTCCCATCTGCAACAGAGGCCATTGCTAGGCTGGTTCTTTTCCCTCATCTTGAATGGGAAAACCAAACAAAAACTAACCCTGCAACTGCAACTGAGTAGTGACCACGGGGGTGAAATTAACACGGCATCTGGAGCACGTTTCTTAGTGACTCAGCCAGTTCCAAGATCACGTAACAAATAAAGGAACTGGGAATCGTTATTCTTCCGATCATTTCAGAAGAAAGTACTTCAGAATATTGTCACCTAAGTGGAGGATTTTCTTTTTAACAAATATTAAAATATGGTAGACGGCAAAGTCCAGTGTTTTTACAATGTGTAAATAAATGACCAAGATTAATTTCTTATGTTCATAATGATGGTCACTGTTTTGCTATTATTTTCCTTTTCATGCTTTTTTTATTCTTTTTTGAGATATAATTCAGGTACCATAATATTTAGCCTTTAAAGTGAATGATTCAGTGTCTTTTTTTGTATGTGGTTAATGTTTTACAATTGCCACCACTGTATATCGTTCTAGCACATTTTCATCACCCCCAAAAGAAACCCTGTATGCAGTAGCAGTCAATTCCCATTCTTCCTCCCCCGATCTCCTGGTAACCATTAATCTACTTCCTGTCTCTATGGATTTGCCTATTCTGGACATTTCATATAAATGGAATCATATGGTATGTGGCCTTTTGTGTCTGACTTCTTTCACTTAGCACACTGTTTTAGAGGTTTATCTGTGTTGCAGCATGAATCAGTACTTTATTCTTTTGTACTGCTGAATAATATTCCATTGTATGGATTACTGCATTTTGTTTATTCATTAATCAGTTGATGGACAGTAAACTTGTTTCTACTTTTTAGCTATTAATAATAATGCTACCATGCACATTTATGTTCAAGTTTTTGTGGGAACATTATTTGAGTTCTCTTGGGTATATGCCTAGCAGTAGAATTACTGAATTACATGGTAACTCTATGTTGAACATTTTGAGGAACTACCAAACGGTTTTCCAAAGCAGCTGCACCATTTCACATTCCCACCAGGAGAGTACCAGAGTTTCAATTTCTCTACAGCCTGGCTAACACTTGTTATTGTAGTCATCTCAGGGGGTGTGAAATGGCATCTTATTGTGAGTTTTCTTTGCATTTTCCCTAAAGACTAATGACGTCACCCATCTTTTCATGTGCTTATTGACCATGTGGATGTTGTCTTTGGAGAAATGTCTGTTCAGAACCTTCTCCTACTTTCGAATTGAGTGATTTATCTTTTTATTGTTGAGATTTTAGGTATTTTTCTTTAAATTATTTTTGGAGATTCCCAGAGAGGAGGATGCCAGGTTGCATCCAGTTAAGTCCTAGCTTTGAGGATGAAGTATATGTCTATCGATTTGGTTAATAATTAGGTGAAAAAACTTAACGAGCACTCACTTTTTGTGCCAGGCACGTTGAACCCTTTACTAATACTGCGGAGAGAAAGCCTATGCCTGGGCCACATGTCCCTCCCTTGGGTGCTCACCAAGATCAGCAAAGCTTTTCTTCAGAGAATCATCCATGTGTTTCCCTGCCCCCATCAAGGAAGGGAGAACTTTCATTAAGGTGTAGAACTAGCAGAGGAGACCATCTTTGGTAGGTAAAATCTCCCCATGTTTTAAATATCTTGAACAAACTAGTCATTGCTTTTAAGCTACATTTTGAACACTTGAAGTTAAGAGTGTGCCCCCATCTCCTGCAAATGCAGCCAAGAGAATCTTTTTCCATGTGGTCTCTATTCCTTTTTGACACACAAAATGTAAATGATGCTTATCAAGGTGACCAAGAAAAAAAAAAAGACACCACAAAACAGTCAAATGAAGAATAATGGAGCACGACGATAGATTCATTTTCTTACACTAATTATAGCAAAGTTCACTCTACTAAAATGCAGAGGCCATAGAGATGAGCAAGACTGCAGGAAGGGGAATAGGAAAAAACTGAGAAGGTGCCTCCTCAAAAATAAATAACAATGAGAAGAGCAAAGCCAGCATCTTCACCAGCACTACCTTATTATGAAAAGTAGCCAGTTCTGTGCTTTATGCTGTTAAGCTATAGACACCAGCACTACCTTATTATGAAAAGTAGCCAGTTCTGTGCTTTATGCTGTTAAGCTATAGACACCAGCACATTTATTCCCTTCCTTCCTTTTCCCTTCCTCTCTCCTTAAAGAACAAGCAAAACACACAAGAAAATCAAATTGAGTGCTGGTAGAAAGTCAAAGTGGTAGAACACCACCCCAAATCTTCACTCTAAATATCACAACTTCAACATTTCCAGAAATTCCCTTTTCTCTCATGTCCGAGTTCCAAAATCTCAGTTAACAAAGTTAACATATCCTGGGGGCCAGTTCTAGGTCATCAGTGGATCTGAGTCACTGTCTATACTCTGCCTCTCAGTGATTTCAGTGGTGGAAACACCAGACAAGCTGTGTGGAAGTGTCTAGGAACAGGCAGGATAGAACTTCTTCCATCTCACCAAGCTAAACCGCTTTCAACCAAGATGGTGCTTGGAGGGAACTTCCAAAGTCCAGTGTACTATTATTTATGTGAACAAGTTCACTTTTGTTCAAATCTCAAACAAAGGCTCCAGGTATAATTTCACAGAATCAAAGCCAAACCTCAGCATCCTTTAACCTCACCAGGAATTCCCCCAGGCCCTCAGTTTTCTCTGGAATGATTCTCACACTGAGGCCTTCACTCTTGGAGATCTCACCCACCGTGCTGGAGTGCCAAGAGCAGGGTGGGTGCTATGGGCTGACCTGTGTCCCCCCAAAATTTATATGTTGATAACCTCACCTCCAGGGCCTCAAAATGTGACTGTATTTGGAGATAAGACTTTAAATAGGTGATTAAGTTAAAAAGACCATTAGGGTGGGATGCAGTCCAATCTGACTGGTGTCCTTAAACGAAGAGGAAATTTAGACCTAAAGGGAAGGATTGGGAGGTCACCATCCCAATGTGAGGGCATAGTGAGGAGGCAGCCACCTGCAAGCCAAGGAGTGAGGCCTCAGGAGGAACCAATCCCACTGACACCTTGAGCTTGGACTTCCAGCCTCCAGAACCATGAGAAACACATGTCTGTTGTTTAAGCCACCCAGTCATGATATTTTGTTATGACAGCCTCAGCAAACAAATACAGCAGGAGTCACAGGGAAAGAGGTCCCTGGGGTCTCTGATCTGCACAGCTACTCACCCTGTAGTAGTCAGTGCTGTACACATCCCGGGACATCCCAAAGTCCCCGATTTTCACCAGCAAGTTCTCCCCAACCAGGCAGTTCCTGGTGGCCAGGTCGCGGTGCACGAAGTGCTGGGATGCCAGGTAGACCATGCCTGCGGCGATCTGCTGGGCTATATGCAGCATCTGCGACTGGGTCAGCTCCGTGGGCGGGTTGCCCTCAGCCATCAGCACGGCATCAGGGCCGTGTGCCCTGGGGAAGGACATGGAGAATGAAGCTGGGGGCCTCAGCATTTTCACTCCAGGGGCCCTTTGCCCCTGCCCCTCCCCGTCCCTCTTGCTAAGCTCCTCACCCCCACCCTGTCAGCTGCTGGTGCTAAAAGACGCTGCCTGACTTAGCATGAAGAGGAGACAAAGATGCTTCACACAGTTGTACTTCTGAAGTCCCGGGAGCACCCAGGCTGCTCTGTTTCCCAAAGTGTCTGGAATTCCCAGGACCCCGTGGGCCTGAATGTCCCCCTTCCCTCCAGTGTACAGACAGGTTGACATTTTAGGGGCTCTGGCACTGTGCTGGATTCAGGCACTGAACAGGGCCCCCTGACCCTGAGAAACAGCAGGTAGGTGAAGGAAGGCAAAACCAAAAACAAAAATTGGGGGAAAGATGGACTCTCCTAGAGGGATGGATATGGCAGCCCAGTGGGTCCCCACCCCTCCCCACCTAGCCAGGCTACGCCAGAGCATCCCCCAACCAAGCTGATTCCTCCAGAGTGTCCCCACCAGCACCAGAGCTGGGCAGCCTGCGGCCTTCCACAGTCTGCCTGATCTGTGGCCAGGCATGGTTTCGAAGCTACTCCTGGCTCTCTCAAGCCCAATGCAACAATAGAGTCCCAGGGCATTCTCAACCTGGATGTTCACTCGCAATACAAAATACCATTTCCTTCTGTCCACCCCTCCTCCACCTTCCGCTCAACACGGGCTATGGCCAACACATAGGAGAACTCTTTTGAACCACAGCCTATTTATTCTTTTGCTGGGGAAAATTTTATTGTTTACACTATGGGGAGGGGGACTATGATTTTTTAAATCTTATTTTTCTTCTGTCTTACACACCTGGCCTCTCCCCAGCTATGTGATGACTTAGGGCACCCTAACACGCATGTCCTGCAAGGGTGGGAGGATCCGAGTCTTAGGATGCCGTCCTCAGCGCGGCAGGCTCTGCTGTGACATCCTGCGCTGTGAACCAAGATGAGCGTCATTGCCCCTGGTGGCCTGAGGGGGCGCTGCAGTGCAAGGAATAAAGGCGGGGTTTGCTGCCGGGCTCTGCCCTGCCGTGGCCAAAGGGCTTCTCTCTCGGAAAGGAAAGATCTCCCTCAAGACATTTTGAAACACTTGGAATAAATATAGAGGATTTTGCATAAATGTTAAAGTAGGTAACCTCACCTGCAGGGTTTCAGAGCCGTGTGAGTATTTGAAACTGAGAAAGCCAGAATTGTCTGAGAACACATGTCAGGGTTTGCCCTGCCTCTCCGCCCTCCTTCCCTCAACTATTCAAGCCACAGGGGTATCCCCACTTCCATCCTGGCTCCAGCCTACAGTGACTGTCTTTCCCTTTGATTTCGGGAAGCATTCTGTCACCAGATCTTTCATTCCTGTATTCTCAGGGAATGAACACTGGACAAGGAGCTGGGGGGTCTCCCAGGCCCACCAGCATCCAGTGCCGTGATCCAGGGAAGCACTTTAATTTCTCTCATGTACAATTTCTTCATTAGTCAAAAATACAGAGGAATATTATACTGGGTAATCTCTTAGGTTCCTCCTGTCTCTAAATACCTGGGTTTAACCATTCCCTAGGGAGGAGTTTCCTGTTTTTGTACAAGCCAGTCCTAATATTTCACCTCTACTCAAACCACAACCCCCAGCTGCCTCTTGTCACATTGAGGAACAATGCTGGGAAAATGCTCCAGGGCTTTCTTCAGCTCAAAAGCAAGTACTCAAGGTAAGAAGCGGCACAGTGGCCAAAGCTCCAGGATATGTGAAATGAATTTGGATCCTGTCCCACACTCGCTGTGTGATTTTGGGTGAGTTACATAACCTCTCTGGGCCTGTTTCCTCACTCTGTAAATTGTAGATACTAACTGCCCCTTGCTAAGGGCATTGATGTGAGGAGGATTGACACTGTGCTTGCATAGTGCTTCATGGCCTTTCACAGGAAAACCAGGAAGAAAGGCTTTGCAAACAAAGATTCTCTTTAAAAATGAAATTGAGAGGTGATGTGAAAACACACGTTATCCTCTGCACATTACTTTTTGTAACTGGCCTGTAACAGGGCTCTTCAAGATACTAGAGGGTGGGCCCTTTCCACTTCACTAAAGGTGAATCAAGCCTAACCCTTTTCAGCACTGAGGGGTCAGGGGAAATTGCCAATGTTTTCACTTCCTTAAATCTACTGTGACCTCAGCACCAGGAGAAGGGTCTGGGGTGCACATAAACTAAAGAAAATCTGAAATAAAGACCCAGAGACTCGGTCAGAATTTAATCTTCATAGATACCATTTAAATAATAAAATAATTTGTTGATTGGCCACAGCCTTATATCAGTTCCAGAAAACTGATCTACTTTAAATATCTCTCAGAGGCAAAGGCTCCAGGATAGAGAAAAAGTTAGATGTCAGTGCAAAAGGCCACCTCTGCACAAAATTCTGTTCTCCAACCCCACACTCTGCAGACGTCAGGAAGCTGGTGGCCCTCAAATGCCTAATGCACTTTATATTAGTATGTGTGGGTTGGGGAAGACTCCTGGATTTTTAAACAGTCATTTCCCCTGTTTATATCTGGATATTTGCTGTTCGACTTTTTGAACACGGATCTTTAAATAAAACAAGTCTCTGGATGCTTTCTCTGAGCAGAACATACTGCTGTAAAAAGTGGGTAGGTGGGTCTGCTACACAAATCCTTAAGAGGGACAGAAATACAGTTAACACTGCAATCCTCTGCTTTCACTTTCCCAGGTCCTCGTGAAGTCTTAGAAATAAAAACACATTTCATCTCTTCCAGGAAGACATTCCTTAAGAGGTAAAAAAAAATAAATAAATAAATAAAGCACCATCAGCTCCCTGGCTTGGGAAGCAAGTAGCAGGTTCATAGGCCTGACTTAGCTGTCCAGTTCTCTCCAGTGTGGGTTACAGCCAGCACTGCACCAACTGCTCTGGCTCCAGGATTCTATAGCACACCACTTTCCTTCTGGTCTTTTTAACAACCACCTCAGCAGAGAGGATGGCGGAGTGGTTAAGACCATGAGTTTTTGCAGCCAGGGGCTGCAGGTTTGAATCTCAGCTCTGTCATCTGCTACCTGTGTGATTCAGTTTCACCAACTGTAACGTAGGAATGATGGCAAGGATGGTTTATACCCTAAAACATATTAAAATGCTTAGGAAGTTCAATAAATGTTAGCCGTGATAGTTTGAAAAATAGTGGTCTATCTTTCCCCTCATTAGAAGGGAACTCTGGACAGATTCTAAGAGGAAAAATCATGAAATTCCTGCAAGCAAAGACATGTGTTTTATTCCTCACTTCCCACCCAACTAGCTTAGAGCCTGGCCATGCTGGTGCTTAATATATGGCTTTTGGATGAATAAAGAGGATAGGGAGACAAGAGAAGACATCTGTCTTTATAGGGCAGAGCTGATACAGCTGGGGACTTTTCATGGCAGCTAAGTGCCCAGCTCCCTTGCCGAAAGAGGACAGCCTATATTTGCAGCATGTTAGTGCACCTGAGAACTAGACTTTTGGCATGGCAAACCTCTTGTTCCCAGAGTTTAGCAGGTTCTGAAACCAAGCAGGCTAGGTTTCCATTGCTCCACACCCTGTGCAAGGTGCCAAGGGAGAACCAGGTGCCTGTTACTTCTGCAAGGCAGGAAGGAGAGCTAGGGAGAAGGAGAGGCTGAGTGAGAAAGTGAAAGAGTCAAGTTGCAACACACACACACACACACACACACACACACACACACACATTCATGTATGTACAGACACACTGTGAGCTCATGGAAGCATTTAATTGCATCCAGGTGAGCACATTTGGATTTCTTATGCTACAGTTTTTGGAAAGCACCATCTTAAATTAGGGAAGTAGACTGGGGCAAGGGAACAATGGGAAAATATTTCTCCTAGAAGCAGCCAGACCTCAACCACATTCAGCTTTTTTCTTCCTTTCATGTTAGAGCTGACAAGACAATGTTCAAAAGTCATCCCCTGTCCTATCACTTACAAGAAAAATTTTGCTGACGTAGGATAATGCATCAGGATTGTCTCAGAATACTGCAAATCGGCTATATATTTCTAATTCCACCTGGCATTTCCTCACCCACACAATCATAGGAAAAGCAGAGAACAGGGACAGGGATCCAGCCCCGCAAAGAAGAACTAAATTGCACATGGATCTACGAGGCTAAAGAGGGTAAAAATGATCCAGACGGCACCAACCATGTGATGCCATTTCTAAAAACAGCAGTATGTTCTCGCAGTGATTGACTGATTACTTAAACTGCAGTGTCTGAGTCTTCCAGCAGATACATGAAGCTTACTGGGGCTGATTTCTGTGCAAAGCCCTCTTCAGCACCCATGGAAATGAGAGGCAGACAGAGAGTCCTAGGTGTTGCCATCACAAAAAAGGTGTCACTTCCCCAGGATTTCAGATCTCTCAACCAAAATGAAGAGGAAATTGTGGCAGAGATGAAGTATTGTGAAAGATTGTGAGAACAACATTTCTTGATTACCTCTCAGTTCAACAATATACACACTAGACCTTGAGATGGATTAAATGATACCCCTTTCACAGGTAAGGAAACTGTGCTCAGCAAGGGCAGGGAAACAGCCTTTAACACCTTTCCTAACTATTACTGTCTACCAAGATATCACAAGCAGCCCATTTGCTAATCTTTCCAAAATGAGGACTAGCTAAATTAAAAAAATAAATAAATAACACATTAGACGCAGATAAAACTTAGAGAGGATACAAGGCAGGCCTACCTGAGAACAAAGGTGACTGAGTGAACTGGGGTGGAGGCTCGTTTAAGGGACGCCAGCAGCTGATGCAGAATAGGAAGGAGAACCCGAATCTCCCGTCCTCACTACTGGGCCCTCTTACTCTTTAGGTTCATGATAATGTATTTTCCACTTCCACAGAAGCCAAAGCATCACTTGCCTTCCTTCCCCAAGGAGTATCTTGCTCAGCACATTTCTTCCCTCCCTTGGTAGATGCAGGAGAAGAACACTCACTATGGACCCTACCACGGTGATCACCAACTTCCTGCATCTTATCAAACTCAGCTCTCCTTGTGATTTCTCTTACTGAGGCAGCTGGTTTACCAGCTGACATCATTCCTGGCAGAATTCAAGCATCTGCTTATTGAACGCTCCCCATTCGCTCCTACGCCAAGAGCTTTCTATACTTATTCTAGTTCAGTCCTCATGCCTACCCTCCCGGCTCAAGATTCTCATCAGAACAGCTAAGAGACTTGCCTGAGGTCACTCAGCTAATAATGCCTGGACTGAGACTCAACTTCAGCTGTGTCTGGAGGCCAGAATCCCTACTGGTATCATCATGCAGCATGGTCCCCTCAAAAGTCAACACTTATAATCGTGTGAGTTAGCTTCACTGTTTCAAAGCAACTTGACCTTTCTTCCCAGATCACAGTCACTTTCAGCCATTTCTCACTTGCTCTATCTTGTGGTTCCTCCTAGTTCCCCTTACGCATCACCCGAGGGAGGGGATTTCTTGAGAAGGCACAGCTGAACTAAAACCCAATCAGGGCCAGGTGTGGTTGCTCACACCCATATTCCCAGCACTTTGGGAGGCCAAGGGAGGCAAATCACTTGAGGTCAGGAGTTCGAGACCAGCCTGGCCAACACAGCAAAACCCTGTCTTTACAAAAATATGAAAATTACCAGACATGGTGGCACATGCCTGTAATCCCAGCTACTTGGGAAGTTGAGGTGGGAGAATCGCTTGAACCTGGGAGGCGGAGGTTGCAGTGAGCCGAGATCACATAACTGCACTCCAGCCTGAGTAACAGAGCGAGACTCTGTCTCAAATAAATAAATAAATAAATCCCACACAATCAGGCCAATGCTAGAAATTCAAATGACACTAACCCTAATCAATAGCCCAGTGACTCCCTTTATAGTCAACATTTTCTCTTCCTTGCCTTGCCTTTTTCTGAAGACCCCACATCCCACAAATCTTCTCAGTTGAAGCTGTCCATCTTTTCATGACCTCAGGGTCTCCGCATAATCTGGAAGACTCCATAATCTGGAGTCTTCAATCAATGTTTTTACCTCCTTCATTCTGAAGCTTTTCTTCTTTGGATTTTGATCTTTCCACTGTAGATCCTCTGAACTACTGGCCTCCTGGTTATTCATTTCGTCCTTAGAATAAAGTCCAAGCACCCGCCCCACCCTTTCAGCCTTGATTCCTCCAGCTGTTTTTCTGCTTCCCTTCCTTACTGTTCATTCCACAGGCTGGGAACTTGAAAACTTCACTCCCACTGGACTGCACTTTCCATTGTGACACCTGGGTACCTTGGCTCTTCCTGTTTCCTTTGCCTTTAATAACACCACATGGCAAACTCCTACAGATCATCTAAGGCCCATCCCAAATGCCCATGTCACATACCACTCAATGTAGCAAATGTTCAGTGAATGCAGACTGAATTGAGTTGGATCATTTGCATCACATTACATAGAATTCATTGACTAAGGAAAAAGAACAAAACTGTCACCTTCTTTTTTCTCTCCTCCTTTCTCTGGCATACGCTGGTGTCATTATCAAATAAGATGCTTCGAGAAAGGTCCAGGGGTCCCTTGTTCCCTCCCACGAACCTGCTCCACTCCTGAACCCTGAAGTCCTGCTCCCTCCTGGAGCCCACCTCCCCACCTCACTGTACCTGAGGAACTTGTTGAGGTCCCCGTGCTTCATGTACTCGAAGACCATGATGAGGGGGTCGCCCTCCACGCAGACGCCGTAGAACTTGACGATGTGCTCGTGCTGGAGATTGGTCAGGAGCTCGGCCTCGCGGTGGAAGTCCTTGCGTGCATTGTCACTGGCATCCTTCAGGGTCTGGGGGTGGGCGTTAAAAGAGAAGGATTACTTCAGTGGGCCCTACGATACTGAGATAGGAAAGACATCCATCTCATTTGTTAGGCAAAAGATGAGAAAACAGCCTAGTTCCTAAGGAAATAATGTTTGTGCTAATAACTGACGAATAACTCCTTAGGCATATGCAAAGCTTTCCAGCTATGACACACTTTCACAGAGGTTCTCTCATTAGGTTAAAGACAGGAGGTCTTTTTAGGGTCCACATCCTTTCTAACCCTGGCCTGCACCCAATAATTCCCATGGGCTTCTCTCCCTTGTTGGTGCCTGTTCTGCTTTCTGTGATGCTATGTGCAGCTGACCTCTGCTCAGATAAGAGTTAAAAACTTTATGTTATGATTCAGTAGAAAGAAGAGTATAGTGAACCTTTGTGGACCCATCTCCAGCTTCAGCAACAATCACTTTGCCTGTCTTTATGTAGCACTGCGCGGAGCATTCTCCAGCCTGTGCTCACAAACACTGCCGGCTCACAAAACATCCCTGCCCAGCAAGCTGCAAGAAGAGTGGTCACGCTGCCAAGGTGAAGATGCCCAGGAGCATGACAGCTGGGTTTTGGTGCCTTTAGTTCTCTGCTTAGATAACTCTGCCACTGTGGTGTCATAACAGGGCAAAGCTGGCATTTAGTGATGCATATAATGTGCTGAGCTCTTGGCATGTGCCCATCACTGCGCCAGAGCTGTGATGACATCAAGAAGGCAATGACCCAGATCCTAGTCTCAGGCACTTATGGGCAAATAGGGAGATATGACATATATATAAATAACTGAAATTCAAGCTCAAAACCCACTGTCCTGAATGAATCAGCACCTGCATCTCTCTCCAGCTCAATCCCTTGACACTCCTCTTGAAACCCATGCATCCACATTAGGAACTGTCTGCAGCTGTCCCGATGACAACAGGCCATGCCTCCCTCCCTTTGCACATGTGCATTCCTCTGCCTGGAATGCTATATTGGGTGTGGTCACTGGCATGGGAGGTTGAACTCCCCACCTTTGCCAAGGCTGTTCACTTCCTAATCCTGGGAGCCTGTGAATATGTTGCCTGATGAGGCAAACGCAGCTTTGCAGATGTAACTAAGTTAAGGGTCTTGAGGTGGACAGATTATCCTGGATTATCCAGGAGTGCCCAATGTCATTACAAGGGTCCTTATAAGAGCAAAGAGAGACCGGGTACAGTAGCTCATGCCTGTAATCCCAGGACTTTGGGAGGCTGAGGCGGGCAGATCACCTGAGGTCAGGAGTTCGAGACCAGCCTGGCCAACACAGTGAAACACTGTCTCTACTAAAAATACAAAAATTAGCAGGTGTGGTGGTGTGTGCCTGTAATTCCAGATACTCTGGGGGCTGAGGTAGAAGAATCACTTGAACCCGGGAGGCAGAGGTTGCAGGGAACCAAGATCATGCCACTGCAATCCAGCCTGAGAGACAGGGCGAGACTCTGTCTCCAAATAAATAAATAAAAGCAAAGAGAGAGCCATAAGGACAGAAGATCAGACAGGAGAAAAGATGTCACATTTCTGGCTTTGAGGATGAAGAAAGGGGCCATGAGCCAAGAAATGTGGGTGGCCTCTAGAAGCTGAAAATGGCAAGAAAACATGCTAACCTAGAACCTCCAGAAGGAACCAGCCCTGTAACATCTTGTCTTTAGCTTAGCAAAACTGATTTCAGGTGTCTGACCACCAGAACTGAGATAAATCACTTGTGTTGTTTAGGCTGGTGAATTTGCAGTAATCTGTTACAGCAGCCGTAGAAAACCAATATACCTGGCTAGTATCTAGCAGTCCTCCAAGACTCAGTTCAGCTGCCACCTCTCTGAGACGTGTTCCCTGACCACCCTTCCTTGCTGTCACATCCCCTCTGCACTGCAGGCCAGAGTGGCTGACTCTGCTAGGTGCACCTCATACTTACCTCTATCACATCACAGACCACAGTACATTCCGATTGCATGTTTACTTGCTTATCTCTGGTACAGGCTGTGAGCTCCCTGACCCAGGAACTATGCATTTCTGCATTGCCAGCCCTGGGCAGAGCACAGGGCGAGTATTCAACATCTATTTGTGTAATGAATGAAGAAGGCCACGAGAACTAAACACTGACAGCAAGAGAGGTCAGAGAGGCAGTGGTTGCTTCTAACTGAGGAAAACGCATACTTCTCCCGGCAGAAGTGGCATGTGAGTAGTGAATCCCATCTCCAGGGAGACTACAGTCAGTCATTAAGGTTAGATGGCAAATGGGAACATCTGTGTTCACTTAAATTTAGTATTGGAATGGAATGAAAGCACTGTCATCTGTCAGATATGTACTGACTGCAAAACTAAAATATGATATCCAGTGTCCAGAACATGGCCAGGTCCCTGGTGGTCATTTTCTAGATCACGGCCTCGGTGCTGCTGTCCCTGTGGGGACATTCCTGACCTATGTGACCTGGAGACCTTGAATGTGCCACAGGTGAAGTTCCCCAGGGAGCAGATCTGAGCTAGAGATTAGCAGGTGAGGCATTTATTAGGGCACGCTCTCGGGATCAATACTATTTTCACTTTACTCTGTGGTTTTCTGAGAAGTGTCTTTATAAGCACCACCAGCTCTGTTTGGGAAAGTGAGTGAATTTGGGTCAGCAAGTGCTCAGGGGCCATAAAGCTTCGATGGGGCTGTTGCCATAGAAACCGCACATTCCTTCATTAAATAACAAAATGAACAGTGGCTGGGAACCTGGGGTCTGGGTCTCTGCTCCCTTGAAGCTACAGAAACTGGGCCTGTCATGGCCCTTGTGCCACCCAGATTTAATTAGTTTAGTGTTTAGCTAGATCCAAACTCAACTCCTTTGCATCCCTCTTGCACAGGGATAAGTGATGTGCTTATCTTACTGAACTTCACAGTAGAAAAATAGCAGATGAGGTATGGAGGGTATAGAGGAGATGGAGGAGATGGAAGAGATGGAGTTCTATCTTCTGGGTCCTTCTCCTGGGCCCGCGGAGCAAACCACACACACCAGTGCCTTTCTCACACCTGCACTTGCGTAATGGTGTTGGGTACATGTCTGTCTCCACTCCTGCCTTTGACAGTTGAAGTGTGTCCTGTTCACCCTTTTATCATCTGCTGTCTAATCCAGTATCAGGCAACTAAAAGAACCCCTGATACATGAAGTTTGTGCAAAGTAGAGATAAAAGAATGTGAGGAAGAATGACCAGTGAATGATCATCTGGAAAAATTGAACATGGGAAAGCAAAAGTGAGGAGTGGAAATGAAAGAAGGACCAGGAAAAGAAAGCAAGTGAAAGGACCTGCTTCCAAGGCTGAGGAGAGCTGCCCAAATGCACTCTCTCCTGGAAAGTTGGCCCCAAACTTGTGTTCCCCTTCCAGTCAAAGGACAAATCCTCACAATGGTGGTGCTCAAACGGAAGGGGTTCTAGCTTAGCATCAGAAGAGGCAGGTTCAAATCCTGGCTCTGCCCTCGAGCTCTCTGAATCTGGTTTTCTTCTTTGAGAGTGAGGATAACAATATCATCATCTACTACACAGGGACACGAGGAGAATGATGCAAGGTAATGTAAGCTGGGATGTTTTCATTGGTAGAGAGGGACATTTGATTATTTGAATTTGAAACCACAACCAGTCTTGTATTCAGTTTGCTCGCATAAGAATCCAAGAAGGTCAAAGTATGCATGAATAAGGCTCAAGGGCCAACCCAAGATATGAGAGCAGAGGTGCCGCTGGAGCTACCACTTCTTCCCAGAGGACCGTTCAACCTCCTGAAAGTATCATACTGCACACAGAGGTCCAGCCCTTGGCCTGCAATGTTTTTTCAGAGATCCAGTCTCTACAGAGGATGCTCTGAGTCACTGAGATAGCTTATTTCTAAGGCACATGCCTATCTTTTCCAGTGATTTGGAAAAGGTACTGACCCTTGAAGGTCATTATCACAAGGCATGAACAAATTCTGTGTATAATCTTTCTGCTCAAATTTTAGCTATGTAGTATTGATTCAAGAATGCTAGATTGGGCCGGGCGCAGTGGCTCACGCCTGTAATCCCAGCTACTCAGGAGGCTGAGGCAGGAGAATGGCGTGAACCCGGGAGGCAGAGCTTGCAGTGAGTGGACAGCACGCCACTGCACTCCAGCCTGGGCAACAGAGTGAGACTCCGTCTCAAAAAAAAAAAGAATGCTAGACTGTCTCTGTGTGTGTGTGTGTGTGTGTGTGTGAGAGAGAGAGAGAGAGAGAGAGAGAGAGAGAGAGAACAAGGTTTTCTTTTTTGAAACGCCAACCTGAAAGAGTTAAGAAGCATCTAACATTTCCATGTCCCCAAAGCAAAATATGGAAAAGAGCCCATTCTCAGTGCAATGTCAAAAACTGTGCTTCAGTAACATTTTCGAAATTGAGAGAAGAGATTCCACTATTCATGGGGCAAATGCATCTCACAAACCTGGCCTCATCCAACATGCCCATCCATTTTTGCATGTTGGGTCTTTTTTCTAAATTATGATTCAATTCTATTTTAAGAGATTCAGAAAATATGGCGGTAACAACTTGGGCAAAATCATCTTCTGAATTTGGCACTGTAAGGGCAGAATTTTTCTAAGGGTGGAACCATAGCCAGATAGCAATCAGAAGCTGGAAAATCCTGCTATCAACCCTATTTATAAAAATCATCTCTGTTTTAGTACCATGGCTGATTGTCATTTTACTCAATTATGCAAGGCTTGGCTGGTTCCCTGAGTCCCTTGGCAAAGCACTGAGGCCATGAATATGGGGTGGCAGCTTCCCTCACTGACAATCCCTCTTCTTCAGGTTCATTTTGACAAGCATATTTGCCCGATCACTAAGCATTGCTATTTTCTTACTCCTACTGTCTGCTTTGTAGTTTCATTTCTTCTTATTCCTGGTGAATTTCCTGACACCCCAAAGCTGCCATCTTTTCTGAAGATACTCTTAAGAGAGAGGGCTCCTCCAGAACTATAGCGAGATACTGCCTGGAGTACATATTGATTCAGAATTGGAAATAATGCACTAGCATGAAATAAATTTCAGCACAGAACTGAGAAACTAGTGATGGTGAAATAGAAGAGCAAAAACAAGAGAAAAATCAAAATTCATATGAAATGCTTCAGCAAAATATTAAGGTTAATGGAAAGCTAGTAAAAGAGGCAAGAGGGCTTATTTGAAATCATTGGTGTGATAGAATATTGTAGGACGTGACAAATGATCATCCATTTCAAAGTATAGGTGGTTTAGGAGAGATGAGGTAAAATAGAGGTTGTGTTCTTTTTAAAGATACTGATCTTATATTCTTCTTCTCATATATTTTAGAGATCATAGAAACAGTGTCTTTGTTAAGGTGAAAGACAAAATATAAAAGAGATTATTATGGTAAGACCTCACTATGCCCAATTCCCACCATAGTGTTTAAAACACAGAGGGAAATTTAAAAACTCCCAAACCAGTCAACCAAGATGCATGAGAATGTTTGGTTAATATGCCTGAGTTCCTCTGGGTTAGGATCACTATGGCAAGATCTGTTGCAAATGGAGAATCTTTAGTCTCCTGATGGCTTCTGGGTGTGTACTGTCCAATATGGTAGCCAACAGTCACAGGTGGCTAGTGATGATTTGAAATTTGGCAAGTCCAAATTGAGATGTATTTTAGGTAAAAAAAAACCTAACAGATTTTGAGACCTTGCTATAAATAAAATAATATAAACTCTCTCATTAATATTTTATATTAATAATACATAGAAATGATAATATAGATATGTTGAGCTAAATAAACTATATTGATAAGTTTCATATCGATAAGTTTCATAAGTTTACATTTTAAATATGCATACTAAGAATTTCAAAATTACAAATGTGACTCGCAATAGTGGCTCACATTATGCTTCTGCTGGACTTCATTGTTCTATAAAAGCCACCTCCATAGGCTATTAGTGAGCCAACCTCTTTCTTGGGAATGTTGGAAAACATTTCTAAACTACAAAATTGAGATAGAATTAAGGTAGACACACTTATAAGTTTGTTACAGGCAATGATTAACCACGCATTTAGAACAAGCCTTGATCATAATGCTGCATGCTGCATGAACTTCTAACGACAGGATCTTTTCTAAAAATAGGTAGAGGAAGTGTCTATCAAATTCTTACAAAATTCAGCTTTGGAGGAGTGTATTTTAATGAATTCATGGATAGAAAGAACTTGGTAGAAATAAAATCTTAGAAACTAGAGAGAGTGCAATAGGTAGCTTCCCAACATCCCTACAAATGTAAAAACTCATTAAATGATTGTATGAAAAGGATAGTGATCGCAAACACTCAGACTGTGCTTGCTATGTGCTAGAAAACAATACTCTATGTGTATCAACTCAGTTAGTTGTATATAACTCCTTTGACAGGACTTTAATTATGTACCAAGTGACAACCTCAAATACAAGATTTATAGCCAGGGTGTTCACTGCTATCTTTATTTTCTCAGCCATACTGGCTCTTCCAGCTCAGATCTAACAAGGCAACTATCCAAAGGGAAACAGGAGGTTAAGTTCTGATTCACATACTTTAAACTATTTGCAATAATATGGTGGATAAAATAGACGGTTTATGCTTGCATATTATATCAAGTTGCATATTAGAAATGTTATGTCTTTGTATAGGAAACTAATTCGTAGCAACTGTCAATTAGAGAAATATTGACTCAAAAGAGAGTGAATCAGAAGTTGATCTCCAATATGGACAACTGCAATATATTTACAGGCTTTAAATACACCAGCATAAAATTTTCCGATAAAATTTTGCTAGACATAAAGGAGCTGGTGGATCATGGTAGACCATGGTTTGGGAATTCGTTCATCATGTTAAAGTAAATTAAAAAGCAGCACAACTATTTCAATGCATACATTCCAGAGATACAAAAGTGTGAAATGAATCCTCCAGCTATGTTTGATGCCAGATGAGTCCTCATTAGAGTGAAATGCACTGTTTTGTTTTAGCTTTTCTGAAAATATGTGGATAAATAGCAGATAAGCCAGAAATGAGGGTCACCAAAGTGATTAACAATTCAAAAATCAGATCCCTGACCCAAGGTCTAAAGTTGAAATTACTGGGAAAGGTATATTGATATAGGGACTTAATAATTAGGGCCTATCTAATTCAAATGCCTAACTCTCTATCTTACAGTGCATTCCTGCATGCGTGCGTGCACACACACACACACACACACTCTTGAGTGTGTGCACCAGGAAAGAATGTACCTACCCAAAGAACAATAGAAATCTAGTCTATTAAGCAACATCTGGATAATAAAGACAATCACAGACACTATTAAAAGTTTTACAGTTTCTGTTCCTAGATCCTTATAAGTGTAGAATTGTCAGTGCTTTCTGCAACATTATGTCATGTTGACACAAACTATTTTTTTAGAGTAACACTAACAAATGTCTTCTTAAGTAACTAATCTTTTCATCATCAATTTCCATTTTGTGAGAACAAGTATTTCACACGCCAATGTAAGTGGAAACGTGGGAAGGAGGCACCAGAAGAGGGAGGAATGGGAGAAGGACTTCACAATTAATGAAGACGTGAAAAGTGATATGATGACTGTCATAAAAAATAAAAAGAAATAATGAAAAGAGCCATCTGCCTTAGAAATAACCTTGCCTGGGTAGAGCACTTGAGTCAACTAACTCTTGATGCTTTTTCTCATCTATGTTTTTTTTTTTTAAACTGTTCCAGAATTGGAGAGAATGTGCTTTTCTTGTGAGCCCTTATACTGCTCTTGTACAGATTCTGAGACAAGTGGCTCTGGTTGCTTCTATTCCCAAAGGTGGCCTCTTCTGTACCATGTGACCACCTCAGATGATTGGATGGAAGGTAGGTGTCCTGGCATGAAGACTAAATGGCACTGCAGATGACTAATTGGAAGAAGTGGAGCGTAGTATTTTCCTTCTTGGGGAATCAGCAAGTGAGTCATGTAGGCAGTGTGGGCAGTAGCTGGTATGAAAGCAGCAGGCAAATATTAGGGAGCAGCAGAGGCAAGAGACAGCTGCACTAAGCAGGGGAGTCCCAAGGAGATTCCCTGATGTCTCCTGCTGAGATGATAAAGAAGGGACAGTCACCAGGGCTGCCTCAGATTTTGAGTGAGCTTTCAGATACCAGGTCTTCTCGTCACAGGGAGGCCAAGCTCTCCTGCAATTCCTATTTGAGTTGGTCATCTTTCACTTTCTTCTGTCAGATCTCTTTCTCCCTTCTTTTAGTTATAGCATCTCTAATATTCCTCCAGGGAACCAATATTTCCCCACGTTCAGTCCATATGGGTTGGGTATAGTGGACCCCAACTTTCATTTCCAAGGGTCGGTATGTGACCCAGGCCTGAACAATCAGAATATTCCACTCCTCTTGCCAGAGGGTCTGGTGACACAGCCCAAGATAAGCCAATAGGAGTCATCCCTTGGATTTTTGCATAGCTGTTTGGAAGGAGGAGCGCTCTTTCTTTTGAGTTGCTGGGAGGGCAGGATCTAAGCCCTGAGTCATCGCTGTCGAGTCTTTAGCAAAATGTGGAAATAACTTGCCTGAGAATTAAGCCAATACAGAGGGAAGCAGAGCCAAGGGATGGAGAAGACGAGAAAGAGAATTGTTCATTCCCTGGATCTAGTGGTGCCTGAAAGCTGGGATACCCATAGGTAGGTTTTCTAGTAGCATGGATTTCTAGAAGCCAATAAATTCTTTTTTTCTGCTTAAGCCAGCTTGAGTTGGGTTTCCAATGAACATGATATTGTTCTTTTTATAAAAGCTGATTATAACAGTTTGCTTGTATTCCCCTGAGGCCTAAACACTCCCTCAGGAATCCAGTATATCTTATTTCCACTTACTCCCTTGAATTAAATTTCTACTTGGGAAAATATGAACATGTCTCGCATCCTTCCATACAAACGACATAACTAACACACTCCTTTATATTATTTGATAAGTGTCATTGTGTTGGATTTCCTAAATCTGGTTCACCAGGGCACATGTAAAATTCAATAAATGAAAATATGGTACCCAATGAGCACTGGACTGTGTTTAAGTCCTAGGTCTGACATTGACATTAAATGATCTCTTTTAAGCTAGGTGACCTTAGATAGGTCATTTGTCTTCTTTGGATTCCTGTTTCTTCATTGGCAAAATGGTGAAGTTAAGCTAAAGAATATCAATATTAGCTCTATATATCTATATAGTGATTCAATCATTTCTAAAATAATTTCTTGTTAGATTACGTTATTCTATATATATATCATCTTTACAGCTTCTTTCAGCTATAAAAGTCTATGACTATCAATAGATCATCAAATTATTTCCCTACCTAGAAATGCCAACTGTCAAACTCTTTTTTTTCTTCTCTTTTTTTCTTTTTTTTTTTGAGTTGGGGTCTCACTCTGTCACCAAGAGTGGAGTGCAGTGGTGCAATCTCGGCTCACTACAACCTCTGCCTCCCAGGCTCAAGCAACCCTTCCACTTCAGCCTCCCAAGTAGCTGGGACCACAGGTGCATGCCACCACACTCAGCTAATTTTTTGTATTTTTTGTAGAGATGGGGTTTCATCATGTTGCCCAAGCTGGTCTTGAACTCCTGAGCTCAAGCAATTCATCTGCCTTGGCCTCCCAAAGTGCTGGGATTACAGGCATGAGCCACCACACCTGGCACAACTCTCTATTTATCAAAAGGCTATTATTTTCATGATATTTTTGTTCTTCCATGCACCCACCCATCCATCCCTTCATTCATTCAACAAGCATTTACTGCACACTACTACGTATGAGGCAATGTGCTAAAAGGCTCTATTGCCATCCTGGGGAGTATGCCACTCTACTAGAGGAGACAGACATTCAATGCCATTCATTAAATAAGCCCAGAAATATATGTATAATTTTAAAATATTGACAAATGCTATAAAGGACAAGTACAGATGTTTTAATAGCATATATCATGGAGATGTGACCTAGATGGAGGAGCAAGCAAGGCACATCCTCCCCAAGAGGGACAACTTGAATTGAGAGCTGATGGGTGGATGGGAGTTACCTGAACCAAGAGGCTGGGTAGGGGCCATCCCGACATGGAAATGGAAGAAACATGTTGGATGCCACTTGGGGCCTGCCTCATTATGTGCTAGAGGATTTATCAGAAAACTTTTCCAAACTCTTGGTGGAGAAAAACATCATCATTTTCTCTGTTGACAAGAAAGAATTCGGAAACATGAAAAGCAAAAATCCTAAGTCAGATTCCAACGAAAGTGCTTGCTGAAGTCAAATTTTACCATTTTTTAACTTGCCAAGTCTTCTTCCTGTGCAACACCTCTGACTCACTTTAACTTACACCTTGGGGAAGTCACTCGACTTCCTTGAGTCTCAGTTTTCTCATCCATAAAACATGAGGCTTGGGTTATATATATGATTTCTAAGGTCTCTCTCCTATTCAGCATTTTATGTTTCTAGAAATACACCTGAGTTAGTGGGGAGGGGAGGAGAGACCATGAATCCCACAATGCACACTTGTGGATATATTTAAAAAGCAAAAATCAGTGTGGATTCATACTACAAGGAAATGTTATAGGTATTGCAGCTTTGGAAATACAGGTTGGATGGAGCCAAAAATAGCTAATGCATCCACAGTTAATGCAGGGATACTGCGATGAAGCGTTTCCTTGGCAATTGACTTACTTAAAGGTAAAGTAACTCAGTTTGATCAAAGACTGGTTTCTCTGCTTCTCCTCCTCTCTATGGGTTCTTTGATTATAACTCAGTGCAAAGGGAAAAATGGTTGATAGATCAATTTCACTAAAAAAACAAAGGTCATCCAAAAATATCAGGAAAGGGACAATCCGATTGGATCCAAACAAGCAAATACTCTGATGGGAGAGGCATGCTCAGCTCTGTGTGCCCTCGAGTGTTGTGCACATGCCTTAGGATCACTTCTGCCCTAAATCTCTTCCTATGGATCTCCCAAGCTCTTAAATCATCAACACCAGAATTTACAGGAATCTGACATCTGTCAATCTGAACATAAAGCCTTAGATTTCACACCAGAGTCAGCTCCTTCTAGAGAAGGAAAAAGGACAATAGCTGCTATTTCTTAGCATGCATAATCAATGCTGCAGGGGTTGCTAAGCAACAGCAGAAAGGCTGTCAAACATCCCTGGGTGTCTCCAATGGAAGAGGAGCAAGCCCGGCAGTCACTCCACAGAGGTGAGAAGCTGTGCAGTCCCCGGCAGCTGCATTCAGTTGGTTTCATTCCTTTAAAAAATCCCTTCATTGTGGTCAGGGCTGAACCACAGACATTTTCTTCCCAGGCTCCTTTGGATAGTCTTTGAATACACTTTCAATAGGCCTAAAGCCCTAAAAATGAGCAGGTCAGGCTGGCGAGTGACAGCTCTGTGAAAGGTCCATGGGTTATTCTGATCCAATTCAGCCTGGAGCCTGTGGAAGGTCCGGCTAGTCCCTCATGTGGCTGCAGCCTCTGAATCCCAGAGAGTTGAAATAAACATCCTCTCTGAAGCTTGAAATTACTCTAGCAAACATAAGCAAAACCTCCCATTTCAAAAAAAAAAAAAATTCACATGTAAGGTCACTGACATGAGACTTCTTAAGTTTGTGACCATGAAGTTAGAATGAATTTTTAGTCTGCAGGCACTTTATCCTCCTTATTTGAGATGACAGATGATAGTTTCATTTGAATTTCAACAAGAATGAAACTAGCAAAGAGAAGAGTTGGGATTTAACAAAGAATTAAATCCTGTTTTCCCTTTTTTTAAGCAGTGTTGATTAAAGATCATCACAGGTCATTACTTTGCAAATACTTACTTGGCAAAGCCAGGATGTATATGAAGACTAGGCCCTAGGTCTGGTTCAGAGGTGGAACTAGGAATGTGATTGGGATGTAAACCAGAGAGGGGCCTCGCTGACAGTGGTAATGGGACATATGCCCAAACAGAAGCATGCCGTGGGCAGGAAAGTGGAATGGCATAAGATGTCTTTTAAGGCCAACCCAGGTACTAGGCTAAACATCACTGTCACCAGCTGACTCTTCACTGTTAGTTGTCCAAGCCCTGAAGTCCTGTTTGAGCATATGTTTGGAAGGAAATGTAACACATAAGCTGAGGGTGCCCTGGATTCAGCTACGCAACACACTCTCCTTAAAGGTATTGCAGGAAGTACAGAGAAGCAGGCACAGGGCAAGAAGTGGTACTAAGATGAAAGGCCATACCCACTGAGAAATCTGTTGGCTCTATCTCTATATCTGCCTGAGGTTTCTCAGCTATTTCTACACTCTCATCTAGGATTCCCTAGTCTCCCAGGATTTCTTTACATTCAAAGAGTCCATCTTGTGACACCCTCAGAGTCTGAAGGTCTGACTTAGCTTCCTGGGTGGCAGTACACAATATGCGCCCAGAACACGAATCCAGGGTCTTAAGTATCCTTGTCTATAATACATGGCTAGCCTAGGATTAGATGTTCCCAAAGATTCTTCCAGCTCTAACATGTGATCAAACTATGAATTTACAAAAATAGAGCTACCTTTTGGTCTCATTTAACCAAAAGGGGGAAAAAAAAGATACAGTAAGAAGAAAACAGAGACTGCAGATTTAACACTGCCAAATGTTCTGAACATTTTGTGCTAAACAATGACAAACAAAACTTTTTGAGTAAGTAAAAGAAAGGAGGAAGTAATAGCAAAAGCAAGAATTAAACATCTCCAGAATGACTGCGAGATTCTTTCCACCTTCTACCCCATTCACCCTCACATCTCTCTAGGACCTCCTTCCTCTCCTCTCTCCTCTCTCCTCTCTCTCTCTCCCCCTCGATTTGTTCATCTTGGGGAGATGATGTTTATTTGAAAAATGTTTACATTTATCATTCCTAGGAAGGCCTGTTCTTTATTCACCCCAAAGTGCAGAGTTTAGGAGTCTTCTCTGAGAGTATAGGAGTATCATGCCACCTTGGTTAGTTTCTTTTGGTGACAAAGAAAGCAAATGTACAGTTTTTCTATTTGGATAAACTTTAATAGAAACCATTTAGTCTGCCGGATGACTCCAAGAATAATTTTATTTCTCAGTTGCGCCCATTATGTAGGTACTGAAATATTTTAGTGTTAAGTATAACAGTCATGGAATAGACTCCTGATTTTCTAAAATGAAAAGTTGTCCTGGTTATAACTAGTAAATAAATGCCATTTGTAAAAATGTTTCCTGTTTGGCAGGAATAAAACACAGCAAAAAACTCAATCATCTTATATTAAGTCAAGAACTTACATTTTATTACATTAGCCATGTCCATATTCATTTGGAGCTTATTTCATTTTATAAATATATGCCTCTTTTAAGTGTTTTAAATATATATTACCCATTATTTTGGTGAGTTAAAAAATTTTTGAAAAAATATATGTAAAATACCTGAAGGCTTTTGTGCTATTTTTGTTAATTCTTGTGTTTTAGAGAGCTCAGTGGAAATTGTATCCCTTTCAATCATAATGCTTATCTAATTGAAGACCAGGACTCCTTTTTGAGTTTATGAGGACATGACTATGATGGAGGACTTTCAGTCTTCATTTTAGTAAAACCACCATGTCTCCTTGGGTGGTGAATTCCACAGGAGATGTCATCCAGGCCTGGATGAAATCATGCCTGTGCTATATAAAACCCTGGAGATTTGTATGCATCTGGGAGGGTCAAGGTAGAGAATTGAGTGGCACAGAGGCTAAGAGGGGAAGTGGAGTCCACAATCCTTTCTTCCAGAACCATAAACCTGACACAAGTGTCAGCTGAGCTTGGCACAAGCACCGAACAATTTGAGGAGACGCATGTGAGTCTTCAGGACTCAGCTGGTCGAATTCTGTTTGGCCCCACTGACTTCCATCCAATATTCAGTTAGCATGAACTTGGAAGAGTAGCTCAGAGCTCTTCACAGCCTGCAGACTTGTCAGTGGCCCCTGAGAAGAACCTCTGACAGTTGGATGTGCCCCAAATGTCCTTTCGACTGTCCATTTAGTTTAAAGGAATTTGGATACATCCACCATAGCTGGAACAATTTACTCCTGCATTGGCCACCAAAATATAATAAAATAGAGTTAAATTTCCACACGTAAGTGTGATCATGGTTAATGAGACATTCTGGAATGTTCTCTTACCTTCACTGCCACCAAGATCTTGTCCTGCTCAGGACAGAGGTTATAGCATTCAGCTAGGAACACTTTTCCAAAGGCTCCTTCGCCTAGCTCCCTTTTCAGAACAATGTTATGTCGCTTGATGTGCTGAACAACTGCAAAACAAAGACAGAACGGAAATTGGAATTGAAGCACGCAGAGGTGAAGGCAGCAGGTGAAGAGTTGGTGGCCTGTACCTGAGCTTCCAGGCCCAAGAGTCTCTCCTCTGTGCACAGTGAACCAAAGAAGCTGGGTGTCCATCTTCACAGTCCACCCCAAATGGCTGGGCGGAGGTTTCATCACCTTATTCTCCAGAACTCAGTTATTGTTTCTGATAAAACTAAAGTAGATACCTAGTTGCCGACTGCAAAATATCCCTGATAAACTTTATAGACTAAAAAAGGGGAGAAATGAGAAATTCACCTTAATGGCAGGCTTCTTATAAGCCAGATGCTTTGCATATATTTGTTAGTAGTGTGTCCAGCGGAGCAAAGCAGAGAGATAGCTAGCAATCCTGAATTCTTGGTTAAGCCATCTCAGATTCCTAAGGGAGACAGAGTCAGAGGATACAAAAGGAGAATGCAAGATCTTTGCATTGTTAATTAAGGTTTTGGCCTCACCTCAGTTTTAGCCTTCTAGTGGGGTGGGCTAAAACATGGTTGAGCCTCATTGACTTCCTTTGTTTGGATCAGAAACATCTAGACGTCTGCATTAAGGACTAGCTTCCTTAGCCTTGTTTTAAAATCGTGGCTCAGTCTTGGCTCTCCAAGGCCAAGAAGAAACAAAAACAGATGATTCCCAGGACAAGAGAATGTTCCCCCCTACAGTCTGGAGCAGCGATGGCTCAAGTCATTCATCCATACACCCTCTTGGTGCACAAGGCAGGAGGCAGTTAAGGGTCCTCAGAAGCTCACTGGCTGCAAGGTGGAAACCAGAGAGGAAGCACACCAAAGGACAGAGGTCATGGAGGAGAGGCCCACAAGGAGACCCTGCAGAGGACAGAAGTACATGTGAGCTGTGCCTCCTCACTCAGCACGTTAAATGTGGAGTCCCTTGGCACGGGAGTTCCACTGGGTCTTGGCTGGTATTGTTTTCTGAACTCCTTGTTGCTGAATGGTAGTGCATTAAAAAGAGATTGTGATGCCCTCTAGAGCTTGGAATGTGTGGCCAACTATGTTCTCTCATTTCAGTCTCACAATCCTGTGACATAATCCTCTCTGCATTTTACAAGTGGAAAACAGTCTGCAGGAATTTCCAAGATTCACAGTCTGGGAATGGAATTGGGATTTGAACCCGAGTCTGTCTGATTCCAGAGTTTATGTGTTTTCTTCTACTTCACAAAGTCTCTTTTCAATTGTAAACTGTACTAAACATGAGCGGAGACTTAATTTATAAGAGAAATAGAGAAAAAAGTAAAAACAATTGCCAGGCTTCCTCTCTGCTTAGTTCATCCTTCAAAGCCCCGTTCAAATTCTTACTCTCTCACAGAGCTTTCCAGGACCACTTTGACCACCAAAGACCTCTTTCTCTGAACTCACATTCTGTCATGGCTTATTCGTATTCTGATATATCCCCCAATTATATCACATCTGTAAGCTCCCAAGGCAAGCCCTAAATATCTCCTGATGCCTCGTGCAACTCAAAGTAGAGGTTTAGTACTGCAGTGTAATTTGATAACATTTTTCAAAATTTTTTTTAATTGATCGTGAACTGCATTATAAGAAAATATAAACCATATCTCTGTAGTTTAATTTAAACTGCAGTAAATAATAATAATAAAATGGATACCTATGAACCCACCATTCCATTTAAGAAAGAGAATATCACCAGTAACTTTGAAGCACCAATATGTTCTTTCCTGATCGTACCTGCATTCCTACTTATCTCCCAGAGCTTGTTCAGCTTCACCTGTTTTTCAACCTATGTTAAATAGAGTTATACTGTACAAATTCTTGTAGATCTTGCATCTCTCTCTCAACAGCGTCCTTGAGATTGGGTTATATTGTGTGTGTAGAAGCAATTATTTCCCTTATACCACTGTATAATATTCTGTGGAAGGACTGTACCACCGTTTATTTATCCATTCTATGTTGATGGACAGCCTGCTCAGTTTCTTTTTGGACACAACTTTATAGAAAATGCAAGTGGTAATTAAGATTTTGATTTAATGGGATTTTTCCCCCCCGATAATTCATGTGGTTCAGAGTTGTGAATGCCTTTGTGAGCCTCGGGGAACTCAGGGTGATAAAAATCAAAAGGTCTTTTTATGAGCAACAATATTGATGACTATAAGAACGTATATTAATTTCTCATGCTCCAGTGGCGATGCCTGAATTTAAGAGGAGAGAAATGTGTTCATTAGGGAGAGTGCCCATATAAAGACACAAATGTAATTCTTGCAGATAATTAGCTGCCCTATTTAAATCTAATATTTAACTCCCTGGTTGTCACATGTTCATTGGGAATTAAATTCCCACTTGATTTACTTCTCACTCTAACCAGAGCAAGGCAAGTATTTAACTTTTTTTTTTTTTTGCATTTGATTACATACCTTCTATCTTTTCGTAGTCCAAGCAGGAGAAAAATTTGGTGGAAAATAAGTTTTTAAGGCCAAAGCCACAATTTCATTATTTCCAAAACTAAAATTGATTAAAGCAGTTTTCCCATGTTGACCTTGAAAGCAGGAAAGGTGCATCTTTTCTTTAGGAAATGGGCTACTATATTTGCATTTATCTGCTTTGTTATGCTTTTGGGCACTGATCATCTGAGCAGTGTCCTTTTGCCAGTGTATTCTCTCTAAATGGAATACATTTCTCTCTCTCTCTCTCTCTTTTTTTTTTTTTTTTTTGGAGACAAAGTCTCGCTCTGTTGCCCAGGCTGGAGTGCAGTGGCACGATCTCGGCTCACTGCAACCTCCATCTCCCAGCTTCAAGCGATTCTTCTTCCTCAGCCCCCTGAGTAGCTGGGACTACAGGTGTGTGTCACCACACCTGGCTAATTTTTTTGTATTTTTAGTAGAGATGGGGTTGCACCATATTGGTCAGGCTGTTCTCAAACTCCTGACCTCGTGATCCACCCACCTTGGCCTCCCAAAGTGCTGGGATTACAGGCGTGAGCCACCGTGCCTAGCCAAATTTCTCTTTTTTAAGACTGAGCTACTTAGGGGCACAGGAATTCCGTATTTGTATTCCTGACAGTGCCTCGCAGTGCTGTGCATACAACTGGTGCTTTATAAATATCTGTGAAAAAATATGTTTAATAATAATAACCACAGACAAATACTACTTGACTATGTTATTTGAGTTAATTGAGGTCAACTCTTTTAAGTATGTAGGTGATAAAGTAGCTCTGTTCTCTGAGATGGCATCATCTAATCTGAAGCTTTCACATCATTGAACTAAGAACGTCTTCCCATTCTCCTTTAAGAAGGCATCAAAACTCATCCCAACTTGCCCATTTTCCATTTCCCTACAATACGACAAGAAGTCTGTAGTTATCCAGAACTATCCTCCCAATGTGGATTGCTTGTGCCCCTTCAGCTCCCCTGGACACCCCTCCACGGTGTACTCTGAGCTCACTGCCTGTGACTCCACAAGCTCCTTGTTTCCTCAACTCTCCTTAAACATCCCTTTACCTCCCTGATTTAAATAAAACCTCGGCAATGCACCAAGGATGCCCAAGCCTCTCAATTGGATGCCATCTCTATCCCTCATCACCTCGTACTTCAGGGCCTACACACCTGATTTCTGATCCTTTACTCCCTCTCCCCCCTGCTAGAGCCCCAGCTGTCTTGAAGCTTCTATCTTAGGGAGCCGTTAGCCTGCACCATCTCTGCTGACATCTCGGTTGCTCCTCTCACCCACTGAGCTCTGGGCCCACATTTTCCCTCTCCACCCTACCAGTGCCTTCCTTCTCAGGGTCCGAGCTCAGAAAGGCTCTGTAACCTGCCTAAGCTGTAACACCACTAGGCTGCCATTTCTCCTGCACCTTTCAACAGTGGAGCTAAGAGGCCAGACATCCAAAGGTTTAGTTTGGCTGATTGTGTGACATTAGGCGAACTTTTCCTGACAGTAAGACTTCTGTAATGAAGGAAGCAATGTCCTGATTCACATTCTGGACAAACTCCTATCTCATTGTGGTCTAAGACTTTGAATATCACTGTCTTGAAGGGCTCTGTGGACATTTTTGATTCACTTTACACAAAATATCCTGAGTGAAGCATGCCTAAGGATTCCATGATAAATAAGCTATCACATAAGCATGCAAAATTCTCACATGCTTCCTTTCTCTGTGATCAGCCAATCCGCTGCTCTTAACTTTGGAGACTTGAGCAAAATCACCTTAAACCCAACATAAGCAACTGTAATAAGAAATAAATAAGAGGCTGGGTGTGGTAGCTTACACCTGTAACCCCTGCACTTTGGGAGGCTGAGGTGGGCTGATCACTTGAGGTCAGGAGTTTGAGACCAGCCAGGCCAACGTGGTGAAACCCTGTCTCTATTAAAACTAAAAAAATTAAACGGACATGGTGGCATGCACCTATAATCCCAGCTACCCAGAGACTGAGGCAGGAGAATTGTTTGAAACCAGGAGGCAGAGGTTCCAGTGAGCAGGGATTGTGCCACTGCACTCCAGTCTGGGCAACAGAATGAGACTCTCTCTCAAATTTAAAAAAAAAAAAAAAAAAGAACCAAACTCTACCATGAATGACTTCCTAGATTTGAAGGAAAACTCAAAACAATCACTTATTTACAAAAACAAGTTTTATAGAAAAATTTCTGTGTAAAATTCACCCTGCCAAAGGAAAAGGAGGAATCAAATAAGAGCTGTAGGAAAAACACCACCAAACTCGTGTGATCTGCACCCTGTCTGGGCAACCCTATCACTGATGGAATTTTTCAGAATGGAAATGTGGTGCCCTTGGTCATTTGTCCCATGAGTGCCAAAAGTGAACTGACTTCCGGCTTTGTGTTCGTATCACATTAGAGTCCTGAAAAATGCATTGCGTCGCAATGTGTCTTCAGCAGTTGACATAGATGCTTGTAGTTTCAGATTGCTTAAATCAAATTCTGGTATAGATTCCTCCCAGAAGTACATATTCTATATATACACACAGGCAATAGATAAAGTATTACTCCATGTCTATACCCATTGCTATGAAATCTAAAACTAATAAAAAATAAATATAACTTAATTCATTTAAGGTATCAGATAGGAAATGTGCCTTTCCCATTTCCTCAATAATGGGGTTTCATAGATACTCTTGGCCCAGTGGACTTATTGCACTAAACATATGGACTTTCAACAGAGACATTTATTCAGTATCTAATATATGCCAAGGACAAAGCAACCTGCAGTTAAAAAGAGAGAGAGATCTTAAAGTTTTCAGGAGAAAGATTAAAAGTAATATACTCTAGAAGATAATGTCCTGTACTGGAAGTGCCCGAAATTCTCTCTCTCGGTTTCCCTGTGGTCCTAAATGCAGAGCCCGCCTTTAGCAGTTCCATCTCCCAGAACCGAACAGTGTGATAGGAAAAGAGCTTAAAGATCATTGAGACTGGCTCCCTCAGGTTTGACAGATCAGTGACAGGCTTGGCACAGTGACATGACTTTCCCGGGGCCACACAGCTAGAAGGTGACCGAGCTAGGATTCAGGTTCCCTCCCTCTCAGAAAAGCAACCCCTGGACTCTGAAATAGAGGATGCTGATTCATACTGAAGACAGAGAGGGTTTCCTGACATTAAAGTGAAAACAGGTATTTCATTTAGTTAATATGTTTTCTACTAGAAATACTTGAAACACTCATGTTTATCATCTGAAATGAACCACACATCTCATAATAAACAATTTCATTAGAAAACTACTGATAAATATAAAATATGAATGTTAAAAGCAGAATGTAAATGTTAAATACTTCAAAAAATGCTTGAACTTGATATAAAATAAAATTAACAAAAATGATTTTCCAAATATCTTAATGTATTAGCAGCATATTGAATCAGGTAAAATCATCCACCTTATAAAAACAAATTTGTGTGAAAGATAGAAACTATGTTTTAAAGTTTCACCTACATTTTTATTAAGATACAAGTTGGTACTAAATTAAAAAATAAATGCAATTAAGACCACAGACATAAAACACACCAGAACAAGAAAAGGCTAAATATTCATAAATAATATTAAGGATGAAATAGAGCATGTAACAAGACTGAGCCATTCTGAAGCACTTCTCAGCAAAAATTCCCAATGTGCATTATCATCAATTAATTTCATATCCCTCTGAATGAGGTCAATAGCCACACTTATTTTACAGATGACACCTCAGTTAATTGACTTACTTGTGGCCATAGAGCAATCCACTTACTTATCCTTTTCCAAGTACTTTTCCAATGAAATAAGGAAATAGGGAGGGAACAGGGTGCCTAACCTGTGCTGATTGCTATTATGGGCCAGAGAATGTGCTAAGAGATTTACAGGACTTATCAATTGTCATAGCAATCTGGAAGGGTATTCTTACCTCCAGTTTCAAACTAAGGAAACAAAGAGGAGGACTGGATTAGCTACATAACTCATGTGAGATTGTATAATTAGTAAGAGGCAGGGTTTGAATTCTTTCCACTACAACATACCTTGCCTTGGCCTTCTTACAAAAAACAAGCGAAAGAGAAAGCATATGAATTCAGCTGTGCCTATCTAGGAAATCAGAGGTCTATTTCTATCAATTTACTTCAATAAACTTTTACTATGCACCTACTAAAAGGGCCTCAGCATTTTCTAGGGCCTAGAAAAAGAGAAGAGTAAAATAATCCCTGTCTTCAAGGACCTTATAACCTAAAGGGCAGAAAAACCCATGTACATATATCTTTCATGCCATTTACTTACATCTTTGCTCCATTCACGAAAGATTTTAGGTACTATAAATGACACAAAGAAAAACAAAAACTGTAATAATAACTGAAGTCAAGAGAAATAAAATAGGAAGTTAAGACAAGGTGTTAAGTAGAAATGCAAGCATGAAGATTCTAGGGTCCTCAGTGGTTATTAAACTTAAGTCATAATTTGATCCTAAGCTTGCTGGCAGGAGAAGCCAAAAATAAAACACAATAATTTACAAAATTTTGGCTACTTATAAATAAAAACACAGGGATCCCTTCTTCATGAAGTAAGATTCTTCATGACAGTTTGTTTTCAAAGGAATGTTTCAAATCAATTTTACAAAAGGGATGCTGATAGGCACAATGATCAATGTCCTCAAAAATGTCTCCAGAGTAAGAAGTGAGTTTCCTAAAAATAGTAGTCATAACAGAGATCAATAAGAAATGAACACATGACACAAAAGCTATCTTCAGCCAAGGCATTGCATAAGGAGTCCATAGCTCTTATCATAAGGACATTAAAATAAACACCTATGGGCATACTCAAGAATGCTTTGGGCGTGGAGTTGACAAATAGGTGTAATTTCCCCTAATCCACTGCTGAGCCTGGAATACATAAGACAACCAAAACTATTTTATTAACAAATAATAATGCAAACATGTAAAAATAGATGAGTAATTGAATAAGAGAAAAAATGGTGAGAAACAGAACACTTAAGAGGGGAGAAGAGAAAGAACCAGGATGAGGAGAAAGAAAAGTCCAGAGTGGATTTAGGAAAGGTGGTTTATCTTGGTTTTTCTGAAAGTGGAACAGCAGGCAACATGCCATAAAAAAAGAAAGAAACTGGGCCAGGTGTGGTGGCTCATGCCTGTAATCCCAGCACTTTGGGAGGCCGAGGTGGGTGGATCACCTGAGTCCGGAGTTCAAGACCAGCCTGACCAACATGGAGAAACCCTGTCTCTACTAAAAATTCAAAATTAGCAGGGCATGGTGGCACATGCCTGTAATCCCAGCTACTTGGGAGGCTGAGGCAGGAGAATCGCTTGAACCCAGGAGGCAGAGGTTGCATTGAGCTGAGATCATGCCATTGCACTCTAGCCTGGACAACAAGAGTGAAACTCCATCCCAAAAAGAAAGAAAGAAAGAAGGGAAGGAAGGAAGGAAGGAAGGAAGGAAGGAAGGAAGGAAGGAAGGAAGAAAGGAAGGAAGGAAGGAAAGAAGGAAGGAAGAGACTGGATTATGGAGGGCTTTGAATATCTCACTAAGTAGTTCAGACAAGTTCTGGCACTAATAAATATGACTTCCTTCTCTGTGCCTCCCCTTCCTCATTGTTAAATAAGGGAGTTTGGACTACATGGCATCTTAGGTCTGCCCCAGCTCACACAATCCACAGCCATGAGTCCATGATTTCACATTATATATGTGAGTCCTGGGGAGCTGTTGAAGACCTTTGAGCAAGGTAAGAAGTGATCAAGGCAAGTCTTTAGAGAGATTCATCTGGCTGGACTAAAACTGGAAGCAAGCAATCCAGTGAGGGCATAGCACTAGAACTTGTGCTCACAGAGGCTGGTACAGAGCTGAGGGCGGGCTCCATCCCGTCCCTCATCCATCTTTCCTCTCCAGCCTCTTGCCTGTCAAAAGTCCACAGCTTGGCAAGACTCTTGTGGGAAGTGCTGTCCCCAGCCACAGAAGCTGCAGTCAGATCTGTGACCCCAAAGGGTACAGAGGATGTCACCAAAAACCAATCCTCAGAGAATAACTACGAGGAAAATCAGGGCAAGACAGAAAACAAAATGAAAATGAACTAATCAGAGGCAGGAGAGGGCCATGGATCATGACCACGAAGACAACAGAAGGCAGCCTGCCCTGGGTAGTGTCCTGAATGGGAAGTGAGGAAATGGAAGCCAGGACTGGAGAATGGAGGCCGAGCCTGTGGGAAACTGGGGAGGGGGCGGAGGATGCAGGGGCAGACAGGTCCATCTAGAGACAGCACCATGGCTCCAGCACATGGGGGTTAGGGGCTGTTTTGAGGTTTGAGAGTATTTGTAAGTTAAGAGGAATAGTTGAGGGTCAGAAATAAAATAGCTCCCCCCGCCCCAAAAAAAAAAGAAGAAGAGAAGAGAAGAAGGCAGAGGAGATAACTGCTGGAAGAGATTCCTAGGGAAGGTGCAGAGAGGGCAGTGGGGTGGGGGCGCAGAAAAATTCTGAACAGAGAAGAGAGATTTTCAGTGAGCTAACTTCTGAGGGCCTCAGGCCCTCATAGCACTGGGCCACCAAAGGAGCAAGTGGACCTTCAGAGATTCCCAAGGGGCCTAGACACGCACGCCATCCTAAGCCTCTCCATTTAGCCTTGCATTTATTTGGTGCAGTGATCGACTAGACACACTGCTGCAAACCAACTTTACATTTCTGGGAGGGCACCAGGGACCTATAGATGCCTCATACAACATCCAATGCCAGCAAATGGCCCTTTCCTCACTAGACTAATGTTTAATACCCCAAATGAGAGCAAGTATCCATAGGAGTGGAGGGAGAAAGGCTTAATTTAACCTGCACGTTACAGCAGATAAAAGCAATGGAATTATTTGAAGTTAAATTCCCAAAACTTCTAGAAAAAAGCCAAGGGGGGAAAGCCCCAGAAATCTTTCAAGCTGTTAGACTAAAAAGAACACCACATTTCAAAATACACATACGGTACATCCTTCGCTTTGACATCCCCGAACAGCCAAAATTATATCTGTTCTACACACTGGCATGTGGTAGAATTGGATTGATTTGCCCTGACAGCTCTCCCCGCTGGAACAATACTTGTCAGTCAGTCCCAGCAATGTTTGTATTTTCAAGAATCATTATGCAGCGTGATTGTACAAAATCCTGGCAGGTGGGCCAGACAGTCTTATCTCTGACTCTGTGTCCGTGTGCCCTAAAGTTCTTCCTGCTCTCAAGGCTGGAAAGCCTCATGCTTTCAACCCTTGTACCTCCCACGCTGTGCGCATAAACCTCCTTTTTTCTTTCTTTCTTTCTTTCTTTCTTTCTTTCTTTCTTTCTTTCTTTCTTTCTTTCTTTCTTTCTTTCTTTCTTTCATTCTTTCTTTCTTTCTTTTTTTTTTTTCTTTCTTTCTTTCTTTCTCTTTGTTTCTTTCTCTTTTTTTCTTTCTTTCTTTCTTTCTTCTTTCTTTCTTTGAGACAGGGTCTCACTCTATCATACAGGCTGGAGTGCAGTGCAGTGGCAGATCACAGCTCACTGCAGCCTCAACCTCCTGGATTCAAACAGTCTTCCCACCTCAGTCTCCCAAGTAGCTGGGAATACAGGTGCGTGCCACCACACCAGCCATAAACCTCCATTGAGGTCTCTTTGCTGGTGTCTGTTTTATCCCTGGTATCCTCTACTCCTGTGCCCTCCCCACAAAAACTTTTCTTCCTTCAACAATTTAAACTAGTAGCTACTACAGTTTTTTGTTTGTTTGTTTTTGTTGTTGTTGTTGTTTTTGAGATGGAGTCTCACTCACGCTGTCGCCCAGGCTGGAGTGCAGTGGCGCAATCTCGGTTCACTGCAACCTCTGCCTCCCAGGCTCAACCTCCCGGGTAACTGGGATTTTTTAGGTGTGTGCCACCATACCCAGCTAATTTTTGTATTTTTAGTAGTGATGGGGTTTTGCCATATTAGCCAGGCTGGTCTCCAACTCCTGACTTCAAGTGATCTGCCCGCCTCAGCCTTCCCAAGTGCTGGGATTACAGGCATGAGCCACTACACCAGGCTGCTACTACAGTTTTCTAATTGACTTCTTTAAGTAAGTTGGCTTTTACCAATGAACCTCTGAAGGAATGTTCCCATGGTGAAAGAAATCTTTTTTTTTTTTGGTGGGGATAAATTAAAAAATCACACCAGTGGTTATTCAGGGGCTTCCCTGACCTGTATCTTAATGAATGAACATTATATTTTTACATAGACATATGGAGTATCTTCTCTGTGCACATACTCTAATGAGGGCACAGAAATAGGTAAGAGAAATAGAGCAATGACAATAACACAATCAGAATGTGATAAACAGTGATAACAGTGACAAGCAATGTGTTCTGCAGCTGGGCAACTCAGAAAGGCTCCATGGAGTCATCGGGGCCAACTTTACAAAAACAGGCTGGAGTTTTTAATGGGGAAAGCTCTGAACAGAGGAAGGAGCAAGTGCTCAACCTATTAAGAGGCTGATGGGCATTTTTTGAGGTCCAGAACTCCATGCAAGCTTCCCAGGCTGCTCTCCTCAGCTGTAGACTCTACCCCAATTCCATAGAAGGCAGAGGCTCAGCAGAGCTCACAACCACTGATACATGGCCAATGTCTGAAAGGCGGAGGGTCACAGGCAATATTTTTGGAGGCATCCCAAATGGCTTCCATCTCTGGATGGTTTTCAGATCGGTTAATATGCAAAGCAGAGTCCTGTGCTATTTCCTCTTTAATATGCTTATTTGAGAGCTCTTATTTTAAAAGGTAGTGTTAATATCTATTTTCCTAAAAGGATTTTGCAATACTTCCAAAACCTTTCAAACCAACCTACTTTCCCCCACTCCTTCATTTACCATTTAATCATCTAAGAGAAAAAGAACTGTGTTTGGTGCTGTGGAAGACTCAAGGATGAATAAGAGGAAGGGGAAGTCAGTGGTTGTTAATTGCACATTAGCTGTGTGCTGGGCATATTTTAGGCATTGTGCATGCATTTTCTGATTCAAACATCCTGATGGGCCTCGGGAGAGACATCACTGTCCCCATTTTGGGGATGTAGTAACTGGGTCTTGAAGACGTTAAGGAAGGTGCCCAAAGTCATGCAGCTGGAAAGTGGGCAAGGCATGCCAGAATTGCTTCAAAGCCCACACAGTCTCTCCCTATAGAACATGATTCTTTTGCTCAAAAGATGGAGAGTCTAACAGAGAGATGAGATAAGTATACAAATAAAGTTGTAAAAGGCAGAATGTAAAAACTGCCATAACACGTGTAAAAATTACTGGGTTAAGGGTATTAGAAGAAGCAAATCCTTTGAGCATAGGGTTTGGGGTTGGGAGATGTGCCCTTTGAACTCTCTCTAGTAAGCTGAGCAGAACTTGAAGTGTTGGTTGGAAAGAGAACATTGTTGGACACAATGAATTGTGACATTTCCAGGACGGCAGGATGCCACTGATCCAGTCATATGCTGGGCTTTCAGTGAAGACGTGTCCACATGAAAGAACAAATTCTGAAAACTATTTCGGTTGAATCACATGAAATTTCCATTCATACAGGTCAAAAATGAACCAATGCTATTTCATATAGCTCAACCTAATTGATCACTAAGTCATATCTTCACACACAGCACCCCTGAATTTTAGGAAAAAAATCCATAGTTTGTTTTAACTTTAAGAAAAATATTAAAAAAGCAATACATGCACATAACAAGCTAAGTAGTACCAAAGAGTTTAAGATGGAAAGAAATTGTTCCTTTCCACAATCCTTTCTGTCATTGGTCCCACTCTCCTGGGCAGCCAATTTGAACACATTTGATTTTTGGTTTTCTGGGTATTATGTCCATAACTCTAATGAATATGCTTATAACTTCTGCTCAGGTTTTCTCACTTATTAATTCCCCACTACATAGAGGAGGATTTAGCTTGCACTATCTCTTGTCTCCTCTCAAGAATTGGGAGTTGCATTATTTTTCATTCTTCTATTAACTATCTTTCATCCTTATATCTTTATTCCAGCCATATCCTGACACTACTTTTCTGAATAGCTCTTATAAGAATATAAGAACAGTGCAGGCAGGAAAGACAAAGGCTGTATAAAATCAGTGGAATATTACTATAGCCTGTCCCCAGAAGTCAAATAACCCTTTCTCTGCAGCCACCAGATGTATTTTTTTGTCCCCTGCCTCTTTACACCCTCCATATCAATGAGTTGCAGAATCTCTGGTGTGAATTCATGTCAAGAAGCACTGGTGTTAAAAGTAGTTTATGAGCTGAGGGCAGATTTATAAAGTGAGAGTCACAGTGCTTGGGTTCCTCTCCTCTGTCTTGAGATAAGGATTTGTTTTGTATGCTTCTGTCAGCTGGAAGACTGCCACACTTCGCAGTCCATGCTACAAACTCAGCTTTTGAGGACAGTAATAAGAACTGTACAACAAAGTCACATTTACCTAATCATACTGCTTCAGAAAAAAGAGAATTACTCCACCCATTGGGCTTTGGGGTCCTTTGGGGTCCTGGTGAAGATACTGCAGAGGGTCAGACTAATCTGGCTGCTGTTATGGCTCCCACATTTTGTCATGAAGTCCCTTCTCCTGGGAGAGCTTCAGTGATGCTATTATGCAGGGAACTACTTACGCTGAGTGATAAAAAATTCTGTTCTTATATGTTAGTATGAACCATTTACATCTGGGATTGATTGGCATGGTCTAAAGTATTAAAATGGCATCAAATATTCCGAATAGATTATATTGGAGAAATTCACTCAAGAATAAGCCAATGTTAAATTATACTGAAATTTATGCTGAAGTTGAGGAAGTAATCTGCTGATGACACTGTCCCTGTGGGGATGGCTGAAAGATTCTAATACTTCCAGCAGCACCTCCTTAGAAAGGTATTGAAGAAATCCCTTTAGATTGGTGAGGTGAGGGCATCAGCTGGCCTCTTACCCATAACGGTGAGGTGAAGGGCAATGTAAGTCCTAATGGATGAGATTTTTCAACAGATTTCTGGAAGGGAGATGGGGGCGTGGCTTCCATGTTAATGCATGAAACATAGAGTAGAAGAATCCTCACCTCAGAACATGCTGTAGTGGAGTCAGCGGTAGAGGCAGGACTGCCCCATTTGATGGAGGCTAGAATAGCTCCAGGCTTGGGGCCAGCAGGTGCAACAGAGGGAAGGAGTGGGAAAGAGCTTAAGCACAAAGGAAGGACAACTGGATGAGTGGTGTGCACTGCCACCTCCAGTCTGGAAGAGTACCAGATAGCCTGTTATTTATCCTCAGGCCAAAAAGAGACAGGTCTCAGTCTTGCCTGCGTGGACAAGGCTCTAGGAAGAGCCTGACCTGTCAAGAGAATTAAACCATCTGCAAAGAAAGTGAGGATCTAACATTGAACTCAGGTCTCTTCTCTGATCTAGGGTCCCCCAACCTAAGACTACTTCAGTCAACCAACAGTATTTGTAAAGAGAAAAAAAAAGTCCCTCCACCTTATGAATGTGAACATAATTATAATGAAATGAACAAGAGTGAGATCCTTGCTAGCCAATATAAAGCCACCCTTGCTGAACAAGAACCAATGAGACAAAGTAGGAAAAGTGAAAACCACAGACGAAAGAGACCTAGAGGCAGGGGTCTGGTGGTGTTAAAGTGGAGACTGAAAATGACCACAATTTTCCGGCAAGGAATAAGAGGCAGAATGGAAGCTTCAGTTCAATTGTGGCCATCAACTAGCTACGTGACTTACAGAAATTCACTTACTGTATTTGTTCCCTTTGATTTCCTTTTTCTAGCTGCAAAGTGGGAATAAAAATACCTGATCCTCACAACCTCATGGGGCACTGGAGGGAACAGAATGGTATTCCTAATAAAAAGCACTCTGAACAATGAAATGTACAATAAATGTTATACGGTGCGGCCACTGCTATTTAGCAATTTGGCCCTCAAGATTACACAATGGCTCACAGATATATTTTACTGGTTCAACTTAAGTTAAATATTACAGACAAACTACAATAATAATGGGGCCTTCTGTTCTTGCAGCACTTTAAGGCTCATAAAGTACTCTCACATGCAATTTTATTTGAGCATTAAAACGACTCTGTGAAACGGGCTGTGAAAATATCTTGAGTTCCATTTTACAGCTAAGGGAACAGAGGCTTAAAGAGGTCAAGGGCCCATTCAAGGCTACATGACTTGTCAGTTAAAGAGCCAGGCCTTAAACTTGGCCTTTCAATTCCAAGTTCAATATTCTTTACACAAGAGGAGCATACTAGGCATTCTGGAGACTAAGAATCAAGAAAGCAAAAAGTTCATCCTGGAGATGAAGCTTTGTAGGTAAGACACTAATATCACTGCAAGAATCTAGACTAAAAACAGTGCCAAGCATTTGCCTACTAGAGTGATGATAGGAACTCAAGAAAGAAGCTGATGTGGATGGTAACTATCGGAAAGGCTTCATACACACAAAAGGGTCTAAAGTGAGATGTGAAAAATGTATTTATCTGAATGGGCAGAGAGGCAAAGTAGGGATCTTAAAAAAAAAGGCAAATAGCAAGGCACCAAGGCAGGGTGGTAGGACTAGGATTCCTCTGCTCAATCAGGGGTATGACGCAAGGTGGTGGCATGTAAGTTTCAATGTATGTGTAGATAGGGGACCAGACCATAGAGAGCTTGAAGGTTAGATGAGGGGGTCTAGATTTGATTGTATAAGCAGATGGGAGCTATTATAGGTTCCTTAATGAGGGAATGGCATTATCTAAATAGCATATCATCTGGTAGCAATATGCATGGTGTATTAAATGAAAGTGCCCAGAAGCAGAGAAACAAGCTAGAAGGTTGTTGCATTAATAAAAGCATTATCATGAAGTTCTAGATTATAGTGGTAGTGATGAAAATAAAAGGGAAGCTATAAATTCTAACAGCCAAGTGATTTTATAATTGGAACGAAAGAATTATTCACTCGGCTACCATACACAACATGACTCTCAGGAACATAAATAGCTTTCTCAATCATATTTTCCCTTAACCATGCTGCCAAATTAAGTGATCACAGAGTTGCCAAAGCAAAGAGTTTGTTAAAAAAACATATAAATTTGTCATAAAAGGTCCCTTATTTCATCCATTGGTCTTCTATCCCAGGCTCTTCAAAAGTAAAAAGATTACACTCATGCATAAACACCGTGTGGATCCCCTTCAGACCTCCCCAATGCAAATAACTATGGAGTCATGGTATGTGAATCTCTGCATCTAATGTCAGAAGGTGTGGTCATGTGTCACCATTCACTGGACCCATGTCAGGCAAGGACATGCAGGTGAAGACAGGTGCAGAAGCAGATGCAAAGAAGCCCCCATTGTGGAGCAAAGGAGAGGGGCAAAGGAGGGGGAAAAGAGGTAGGAAGACATCAATGCATATGACAATGCGTATGATGGCCAGCCAGTTCCTAATACCTGATTGCTTGGCCCTGTTGGAGTCTTGGTTCCTGATACTGCCTTTCCAGCACTTGTTATCTGAAGCCCTGCTTCAAAGCAAAAGGGTGAATGAATGAAAACTGTGCCTTTCTGTTGCTTGACAAGGGGGTTCACAGACGTGATTGTATTTGAACATAGCTACAGCCTCCACTTTTGTAAGCCAATTGTAATAAAGACTTACTTCCCCTTTAAATTTCAATTGCAGTGCTGTGCTTTCCATTCTCTCTTGATTTCGGTGTGTGGGCACACCCAGACACCTCACAGGCTGCACTGACAGCTGCTTGCCAGTCAATGAAGTCACATTACTCTGTCATGAGGATGTGTGAAATAAGCTGCCTCCCAGGAGGTGGGCAGAGGCATTCAGGACGCAATCAATGCAAACAGGATTTTTCTCTCTCTGGCGCCTGACTGTTTTGTTGGCTCATTGAGCAGAGGAGTGAACAAGCTTCACTGGGTGCAGAACTGTATTTAGGAAAAGCCCTTTCTTTTTATTGTCATTATATGTGATAATAACTGCATGAGATTGTCACTCTTAGATTTACTCTGCTTGGACAAAGTAGGCTGCCTGCTCTTGGAAAAATCCAACAGAACTGACCTCTTTTTACCACGGAAATGTCAACAGCAATTATACAACCAGTACTCCCTAGGCAAGAACACTTGAATCAGAGCTCCTCCAAGGGCTGTGAGGGCTGTGGACAAACTCGATCACTGTCATGATATCTTCAGCACCTCGAAGCATCTCCCTTACAGCTGAACATTACAATGCTCCATGCCATGCAGCTGTCATTGCAACCAAGAAGCTGCCCGACCCAGTGCTCCTTCCGCTGCACACGTGCTTATGGGCTGTCATCCCACCAGAATGATCTCCATCCCAGACTCCAGAAACCCAGAAATGATCATCAAAACCAAGTACCTGAGAGCTTAATTGTATTATTTCATGGAAATTCAATACTCAATTGAAAAAACAACTTTGAAAGAGGAATACTTATTTTGGGTCAAATGCACTTACATAATGTATGATGGTGTACAAAAACGGTTTGTCTCACCTGACACAATTGACTGCCAACAAGGACTTCTAGGCCCCCAAAGTCAAACCTCTCTCCAAAACCAACCAAAGCCAAACAGCAGGCTTATTTGTTTAAATAAGAAACGTACATTGAGAAGAAAGCTGCAGGACACTGAGACAGTAGGAGGCTGCGGAAGGCTAATTAACAGGACCAGGAGAAGGGAGTGTGACAGACTTTCACACACAAGGGAGCTGGCAGCCCTAACTAATTAGCAACAATTAATTTTATGGTAGGAGCAAGAACACGTGTATTATGTTCTATAAAAGCTTAATAGATGTCACCATAAATCACTGCCATCTCTCTCTTGAAATTCAACTTGTAAGCAGGCTAACTTGAAATCTTCAGGAATTAACAATATAGATTAGCTAAGCCTTGGATCTTAATATGCAAAGAAAGTTTTTTTTCTCTGCCACTTGGTCTTTGACTAATCTCAGCTCTCATAATCAAAGTCAGCAGTATCAGGCTCAGCTGCACCCAGACCCTGAACCAATTCTCATTAAGGAAGGCAAGAAATAAGCAGCCTTAGGCTTGCTCCTAATGGGATCTGTAGTCCACTGTGCTGCTCTAGATCTGATGTCCTGTGTGCCTGGAATGAGCTTCCCGCCTGAGCTGGAAAACAGATGTCTTCTTATGTGTCTCCACCTATTGATTGGTAGTGCCTGCATGGGACATTATGTTGACAGGATTGTGGGCCTAGTGGGAAACAGTACCATGATCAACTAGTAATGTCTCCTGAGTACTAGGATGAAGAGTACTGATGTTTTTAACCACCCTGCCTATCCCTTTTTGTTGACTAACGTTTTCCTTTAGTTTCCTAAACAATATTTTAGCTCTCTTCTGAGTCAAGAACCCACTGTGACACATAGCTACATCCTTCTAGGCTCCTTCTTCAAATGGTTCCATTTTATTTCTCATCCTCTCTGGCCCTTGATGGGATGCTGCTTTTGGGAGGACAGAGTAACTGTAGCTAGGACTCTTCTGCTTGCTAAACTACTTCTGTTGCTATGATCCAGCAACTCCACTGGAGAGACTTGGAACAGAGGTAGACTTGACCTACCCTTTGTAGCACTGCACGTTGCGGACTCTGGACTGATAGATTTCAAATGCCAGATTTTAGCCAGGTGAGCTCCCCAGTTTGGACCCTACCAATCCTAAACCTCCTTAAGTCTAAACTGTTGCATCAACCTCATTATCCCAAAGTCAAATGCCTCCTTCATAATCATCTCTTTCACACTGAGCAGGACACTTCTCTAGTGATTTGGGGAAAATATAATTTCAGTTAAGAAGACACATATATACCAAGTGTTCTTCTACACTTGAGTAGTTTTATTAATTTTCCAGAAAGCTCAACATCTGGGGAACCATAGTGGTAAATTAAAATATAAGAGATGTAACTTCTGCTTCTGGGAAGATGGAGTAGATGTACTTTTCTCAATTTTTCCCACTAAGTACAACTAAAAACCCTGGACAACTGTCTTAGTCCCTTTCTATTGATATAAAGAAATACCTGAGGCTGGGTAATTTATAAAGAACAGAGGTTTATTTGGCTCACAGTTCTGAGGCTGTACAAGAAGAATGGTGTCAGCATCTGCTTCTGGAGAGGGCCTCGGGTTGCTTCCACTCATGGGAAAGGGAAAGGGAGCTGGCCTGTGCAGAGAACACATGGCTAGAAAGAGTGGAAGCAAGAGAGAGAGTGGAGGAGGCACCAGCCACTTTTCAACAACCAGCGCTCTCAAGAAGCAAAAGTGTGAGAACTCATTATCTCAAGAATAGCACCATTCATGAGGGCTGCATCCCCACAGTCCAAACATCTCTCACCAGGATCCACCTCAACACTGGGGATCACATTTTAATAGGAGACTTGGTGGGGCCAAACAAACCATAGAGTAACATACACTAAGCCAGGGGTCTCCAACCCCCTGACTGTGGACTGATACTGATCTATGGCCTGTTAGGAACTGGGCCGCACAGCAGGCAGTGAGCAGTGGATGAGTAAGCATCACCACCTGAGCTTTGCCTCCTGTTAAATAGGCAGTGGCATTAGATTCTCATAGGAGCATGAACCCTATGGTGAACTGTGCATACGAGGGATCTAGATTGTGCACTCCTTATGAGACTCTAACTAATGCCTGATTATCCGAGGTAGAACAGTTTCATCCCAAAACCATCCCTCAGTCCCCATTCCTGGTGTGTGGAAAAATTGTCTTCCACAAAACAGGTCCCTGGTGCCAAAAAGGTTGGGGACCACTGTGTTAAGCAAACATAAGAAGACTGAAAGGTGAAGAGAAGGCAGACTACCTGGAGACTTTGGAATGACATGGTGGCGAATTCCCCGGATTTTCTTTTTGCTTCGTATGTCCCCAAATTGGAGCTTAAGAAGCCAGAAACCTGAAAATGCCAATGGGCACAGAAAAAAATCCCCAGAAAAATTCTGACCTCTTTGTCCAAAGTACAGGAAAAGGGGAGTCTATACAGAAAACTCTTAGACAATAATCGCTATACTCCAGCAAACCACCATAGGGACAAAGCCACCCCTACCCGCATCCAACAGGAACAAGGAGACTGCCCTCTCAAGTGTCAACAGAGATTGAGTGGAAAATCTGGACTTCTACCTTCACCTGGCAGTAATGTGTCAGAGTCCCCTTTTCCCCTGGTAGAGTGCTGTCAGAGGAAACCAGCTCAAACAGAAGGTTTAAATAGCATAGAATCTCATAACAGAATACCTCACATGTCCAGATTTCAATAAGAAAAAATCAGTCACCATATCATGAACCAGAAAGATATCAAACTGAAGTTTAAAAAGAACAATTAATAATGTCAACACCAAGATGACAGTAATGTTTGAATTATATGACAGGGATTTTTAAAGCAGTCATCATGAAAATGCTTCAATGAGCAATTACAGATACAATTGAAACAAATAAAAAATAGTAAGTGCCGGGAAAGAAATATAAAGTCTCTGCAAACAAACAAACAAACAAACAAACAAACAAACAAAAAACCAGAGGATATAAAGAAAACCAAATGAAAATTTTAGAATTGGAAAATACAATAAGCAAAATTAAAAACTCAACAAAATGGTTCAACTACCGAAAAAAGAGGGCAGATGAAAAGAATCACTACATTTGAAGATAGAACAACAAAAATTACTCAGTTCTTCAGAAGGAAAATGGACTGGAAAAAACTAAAGAAATGGAGCCTCAGGGAACTACAACATCTTAACAAAAGCTCTTAATATTCATGTCATCAGAGTCAAAGAAGAAAAAAAAGAAGATATGGCAAAATAATAATAATAATAATAAAGTTGAAAAATAGCAGCTGAAACTTCCCAAATCTGGCAAAAGACATAAACCTAAAGATTCAAGGAGTGAACTCCAAACAAGCTAAGCCTTCCAAAAAAATCCACACTATGAAGATTAGAGTCAAACTTCTCAAAACTAAAGACAAAGAAAACATTTTGAAAGTAGTAAGAGAGAAATAACATCTTAGCTATAAGGAAAAAACTATTTGAATAACAGCAGATTTCTCATAAGAAACCATGGAGGCCAGAGAAAAGTACCACACCTTATTCAAGTGATGAAAATAAAAAACTAATTAGTCCAGAATACTATATCCAGTGAAAATATCCTTCAGCAACAAGAAAAGAATAAAAATATAGGTAAATGCATGCGACACATTTTCCTTTTCCTCTTGAGTTTTCTACATTGTGCAAAAACTGGTTGAAGCAAAAATTATACATTTTCTGCTGTGATTTTAATGTACGTAGAAGAAATATGTAAGACAATTATATATTAATGGAAAGGGAAAGTAAAGGGGAATAAAGATGAGTAAGGCTTCCACACTTTATTTGAACTGGTAACATGTCAAAAACAGAATACTGTAATAAGTTATATATGTATGTATGTATATAAAATGTGCCTAAAGCAACCACTAAAAAGGGCGTACAAAGAGATGCACTCCAAAACACTATAGGTAAATAAAAAAGGAATTCTAAAAAATGTTCAAGTTATCTGGAGAAAGGCAGGAAGAAGACAATAGAGAAACAAAAACAACAGTCAAAGAGAACAAACAGAAAACAAAAAATAAAATGGCAAACTTAAGCCCTAACATATCAATAATTGCATTACATAGAATAATCTGAATGCACCAATTAAAAGATAGAAATTGATAAATAGACTAAGAAACATGACCTGACTATATGCTATCTACAAGAAATTCACTTCAAATATAAAAATAAGGCAAGTTAGCCTGGGCGCGGTGGCTCACGCCTGTAATCCCAGCACTTTGGGAGGCTGAGGTGGGCGGATCACGAGGTGAGGAGATCGAGACCATCCTGGCTAACATGGTGAAACCCCGTCTCTACTAAAAATACAAAAATTAGCTGGGCATGGTGGCGGGCACCTGTAGTCCCAGTTACTCGGGAGGCTAACAGGAGAATAGCGTGAACCTGGGGAGGTGGAGCTTGCAATGAGCGAAGATCGCGCCACTGCACTCCAGCCTGGGTGACAGAGCGAGACTCTGTCTCATTAAAAAAATAAAAATAAAAATAAAATAATAATAATAATAATATAATAAGGCAAGTTGAAAATAGAAAGATGGAAGAAGATTTAGAAACAATGATCAAAGTAAAGCAGAGATGGCCATATTAATATTAGATAGAGTAAAGTGCATAGCAAAGACAATTATCAGAGAGAGAGAGGGATATGAAATAATGATAAAAGAATCAATTCACCAAAAAGAGATAATAAACCTAAATGTGAGCTGAAAAACATACAAGGACAAGCTGATATAACTGAAAGGAGAAATAGACAAATCTACAATTATAGTTGGAGACTTCAACACCTGCCTTTCAATAATTGATAAATCCATTAGACAGAAAAAATCAGCAAGAATATAGAAGAAATAAAAACGCCATTAACCGAAAAGGTCTAATGGACATTTCTAGGATACTCTACTCAACAACAGCAGAATGCACATTTTTTTCAGACTTATTACAGAACATATACTAAAATAGATCATATCCTGGACTAGAAACCAAATGACAACTAATTTAAATAAACTGAAATCATCTAGAGTGTGTCCCTTTACTATGATGAGTTAAAATAAAAATAATAACAGAATGACAAGAAAGTCTTTGAACACTTGCAAATCAAGCAACACATTTTTAAATAATCCTTGGGTCAAATAGGAAATCTCAAGGGAAATAAGAAAAAATTGCATTGAGCTAAATGAAAACAAAACATATTAAAATTTGGGAGACATAGATAAAGCAGTGCTGAGAGAAAAATTATAGCACTAAATGTTTGCACTAGAAGGAGGAAAAAACTTCAAATGAATAATCTAAGTTCCTACCACAAGAAATTAGAAGGAGAGCAGTATAAACCCAAAACAAGCAGAGAAAAGGAATTTCAAAAAACGTAAGATCAGAAATCAATAAAATTGAAAACAAAAACAATAGAGGAAAACACTAAACCAACAAATTGGTTCTTTGAAAATAAATAAATAAAACTGACAAATTTCTAGTAATACAAAGAAAATAAGAGAGAAGACACAAATGACCAACATCAAGAATAAAACAGTACAAACCCTACAGATATGGAGAAGATAACAAGGGAATACTTCAAACAATGTTACACATAAATTTGACAAGTTTTGTGGACAAAATGGGCCAATTCTTTGAAAAGCACAAACTACCACATATGAAATACGTAATTTGAATAGCTCTATAACTTTTAAGGAAATTGAATTTGTGGTTAGTAACTCCTCAAGAGAAAATCTCCAATTCTAGATGGTTTCACTAGAGAATTCTACCAAACATTTAAAAATTTCATCCCAATTCCACGCAGTCTCATCCAGGAAACAGAAGTGGAGAGAGTATTTATAAATTTATTTATAAAACTAGTATTATCTTGATATTAGAAAACACAGCACAAAAAATTCTACAAACATCTTCATAAATATATATGCAAAAGCCTTAACAAAACACTAGCAAATAGAATTTAGCAATATATCAAAAGAATGATACATCATGATCAAGTGGGGTTCATTCCAGGAATGCAAGGCTAGTTGAATATTCAAACACATAGGATTTGCATACTCAAAACTACAATACTGATTAAAGAAATCAAAGATCTAAATAAATAAGAAACATGCTATGTTCATGGATTAGACAACTCAGCACAGTAATGATGTCAATTCTCCCCAAACTGGCTTACAGGTTTACCACCATTCCTATCAAAATCCCAATGAAATCTTTTGTAGATATTGACAACATTATTCTGAAATGTATATGGAAATTCAAAACACATACAGAATAGTGAAAAACAATTTTGACGTAGAGAATATGGGAGGAATCATTCTACCTGATTTTAAAACTTATGCACCGGATTTTAAAGCTTATATAGCTACAATAATTAAGACTGTGTGCCATTGGTGGAGAAATGAACGTACAAATCAATAGAACAGAAGAGAGAACCCAAATAGACTCAGACAGATATGCCCAGATGATTTTTGACAAGCACGTAAAAGCAATTTTGTAGTGGGTTTAATTATGGGCCCAAAAATATATGGCTGCTGCGTCCTCAGATTGGGAACTTATTTGGAATAGGGTCTTTGCAGATGTAATTAAGGTTAGGATTTCCAAGATCAGATCACTCTGGATTAGAGTAGGCCTTAAATCCATTGATGAGCATCCTTAGATGAGACAGGAGAGGAGAAGACAGAGAGTGACAGGGACACAGACATGTGAAAAGGGAGACAAGAGATTGGAGTGACAAATCTATAAGCCAAGAAACACCAGGGATTACTAACAGCCATAAGAAGACAAGAGACAAAGGAAGGGAAGAGTTCTCCCCTACGGCCTTTTGGGGTAGTGTGGCCCTGATGATACTGGTTTCAGATTTCCTGCTTCCAAAGCTATGAGAGAATACATTTCTGTTGTTTTAAGCCACCAAGTTTGCGGTAATTTATTATAACAGCCCTGTAACACTAATACAATAACTTTTCCAACAAATGGTGACTGAGCAATTGGATATCCCCAGGCAAAAATCAAATCTCCTAAGTCTCACATTGTGTATAAAAATTAAATAAAATATGAATCATGGCCTTAAATGTAAAACATAAATCTACAGAGCTTCGTAGAAAAAAATATATATAGAGATAACCTTCAGGGTCTAAAACCAGGCACAGTATTCCTAGACTTAACAACCAAAAGCTAAAAGGAAAAATTTACAAATTGGACTTTCTCAAAATCAAAACCTTTGCTTTACATTTTTATCCTGTTAAAATGATGAAAAGACAAGCTACACACTGGGAGAAAATATTTCCAAGTCCTATAAATGACAAAGGACTACTATCTAGAATACATAAAGAACTCTCAAGACTGAATTGTTAAAGACAAACAATCCAATTAGAAGATGAAGAAAAGGGATGAAGAGATGACATTTCACCATATATAAATGATGGCAAGACAAATAAACACATGAAAAGATGTTGAAAATAATTAGATGAGGGAAATGCACGGTGAAAGCACAATGAGATATCTTACATACCTATCAGAATGGCTAAAACAAAAAACAATGGCAACACCAAATGACAGTGAGGATGTGGAGAAACAGGATCGCTCATACATTGCTGGTGGAAACGTTAAAGGATACAGTCATTCTGGAAAATGTTTTGGCAATGTCTTAAAAAAAAAAAAAACAACTAAAACTAAACATGCAACTACCCTACCACCAAGTAATTGCACTCCTGGGCACTTATCCCAGAGGATTGAAAACTTATGTTCACACAACGTATGCAAATATTTATAGCACCTTTATCCATAATAGCCAAAACCAAAAAACAACCCAGATGTCCTTCAATAGGCGTATGGTTAAACAAACTGTGATACATTTATACCATGGAATATGACTCAGCAATCAATAGAAACAAACTACTGATACACACAACCACCTTGATAGATTTCCAGAAAATTGTCCTGAGTGTAATTTTTAAAAATCCAAAAGTTTACATCCTGAATGACTCCATATATATAACATTATGATAAACTTATAGAAATGGAGTACAGAATAGTGGGTTCCAGGGGTTTATGAATGGGGAGGAAAGTGGGTGTAGCTATAAAAGAACAGAATGAGGGATCCTTGTGGAAATGGAAATGATTTGTATTTTGACTGTATGAATGTCAATGTCCTAGCTTTGTTATATTGTACTATAGTTTTACAAGATGTTACTGTTGGGGGAAACTGGGTAAAGGGCACATGGGCTCTGTTTGTATTGTTTCTTACAATACCATATGAATCTACAATTCCTTCAAAGCAGAAGTTTAATTAAAAACTGTAAGAGGTGTGCCTTGTGCCATTGAGTAAGTTTTTAATATGGACAAAGGACATTACTTGCTTGTAAGGAACAGTTTGCCACTAAAAGCTACCATTCATTATTAACAATTATGGATTTGGTCCCACCTGCATCATAAGTGAGCTCCTTGAGGGTCTGGCTCATGTATTATTTATCCATAAATCCCCCACCGTGCCTAGCAAGCACCCTGCTATGTAATAAGTGCTCAATAAATGTTTGTTGACTTAATGTTTTTATCAGCAATGCATTGAGTATGTGTATTGTGCACTGTTAACACATGGCTTGCTGCAAATGAGAGAAATATTGAAGAAATGTGTCATCAAGTAAATTAATGCCATCATTAAAAAAGCAATTAGATCTCTGTGTTTTGTTTTATTTTTAACTAGTTTTCTGTTTATTATTTTCATTTGTTCTTTCTTTGTGTCTGATTACAAAAGTAATAGATGTTCATTGTAGAAAAGTTTTAAAGACTAGAAAGGCATAAAGGACTTTTATTTACCTATTTTAATGACCAGACAAGTCACTTCTACTCTGACATAGTATGCTTCCAAGTGCTTGACCTCAGTTTTCTTGCTCATTGAGTCATTTGTTCATCAGATGCATGTGGAGAATCTGCCAAAGGCAGTCATACAGACCCAGAGGTAAATGTTGTTTCCCACATTCTCCTACAAATGGAACAGACTCCTTTGTTTGAAGGGTCCAGCTAGAGGGAGCTCGTTTTGTTTATTTGTTTGTTTGTTTTGTTTTGGTAGCCAGTAGTAGAATAACTTCAGCTTTCTGTGCTCTGACATCTTAAACAGACACTTGCTCCTTGGTCAATGATAAACACAGCTGAGTATTTCCCTGAGCAGTAAAGGTTTCTAAAGGACATCTTCAGGGGACATCTCCTGGTCCGAAACCACAACCAACAGAGAACGCAAGAGGCAGCCAAAGGGTATTGTCTGACCTTTATGTAAGAATTTGAGAATTCAGAAGCTATCAACTTGGACAAGGCATTTGAACATATTCAAATGCATTCTAAAACAGAACAAAGCAAAAGGCAACACAGGACAAGACTCTAAAGTCCACAACCACTTTTATTTATATCAGATCTGTAAAACCAGGAAAAGCAAAGAGCGTTACTCAAAAAAAAAAAAGAAGAGTCATGCCTCCGAAGAGGCAAAATGTTGCTTTATCAACAGACACACATTATTTTAATTCCCGGGTATTTGTTGCTGGTGTAAAATTCATCCCCCACCCTGAACAGAATTAAGCAAAGCTTTTGGGATTTTTGCCAGACAGGCACAAAAATATCTGTGCTGTTTTTTTGTTCCATATTTTGAAAAAGAAGTAAATGAACTCAGAGAGCACATTTCTGTTTGCTTATTGTTGCTGCTGGTAATAATAGGGAACCAAATATTCTAGATTTTTACCAAAATGCCAAGTGAGATTCTATATGCAACACATTTTTCAGTTCATTTTCTGAAAATACTCCTTTACTGTGGAAATGGCTATGCAACTTATCCAGATAAAACACATTCTTCCCAGGTAAAGACTCTCTTACTGGATTCACTGTATTTCTTTGCCTTTCATATATCATGATCTAGTAGAAACCTGCATTAGAAGCAGTCTTGCCAGGTATGGACAAAGCTATAGGAGTAAAGTTTACTTTTATCATCACTTAATATTAGTGGTCAGTGATTCTAAATACATCTTTTTGGCGTGGTTTAAAGTAGATTTCCATGTTTCAATCCAAGAAATATTGATTCCACATTTATTCCATAACTGCCACAAGCGCCATGACCCTCACTGTAATTTACACAAATTTCCCCAACAGCACAGTAGATTCTTTTGAGTTACATAATTGGTTAAAATTTTTCTTTTTAAAAAAGGAACACTCCTTTTAAAATTACTTTAACAAAAAGCAAAGGTAAAAAGTGATTAAGGACAGACATGGTGGGGGAAGGTTGTCTATTGATACACACAACTTACAAAGGAATGCTTAAAGAAGCAAAGCTGTCCATCGACAGGCACAGCCAGCAAGGCACTTCCAACCAAAAACATCTCTAAGTGCCTTTACAGCCCTGCCAGTCCCAGAATCCCCTCGGTCTTCATGGACCTGGGAGTTATGGGACTGGAATCATTACCATCCACTAACCCTAGAACTCTGAGAGGCAGGAACAGGGGATGGGTCTGTTTTAATGGAAAACACACTAAATCCAGCAAGGGTCATCAACATAGTGGTTGGACAGAAGAGAGAAGACCCAGTCAGCTGGAAGAACCAAATCGAGTGTTCTCAGTCACTCTCCACCTGTCCCTGCCAAACTGACTGCATGGGGGCCTTCGCCACCAGACCTCCCAACCAGGTCAACCCATACCCTAGCAGTCAGCCTGCCCCCACTGCTCTGCTGAAGCTGCTCTGCAAGGTCACTACTGGGCTCAACCTCACAAATACACTTTCTCTCTCACATGCCACCTTCTCTGACCTCTCTGTCATTGGATCCCATTGTCTGCCCCTCAGAGCTGCTCTTGTCCTTCCACTTCAGTGATACTAGTTCTCTCATTTCTTCCTCTTTTTTCTCATCTTCTTGCTGCTTCTGAATTCTAGGCATTCCTGAGTCTGGAATTCTAGAATTGGTGTTTTCTCTTATTTTTTCCTCTTGACACATTCCCTTACACTACAGCTATACATTTTCTCAAGAGCCAAATCTCCCTTCCATAGGGATCTCTCTCTATTCACAGCTCCAGCCCCACAGCTCTCCTGAGCTTGGTTCCCATTTCCAGCTTCCTTTGGGATGTCTCTTTTGCTTTGTGCATGCAAAGTGTTGGAAATCGAATTCATCTTCTGCTGCCCCAAGCCTGAGCTTCCACTTGTGTTCTTTATACCTCTTCTCTCACCGTTTACTCACGTACCCAGATTAAAACAGAAACAATTTGTATTTCTCCTTTGTCCTCATACATCCAATCCGCGGCCAAATGCTATTGGTTTCACTTTTATCGTTTCCCCTATGTCTATCTTCATTCATTCCAATCACTGCCATCACCCTGACAAGACCCTTCCTCCTTTCAGATCTATATTAATTTAAGTCTGCGTACAGAATCCACCTACCTGACACTCGCAGATTAATAACGCCAAAGTACCCCACATAGCAATGTCATTCCCTGACTTTGATTGTAATCCAAATTAAGAAGTACTTTTACATAGCAAACTAGTATACATTAGCCAGTATACACCTAAAATTTCATGTTTTCTCTCCAGAGGGTAATGTACTTTTAAAATTCAATTTCATTTGATTTTAATTTCTAAAAAAATACTGACTGCTTGTGACCCACGAATGAGCCTAAAAAGCACTGGTTTGTAAGATAGCTTGGAAGAAACTTGTTTTACCCTGTCTCATCTCCTGGGACTGTCCTTCCCTCTATCCTTCAGGTGAAGCAGAACATTTCAGCCTTCATTAATTATGCCTAGTGCTTTAAAAACCCTGCTTCTGTATCCACATCATTTCCTTGCACATGCCTGGTTTCTGTCAGTCACACACACACACACACACACACACAAACACACACACACACCCTCTAAAACCCCACCATGGAGTAGGTTTGGGGTAACAGTGTCACCTTGAAGGCTCTTTGCTCTGCTCAACATTTCTACTATCTTCTTTCTTCCCCTTCAGAGGGACATTTTGTCCCCATATCCTTCTCCATTTGCCACTCGTGTTTCACCTTCCAGAATAAAGATAACTCTACCTAGCAAATTCTTTCTCATGAATGTGGACACCGCTGCAGGCCACCGTGTGCCTTCTTCTCTCATCTGATGCTTACATAGTCATATCAGCACCATTTCACTATTCATTTTTCTTTTCTCCTTTTGTTAAAGGAAAAAAAATCTTTAATGATCTTCAAGAGTTGACGAACATATGTAAGGCAAGAAAAATATTAGTATAAAGGAGAAGAAAAGCTGGAGGTTTAAAAACTAAAATGGAGATGTTTTCTGTTCTATTTAAATACTTGGATTATAAGAGCATTGCTTCCCAGTATTTTCATTTCAAAGCCAGAGATTGGACTTTGAGTAAAACAGACTTATGTGAGCTATCTTCATACTCTAACCACCATTTATAAGATGGTTACTATAGGGGTAATGCGAGTTTCAAAAAATCGGCTTTATAGTCAACAAGCATATGTAATATGACAGAAATACCTCCCGTACACCTTCACAGAATATTCTGTTGTTTGAAGTGATATCACTAAACTTTTATTTTCTACATCAGAGGAGAAACAGAGCTTGAATAAAAACATTCACAGAAATTTGAGATTCCCTTTTTAACAATTAGCTTCCATTTTCTCAACTACATTTTTAAAAACACAGTTGTTATAAGAAGATAAAATATTATGTTGGTGGATGATGGTAGAGAAATCCACCCAAAGGGGAGGGAGGAAGAGGAGATAAAGCAAAGAATGGGAAGAAACCATAAATTAAAAGTCATGCTTGAAGAATAAATGGTTGCCTTGCTGTGAACTTGCCTTATTAAAATTCAAAGGTATTTATAAAGATTAAAAATTAAGGTTGGCAGGAGTTATACAGCTAGGCAAGTTCTCTGCAAATTCCATTAATAATTAAACCTTTTACAGCATTGTATGTGATTCCTAGAGGAACGCATTAAAGACATGGTGTGTCCTCTGCCCAAGGTTAGGCAAGAAGCCAATTTACTAATGAGATTTAAAATTCATGAATTCTTAGTTGGGAACACCATGTGCCTAGCATACAGGGTAGGAAAAAATAATCTATAATAACTTCGGATTTAAAAGGAGAGGCCAAAGAAGAAGGTGTTCAGAAGCAGGGACATTTCCATATTGAAGCTGTTTTGTAGCATCTATGAGCTTTTTTCTCATTTCTTTTCTTTTGCATTGTAGGTACTGTCCATTTAGTTTCACTAGTTTTGAACAGCCTAAAACAGGCCATCAGTAATGGTGGATGCATCTGCTTAGAAAAATACTCGAGGGAGGGATTTCTACAGGTTCACTGACGAAGCATTTCCCTGTTCCAGTAAAAGAGTTTCCCAAGCCAGGTGAATGTCTTTTCTATAATCTGAGAGAGAGAGAAGGGAGGGAGGCAGGGAAGGAAGGAAGGAAGGAAGGAAGGAAGGAAGGAAGGAAGGAAGGAAGGAAGGAAGGAAGGAAGGAAGGAAGGAAGGAGAAAAGAAAAGAATGGAGACAAGAAAGAACAATTGGACATCAGAAGAAAGAAGGAAAGATTTTTCTGCCTTCCAAGAACACACTACCTCTCCTATCTGGCCTCCTTTCCTATCGAAAAGAACACAATGCATTGAGATTAAGACTTTGTGCAATTTAAGAAAGAGCTAATAAGTATTTTAGTTCTGAGATGACCATAACATGGAGATTGGGAAAGATGGAACATGATGAGATTGTGAGAAATGGCTAGCTGTAGAGTATCTCCAAATGACCAGCTCTAAACTAATTCTCTACTCCTTTCCTATGGCTTCCATCCTCAAGATCACCTCACGGTCATGACATCAGCCCAGCAGCAAAAGCTGCCTTCCAGAAAAGCTTTACTCGGAGACTTTTGTTGACATTTCCGTGACCACAACTGTATCACTCCTATAGCTGCAAGACAGCCAACAGCACCGTAAGCACCAACAGACCTTTCTGCAGTGATGGAAATGTTTTACCTGCACTGTATTATTTCATAGCCACTTTAAACAAGAAAATAAAATGTTAAGTTTATTGAATTTTAAATAATTTAAATTAAAATAGTTACATGTACAGATTTTCAAATGAGCAGTACAGTAAAAATCAAAGACTCCTTTCATCTTCAAATTACATGGTAACTGTAATGAGACGGGCTGGGGTGGAGAAAGGAATGAACAATCATTGAGATAATTTGTTTGTAAGCATGTGAAACTGTGTGAATGACTTGACAATTATTGTTGCATTTAGACCTCATGGAAGCTACAGCAGGCTTCATTGTGCCCATTTTACAAATGAAACAACTAAGGCTCAGTTTGACTAACTTGGCTAAAATCATGGAGTTCCTAGTAGCAGAAATGAGTTTTGAACCAGGGCTCTCTGCCAGCAGAGCCCAGGGTGTCTCTGTTATCACATAGAAAGCCTCAGAGACATAGCAAGGAAGGGCCAGGTTCCCACACAAGACACCCAAAGATTGAGGGGAGAGAGTTAGCCAGAGTGACTTATCCCTCTTTGTAGTACTCATCCTGTGGATTCATTTGCCTGCTCCCCTTTCCTTCATGGTAACTTAAAGATTTATTTACATGTTTATGTACGTATTTATTTATTTGCAAACCAGTGTATACTCATTATTTACAAAAACGAAGATTTCTCCCAAAAGTACCAAAAGCAGAGAACAAAAACGCATCCCCAATCCTGCACCTGATTCTAAAGCTTTTCACCTCCCCTCTCCTTCTCCTGAAGTGTTGTGAAACAAATACAGATGCACACTCACTCACCCTAATTCTCATATTCCTACAGCATGCATGGGGACTCTTGGAGGCTTTCAAAGAAGAACACACAAGAATCTTTTGAAGTTTTCTGCCTTTTCATTGTAGGAAAAAGACAAAGATCCCTAATGTGAAAAACACCAATAGTATTGATGGCAGTCTTTTTTTTTTTAATTTTTAATTTTTTTTTTTTTTTTTTTTAGACAGAATCTCATTCTGTTGCCCAGGCTGGAATGCAGTGGCATGATCTGAGGTCCCTGTAGCCTCTGACTCCCAGTTCAAATGATTTTCCTGCCTCAACCTTCTGAGTAGCTGGAATTATAGGCACACACCACCATGCCTGGCTAATTTTTTTGTATTTTTAGTAGAGACAGGGTTTCACCATGTTGGCCAGGCTGGTCTTGAACTGGCCTCAAGTGATCTGCCCACCTCAGCCTCCCAAAGTGCTGGGATTACAGGTGTCAGCCACTGTGCCCGGCCTGATGACAGTCTTCAGATTCAACTACTACTGAAGCAATATTACTAAAATAACATGCATTTACACTTCAATGTAAGGTGACTCTAGTGAGTTTTGGGGCATTCTATACAGAGGGAATTATGGTCTAGACATACATGGAGAAGAAGCCAAGGGAGGGAAGGGGGAATCTAGCCCTGGACTGGACTGGGGTTAGCTCATGCTCAGCACCACCATCATCATTGCATTTTAGGAGGTGCAGTATTTTGGAAAAATAGGGTTATGAAGAGACAGATGAAAATCAATATGCTCTTCACAATAACTTGAGGTTTCTTGTATAAGTATTATACATAATGCATTTGCTCTTATTTTATTGGACTTAAAGCACTGTTTACGTTTTAAAAATTATGGTCGGGTGCGGTGGCTAACACCTGTAATCCTAGCACTTTGGGAGGCCGAGGCAGGCAGATCACGAGGTCAGGAGATCAAGACCATCCTGGCTAAGATGGTGAAACCCTGTCTCTACTAAAAATACAAAAAAAAAAAAAAAAAATAGCTGGATGTGGTGGCACGTGCCTGTAGTCCCAGCTAATCAGGAGGCTGAGGCAGGAGAATCGCTTGAACCCAGGAGGCAGAGGTTGCAGTGAGCCAAGATCACGCCACTGCACTCCAGTCTGGGTGACAGGGTGAGACTCCATCTCAAAAAATAAAATAAAATAAAATAAAAATTATAACAGAGCTATAGTAATTTATATTTATCGCCTCATTTTGAGGGTTCTTATCTGTGAGTTATCTGCTGGGGAAAAAACATTAATTGAATATGTAACCTGTAATTACCCATTTTCTTTTAGAAAATACCATTCTATTTATAGTGTTCTACTTTGTAGTTTTATTTCTAGGTCGAAGTGGGAGCTGACTATATGCCATTTATTAGCACAACCGGCTCCCTACCTCCTCCCACTCATTCGTCTTTTGATCAATATGTGGCTTCTTGATGCTTGCAAAGAAAAAAAAAAGTTTCTGTACTCAAATTGATAGATGGGTTTAGCTGTTGAAAACTTTTTAATTTGAAGACTTGGGGGAGAGGGATTTTAAATGAATCGATACAATGAGGCCTTTGTGTTTTAATCTTATCCAGACTGTCCCTGTTATCTGAGAAGCGCTCAGAAGGCTTCCTTTCCTAAAGGAGAAGGTGGTATTCATGATCCAATCACTGAAAAACTAAGCAATTTACAGTTAGTTAGACTCACAAGTGCACATATTTTTACAAGGCATGCCTCTGGAATGCAGCCTGCTTTTGTCCCTTTAGAATTGGTGTGGCTGTCACGACCTCTGAGAGATATGGATGCTGTACAAGAACAGCGAACCACAGATGCCAGGCCTTCAGTGTGCCCACAGTATTCTCAGGACTTTTCATGGGGTTCCTGGACTTAAGGATGAAAACTTGAAGAATATCCTTTCCTCACTAGCCTCAACCCCGTGAATGCACACAAAATCCTTCACACACCCTGAACCTCCGGAAGCTCAGGAGCTAGGTTAAGGGTAGAAACACAGTCAATGAGCAGAAACAATTCACTTGGTGTCTGGTCCCACCTCTGCTCTTTATTACCTGTGAGACCTTGGACAAGTCACTCTATAAATAGTTATCTTTTAAGTGAAGAGATACAATTACAGGACCTCTAACACCCGAACCAGCACTCATTTTCTGAACGTGATCATGGCTACAGGGAAGTGCATACTTCCTTCCCTGACACTAATGAAACCGGTCTGATTTCCAGCAAGAGGATCAGTGCATTTGGTGTCATGTCTCATGGGAAGGATAGACCTATGCCATGTTCCTTTTACTTGAGATGCCCAAAAAGTAAGTTGTTCCTGTGACATGGCCTGCTTCCTTTACACCACCCTGACAGATAGTGTTCAGTTGCATCTCTTTGGATTTTCTAAAGGACCCTAAGACTTAGGTAGGGCAGGAATTTTCTTTCCACAGACCAAGGGACAAAGAATTTGAGAAGCTGGGTGTCCACCCCATAGGGAACTAGTATCCTGTAGCATCCTGGTCTTTGGGTTCTGTGGGGAGTCCACTCTGCTCCACTGCTCTGTTCACATCCAGACACATTTTTCATTCTTCACTCTTGTCTCTGTCCTGACTCTAACTCTCTTTTCCCTTTTTCTTCCTGTCTCTCTTCTTCCCTCTACCACCCCAATATGAACAACAGGAACAGGAAACACAATTTTCACCTAAACAATATAGAATCGTATGACGTGCTATTTCCTAAGCTCAGCTGGTTCCAATTCCTGACCTATATTTAAATATGTTACTCAAACTGTGGGTTTTGGCCTTCACTAATATAGTTGCAGAGAACACCAGACCGGGAAGTAGGTCAGGGCTGGTGGGAGGGCAGGTGCCCTCCTGACTTTCCAGAGAGAGAGAAAAAAAGTAAAGGATGAGGATTAGTGGTGTAACAGAACTGTTAAAAATTCAACTGAGATTGGAGGTACAAATATAAAACCCATTCCTCTGGGCACCCTTTCAGATATTTTAAACACACCCTATCTATGTTTTGTCCTGAAATACACATTCAACTTTTGATGGGGTGTTGTTTTCTAATTAGATAGGATAATTTTGTTTTTAATTTCAAAGTCATTCAAATTTTCTGAAGCAAATTAATACTCCTATTTGTCTTTAAATAAACACATGTTTCATGTTTCCCAATATGGCTAAGGAGACATTCATGCTGACATCCTTCTAAAAGGAGCTGTATGTTAGGTTGGAGAATTATCAGCCCCCTCAGCTCCCATGTTTTAGTGCTCAAATCACTCAAGGAAAAGCACATTTGTGTTATACCAGACTTTGTTGTCACTGAAGACAAGCCTCTTACTAAGCAAGCCTTTGCTCAGAAATAAACTGAAAATGCCTGTAATCCCAGCACTTTGGGAGGCTGAGGGGGTGGATCACCTAAGGTCAGGAGTTCGAGACCAGCCTGACCAAAATGGTGAAACCCCGTCTCTACTAAAAATACAAAACTAGCCGGGCGTGGTGGTGCATGCCTGTAATCCCAGCTACTCAGTTGGCTGAGGCAGGAGAATCACTTGAAGCCAGGAGGCGGAAATTGCAGTGAGCCAAGATTGCACCATTGCACTCCAGCCTGGGCAACAGAGCGAGGAAAAAAAAGAGAAAAATAGAGTGAGACTCTGTCTTAGAAAAAAAAAAGGGGGTTCAGAAGGGTCTTCCCAAGGTTCAGCTTAGCCCCTCCATTTGCCAGCTGTCTAGTCACGAGGAGCCACAACAATCCCTGGGCTTTAGTTGCTTCATATGTTCAACGGGGTCAGGATAGGAATAATAAGAAATAAGAATGAGAAAAAAAAGAAAGAAAGAAAAAGAAAGAAAGAAAGAAAAAGAAAGAAAGAAAGAGAGAAAGAAACTGAAAACACTAGATAACCCTCTTTCTTCAACAGTGTTTTAAGCCACTGTGTAATTCTTCAAGTCTGAGTATGTACATAGTAAGAACAAGGTCTGCTTGTTCAAACACAAAGATCTAGTTCACCTAAGTGCATTGTAGCCAAGCATGGACAGACAGGATATCACAGTATCACTTGGAAAACCACTAATAGCTAGTAAACTGGAGTTGACTTCTGAAAAAGTGATGGCACCATGGAAGGACTGTCCTGACAGAGAAGCAGAGACTTCTGCAAGCCCAGAAGTCAGATGTTGCTAGGCTGTTCCTGTGTGGTTATAATCTCATTAGCTACAATCATTTCCCAAAAAGACAGAAATGAATCTGTCTTCTAAAGATGGTTTTCAAAGCCAACTACAGATATTGTAGAAAAAAAAAAAAACAGAGGCAGATAAGACCTTTCATCTTTTTCTTATCCCATGGGCTTTTCTGCCTCCAGATTTCCTTGCACATCAAGGGGGTTCTGTGCAAATCAGTGGGTCTGGCCCTCTGCCCACCCTGGGCTAAGCTGTGGTTGCCATGGCTACGAAGATAAGAACGGCCCTTGGTTTTATAGAGCCCTGGGTCCCTTGCTCACAGGCCTTTTCAGTTGGTATTTCTTTCATCTTCTTCAGAACCCCATGTGGCAGGTGCAACAAGGAGTTCACCAATGCTCCGGCCAAAGTGAGTAACGAGGGACACATGTACGACCCAGCAGAGCAGCCCTGAAGAAGTGGTTTGTGAGGGCATGGAGGAAGGGCTTGCTTCCACACTGCACTTCTGGGTCCTAAGGCACTATTCACAACTGGCTCAGGCATCATTCTCAGCCTCATGCTACTTTTGTCCAAGGACGGAACAAGAGGTGCCAGCACTCAAGGGAATCCTGCACCACAACAGGCAGGGGACCATGATGACTGCTGAAATAGGCAGCAGGAGTCCAAACTATGGCATAAAAATTGTCACAGCAACACCACAGGGGGGACCCCTGGGGGGAAGTAGGGCATGGTGATTAAGAACGGGGGCTCGAGGCCAGGTGCAGTGGCTCACGCCTGTAATCCCAACACTTTGGGAGGCCGAGGCAGGCAGATCACGAGTTCAGGAGATCGAGACCCTCCTGGCCAACATATTGAAACTCTGTCTCTACTAAAAATGCAAAAATTAGCTGGGCATGGTGGCACGTGCCTGTAATCCCAGCTACTCGGGAGGCTGAGGCAGGAGAATCACTTGAACCAAGGAGTCGGACGTTGCAGTGAGTGGAGATTGTGCCACTGCACTCTACCCTGGCAACAGAGTGAGACTCCATCTCAGACAAAAAAAAATGGGGGCTCAGAAGGGTCCTCCCAAGGTTCAGCTTAGCCCCTCCATTTGCCAGCTGTCTAGCCACGAGGAGCCACAACAATCCCTGGGCTTTGGTTGCCTCATATGATGAATGGAGTCATGACAGGAATAATAAGAACATCTCTCTCAGAGCGGGGCTATGATTCCAGGAGAGGTTAGACAGACAATTCTAGGAAGGGAAGGTGGTCTACCTCCCCAAATTATGCCTACTCCTCTTGCTTCTAACTCTCAGCTACTGCCACGGGCTTCCCCATTTACTCTCATTCATCCTAGTCTTCATCCTCATCCTCACCATTCCTCTTATCAGGAGCCACTCCTAGGGAGAGGCAGAAGAACAAGCATTTTGTGGAGATGTCCTGACAGGGCTTTAGAATATCTCACTATTAAAGTTTAATCCCTCCTAAAGCATATGGCAGGAGGTCATTTATGTATAAGTATAGTCGTAAGTCATAGGGGAAAAAAGCGTTTTGTTAAAATTTTGATTTATTTTTAAAAAGCACGTCCTTCCAATGCACTTACACTCTGCCAGTTCCATTTCAGAGTTGTCTAAACTAGTGAGATAGCCCAGAATCCTTCAGGACACTAAATCACTTTAGAGACACACCACTGAGGCCTAACATCATGAAATTACTTCTTTCTTTCCAATCTATGGGTTTCACGAGTGATTAGAACTGGGTTACAGCCTTAGGGAGGAAAAAATGTGCTTCCAATTTCCCTCAGTGTATGTGCCGGCCGTCCCCATGCTCCTGAGCCTCACCTCTGTGCTGGGCAGTGTTTCAGGCATCAAAGATACAGCAGTGGGCAAAGAAGACCAATGTCTCTATCCTCATGGAGCTTCCATTCTTGCACAGTGCCTGGCACACAGGGCATATGCCACAAATCACTGCTCAGTGAATGCACGCATGCTTGTTCACCCTAATGATGAAATCATCCTGCTATATTTAGAGTAGCCATATAATTTCTTTGAAACATGGAGCCACATGCATTAACCAAAGTTGCCTTCTTCAGAAAACACACAAACAAACACACCTAGGTTCATTTCCCAGAGACCTCATCTAAAACAGAAAAAAAGATGTATGAGAGAGTGGGAGAAAAGAGAGGGTGAGAGGCTTACTCAAAAGTGGGGTGGCCAAAGATCCTAGAAACATGTTATTTATTTATGAATTAACATAGGCCTCTGCAAGTGAATAACATGGAGGAATGCCCCATGGCACCCTTAAAAATTTTATCAAATGAGTTAAAGGTCTCAGAGCACCATTTATTTGCCCTGCGTTGCTAGGTAATAATTCCCTAAACCCCCTCCATGCAGCAAGCAAGCCCCTTCTACTACAAACTTCCACTGCAGAAGTGAGGTGGGAGAAGGGAGGAAATCCTGCAAAGGCAAGCCTCACAGCTTTGCGCTCTCTCAACACTCTATCGAGCGGAGACATTTTATAATCATGGCCATAATTGAATGCCCTCAGGGGTTCAAGAGGACTTCCCTCTTTAACATTTAAAAAGATAATAAGAACCGGTTTAAAAGCTGTAAACCCTTTACCAAGAAGCCAAAGGAGCCCCACAGCCAGGCCCTGCCTTTCTGGCCTCCCTTCTTAATTGTGGTTATGGGTGCCTGGTCATGGGCTCCAGAGAAATGTGGAGAGAATTCCGTCTCTCCTCTAGGATTTGATTATCTGGCTGCCAGGATGAAGTATAGGAGAAGAGAAGAGCTGCTTAGGGAGAATCATTTTAGGGAAAAGCAGTTTACAAAGACTTTTATGAAAGGCTGCTGCTGTGAACCAGCTAATGGATCAAAAGTGCCAGGGACTTCTAAACCTTTTGATTTCTAAAATCACATCCAAGCAGCATCTCCAGATTCAGAGAAAGTAGAAATCTCTGTACCCAAATAATTGCTTAAAAGTTAGGCCTGGAAAGTTGCAAAGTATGTCTTTACTTTAAAAGACATTTTTTAAAAGACACTTTAAAAAAGAGTACGAAGTCCACGAGCCTCCTGTGCTTTTGTTTCTCTTATTGTCAATATCCTGCTGTCTCCCCACCCTTCACTTCCTTCTCTTTGTCCTGAATATGGTAAGCTGTGTAGGTTATTGTCTCAGGTTGCGCTATTATCTAAGGGATATATTTTTTTCCATTATTGCTTAGATAAGCTTGAATCATAAACCTGTATGCTTTCTTGTGATTTTGTTCCAGCTGAGCCCAGTGGCATCTGTCTTATCCTCTCTGATGCCTGTCCAATTTCCCCTTATCTATTAAGCTTAGTCTGTAGCTAATTAGAGGAAAAGGCTTATGAATTGTGTCCCTGGTCCTGTATGGCGTTTTGAAGTCGTCCTACACAATACTAGAAATGATTGATAGTTATCTGTTGTTTAGAGATACATATGGCAATTTATTAATCTGATGTCTGTCATCACTCAGATATATTTGTTAGTCTTCACAGTAAGATTTTTGTAGGCAAACCATTGCCTGGATAATAATTTTACATGACTACAATATTTCCAGGCTGTAAAACTCAAAGAAGCCCCTTGCTCTTAGCCAACCTTGAGCAGCATGAAGTTTAGATAGAATATTTAGGTGGAGGTTGTGGGGTATGGTGGGGGAATCTTCCTGTTATTTGCTGAGTAGTATCTGATGGGCCCATGCCACAAAATGAGACGAAACAAAAAGTTGGGATGGCTGAACTGCAAGAAGCCAAAGGAGTTGCTCAACTTTGCCTTAGCTCAGCAGCCCATGTCCCAATAACGCACAAAGCTAAATAAAATAATCCGTTAGAGGAGACAATTGCTGCTTATACAAACTGTGTCCCGTTAAACTACACGTGTGAGATGCAAAAGAGAACCAGCTCACAGCTGGAATACATTCAAGACTATGGGGCTGCAGCTTCTTAATGTGGGTGTGCAATGAGGACTATTCAACCCCCCCTCAAGCCCCGCAACACCCAAACACCCCCAAGTGTGGGGTCTCACCAGTGCATGCAATTGCCAGGCACCTGTTAGACTTTTCATTTAGCCGAATAACACTGAGAGGCCCAGACTTGGGAACATACTCAGTGCACAGTCCGCCCCCCTGGATTGAATAGCATGATGGTATCTCCTTGCAACACTCAGTTTGACAGGCCTCGTGGGGCACATTCCATCTGTGTCACCCTCTCTTTGTTCCTGGATGTACTGTTTCTATCTTGGAAAGTAGGGTGACCTGTTTCTTGTTGTCAAAAGAACTCCGTAGGTGTGGAAAAGCCTCTTAAAGATAACTTCAGCTCCCACAGGTGGCTTCTTTCACTACACTGAAGGCAGAATGAGCAGTGTCTGCCTAGTTGGCCAAGAAGCTTTATCCCCAGCGATACACACCATTCTCCCCTCTGGGTCGCATCGCATGCTTTGAAGCAAACTATTTCCTCCTTTGTCTCATGGAACAATCACAGTAAAATCAATGCTACAGAGTCCGATTCACAGACACAAAGGCAGACCTCTTAATAAACACACAGCGTCTGGGGTTCACGGGTGCCTGCATGGGTGTGCCGGCTCTTCCTATCTCTGTCACACGCTGCCCTGCACGTCCACATCTACACTGCCAATGAGAAGCTGCTGCAGGCTTTTGGGGACACTGAAATAAGAGCATGGGGTCAAGTGCTCCAAAATTTCTGGGCAGTCAGAACTGACTCCTGGGACAATTCTTGCTCCTGTGAGGCAAGGAGAGGAACAGAGGGTCTCGGGATAGCTGCCTCTGGATCCAGCACAAAGAAGTGCACTTACATGATTTCAGATTTTTAAAATGTGTTAAAGAAACCCAGTTCTCACACAGAGTATACACTGTGTGATGCCATTTATTTGAAGCCCTAGAACATGCAAAATGAATCTATGGTTTAAAAAAGTCAGAACAATGATTGCCTCTGGTGGAGGGTAAGTGGAGGAAATTGACTGGAAAGACATAGAAGAGACCTTTGTGGGATAATAGCAATGTTCTAGATCTTGACAGGGGTTAGGGTTACACAGGAACATGTATTCACCAAGCTCATAGAATAGTACATGTAGGGCTAGTATATTTCATTGCATGCAACTTTTATAACCAGACAGAGAGAAGGAAAGAAGGAAAAAAGGAAGGGAGGAAGGGAGGGAGGAAGGAAAGAAAAAGAAAAGAAGAAAGTACAGTAATTTTTCTTTTTTTTGAGACAGAGTTTTGCTCTTGTTGCCCAGGCTAGAGTGCAGTAGCGTGATCTCTGCTCACTGAAACCTCCGCCTCCTGGGTTCAAGAAATTCTCCTGCCTCAACCTCCCGAGTAGCTGGGATTACAGGTGCCTGCCACCATGCCCAGCTAATTTTTGTATTTTTAGTAGAGATAGAGTTTCATCATGTTGGCCAGGCTGGTCTTGAATGCCGGACCTCAGATGTTCCACCTGCCTTGGCCTCCCTAAGTGTTAGGATTACAGGCGTGAGCCACCGTGCCCAGCCTAGGACAGTAAATATTGAACTGCAGTTTGTACTTGAAGTGTCCTGTTTTCTTCAGCTTATTCTGAAATGCTTCTAGAAACGGATGGACTGATGATGCATGGACAGGAAAATCTTAATTGTAGAATCCAGGTGGGTAGATGGGTGCCCACTGAACAATTCTTTTAACTCTTCTGTACGTTTGAAAGTTTTTGTTAATAAAAGATGGAGAGTGGGAAGCGGAAATTCAATACTACTCTTCAGAAGTCAGGTTTCAGAGTTGGCAATGTTAGCTTTGGGGACGTGCCACATGGAATCTCTCACACAGAAGGTTTAAGATGTGAGAGACAGAGCCAAAGCAATCAGGGCAGTGCATATTTTCTGCACTTTGCCTATGTGGAACCTACTGCTTGGGGCCTCTCTCTGAGCCCTACAGGACTATAATATACAATCCTGTGCAGCAGCAGAGCTCAGATAACTTAAGCAAGAAAAATGTCCTTTGGATAATTTGCAGACTTTGGCCTGAAACAAGGGCAGATACATTTAGATACATGATTTGTTTTCCGGCTGCTGTGCTATTTCAAAGTATCCTTGTTACCGATTGTAGTGAAAAACTCCTCCACCCTTAGGGAAATAAATCAGACTGGATTACTAAAACCATACCCTGCAGCTCTGCTAGCCTATATCCATCTTGATGTCATACCGGCCTAAGTTCACCTCTTTAAAAAAAAAAACAGTTTTAGTGTGACACATGCTGGTAAAGATTTTATTAAGCAGACTATATTAGCTGAGCCAAGCAAATTAAGTTACATCCCTGGACATCTTAATAAAACAGGGTCTTTCCCATACTTCTCTAGGTTCTAATTTATAACTTAATTCTATGGGTAAAGGATGAAAACATAGACATGAACATCAATAAAAATCACTTGTATTTAGCTTTGGGATTCAGTCATACATGCACACTAAGTGAGATTAATATGTGGACTAACCATCTGTATTCTACTCTCGTCCCAGATCCGCCCTACTGGGTCCCAAGACATAACCTTTCAGCTGAGAAAAGAAGAAAATCCTGGCACTTATTTCCCTGGTGGCATGTCCACAGTAGTGTGCCAAGGTAAGCAAAACCATGGAATTTATATTGCCACAGCTTATACAAGAGTTCATTTTACTTGACTATTTGGGAGAATATATTTTTATAACACATATAGGAGATGTATTCTGGAAGAGTGTGCAAAATTCCCATGTTGCAGTGCACTATTGCTTTGATGGCCTCCAATGCACCGTGTCTTCCTGTTTTCATGCTCTCGTATAATCTCTTCACTTGAATCTAGGCTATTTTAACCAAAATAATGCAGGGAAGGTGAGACAGCGCTCATTCTAGAACCTAAGCTTTCGGAAGGCCTGGCACTTTTTTTAAAAAAAAGCTTGACCATCTTGAGTCCTCCATGATGTGAAGAAACACAAAACATCCATGAGAACTGGGGCCCTTGGCTGACAATTCCAGCCGAATTCCCGGCCAGCAATCACCAACTACTGGCCATAGGCAAGAGACAATTTTGGACTTTCCTATCAAACTGACACCACACGGTGAAGTAAACAGCCAGGTTGACACATGGGACTATGGGAAAAGTAAATTGTTCTTATTTTAAGCCACTAATGGTGGGGTGGTTTGTCACACAGAATTAGATCACAAAGCATATGTTTAAAATAAAATCTGAGATTTCAAAGATATATTACAATTGAAGAAAGCACCTTAGAGTTATACTCCCAGACTTCTGTCTGCCAGTCAGTACTTCAATGAAGATGACTGAGAAGTATTTCCTTATAATTCACAAGAAGATAATCTCCCAGATTCAGGTGTATTTCTTTGTTGTTATATGATCGAGGGGAGCCTTGTGTCCTAAGTCTTGGTTCGATTACCACAGATAAGCATTTTTTAATCATGGCATTCATCCCAAGGTGATTGCTAATGGGATCCTTTGAAGATATTATGGAAGTAGGAAGATGGAAATTTCATTTATATCTCACAATCTCCTCTAGATCTCTTAATTACTTTTCTTTCAAATTACTGCTTCTGTAACTAGGAGATTTCATTCAAATGGTCAGCTATAACTGATCCTAGAGGATGAGAAAAGATCAAGAAAGTCCAATCTACATTTTCCCTACCTGAGACAAGCAACCTAAAGCCAAGGCCAAGAAATGGATCCTTACCCAGCAGTTCATCAAATGGCCCCTTCATAAAACAGATTCAGAGTACCCCCTGCAGGTTAAATCTCTAAATGTAATAGAATCAATTAGCCCCAGTCTGACTCTGAGCCTGTCACACGAGGACGGTAAGGGTCACAGCCATTAGCACTGATCAGTCACACCCATGGACCTGCTGTCACTCATCACCACCATGTTTTATTGAAGACCTTAACAAGAGGTCCTGAGTTATTAGTGACCTATTGTGACCTAAGGTGAGGGAGGGGGAAGCAAAGGGGAGGAGAGCACGACTGACGGCTACTGACTACAACATGCCAGGCATCATGCTAGATGTATGTGTATTGGAAATCCCTGAAAATGCAAAAGAACTGGAGAAGTTGGGCATTCTTATCCTCATTTTCCTCATGCAAGCAAAGTGTTAAGTGCAGCAGCTGGCTCTTAATAAGGCCCCCAAATAGCAGCCATTCATATCTTTATAATGCTGCTACCATCATTTTTCAGAATGGAAGCTGAGGCTGACTGAGGTTATGTGACTTGCCCAGGGCCACATAAGAGTAGAAGCTGTGAGGCTAGGATTAAAACTCAATTCTGAGGCAACTGTCTCGATACTGGTAATAATGATGGTGGTGTCAGGACAATATTTTCCGAAAACTAAATCCTAGTGAAGACTGAATAAGTTATACTTTTAGAATATGCCACCAATGATATGTCATGTCCACATTTAAAATACAAAAATATTGGCCAGGCACAGTGGCTCATGCCGGTAATCCTAGCACTTTGGGAGGCTAAGTTTGGTGGATCATTTGAGGCCAGGAGTTTTAGACCAGCCTGGCCAACAGGGTGAAACCTCGTCTCTACTAAAAATGCAAAAATGAGCTGGGTGTGGTGGTGCACACCTGGAATCCCATCTATTCAGGAGGCTGAGGCATGAGAATCACTTGAACCCAGGATGTGGAGGTTGCAGAGAGCTGAGATTGCACCATTGCATTCCAGCCTGGGCAACAGAGTGAGACTCTGTATCAAAAATAAATGAATAAATAAAAAAGAAAATACAAAATATTTTTGAGTCTTACTTAAAAGTATCAAAGTTATTTTGGAATTACAGAAAGATTTTTAAAAAGTGTTTTTAAAGAGCCACTTTTTAAAAAATTGCCGTCGTTAATAAATAATGGGGAAAGTTCGCCAATGAGGCAATTAGCCAAAAATGAAGGCTGGGCTTCCCAGAGACTTAAACTAAAGCAGGTTGTGTGACTTGTGATTTGTCCTGATCATGGACTCAACGCTTTTGCTATTATGGGTTGAAGCAGGTCTCTGGGGTCAGGTGAACTTTATAATACGTTGAGTACGCTAAGCACTGGGTCCAACCTCTTAGGGATTTTCATAGGATTGGTGCCCAGTGCCTGGTTACAAAAAGGTAAAGACAGAAGTCCCCGGGGTGGCTTTGAGGCCAGGGAACCTGGATTTGAGTCCCTTCTCTGCCACTTTTTTTTTTTTTTTTTTTTTTGAGACGGAGTGTTGCTCTGTCGCCAGGCTGGAGTGCAGTGGCGCTATCTCGGCTCACTGCAACCTCTGCCTCCTGGGTTCAAGCGATTCTCCTGCCTCAGCCTCCAGAGTAGCTGGGACTACAGGTGCCTGCCACCATGCCCAGCTAATTTTTTTTTTTTTTGCATTTTTAGTAGAAATGGGGTTTCACCATGTTGGCCAGGATGGTCTCGGTCTCTTGACGTTGTGATCCGCCCGCCATGGCCTCCCAAAGTGTTCTCTGCCACTTTCTGCCTGAGCTGAGTCTGTTATTTAAACTCTTCAAGCATCCCTTTCCTCATCTATAAGAAATCGCTTGAAGGTGGAGTTTAGCTGAGATAACGCATGTGGAAACACTTAGCAGATGGCAAGTCTCAAAAAAAGTTTTCTTTCTCCTTCCCTTTCCAGAACTGGTTAAGTTCTCTCAATGCTCATCCCTAACATCTGAACCCAAGAACCACATTTTTATTCTGCTTTCTTTGTCCTGGCTGGCTTTTTCTTGCATTATTAACTATGTGGAAAAAAAAATATGAGGCTGGATTTGTTTTGTTTTCTGTTCCACTCTGTAGTTTATCCAGACGTTGTGTACCTTTAAAAAAAAATGGGTTTTGTCATTCCTTGTAACATTTATCTGAATTTTAATCAAATAGGACAGAAAGTAAGATCATGTGTCCCTTTTGTCCCCACAACATCAAGAAAATAATCTGCAACCTCAATTAACACTAACAAATAATCTTTCCTTTAAGGAAAAAAAATGTGGATCCAGCCCTTTTGTAGTTTCCCAGTTTAAGAGATTTTTCACAGGGGTCCAAGCCAGAAAGCTGAAATCTATGTAACGAAGTCAAGCTGAGAATGGATGCCGCTGGTCCTGCTGGAGATGGCTATCTGCTGTCCCTGGAGGCAGTGACGGTTGGAAGATGGTCAAAAATGGAAACAGCATCTTGGGCCACCCTCTGGACTTGAGCTGATCATTGGGGTATTTGGTCTTGCTGCACGAAGAATCCTTACTACAGCTTAGTATAGTCAAGCAATGATATAAAATCATTTTCTTCTAGAAACTCACATCTTTTGTCTCCAAGGCCTTTAAAGGAGTCATAAGTGATGTTAGAGTATATTTTAAAAATTTCTTGAGAGCAGGAAATCTTCCCCTCCAGGGGGTACTTAATTTCTTGCTAGTCACTCGGAGGTGAGCAGGTCTTAAGGTCTTAGGCTAGGTCCATGCCACAGGGGAGGACAAAAGCTGATGGAAGATAACCATAAGTTAACTCCCAAAAGATTCCTTGGCCCTGAAAACTGACCTAGAGAAAGTGTCTGGCTTGAGGGGATGAGAAGAAAAGGAGCAACACATTCATACTGGTTATAAAATACCAGTTTGGACCTTTGCGAGAACCCCTTACATTTCCTGAAATATTATAAATTATCCTGAAATAAAATGCACGAAGAACTGCCACAAATCATTGATTTTTTTTTTTTTTCGGATGAACCACATACTTTCCGCCCAAGCAAAACTTATTCTTGGGTACGGAGTCCAAGCCCACGCTGAATCTTATCTTTTGTTCAAACCCCACACTTGTTTTACCCTCAGCGCGTTTAGACAGAAACTGATAGCTAATGCTTTTCATTAAGCCAGTCAAGAAAAACTGCTTACCAGGTTTTACTCCTTCATCAGCCTGACTAATTACACCCATTCACTGTTCTTTTCATACAGAGATTTCAAATTCCAACTCTCAAAGACACACACCACCCAAGAGACATCTGCTTCCTGGCTTGCTCTGTCTCCTTTTACATTACCCAGTGAAAAGTATTTGGTGGCCCAGAAAACACAAGCTAAGCAAAATCTAGAAGCAAGAACTGGTTTCAAGCTGATGAGGGGGTCAGCTCAAGGAGAAAGTGTTGACATAAAGGTAACAGGAGATGGTGGGATAAAAAAACAGAAAAGAATCTTCTCATGCAATATATTCAAGGAACGGCATTAGGCGAACAGACTCCAGTGGCAGGCTTCAGATACCACTGAGCAGCAACAAAACAGAAAAAGAGAATGTGCCTGTGTCACTAAGACAAAGACTCATCTGAAAGAGTTGGAGGCCCCAGGTTAGATCAGGGGCTTCAGGGAATGGCACCGAGCTTCGGTGATAGAAGGCTAGACTTGAACACCCAAGCCTAGGCAGTGCCTGGGTGGCAATTACATTTCTCCAAACCATCAAATGTTGGGCATTAAGGAGGCGAGGTGACCAACATCTCCAAAAGCTTTGGAAGCTTCTTCCCGTGGGATCACAGTCCAAACTAAACTGTTGCCTTCCAGGAAGGAATACAGGAAGACAACATCAACCTCATGAAGAGTTATAACCATTACTTCCGCTTTGGGTGAATTTCTTTGTGTGGCACTGCTTTACCTGAGTCCACAACAAATTCTTCATAGTGGTCTCATTGGTCACATACATTTATACTGGTCACACATTTCATATACCTATGAAAGTATACAGTCTTGACCTAGAGAGTTAGAAATCCCATTTCCCATCTACAGGTGTTCTGTATTCTCTAAAGCTCTCTTTCAGCTAATTCTTTTTTTTTTTTTTTTCCAGACGAAGTCTTGCTCTGTCACCCAGGCTGGAGTGCAGTGGCACGATCTCAGCTCACTGCAACCTCCGCCTCCCAGGTTCAAGCGATTCTCCTACCTCAGCCTCCTGAGTAGCTGGGATTACAGGCACCGCCACCACACCAGGCTAATTTTTGTATTTTTAGTAGAGAGGGGGTTTCACCATGTTGGTCAGGCTGGTCTCAAACTCCTGACCTCGACCTCGTAATCTGCCTGCCTCGGCCTCCCAAAGTGCTGGGATTACAGGCGTGAGCCACCAGGCCTGACCAGCTAATTCTTTTGTTGGTGAAAACATGATGGTAACAAAGCTCAGAATTCTTCAAGATAGCAGTAGGAAAACCATTTTGAATACTGGGTTCCAGTAAGTCTCACAGGAAATAACCCTTCCTTACCTTCTTTTCTTTCAAAGTTGCCCAAACTAATTCTGTTTATTGTTTCAGTCTAAGGGTTTTCCATGTGTTTGACATGATGCTTCTCAGGATTACTAGAAGAAAAAAAAATGATAACTTCTATTCTGCTACACATTCATTTTATGTGCTCAATTTATTACCATACAAAGAACACCGGATGCAGTTCCCATTTAAATGGTGTCTTTAATATAAAGACCTGCTGAAATCGTGTTTGTATGATAGCCATTCTTCAAAAAAACACGTAATAGCTGGAGACTATGTTTCAGGGTCTCGATCTCGTGATTTAGCACTTGATTCTTTTAGTGGTTGGTCATTTGAATCTCATTTTCAAGGGATCATTTGAAAATAGGCCTCTGGTCTTTCAAGTTTCTGATTAGTGAAGCCATGTTAAATAACTTCTGATTTACTTAAATCACAGATTGCAGAACTGAGTAGCCTGGAGGGATCTCAATGATCATCTCTATCCTAGAAAGTTATAAAGTATTAATTAGATCTGGAGACATATTTCAGACTGGCCAATGCCCTACTTCTTTCTACAGCCCTAGGCTAACTAGGGAGCAAAGAGACTGAGTTTTCCATCAGTTTCCTTGCCTCCTGACTATATCCAGTACATATTTTACATGTTCTACTCTTAGTTCAGTGGCCTTTTCTTTTATGTTTAATATTGTGAAAAGATACATTGATTTTCAGAAATGCAAATAATAGTGTGGTTGCAAAAAACCCTGGTTACACTCATACATATTAAATAAAGAAAATATTTAAAATCACTCTTACAGGCACTACACACAGTATAATTAGTGTTCAGCATCTGTGATAAATAGTGCCTGACAAATTGTTCAAGCATCATAAGCACTATGAGAAGACAACAGTTTTATTAAACACTGAAAATTGTATTTTTCCCAGTGGTTGTATTGCAAGATAATGAACTTTACAAGCAGCGGCAGAGATGCAAATTCAATTTTGCACAAGACTCACAAACATCGTGATATATTATGCCAGTGGAGACACAGCCTTCGTCTAGACAAAATGCAAAAATGTCCTCATGTTCAGTAAATGTGTATAATTAGGAAAATATGAAGAACAGCTAATCGTCGATGTTGCATGCATGTCTGTATCTCCCATCTTCTTTTTTTAAAAAAGTCTAGTTGAAAGTTGAAGGTCACTCTTCTAGGTTGCAAATTTCAGTTTTTCAACTTTCAAAAAAAGTTGATATTTGTAAAATTAGAAGGTGCCCTAATAAGGCCTCCAAATTTTCTAACTCTTCCTTAAATTTTTGTTTTCAACTGAGTTATATGCAAGGGTTTTAATTTGTAAGAGCAGGTTTTATTATACAAATAAGCAGACACTGTCTGAGGACCAAAATTGAAGCAGCTCTGATAGTTTTATTAATTTATTTGATTTACTTCTGGTTTCTCTTACCCAATCTTATTTATGTCAAAGTAAGTTGAAGCAGAATTCATTATGTAGTGAAATGCAATTTGAACACTTTTCATTGAAACACGGTGATTCAATCATTTCTCTCCATCTGTCCCATTATCTCTTCTTACATTATTTTGTACAGATCAAATCACATAAAATGAAATTCCAAAAGAAACTTAAGAATTTGCAAGGAGGAATAAAATGATCTCCCAATAATTCCTTATACTAAGTACTAAATTATACAACTAACATTCTGATAATTTGACATTATTATAGCATATTTTCTCTGAGAAAAGTCAACTAGGTTAGTGAACTTGAATTTTGAGAAAACTTTTGATGCAACTCCAGTTTCTAATTATTTTGATACCGAATTATTAGAAGGATTGAGCCTAATCTCACCCAGTTTGGGCATTTCTGCATTTTGCTGATTATATAGATTAAAAAATTTGCCAATCCTTTTCAAATAGTTAAGCTTAGGAGTTTTGGCATTTTAGCAACTTTATAAAGTGTTCGTGAAAATATGAATCAGTAGATTCTTCTCATCCGCTATTTGGTGACCCGTGTCAGTTGTATTGTTGGTGCACAGAGAATCCTTAACTCATGAATGGATCAAGTTCCATGTTGATTATGCAGAAACAAGAACCATGGCCTCATGGAGACATTGCGCTTGTCATTAGAATGACAAGACTATCCCTTAAATGCCTTTTCAACTCCTGTGCTACTATACCCTCAAGACCACAATCCCTGTGCCCATACCCCCATGAGTGAAATAGTTCCATGTTTTAAAACCTAAAAGAATTGTATGGCAACCAAGAAGGGTAACCAGGTATCAGCAAAGCCGAGAAGGCTAGGAAAAAACGTACCAGCAACCACCTCACGTCACCTCACCCAGCTTCATGGTCCTTCTGGATGAGAACCTTCCACAATGGGTCTAACCTGGAACAGTGATCCCCAAACTCTTACATTTATCCTAATCATCTGGGGGCTCTTTAACAATGCAGATTATTTGGCCTCACCTCTAGCCACTCAGATTTGATAGATACCAGTTTGGATGCAGGGATTTGATTCTTAGAAAGTATTTCTAGTAGGCCAGGTGTGGTGGCTCACGCCTGTAATCCCAGCACTTTGGGAGGCTGAGGCAGGCAGATCACCTGAGGTTAAGAGTTCAAGACCAGCCTGGACAACATGGTGAAACCCCATCTCTACTAAAAACACACAAAAAATTAGCCGGGTGTGGTAGTGCCTGTCTGTAGTCTCAGCTATTCAGGAGGCTGAGGCAGGAGAATCACTTGAACCCAGGAGGCGGAGGTTGCAGTGAGCCGAGATCGCGCACTCCAGCCTGGGCGACAAGAGTGAAAACTCCGATTCAGAAAAAATAAATAAAAGAAAGTATTTCTAGTTATTATAATGCACACATGCATGGGTGTGTGTGCGTGTGCGTGCACACACACACACACATACATACGCTAGAACAAAAGAGATGACACAGTGAAAAACACAGGTCCAAGAGCTGTTGCTTGCTGACAACTGCCAACAGCCAAGTGGCTTGCTACCGGATGTGGGGTTAAGGATAAATAGATACAGATCTCCTCCAACAGTGGTGTCCTCCAGCTTTCTTGCATATTTGAGAAAAACTAAGCTGAGCAAAGCCACAAATAAAAGACCGCCTGGTAACTTGCTACCATCACCTTCCAAATCACCTTGGCCCTTGGCAGTGGCCAAGGGGTGGCTCTCCATCAAAGATGAAGGACTTGAGACTCTGGCCTGGCCTTTACCATTTGGAATCATACTCTCCCTTGTTGTCAATTTTGAATCTAAACAGTGTTTTATAGTATGAGAGGAAACTTCAGGATTTAAATGATGGGGAAAATGAGAAAGTTGCAGATACCCATCTCCTCAGTTAAACTGGCTGCATTTCCAATGTAAACTGCCTCAAATCCATTGTGGGTCAGTGTGTGTGTGTGTGTTGGTGGGAGTGTGAAAGAAGCCTGGCTTGATGGCTAGACAGAGAGACGGGCACTAATTTGGTGTGTGCATTAAAAACCGATGCTAGGGTTTGGGTATCTAGGTTCAACTCCTAGCTCTCCTGCCTAGTAGCTGTATGTTCTTGGGCAAGTTGCCTAATTTCTCTGTGCCTTACTGCTTTCCTTCTGTGTGATTAAAGTAACAAGGATACCCACCATATGACTATTGTGTAAATCCAACGAGAGAAATACGTATATTTCCATTAAAACTTCAACATTAGACCTTGTGAGAAATTATTCTCTCATAATACAAAACATAAAGCTTTAGCATCCCTGAAACCCAAGTTACAAAACTAGACAGGAGAATTCTCAAAACATAAATTACTTAGGAGGTGGGACAGAAAGAGCAAGAGAAAAAGCTTCAAACCCAACACTGAACAGACATGGCAATGGGCATAGCTAATATGCAATTCAAAAGGAAAGATAACCAACCTTCTGCTCCTACCAGAATCATAGGCAAATACTAGAGATGCCTGAAGCTCAATGAAGTAGAGATGTATTTTCTTCCCAAAGCTACAGTAAGATGACAGGCAAAGTAGATAAGATCATCCATTCCTTTGTTCATTCAGTTTACTACCTATTTATTATAAACCTACAATGTCTTGGGCACTGTTCTAGGAGCTGGAGATGCCAAAGCACTTGTTTGTTCATTGAACAGACCATGATTCAGAACTTACAAAATTGCCAATAAGTATTTATTTCCATCTGCAATTTTTTATATCAGTCATTGACTACTGCCACTGAATTCCTGGTGAGACGTGACTTCCTGATTACACGTTCATCATCCAACAGAGACATATGACATATACCCTGAGCCTAATCTGAACTTTCATTCCTACCCTTGTTGTCCCCTCCCCATCCTGGAGTTTTACTGATAAAGGTCCCAGACAGTCTTATTAGTCAGAGATTTGTTTTATTTCCTCTCATTGGGAAAATTTTCCATACTGGCAAATGTTTCAAGATTCATGTAGAAACATACACAACCCCCACCCCAGGGGAAGCAAAGGACTCATCAAATTCTCTGTTTGGAAATATTTCAGCCCCTTTTCTCTGAAGTCACATTCTAATTAATTTCTCCAAACCACTCTCTGGCTGCATCTCCACAACCCCAAAGGGCTGGCCACGCTCTGCAGCTTTGTAGCTGATAATGCATGGAGGTTCAGCGGTCTTGGAACTCTCTAGTAAACAATATTTTGAATGTATTTTATTACTTGTCACAATGGACTTTGAACTACATTTGAATAATTCATACTCCAAACTATGGTCTTTTCAAAGTTATCAAGATAATTAAGAGAATAAACATTGAGTCAGAAAATAATTATTCATTTTGGCTAACCTTGCCGTTCTAACTCATCTGCACTTACCAAGCCCAGTAAAGAAGTGTTGTATGATGTTTTTAAAGAACATGTGTTACTCTCTGTATTAAAAGACTTATATGAGATATTGGTCAACATGTGTGTCTGTCACAAAGTGCTCAAGAATATCAGCTCCTTGATATCTCCTGACTTTATGAAGCACGTAGATGCAGGCTTGGAAGAATGCCACGTATGAATGCCAACTCTTGTTTTTAAAACAGCTCTCTAAAGCATAAAGATCTACAGAAATTTTGACTCCATTCAATTAGCCAGTTTGGAAACATGGATCTTTGAATGGAAAATGAAGGAATGAGTTGTAGAAGGTGAGCCAGAGGAGTACTTGTCTGTCCTCCACGATGCTCATAAGATTGGCATCAAGGCTGGTTCCCCATAGGATGCTGAAAAGAAGGCTTTACTAGCCACTGTGTTCCCTGGCAGGGTGACCCTGCCCAGGAGCTGTGGGTTCTCACTCCTCTCAGCATTTCCTACAGAAACTCAGCAAATATGTATGTGCACCTCAACGTGCTCCCAAACACAGTCGGCACACTTTGAATCCTTTTCTTGGATATCAAGTTCGCCTAGGAAATCAGATATGCTAATCTCAGAGGAGTGAAGCCACTCAAGAAAGAGTCTGAGATCTATGGTATAGCTTGCTTTTTCTAGGATTTTCTGAACTAAGACTAAAAACGTAAACTTTTCAGAGAGGGCTTGGCAAAAGAAAAAGTGGGATTTTACATAATTTTAATTGGCAAAAAAATAAAAATAAGGGCTTTATATTCATGATCATTTAATATTTCTTAAAGACACTACTGAGAGAGAAAACATCACAGGCCAGTGAGCCTATATCAATCATTGTACCATAGATGGCCTGGGCTCTGCCCACTGGCAGGTTCCTCCTTTATCAGTAAGTTCAGTACCAACCATGTGAACACTCCTCACCCTTCAGATCCGAAGGTTAATACACCCCGGCATACTTGATCACCCACATGAAAGGGGCAATGCCAACACTACGATTCCTCTTGCTGAGTTAGAAAATTGCCGGGTATTAATTTGGAAAGGATGAGCAGCACTGGGCTAGAAAGAGTCCTCACTTCCAGGACGTCCACCTGGGCTTCAATAACAACCCCTTGTTCAGGATGGAATTTGCATTTTCCTTTTCCTCCTAACCTTTCTGAGCCTCACTTTTCCCATCTGTAAAACAGAGTAATATCTATACTGCAGCAATTATTAGGATTTTTTTTAATGTGAAAATACAATCCATGGGGCCTGGCTCATAAAAAGCATTAGGTAGGAATTATATAAAAATAGAGAATGCAAATATTACAAAAAGAGCTCATGGCATTAAGAAACTGGCTGAGTGAAAATGGAGTATTTTAAATCTTAAATACTCTCTCTTCAACTTAGCAAATGTATCATACATCTCCAAATGTGGGGGACAAAAGCAATATAGATTTTTTTAAGAATTTCATTTATTTTTTTAAAATTTTATCCATTTTTCCCCTAGATTATTTCTCAAACTTACTGAGAAAGTCCCCTGATCCTCCCTCCTGTCCTTTTCCAAAGAATCTATCTCTCTTTGTCTCTGTCTCTGTCTCTGCCTCACTCTCCATCTCTCTCTCTCTCTATCTGTCTCTCTCTCTCTCTTTTTGGCAGCCTCATTCATTTCCTCACTCTGGAGAGTCACATACAACAAATAAAAATTTTAAAAATGGAGTGAGAAGATGAGCATGCACTTATCTGCTATTTCAGTAGATAGCACAGGATGGTTACTGCTGGAGATGCTGGGGCTGGCTGAACAAACGGAAGACAGGGGACTTCACCTCCAAGGGAAGATGAGGCAGTGAGGAAGGACAATTAGGCCAGGAACTCAGGAAGTGTCCGAAGACTGACAGATAATCCACTGAGAAGTTTATGTACACATAACAGCTTTGCAAAGGCCGGAGGTTTACACAAGATCCAGGCCAGAAGGAGCCCTGAGGCCAAGGCCGAGGCTAAGGGGAGTGAGATACTTGCTTTGTGCACACAATTTAAGGAAATGCTAAAAATTTAGTTATTGAGATAAATTATATTAAGTGTAACGCAATAGTTCTTGATAAAATTGAATGCAAATATTTGTGCTTAAAAAATATCAGAATTTTTTTTTTTTTTTTTAGACATAGTCTCTCTCTGTTACCAGGCTGGAGTGCAGTGGCATGATCTCGGCTCACTGCAACCTCCACCTCCTGGGTCCAAGTGATTCTCCTGCCTCAGCCTCCCAAGTAGCTGGGACTACAGGCATGCGCCACCATGCCCAGCTAATTTTTGTATTTTTAGTAGAGACGGGGTTTCACCATGTTGGCCAGGAGGGTCTTGATCTCTTGACTTTGTGATCTGCCCCCCTCAGACTCCCAAAGTGCTGGGATTACAGACGCGAGCCACCATGCCCAGCCAAAAGTATCAGAATTTTAAGGAAAGACAGGATCTGACCCTGAACTTGCAGGACTAAGCTCACTCACCTTACACTCATCCCAGCCCTCCTGGGATTATGCTGGCTTTATTTAAAATTTTGATATTTTCTTCATAGATCTTTTGCATTCTTTTTTATCTTTTAAAATGTTGCGTGAGTTTATTATTTATCTTGAGTGCTGACACTTTTGGTGTCACTTTAAATTCTGTGCCTTAAGCGAGTGACATTCTTGCCTCACCCTAGTGCTGGCCTACCTGAGTGAAGGAGTTGCTTCGAGAAAACCCAGAGAGGCTATGTGGGGGCAACTGGGGAACCAGTGGGGACAACTTCTAGAGCTCTGTTCGTAGCGCCTTGAGGAATCCCAATGTTGAATTATATTCTCTAGTCTATGTAAGAAAAAGTATTAACAGGTGACGAAAGCAGGCAACAGAGACCACAGATATGACACTCTTGTCTTTATTGGTATATGCGTTTGGCTCTGAATGATCAACTACATCACAAATTCCAGTACAAAAGATCTCATTTTCAGATAAATCATATAGATAAAGAATTTCAAGCTCCATTGGTCACTCATACATACACGTGGGCAAGCCCCGGAGTTTCTGAACATAGGAAGAGAATGCAAGTCATGTGTTAGGTCCACTCTTTTGCATGAAATGTGGGAGAGGGAAATAAAGTTAGGCAACATTTAGCAATCAACAGAACCCCTTCCCTATCCTACTGCAGCCCAACATGGTGCAGCAGCAGCGGGCTGAATGGTTGAGACCAGTGCAAAGAGGCGGCAGGAAGTGCCCAGGTAGGAGGGGGGTCCTTGGCCACATGGGGAGCTTACAGAGAGAATCACAGTAACACACAGATGTAGTGCCCATTAGCCAGCAGGGTTTCCTTGAGGAACATCTATCCATACCCACCCACTCAAAGTCCCCTCTCTCCAAAAGTAAATAGATGGCGTGGGGCCCATATGAACTAATCCCCCAATCCAGCAACCTTTCACATAGCTCTGCCCTCACACCAAAGCTCTTCCTCATACTGAGACAAGAGGAGGCACAAAGGCCCTCAATGACATGAATCCTCAAAGAGAACAAAAGAGGGCACTGAGATGTTAACGCCAAGAACTATGCCGATGAATCAGCCATTAGACTCAAATCTGGCTGAGATCCACTTTACTTAAAAACTCAGGATATAATATGTAGGAAGTGGCAGAGCATATACACAACTCAAGAGGGAAAGTGTGATTGATTCAGGACATGAGTGATGATCTTATTCTTCCTGCTACTTGGCCACTCTCTCCCTCCCCAACGCTCAGGAGTTTGGAAATCAGTGGCATAGCTATATATCACCAGTATCTTACTGAGAAAATGAGTGTTTTCCTCTTTGAAATCCAATGTCCATAAAAATCTAGGTAGAATTCAGTGAAATCAAAAATCTCACATGTAAATAGAGGAATTTTGCCATCAACTAAAACAAAGACTCCTAAGAGGGAAAAAGACAGACTAAATATATACATTCTGACAGCACTTGGGAAAGAAAGGCTAGCCTTCTAAATAAGGCTCAAGCAGCTACATGTATTGATAATTGTTTCTGTAGATATCAGGAAATGGCACTAATGAAATTAGGAACTAGGAAGAAATGTGATCATTAGCATCATAGTTCCTGAAACCTAATACATATGGAAAAAAGGGGAGGATGGAAAAATTATGTGGGTAAAGATACTGATGTTTATGGAAGTAAAACCAAGATAGAGAAAATGTGAGATCAGTTAGTCCATCTGGCTCAAGTTAATAGAAGGTATTAACTTGAGTATTCTATTACTCTATTAATAGAAGGTAAGAACACGAGTTCTGACCCTGGGTAAAGCAGTTAGTGCCTCTCTATTCCTCAGTAGTAGACTGAAGACCAAATGACTTGGAAAAGTAAACTCTTTGGGTGTTGCAGGGAAGCGGAGTAAGTATTGAGCATGAAAACATAAATAGATCTGAAAATTAATCATTCCTGTAGGAAAAAAATTCAGGTGCCTGCTTAGTGGGGCCACCTCTGCTTATTTTATAAGCAGACATTTCATGTAATCTCTAGTAAAGGCATTCCCTAAAGTGGAGACTAGCTATTTTGATATAACTGCACACTATAGGGCTTTATCCTGTCCTCTCTATATCAACCACTTTATTGGAAATTTAGGAATATGACACTCAGTCCAAATTCCATTATTATCTAATGAGGAGCTTGGGTTCCGCTTTAATTCACCCAAAAGTTCAATGGCATGGTTAAAAAATGTGTTAATTAATAGTAACAGGATAAAAAAGAATATTGATGTCTACCCATATACAGTAATGAATAAAAATAATATATAGAAACTAGGATTATATTATTGTTTTCTTTCTGGGATTCTCCCCTGCCTTTGGTTCTGAAATCACACATATCTAATCTCTTACATCACAGGAACTTATTCGTTTGAACTCATTTTTAGAATCTCCTAACCTTAATATTAATGTGCAAAATATCAACACTAATATATTATTGGATGTCATACTATTGATAGAGGCCTCCTTGCCAGAACCCCAGTCTAGGTCTAGAGGCCTGAGACATCAGGAGAGGAAGGAAGGCTTTCATGATGAAAGATCCGGGGATCGCTGGACAGCAAACTCCATCAAGTTTAAGCAAAGCTGGGAGTGACCAAAGGGAGACTCCAGCTCATTGGAGGTCCTTGCACAGCCAAGGGATCCTCATTGGAAGAGAAGGCATCCCTAAATATCAGGAAATGTATGAGATGTAACTAGCTTGGCCCTTTAAGATCCAGCATACTCAGCTCTTTGAAAGGAGCTAGCTAGGGTGAAGAACTTGGAGGCAAGAAGTGATCATCTGCTTCAGTTGAGCAATAAACTGCATTTGGAGTTATCTGGAGTGATGACCCTAAATAAGAGCTCTCAGCCTGCCTTGTCAGAACAAGAGAGCCTCTCATTTCCTGAGTATTTCCAGCGCATAACACAGGCCTCATGTGCTCTGTGATACTTACCATATGAGAGTCTGACGTGGCCAGCTATGGCCAGACCCCCGCTCTTAACCCCTGCACATCCCCAAGGAAATACAAAATACGAAACTGGGAATAATACACCCAATGTGCTTCCTACACACTGTGCGGCACAATCTCCCCAAAGTGAGCCATTACTATAGAAATATTAACAGAGTCCAGTACAAACAAAGGCAAGGACACATATGGTCAGACTTTATATTACAAGAGATTAAAAGGATATCCACAAGACTAGAAAGCCATATAGCCAAATGATATCAGTGGTTAACTCTAACTGGTGGAATTACATGGGACTTTTCATTTCATCTTTGTTTCTTATGTTTTCCAGGTTTTCTACTATAATCTATATTATTTATTCTTATTTTAAAATACCCATTTTAGGGCACTTGAAGGCATTTTGGGTGAGGAAGACAATCCCATCTTACTAGCAAACATCATTGGGCCTATACCAACTGGGATTGACCAACTCGTTGCGGTCTGTTTAGGACTGTCCTGGTTTTAAAAATGAAAAGTTTCACATAACAGGAACTGCCTCAGCATTCTCTCACTGACAGGAAGCAAACCCAAACAAAGGGCAGAATGGATTCATCTCCTCCTTGGGCTGCTCTCTCAGTCTCAGGGGGCAGTGGCTCTTGCTTCCAGTTAGGGGCTGAGTCCAAGGAGAGAGATTCCTTTGTGTGGCAACCAGGTTGAACTAAGAAGTAGCTCTCTCCCCATTTCCTTCCTGGCCGTGGGTTAGAGAAAGTGTTTCTTCTCTTGACATTCAAGAGAAAGAAGAACAATCAAGAAAAACTAAACAAAAACAAACAAAAACCCACTACAACCTCAGGAATCAACCTCAGAGCAGCATCACAGCTCCCCAGGAAGGAGACCTGGCATGACAGTTAATGTGAGAAGACGCCCAGCTATGGTGGTTACTCTCACAGGCTGGCAGAATTAGTAAAGACAGAGAAAAGCTGCACTTCCCAGGGAGGAAACCTTCACTTTGTTATAATAGCTGCTGTAAAGGATTGAGCCTCACATCCAAGAAAAACTCCGGCGCTGCCATCTCTGCTTAACCAGAGGGAGCACTGAATGGTTCAAAGCACCTGGGTAGCAGGAGCTTCTTAGCAACATAGGAGGCTACTCTGCATCTGTGTTTGCTCAGCTAGTCCTGGTCCACAATCTACTGGCACATGCAAGAGTGGCCAATCCGAAACCAAAATGGGGGCGTAGCTTGATTGGATTCATCCTGTTGGTACACACACTCCAGTCAGGCTGGGCCTTGGGAAATACCCAGAACAAATACATTAGGATCCTCCATCTGCTGGGATGCTTCTAGAACATCACTGATGGTTTGGTGAAATTGGACTGAAACGTCTGATATGTGCAGGATGCAGAACTCTATCTTGGTTGGCCGATGATAAGGGAGTAAACGCAGTCTTCAGAATATCACTCTGTCTCCCTGACCTAAATCCTTAATCTTTATTTTTGTTTTTCTTTTCAGACACCAAGCTTAGGACTGGAGTGTTTCCTCTAGGAGGTCTAAGTATACTATAATCGGGTGATATTTCTTTTTTGATAACAAAGAATAATATTACCCAATGGTCAGATGCTAAAACATGATTTTACTTCACTGTGAGTGTGCTTGAAACTGGTTTGCTAACAAATCTTCATCTCAGTGCAGCTTATAATAACATGGCTTACATTTTAAATGTAATTATGCAGCATGTATTCATTTCCTTTCTTTTAAGAAACTCAAGTTGCTTTTTTAAAGCATTATTTGATAGCTTCTTATCATCTCCTTTGGAGTTGAAAAGGGAATATGATATCAGATTGTTGTAGCTAGCAATGGGGGGGGCCGTGGCACTGAGAGGGGGAAGGAATTGTACTGGGACCTGCAGAACAGTAGCAATGTGCCATGAAGGCTCCCATGAGATGAGTCGTCAACCCAGTGTGCCATAAAAGAAGCAATTTTTAAGGATCCTAAAATAACTGCATTATCTGTCCTAATGCTCGTGCTGGGCAGAATGGACTTAGCTTATTTTTAAAGTGCAAGCCATGGCCTTCCAAGTCATACAAACAACTCCCAAAGCAGCCATTATTTGGCCAATTAAACAATTAGAAGAAAATATACTTTTGAAAGACAAAAAATTAATAGGCAAAGTACAGAAGAAAGTGCTAAAGCAATTGTTTCTACCCGTTTTTCAGTCCTATCTCTGACCATCAAAGTGGACCATGGTCATTCGATTGCACTGAAGTCTGCAGATAATCTCTGATAACTCTGAGGGGACCCGCACTCTTTGATCTAATGAGCTTCTGGGGTCCTGGATGTAATTCAGAATTTTTGCTCATGTGTACTCAAAGTAATGTTGCAAATATGCTCAAAACCTCTGCGGTTCTGTGAAAAATATCACCTCCATCCTTTCCCCTTATTGGTAAGACAGTGACAAAGTGGGCTGTGGCTGTTGAGGGGAGCAGAATGGGTGCCTTGTGTGATAGCTTTAGCTACTGTTAAAATACTCCCTCCATTTATAATGTCTTCTTTCCTCAGGCCTAGCTGGTCTATGAATCTGTGCTTATTTACATAATTGCCTAGTAAGCATGTGACCACTAGGAAAACACATATGCACACACAAACACACATATACACAAGGATACACACACATTAACTATAATAGCTGGAGAAGTATGGCACACTCTGGAGAAAATTTTTAAAAATCCACTTCGTTGGAAATGGAATTAAATTGAAAAAAAAAAAGTCAGAATACTTTATATGCCTCTGCCACAGGGAGTTACTAGCCCTAGGCACATGAAGAGGGCATGCTCTGCAAGTACAAACACATCCAGGTACATATTTAGAGACAATTTTAAGTCGATTTAGGCCTCAAGCCTAGGACCCTAGCTAATTTACAAGGCTGCTCTAGGGAAGACAGAATTTTAGGGAGGACATCTATAGTGTTTGCTCTGATGGGAGAAGATAAAACACACTCCCACCCTTCAAAAGAACCCAAGACTGATGATTTGGGGTTTTTGCTGGTTAGTACGTTTTGTTTCTGTTTGTTTGTTTGAGCTCAGAAGGTGTGTTTACATTGTTCCCTGTCAAAAACTTTCTCAGCAGTCAAGGAAAGGAAAGCAACACAGCTGCCCTTGAGCTGAGTTTGTAAATTTTACTGGGAAACCACCCCATGCTGTCAGGTGACGTGGTGTTCAGACATGTCTAAACGAGCTAGTTGAGTTAAAGACCAACTCCAGACTTGATGTTGCTGAGCTCCTCAGCTCCATCTTGCCATCCTGATTGATCGAGGAGATGGGTCTATAGTTAAAGTGGCATAGTACTTTGAGGGGTTAGTCATTAGAGCACACTGCTTTGTCTTGGAAAGGCAACTTCTTGCTTGGCTAGGTTATGGAAGCTAAGGAGTGACGTCAAGATGTTGTCTGGCCAGAATTTGCAGATAACCATAGAACTCTTCTCCTCCATCAGGCATGGATTTAGCCTCCTTTAGTTCCTGCAGTGACACAGGAGCCTCCAAATACCAAATTATTATCAGGCGGTCTTGGGGGAACCTCTGGGCCCTGCAATAAAGTAGACAGACTTGCTATTGGAAAGTGCTCGGGAGGAATTCAGCCCTGTTCAGATTGCTCTACAATCCTGCAAACCATCTCTGGACTTCGTAAATGAAACCCTCATATCACTCCAGATAGTGAAAACATACTTCAAGGGATATAATTGATCACCATCTTTCACTTAAATGATTTGATGCATCATTTTAAGAAGTCGAATTTGATCATGTTTATTGTTTTGTTTTTAAAGCCAAACTATGCAAGTATTGAGCTTGTACCACTCTGGACAAGCCACTTCTGAGCATCGTTTGTAAAATAAGGTATTTTTATTCATTGATCCTTCAGGTCTAACTCAGAGTACCACAACCAGGTGGTGGACTGTGAGCCAAACCTGACTCACACTGATATATTTTTATTTATCTCACCCGGTGTCTTAAATCTTGGGAAATCCACATAAAATAATAAACGCCTGTTTTCTCTGGAAAAATTAGAGTATCTGGAAATACCAGGCCCGGCCCATACTCCAGCATGGCCCTCACTACCCCATATCACTTTTCTTTCAGCCTGTTTCTTGCATTGACGTGCCTGATCCTTGTTGGCAATTGGGGTTTTGGACCCGTGCTCTAACCTATCCTATTGTAATGTCTATCACATTGCATTATGATTATATGATGATCTAACTATCGGCCTTGCCAGTGAGACTCCTGGAGAGCAGGGAACAAGCCATCATTTTCAAGAGATCTCTAGTTCCTCACATTAAAAGAGTGTTATAAATAAATATTTAATGAATCGTCTTTATTATATAAGTTAGATTCTAAAAATTCAGTGAAATGAGTAAGATCACACATGTAGATCATACATATATTAGATTCTTATAATTCAGTGATCTTTGTAAGATCATACATGGATTCTAAAGTCAACATCTTTGAATGGCATGCAGTTTTAGGAAAGAGAAGTAAATAGGCCAGTTTTTGGCTCAAGTCTCTGATGGATCCATAAGAACAGTGATATTGTACTGTCCATATGATATTATGCTTTAAGCACATTGAAAGTGTTCTAAACTCTCTCTGAGATCTTCTCAAATGTTTTTTTCATTGCAACTTCTTGAAAGAGCCCTTCCTTAGAGGTTCTTTAAAAGCTCACTTGTAAAAAATATTCAATGGGGCTCATGCCTGCAATCCCTCCCTTGGGAGGCCAAGGTGTGAAGGATCACTTGAGTCCAGGAGTTCAAGACCAGCCTGGGCAACATAATGAGAACCATATCTCTACAAAAAATAAAAATAAAAAATAAAAAATAATTAGCCAGACATGACGGTGTGTACCTAGAGCCCTAGCTACTCAGGAGGCTACGTCAAGAGGTTTACTTGAGCCCAGGAGTTCAAGGTTGTAGTGAACTATGATTGTGCCATTGCACTCCAGCCTGGGTGACAGAGTTTTCTATATATATATGTGTGTGTGTGTGTATATATATATATGTGTGTGTGTGTGTGTATATATATATGTGTGTGTGTGTATATATATGTGTATATATATATGTGTGTATATATATGTATATCCATACACACACACATAGGTATATGTACATGTATATGCACACATATAGGTATATGTACATATATGTGTGTGTATATATAGAGTACATGTATGTGTGTGTATATATATATATGTGTGTGTGTATATATATATTTAGTCAATGGGAATTATCCAATTGAAATCTAAGTTCTCAACATTTCATGGGCCTACAGCAACAGATTCATCTATATATCAGTTCTATACATTTTGAAATATTTTAATTTCTGCATGACTACAATTAGAATGTTCAAAGAAAAGATTTTTTGTCCAAAGTCTATTTCTGCTAAAATTGTTATCTAAATCTGTTTAAATTGGCTAATATATTGTTAAAAACATGTCTAATAAATAAACAACTATGTAGGCAAGTTTGATAGGAATAAAACCAATGAAAACGATTGTGAATCATCTTTCTTGTTACATATCTGCTAGCGATTCATATTTCAGCAATATAAAGCTACATCTGGTCAACATGTGGCCAACATCAAAGGTACACCACGTCCTGTGCTATGAAGGAATGGTTCAACAGATAAAGATCCTGCTCTCCAAGAGCTTACAATCTAACCTAAAAGAGACTGCAGAAACACGTGAGAGTGCTCATACTCACTACTTAACAAAAGGCCACAGATACACTGAAGATAAAGGAAAAAAAAAATTATGAGATAAAAAATGACATTTAAAAAGGGTGAAGGGAAGGAAAGAAGTAAATCGCTTCTTCATTCTCATTTATTTGAAAAAGGATTCATGGAAGATTTGTGATTTTAAGTGTTCTTAAAATCATGAAAGAGTATATGTGGCTTGTTGCCTGGAAAAATGAAAATCTCTTTTGGTATATGGTGTGGAATGACTGAGGACACTAAGCTGGGACATTGCGATTGGGTGCAGGGCCTAGCAAGACTTTATACAGAAGGAATGACCAAATGGAGGTTGGCCATTTGGGTAGAGGCCAGAAACTGACAGGAGGCACAGAATGACTGAGCCACACAACCAAGACTAATCCAAAAGGAACCCAAACCTTTGCAAAAAATCTCCACAGACTCCAGATTAAGGAAATAACCTTTGAAAACTTTCTTTCTGGATTTCTAAGGGAAGAAAGCACTTCCAGCCATGTAGCCCACTTTTGTCTAGAGGATCTCATTTGTTATTTCGTTTGTTTGCTCTCTTGCTCGTTTGTTTGATTTCTCTTACTGGACTTGTTGGGCTGATCGGGTCTACTTAATTATGCAGCTTTATCTTTCCTCCCTCTACAAAGGAAAGCAACTTTTTGAGGGTATGTTGATTTTATCAGCCTCAATTATACTACAGCCTCAGGCTAATTGAAATGCATCACAGGCCTGGTTCGGGTGGTGACTGAGGTGTCAATGTCAAAGTACTCTATTCCTAGGGAGAACAATCAAAATGATGACAGATGCTCCCATCACAGTATCCTGCTTAGTCTTACTCCTTATTTGACAGATCTGTGTACAGGGCATTCCAAGGATCTTTGCAGGAGGCTCACCCCATCAAAGAAGGCACATTTTAAGCAATGCCTCTACTCACCTTGTTCATACCACAATGACAGTATTAAGATTAATAATACCTTAATTTCAACTAATACCTTTTATTTCAAGGAGCTCAATATTCTTCACACATTATTCTATTTATCTTGTCATGTTACAGAGTCAACCAAAATCTCTGGTGGATTCCAGTCTCACACATTAAAAGCTCATAATACTGTTCTTCCTAACATTTAAACTCATATCCAACCTTAAACATGCTTTGTGATAAATTTGAGTGAATAGGATGAAGTTACAGATATTTCCTTGTATATGCACAGATCTGATACTCATTGCTAAGGCCCTTCATCCCATGAAAGCTCTCGACAGAGAGTCAGCCCCCAAAGCCTAATCTTGCAGTAATCCTCTACCTTACCTCTATGACAAGGTAGGAGAATGGCATTTAAGACAGATAGGAACATGCATGATACCCACTCGTTAGTGGTAGGGAATCTCTGGGATCTGGGCCACCTGACATCGTAGCCCTCATGGCCCCCTATTCACATATGAAGGAAGGCCTGGAATCAATGCCATAAGCCTGTTTGTCCACTGTGGGTTTATTTTTTGTTGTCTTTAAGGCTGTGCTACACATTTAATATTGGAGTAGTGGTGCAGAAGATAGCACAAAAGGCCCTTAGAAAAATCTCAATCTTGCTAACAGAGATTAACGGGTTAATTTGGTTTTGAAAAATGAAAGTCAGTGTACTTAATATGCAAATCATCTGCTGCCATGTCTCTTTGCTATTGTGGCAACACAACAAGGCCTCATGCCGGGAACTCGGACTGAGCAAAGAATACAGGACTCCCCAAACTGATACCACCTGTGGGCAACACAGTGCCTTCCCGACTACCTACAGTGCATATTTCAATTACTTTCAATAGGCTAAATTTAAATTACATTCATTGCCTGTCATCTATAACTAATGTATGTGCATTCAAATGACACTTCTGGTTTCTGTCTCTCTCTTTTTCAAGATAAGCATGCCTTGATTCCAACTTCACATTGACAAATGGTTTTGGAAAATAGATCCCAAGAGAAGTCAGTATCTGCCCACAGTTCCCTTCTCAGCAGGAGACACACCCGGAGAATTCCATAAGCAACAAACTAAAGGATCTATTCCTGGGCCAAAAGCTGCAAGAATCCTCAGACATTTCACTGCACCCTGCCCCCCGCCAGTCATCCCTATCAGGGGCTCTGATAAACACTCTGGTTGATACAGCTATGCAGCAAATGGGACAATAAGTATAAACAGCTGTACTTACATGTGTCTGGCTTGAGCTGACTGTTGGTGATGCCAAAGTACTGGGGATTTTCAATGACAGGGATCTTGGTCATTCCAATAATGACAGCATCTGGGCCACCTTCTGAAGAAGATGGAGTGTTACTCCCATTGGAGATGTGATGGAGTGGGCTGGCAGAGTCATCATCATTGCTGATAACAGAAGCTGGGCCTGGAGATGGAAAAACATATATATTCTCCTGTAATCAATGGCTTTATTGAGCTGTAATTCACATACATAAAATTTACCCATTTAAAGTATACAATTCAGTGGGTTTTAGTATATTCACAGAGTTGTACAATAATCACTATAATCTAATTGTAGGACATTTTCATCACCCAGTTAGCACTCACTCCCCATTCTCTCCACTTTCAGCCGTAGACATTCACAGATTTACACTCTATCTCTCTGGCATTTCATATGAATGGAACCATATAACATGTGATCTTTTGTAACTGGCTTCCTTCACTTAACATCATGTTTTTAAGATTCATCCACACTGTAGTATGTATTAGTACTTCCTTTCTTTGTATTGCCTAATACTACTCCATTTTGTGGATATGTTGCATGTTATTTATCCATTCATCTGTTGGTGGACATTTGGGTTGTTCTGGCTTTTTGGCTATTATGAATAATGCTACTACGAACATTCATATACGAATTTTTATGTGGACACGTGTTTTAATTTCTCTTGGGTGGAATTACTGGGTCATATGGTAGCTCTATATTTAACATTTTGAGGAACTGCCAAACTGTTTTCCAAAGTGGCTGCACCATTTTATATTCCCACCAGCAGTGTATGAGAGCTCCAATTTCTTCACTTCCTTCTCCTGGAAGATAATATGTAGCTTTCCTCTCTGTTCTATGATTGTCTCTGGAACACTCTGTCATTGAAACTCTCAACATGAATCTGGGATTCCTATTTCACAGAGCACTGAAAGTTGTTCTGGGAATTTCAGGATCTGGGTTTCATTTCTCTACCCTTTGGACAACTCACTTACTTTCTTTGGACCTCTACATCCGCTTATATGCAAAATAATATTTGCTTATTTTATGAGACTAGAATGAGATTAGAAACAGGAAAATGTATTATAAATTTAAATATGCTTCATGAGTATGTATTACCACTAGGTATTACTAAAGGAACTTTAACTGGTAGACCAGATATACTTTTGACTGTCCTATGACTACATTCCTCTTTCTTCATATTCTGTGAGTATCTGCACCACTTTTGTCTACAAAATACTTTTATAACAATAATGGATCAATCACATGGCAAAGTTACCTGCTTTGTCTTTAGCTGTAATGCTATTTATAGAGTCATTACTTGGTGTCTTTATACTAAATTAATAATCATAGCATTTTTTGTACAAGACAAATTTTCTAGCCTAAAGTCTCAGAATGTATATCCTCACACATACAGTCTACTGTATCTTATCTAAACAATTTACCCATTAGCCACTAAACTCATACTCTTTGCGACCAAAATTAGATGCACAAAGATAAAGGTCTACATGAAAGCTTCAAACCAATGAAGACGGCAGTGGCTCATGACAGGCACTGTCTACATGGGAGGTGGACAAGATATGTATTACACAGGCAGGGTCCCATGGAAGCAGACCACTGACCCGACTACTGGCATAAGCCCAGAGAAAGAATAAAGAGAAAAGACAATAGGGAGTGAAAAGGCAGAATCAAATGCCCAGCCAAGGCAAATGCCATGCCAGGGAAATGTCTGAATTGCTACTTCCTACCCAAGGAAATGTGCTTTCTTCCAACCCCCTCTACTAAATGCATGTTTCAGCACTTCCATCCCTTACCTTTTCCCTCACACTTAACTATTTTAGTGAGAAGCACAGCAATTCTGAAAACAAAAGTTGTTTTGTCATCCAGTCTTGATCCCCTATGAAATATAATAATATCTCATCCCCCAACCTCCAAGATCCATCTTTCCCCCCTCATATGGAGATTATCACAGTTTGTAGTGATAACACTTGGACATTCCCCAGCTAAGCAGTGTCTTAAACAAACTATGCAGGAGACAGCCAACTGTTATTATAGGTAATTTTTGAAGCATTCTCTCAAGGGGATGTGCATTTAAGCTGCCTTTAATGATGCACTCCGGCTCAACTCTGCAAACAAGTCCTCACACAGCCAATTTAGAAGCCACAGAACACTCAAAAGCAAAGGCAAACCCATCAGTTGTGTTCGTCTTGTGCCTAGCTCACCTGCATTAGGATACAGCAGAAACCCTGCCAAGAATAACTACAAAGACAAGTTCTTTCCAATACTCCTAATCATCCCTGTTCTGCTACTTGCTCCCTGACAGGCCTAGATCATCCAGCTTCTGGCCAGCAATTAAAAATGAAGATGTGTTGGCCGGGCATGGTGGCTCACATCCGTAATCCCAGCACTTTGGGAGACCGAGGCAGGCAGATCACGAGGTTAGGAGTTCGAGACCAGCCTGGCCACCATGGTGAAACCCCGTCTCAACTAGAAGTCCAAAAATTAGCCAGGCGTGGTGGCGCACACCTGTAATCCCAACTACTCGGGGGCTGAAACAGGAGAATCACTTGAACCTGGGAGACGGAGGTTGTGGTGAGCTGAGATCGCACCACTGCACTCCAGCCTGGGTGACAGAGTGAGACTCAGTTTCAAAAAAAAAAAAAAAAAATTAAGATGTGTTATGCTAAGGTTTCCACATCTTGTCAATAAAACCTTCTCACCACTGACTCCCTTCCTTGGTTCCCGGTATGGCTGTTCCCTCCCGCAAGATTACCAAAACATGCTACTGCCTGCACTCCCTGAAGGACTGCAGTCAAGGCTGCACGTTTCTCAGTAGATTCCAGGCACCACCTTTACCCCCAGAAATGCAGGAGTTTCTTTTTCTTAAAATTTCTTTTTTTTAAATTTCAATAGTTGTTTGGGGAACAGGTGATGTTTGGTTACATGAATAAGTTCTTTAGTGGTTTCTGAGATTTTGGTGCACCCAAGCAGCAAACACGGTACCCAATGTGTAGCCTTTTATCCCTTACCCCCCTCCCACCCTTTCCCCACAGTCTCGGAAGTCCATGGTATCATTCTTATGCCTTTGTACAGGAGTTTCATTTTAAAACACTTCACATGCTGTCAGAAATCCTGCAATATTTCCTTCTGGAGCCCCTGCAACGATTAGAAATGCATTGACCCCAGTTGCTTTCTTCTCTGACTCTCCTCTGGCCCAGGATGCTCTGAAGTTCATGAACATCAGAGCAGCATTCAATCATTTTTGAGGCTGATACCTAGAAGACAACTTGAGATGCCCAAATTCAGACTTTGAATCTTCTGCCAAGTACACAGCGAAGCCCTCACTTAAAGAGTCCAACCAAGTGATTTGCTCTCTGCTTCTCCTTCCTCACTAAGGGATACCCTTTCCTTTCCTAAACCTCTCCAATTAAACCCCCCAACTCCAATGTAACAGATTGCAAGGGAATGAGCTCTTGTTCGGGGAGTGAGGGGAGGATTAAGCGTGGAAGCAGTAAAAAGCACCACAGGTAAATTTTTCAGAAGTCTTTTCACTTTGCCAGAAAAATTACTGTTGACAAATGTGAGTAACACATAAACCTCAACAATTCATCAAGGGGGATATTAATTCAAGTGCTGTTTTCTTCATTACTGATGTTCCAAAACCTAGAAGATTGATATGGCTGGCAAGGTTGCAGGGTTTAAGCCCATTTTTCTGTGAACATTTTGATATAATGGAATGCAAAGCACAGCAAAGTTGGGAAGGCAGAAGAAGCTCTCAGCGGGACAATGAATGTCTACATAATTTGACAGCAACCTGTCTGTGCATATCACAGGATGTGTCTTTGTATGTCTATGCATGTGTTTGAGCAGGCACCATGAAAAAGACAGAAGAATAAATGGGCACATCACCATGTGTTAAACAAAATTCATATGAGGACTTGAAAAAATGTATTATAATATTCATATAAAGTTTTAAATGGCGAGGTATGTGCACACTTGGCTGATTTAGGGTAAATAGTTCTAATTACTCAGCTGACAAGCATGAGTTAAGTCTGGAAACATTTTTAGCCCATTTTTATTTTAATATGTCTGCTTGGTCACATATCCTGTACTATGACTTTACAGACATTTCTAAGCCTAATGTAGACTTCATTTCCTGTGATAAGAATCATGAAGGTTGCCGGGCGCGGTGGCTCACGCTTGTAATCCCAGCACTTTGGGAGGCCGAGGCGGGCGGATCGCGAGGTCAGGAGATCGAGACCACGGTGAAACCCCGTCTCTACTAAAAATACAAAAAATTAGCCGGCCGTGGTGGCGGGCGCCTGTAGTCCCAGCTACTTGGAGAGGCTGAGGCAGGAGAATGGCGTGAACCCGGGAGGCGGAGCTTGCAGTGAGCCGAGATCGTGCCACTGCACTCCAGCCTGGGCGACAGAGCGAGACTCCGTCTCACAAAAAAAAAAAAAAAAAAGAATCATGAAGGTCATCTGGGGGAGTTTTCTTCTCTCAATACCTACAGTGCCTTCAAGGTGAGGGGAAGGGTTAGTACTCTTGAGCAGCTGTACTAAGCAAGCCTTTTTATATTCTGGATTCTGGTGCTTTGACATCTGGGGCCCTGCTGATCCTGGAGGGACGGCCCCTCCCATCCCTGGTGAGTCAGTTCTTACAGATGGTAAATACCCTGCCTGGGAGCATGCCTTTCAAATGCAAACCAACCAATCCAGAGACAATACCCCCAACCACCTTCCAGATGTGAGGCTCACACTCTAGGCCACTATCCACCTGCCCTCCCCACCCCAGGGCCAGGTACTTGACAACTCTAGATAGCCTGTTGAAATTACTCAGGCTAGCCAATCCTAAACCTGTTTACCCTCCCTCCCCAGTTCCTTACCTGGAAACACACTAAAAGCTCCTGTCCAAGTTCTCCCTTCCCTCCTCTGCCTCTTAACGGATCCCAGCACTTCCCCACGTGGCTCTGCATTGCGTGGTGTGCCCCTTTCTTTTGGGAACCATGAGTAACACACTATCTTCTCAATGGCAATCATCTCCTAAACTGTTGGTCTCGCCAAACTTGAAAAATAATGAAATCTATGTTTTCTAAGAGCAGTACCTCTGCTGGACTGCAGCCGGAAGAATAATTCTGAAGAACTCTCTGCTGTGGCCTAAAACAGTAAAACCACATTTTTGCAGCTTTCCGGGAACAAGCACCCTTCTGCAATGCAAACTGGCTTGAAAAAATATTTAAGTGGTTGCAGTGACTTGCTATTTAGCAAAAGCAAGACCCTGTCTTACAGGACTGTTATGGGAGAGTTTATTACCACCTTCCCCAAAAACACACGAGATACACCTATGCACACATACACATCAAACACGTAAAACAGAACACCTTTAAGACTGCCCAGGCAGGATCATCCCTCTGATATCTTGGCAAAGTGATTATGATCAGCTGTGTCTGAAATTTGCCGCTAGGGAGCTGCCTAGAAGTCCTGACTACTTGAGCTTGATGCTCTAACTTTGCCAGGTCTCCACTTCCCCTTTGCTGGTTAAGAACTTTAACCTTGGAATCCATGGAGCTAGCAAGAGTCAAGGTGACTTTTCCCCCTCCAGGCCCCATCTGGCCGGGCTGCCTCAGCCGGCTGGTCATTTTTGGATCACTGGACAGACAGTGATAGAGACTGCCCAACAAGACAAGGTCTGATGTCAGGTTGGAAAGTGACAGGAAACAGCTCCTTGTATGGCCAGGATGAACAAGCATAGGGTGGATGGTTTGGAATTGAGCGGCCTCCTGACATTGGTACATTTCCCCTACTTTGCCATTTTACCTATGGCCAACCTTGCTACCAAAAGAAATACTAACCAACAGACGCCCAAGATGGTCGGATCTTGGAAACCCACGTGAAAGATGTAAGAATGCCGTCTTTTCATGCCTTCTAAGCAATTCCTGTTCATTGTCTCTGTACCCATAGAAAATTCTGAACAAATTAGAGGTCCCAAGAGATCACACCTGATTTCAATTCTAAGGAGGAGCTACATCATCTGCATTCACTTGGTAAGCTACAAACTGCTTTTCAATTGTCAGCACATAGTCTGAATGCAGGGAATAGAATGCAATCAAGCACAAATCACAGTGTCTGGACGTTAGAATCTGTTTTGAAAGAGGAATGGTCATAAATGGAAACTGATTTACCAATTCAGAACTCTATTATATCTTGGCCAATGGAAGAAAGTTAAGACCTAAACTTGTCCAGCTTGACTATTCAGTCAGCTATTCCCTGTACATGTAGCTGAAATGTAGTTGCATTTATTTCCTCAACCTTCTTAAAAATGCATCACAAACTAGAACTGGAACGACAGTTAACACTTCCCCCACAGGATAAAAACGAGTCAAATCTAAAAATGTAAAACCATGTACTAAACCCAATTAACAACAGTAATGCCTTTTCTGGAAAAATTCTAGACCTACTTCTTCAACAAATCAAAAACCAGGAACACAGAAAATGAATCAAAGACCATGGAATGTAAAGAGGGTCTAAGCATTTTCATCCAAATAAAAACATAGACTCATTACTTATCCAAAGAAGGAGTGAGTTAACTACTTACCAACACCTTGTCTTGATTTTACTTTCCCAAATCCAAACCATGAGAAATCTGAAAACCACAACAAAACATAAAATAAACTTCGAAAGAGAAGTAGAAACCGGAGGTGGTCAACACTGTCCTTGGTCAAATAATGCAACAAACTCCCCCCGACAAAATAAATAAATAAATAAACCACTTGGGATGAAAGCTTCCTATCAAACACCTGTAAACTAACCCTTGGATTTTTGTGTAGAGATTTATTTCCTATTCAGAGAACACGGAGGCTCCAATCAGATAAGAGAGAGCAGCCTGTCTATGAGAAAAATAGCCACAACCCAAGGTTAAGGGCTCTGAGCTATTTTCTTTCTTTCTCACTTTCTTTTTTCCCCTTAGTGGAGAGATCATTGCCTTGTATTGAATCATCTGACAGGGAAGCTGCAGGGGTGAAGACACACACAATGCATTTGACAAATGCACTACGGTTCTGAACCGCAGCAATGTGGGAAAATAATAAGAGAAAACAGATCTTTTTTGAAGCTGAGACAGACAGTAAAAAAAGCAACACAAAATCCCGTGGGAGAGCAGACACTTGGGCTAGATAGAGATTCAGGAGGGAGGAAAAAAAAGATCTTGATTCTACATGGATTCTCGCTCCTGACTTGCTGTGTGACACTGGGCTGTGTACAGCTGTTCTGTGCCTCTTAGAACACAAGGTCCAGTAGGCACGTGTAAGAAAAGACCTGCCAAACGTCCGGAGAGCCTCCCGTGAATAAAGCCACAGTGAAATGTCTGCTTGCTTCCTGAGCCCAGCTCTTTCCTTGTAGGTAATTTCCGCTGGATTCAAAGTGAATTCTGCACAGTGGGGAAATCCCTGAATATGAGAAGGATAAAGGGAATGGACCCCAAATCAGCAACTGTGTTTCCCTCCTCTGTCATAATTTTTACAGACATTTTGGATAATTAGCTAGCTAAACTGAAGAGGAATCAATTTAAGTGAACAATGTACAGAAAAGCTCTTTGCACACTCAAGATGACTTAGGAGGTTGTTGTCATGATGATTGTTCAAGGGTAAAGGTAGGCTTTCCCTCCCTCGTATCCTACAACTTCAGCCCCCCAACTTCTAAGCCGAATTTTACTTCCGATCTATATTTTCCCCTGAATGCTTCCTTCTAGGTTTTAGAAGACGAGATGAAGGCCTGGCCTTGAGCCAAAGCCAAATAAAGACTCCTTTGCACAGAAGACCGTGAACTTCAGTCATTGGAGCTGTTAGTCTAGGGAGGCAGAGTCCTGCCTTTGGATTTCTTAGTTACAACTAACCCCATTTAAAACAAAGTGTATTTTCCCACTGGTCATCTTTTGTTTTCTTATATTTGTTTGATTTAAACACTTTTAATTAAACCATAGATTGAATTTTTTAAGCCTTTTTTTTCACTTAAGTAGTTTTTCAATGTTACATTCCCATTTTAGAGAGAACCCACCGAAGGGCAATGCCATCATGGTCCCTCACTGATTGCACATTTCAGATTATTTTTGATCATTAACTATAATAAACACAACTGCAATGAACATCTTTACACATCTTAAGTGCTCCCCTCCTCTTGCTAAAAATAATTCCCTTAGATAAATTCTAGAAATTGAATTACTCATTCAAAAGGAATGAATATTGTGAAGGTTCTCAATACAGGTTATCAACTTGCTACAACACTATGCCAGATCTCACTTTCACCAACAGTATTTGAGAGGGTAGAAGTGTGTTTTTGAGCTCTACCCAATGGGAAAACTAAAGACGCACAATTTCCCCTTACAGGAATTGCTGAACTCCCCACCACTGGTGTGGCTCCACCTAACTGGGAAGAGACCTCACAAATATTCCCCTCCCATCGTGTGCCCCATGAAACCATTCACGCCCCACCTCTCCCAAGTTGGAGTTTTGCACAGGTACAGTGAGAACTGCAGATGCACAGAAAATAAGAATTCCTCTCACTCGTGAAGTCATTACAGTTCACTGAGTGCCTCTACCTACTCACTGGGCACTTCTTCCTTGGTCCTCAGCCAATCTTTGTTTACATGAGAAATTATCCTATGCTTATTGGCAAGGAACTGAGATCCAGGGAAGCTGATACACTTAGCAAATCTCTCAGCTCGTGATGACTGAGCCAGGATTCATATCTTCTGATGTCAAATCATAGTGGGTTTTTTTTCATTCTTTTTTAGTCGCATTTCCCATGCTCCAAAATCACCAAAATTAACCGAATTTTATAACAGTATAATTAGGATTCAATTTTAAATATAGAAAAACACTAAGTAGTTATTCATTCTCATTTATTTATTTATCAGGCAGAACAGAGTCTTCAAAGAGAAACGAGCTGCAAAGTGGCCCTTGAGAAGCTCTCAGTGGAGGATGAGCCATCCAAGAAGTCAGTCCAGGGTGTGTGAGCTCAGAAAAGAAGCCTCTATTCCAATGGAGGTTTGGGAGGGGGCTTGAGAGAGAGGGCTCAGAGGATTTCTAGAAAATAGATTAGAATTAGCCAAGAATGGGAAAGAGCAGAGGAAGGAACACTGACTGCACTCAGAATACAGTTCTGGCTAAGGTGAAAAGTGCTGAATGTGTCCAGAGGCTGATGCAGTTGGAAGGGGGGTTGGGGGAGGGAACTGAGAAGTACAAGTAAGGGCCAAGTCAAGAGTTTGGATATCGTAGTGAAAATTGCACAGTTAAGCAAAAAAAAAAAAGACACTCAGGCCAGGAAGTAACACTGTCAAGATTAATTTTAGAAAAATCATTTTGGCTGCAGGGTGAAATCAGGATTATGGGAGGAAAAAAATGAAGGCAAGAGATTGGTTAAGGAGGTTTTTAGAGAAATCAAGGCATGAGAGACTTGTGGCCTGAACTGGGTATTAGGGAAGGGGAAGGTGAAAGAAAGGAGATGACCGCAGGCATATTTAGGGACAGGAGCAGAACTCGGTGATTGATTGCAAATTGAGGGGAGTGCGGAGAGAAAACAATGAAGGTTTCAGATTTGGACAACTAAGTATATGGTTATGCTGCCCATAGATTCCCTAAGGAACTTAGAAGGAAAACAGATTTAGGAGTCAAACTGAGAACATGGGTTTTAGCCACAAATTTCAAACAAGGTGCCTATGTGAAGAAAATGGAAGGCAACACCCTCAGTTGGCAGGATGGTCTGAAGCTCAAGACACAGGCTTCACATCAAAATTCTAGAGCCCCATAGATCAATCTCAGAATGGAAACTGGACTCTCTACCTGGGATTCGTTTCTCATTTGGGCCTATACAATGCCCTGTCTTACAGGCACAAATGAAGGGGCACCCAGCTGAGGCCAACTTTTGACAAAATTATTCTTAAATTGATGAACTATGTCTAAGTTCTGTTTAAAATTAACTCAGTCATTATGTAGGAGAGAATACAATCTTCTTGATCATACCGCACACTTCCTCAAACATTTAACAGACCAGATATAGAAAGGTCAGGTTGGCACCTCTTCCCTAGAAGCTGTTATTCATTCAACAGCTCTTTCTTGATGGATTTAAGCAGTCGTCTTAAAACTTTAACACTAAATTTTACAAGCAAAATTTTCCCACAAGGCCAAAAAGAAACAATTTCTCAATTTCCTGTGATGTTTCATCCATGGGGAGTAGAGTCCTGCCAAACCTTCTTTTATTTTCTGTTTAATAAGAGACACTTTATTCACTGCAAAATAAAGGGCTCCTTCAAAAGTAAATGTAGCTGTACTGAGCTTAAAGAATCCCCTCCTTTTGGAATGTAGACCAAGAAAGACTCTAAATTATGAAATTAACCAATTAAATCCATCTCATGTTGAAGAAAGCTCAACATTTTCCCTGACCGGAGAGAAGGAATGTAGGAAAAAATAACATGTAAACACATTAACAACTCTAAGATGGGATTCAAATTAAATAAAATAAATGGCAAAAAAAAAATACTGCTCTTTAAATTTCTCTTAAAGGAAAGAGCTAAAACATAGGGGGTTGAAAAGGAATATTTATGATGTAAATGAGAGAATCAGAGGAAGGAGCTGGGAACAGGCAACGTGGAAGAAACCTGACCTTCCCTGTAGGTACTGAATTGCGCAAACATTAAACATGAGGCTTAGAAAGGTTCTGATCTCAAGAGAGAACAGCTTCTGGATATTTTTAAGTTTCAGAAAAATCATTTTAGTATGTTAAGAGAAAATGAGCTTTCCTCTCTTTAAATGCCGAAGAAATTAAAATTTGCCATGTTCTCAAATGTAATTTCTTTATGTTTTAAGGTAAGACTCACCACCCTCCACCCCGAAGAAAAATGCCTTTACCATTGTCATGGAATATGGAATCAAATGGTAAAATATGATTTACTAGTAAAAATGGACTTCACCTCCAACTTCTTAGAACCACACCCACTCCCTAAAGGACATTTGAAAGAGGAGTCTCCGGGCTGGCTTGCTTCAGGGAGAGGATGGACCAGAGTTGAGTCCAGAGTAGACAGGCCAAGTGCTTGCCTGAGTAGCCAATGAACTGTCACATCTGAGATCTAGAATGACTGCTCATTGGAGTGAGAAAAAATGAATGCAAAAGTTCGCCTTGTTGACAGTATCATCATCTCCCTTTTCTACTGGCACATAATCGGGGTGAGTAATAGTTTGCTTCAAATTAATTCCAGTCCCTCCGGGCACAGAACAGTGTAGTTTGGGGCCAAGTTTCCACTTCAATTTGATCTTAATCTTTTACTTCAGGACATACCCTTAATAAAAGAAAGCCCCATCTCCACAGTCTAGGAAGAGGGCTTGCTTTGAGTTAAACTGGTTCTGGAAATCATGACACAAAGGGTATTGTATCCTCCTGACCAGCCTTCACTTGGCTCCATCCCTTGTCCTTGGTCAAACTTACAATGTGAGGTATTTCCACTGGTCTCTAAAAATGTAACATTGAGCAACTCCCATGTAACAAATATAAAGAAAAATGTGTGTATTTGGCTGAACCTCCTGACTGTTCTCTGAAATTCGTATTTCCCTTTTTCCCCACCCTGCTGGGCTAACAGCTACACCATATTTCCCAGCTTCCCTTGTGGTTAGTTGTGGCCAGATGGCTAAATTCTAGTCAATGAAGGGGGAGCAGAGCAATGGGTCTCACTTCCAGGCCTTGCCTATTAAGACTTCCTCTGTGTACTCCATTCCACCTAGCCAGAATTAAGATAACACCTAGGGCAAGCTTGGAAGTCATGGCTTGAAGATAGCACAGGGCCATTTCAAGGAACAACGAATTCTCCTGGTATTGTTATGTGGGCGTAGACAGAGTAGAACGCATCTCAGAGTCTTTCTACCAGAGGGCCAATGATGCTGGGCTATCTTTCCTTCAATTCTCATCCATAAACAAAAATATGTGTTCGAACTGTGATCCACTTTAGCATTTACTTACCATTACAGAGAGCCTACCCCTACTAACATATGTAGACAAAAAAAAAAAATACACATGCTTGAGGTTTTATTAACTGACTCCATGACTTCCCAACCCGTCAGCACAAATTTAAAATTGTGTGTTGGTGCACATTTGCATTTTCCTGGAGAGGAGATCCACAGATTTCATTAGATTTTCAAAGAGTTTTCACCCCCAAATGCTAAGAACCACTTCAATACATATAAATACCCACAGAGACAAAGACATAAACGTGTATGTCCTCTGTGTTTGTAATCTATTTACTTCTGTTCTTTATCAACAGTTGAGTCTGGAAACTGAAAAGCATCCATCATCTCTCACCTAGATTTCTTCAGTAGCCTTCTAACTTAGCTCACTGCTTCATTCTTGCCCCTTCTGATCTGTTTCCCATGAGCTGCCAGAGTAATCATTTTCAAGTATAAATCAGATTATTGCATTCTCCTGCTTAACATCCTCCAAAGGTTTCTCGTTGCATTTAGTATAAACTTCTGAGCCTTACTACAGAGTCTCTCATGACAGGGCCAACCTACTCAGTCTTCCCCCTCCCTGCCTCATTCCCCATCAAACAGCCCAGTGTTCTCTTTCCTATTCCTGCTCACTTTGCATTTTTTCATGCCTCTTCCCAGACTCTTCTTCTCAGGCTCTTTTTTTTTTTTTTGAGATGGAGTCTCCCTCTGTTGCCCAGGCAGGAGTGCAGTGGTGCAATCTCAGCCCACTGTAATTTCCGCCTCCTGGATTTAAGCAATTCTCCTGCCTCAGCCTCTAGAGTAGCTGGGATTACAGGCGCTCGCCACCATGCCCGGCTAATTTTTGTATTTTTACTAGAGATGGGGTTTCACCATGTTGGCCAGGCTGGTCTTGAACTCCTGACCTCAAGTGACCCACCAGCCTCAGCTTCTTAAAGTGCTGGGATTATAGGCGTGAGCCACCATGCCCGGCCCTCAGGCTCTTTTTTTATAACTACTTCTTGTTTTTCAGGTTTCAGGTCAAATATCACACTATTAGAGGGACCCCAACTTCACATTTCAATCAGAATTTCTCTGAACCCCTTTCCACTCTCTATCGTCTCATCCTTCTCAGTAGGTACCCATATGTGACCTTTTTTATTGATTTATTGTTTATTATCTGCATCCTTTTCTAAAATTTGAGCTTCAAGAAGCCAGTGACTGTCTTAGACCAGCTCCCCTAGAAACAGACCCTGACTAAGGATTCAAGCAAAAGTAGTTTACTAAGAAGAGGTCCCAGGAAGCACAAAAGGAGTAGTCAAGAAGTGAAACAAAAAGAGGTAGAAAGCCTGTAATGGGTACATTATCCAGTGGGTTACACTGTAGACAACTGGAGTTCAAATGCCTGGGGAACTTGGAGTGACGGAGTAGAATGAACCTTAGAGTTATCCCATCCCAAAGGTGAGGAAGCTGGGTCATTTACCCTCCAACTCCCACCTGTCATTGACTGAAGGCTTCCAGCTAAGAGAAGGTCCTTTTTTTGTTTGTTTCTTTTTTTTTTCTTTTTTCTTTTTTTGAGATGGAGTCTTGCTCTGTTGCCCAGGCTGGAGTGCAGAGGTGCGATCTCAGCTCGCTGCAACCTCTGCCTCCAGCGATTCTCCTGCCTCAGCCTCCCCAGTAGCTAGGACTACAGGCGTGTGCCACCACACCTGGCTAATTTTTGTATTTTTAGTAGAGACACGGTTTTACCGTGTTAGCCAGGATGGTCTCAATCTCCTGACCTCATGATCTACCCGCCTCAGCCTCCCAAAGTACTGGGATTATAGGTGTGAGCCACCGCCCCCAGCCTAGAGAAGGTCCTTATGCAGAGTCATGAGTGGTTGCAGCAAGACTCTGCAGTCAAGTGCTGGGGTGGTGAGAGCTGAGAGGACACGGGCAGGGGGCGACACCAACAGCATTTGCTACAGGGATCTTGTCTGTGTAATTCACCACTATCTCCAATGCTTTGCATAAACACTCAATAAACACTTGTGGAATGGATGAGAACAACAATTTTGAAAAAGCGTAACAATATTAAATATAGCAAATGTAATGAAAATGCCAATATGCAAATTATACGTACAACATAAAAACCATTATATATTTTGCAAATATATTTGCTACTCTCCTGATTTGTGGCTCTCCAATGGAACATGACTGAAGACAGTATTTAAAGCTCAGCAATTCTTAGAATCCAGCACTCCAGGCAGTAGTGTGGAATAGAGAGCTGGACTAGAATGTCAGAAGATGTGGGCCCTCTCTAGACACTGCCAGAAGTGAATGGCATGACCTCGAGTGAGCCACTTCCCCCTTCATGGACTCTGTTTCCTACTGCATGAAAACAAAATTTGAGAAATGGCATCTGAGGCCTATTCAAGCTCTCCAAGTCTATAGGACTAAACATTAGGCATATATGACTGAGAAGATTGACACATGGCCTTATATAGCTTTCCTGAGTCTGGGTATTTTGGTCATGTGAGATCATGTGCAATATAAGGAGAAGCACTCAGTCAACCGGCCCAGATTTTCTCCTGCTAAATAATACTCAGAGGCTTTGGGGCCACTATATCCTCATCTTAAGAGAAAAGGCCAGTGCTCTGCAAAAACAATTAAAAAAAAAAAAACAGTATTTATTGACTGCTTGCCATATGCCAGGAAACTTACTAGAGATCAGATATTGCTTTAATTTGAAAATTAATCAGCTTCTATTGCAGCATTTTAAAAATAAAAGCCTTACGTCCCATAAAGTTCAGAAGCCTCAAATGGGAATAGATGAAATTAGACTTGCCTGGAACATAGCAAGCTGTCTTGATCACATATTTCAAACACTTATTTTTGAGAAGAAACTTGCCAACTATTTCTGTCTTTTGTTTTGTACATGTGGACTATTTCAAAGGCAGTTTAGTGAGTCTACATTTTATTCATTCCCAATTAAACTACATAAAACATTGAGTGTTTTAAATCTCTTGTAGATTCCAGAAAGATTTTTTCTTTAACAAAGGTGGTCACAATCTTCACTGGGTAGGTGAAAAATGGAACCTGCAACTCCTAATAATTAGTTTCCATGATTGGAACTTTGAGAAAGGCAGGGGCAACCTCTGCTTAATAATAAGAGTTGACAGACGTGAGAAAGTCATATCAAAGATTTGCCTTTCTACAGTACCACCCCAGTGAGAGCTCAAAATGCTTTATAAACATTTTCTCAGCTGTCACAAGCTCCCTGCAGGGAAGGCAGGTGATGTCTGGTTGCACACACACACAATTTCCCTGTTAACACTGTCTTAATGTTGGATGAATGACTCTCTGAGACAAGTCCCAAATTCCCTTCTCTCTGCAAAGTCATGCTGGTTAGCACTCAGGGCAAGTCTTTGCGGAGGAAACTGGCTGATTCTCAGGGAATCATCTTAGAAGCGATGTTAGTGGCCCTGCAGGAGACTAACAAGTCCACAGAGTCTGGCAAACACTTGATGTCAAATTCCCAGGAGATTTTGTTTCCAAGGAAAACCTAAACAATGACTCATGTCTTGGCTGACTTGCCCAGACCTGTCCATTATGCCCAGTCACCAAGTGAGCCCAGCGTGAAGGAAGGCCATGCTCTCCATTCCTTCTTGCATAAGCTTTGTTACCACATTAAATGTGTTTAGAAACGCCTTTGCAATTTCTGCTACGTATTTATAGTTATATTCATATTTATACTTACATTATTTATATTCATATATATAAAACATGCAAATTCTTTTTTTAGTCCTTCTAGACAAACATTTGTTGTAGCTCATGCAAAGCACCGCACAAGAAACTTTTTGCCATTGTATTATGGAATTTCGGAGGGAGGAAGAAAATGGTAAGGTTTTTAGCTCCATTCTCATTACAGGATATTTTCCATTTTAAGTGGTATCTGAATTCTTCCTACCAATCTGGGAACCATGGTGACCTGTTTCATGTCACCTTTCAGCACCTTTGTCTTTCTTTTTAGTGACCCATTGTCTCCCTTCCCATCCCATAACCACACTCGAATCCAGCCAAAGTCAGGAGATGTGTGAGGCCAACACAATAGCCAAAATGTTTATTTAATTGTATTACTGTGTGCTCTTCTGTTAGGAAGTTCCCATAATGGAATAGAACATAACAGGATTATACACACTTATAAAGCTGGGTGCTGAATAAAAATAATTGGATAAAATGACCATAAATAGGACAAAATGAAAACCCATTATTTAAAATGCAATGCTGGTCAAACAAATTAACTATGGGCCATCATGCACACTGTCAGTGGAAGAAACCTAAACGCGTCAGATGAGACTGCATTTCTTTCCTTGATGTTTTCCCACTAAATGCCCAATGTGCTCTTTAGGGTCCACTGATTTTCTGGAAACTAATCAAAATTGATTGCCTAGGTCAACCACTATGTCAGTGGTTCTCAAACGGGGGCGATTTTGCCTCCCAGGGGAAATTTGGCCAGGGGGATATTTTGGGGCTGTCACAATGGCGGGGTGAGTGGAGAGTGTGTGCTAGGAGCATCTAACAGGCAGAGGTCAGGGACAATGCATAGGACAGTCCCTACAACAATGAATTCAAGGCCCCAAATGTCAACAGTACTGATATTGTGAAATCCTGACCTAGGTATTGACCAACAAGGGTAGAATTTATGCTAAAACCTTTTATCCCTGCTAAAAAGAAATCCTAGCCTGCCAATGCTCACGGTCACTACAGCAGTTTAGTCTTCTCCCACATTATTTTAATGTTCTCATCCCTAGTGACCTGGCTGCCAGCCCCTTTCTCTCCCAGTTTATCTTAGAAACAACTCTGATAGTGTCATTTCTTTCTACTGCTCCCAACACCAAAAGGGCGTTTCTGCCTCAGAACAGAGGGGTAATGCAGTACAAAGGAACAGAAACTGAGTTTGCACTACCTTGGGTGTTGAGTCTTGGATTCGTTATTTCCTGACATAACCTCCATAATTACTTAGTCTGTCTCTCAGTTCCTCTCTATTGGATGGGGCAATAATTACTGTCCTGACCACCTGATTGGACCATCTTGAGGTCACGTGAGCTTTGGTGAACATAATGGTGTTATGCAAATATAGGGGTAAGGGAATAATAAGGTCCAAACTCTTCAATAACATTCAAAATCTTTACCTGGCCCCATGACCTGGCTCCAGCTTTATCACCTTAATTTCACCTTAAGATTCTAGTTAAACTATTAGTTTGCATACCTTTAATAAAGATGCCTTGAATTTTCCTATTAATTCATTCGAAAACTATTCATTGATCACCTGATGGATGCAAGACAGTGTGATAAATGCTGGGGATATTATGAGAGTAGAATAAGATAATCACATTCCCTGCCTATAGGCAGCTTTCAGATTTGGTGTCTTTGCGTTTGATGTTTTTTGTTTGTTTGTTTGTTTGTTTTCCCACCAGACATGTAACCCCCATGCTTCGTCTTTGACCATTAAACTTATTTATTCAACAAAATTCACATTAAAAGTTACTCTTATCATGAAGCATTTATTCCCCAAATCAGAAATACCTCCATTGACATTTGGGCTTTTTGTCTCTTATGATAAACACCACATTCTGCACTGCATTCATTATTTATGTAATCTTATTTCTCCTATTAGATTTTAAGCACTCTATGTGGAAAAAAACAAGTGTCTTATTCAACTCTGTACTCTCTTCCATAAGCTTCACAAGATACAACAGCGTCAAGCAGGGCACTTCCCACATGGTAGGTACTCAATAGCTGTCTCAATTTCTAATTGAAAGGTTTTAAAAATAGGACATAAAATGCCCACAAAATAGTAGAGACTGAATTGTAAAGCTCAGAGATAGACAACCATAGGAACATTCATTAGTGGTGTCTACTATTCTCTGTATTTCCAAGGCACTGTGTTCTTTGTCTGTCATAGTTCCATCCCACTCTGAATTTTTAGCTATCTACTTACTTGTAACCTCCTCCTAAACTGTAAGTTCTTTAAAAGCAATACATATTTCTGTCTTGTCTCCCCACTGTATTTCTAGCATTGAGTACAGTGCCTGGTTCATTGTAGGTACTAAAGAGCTGAATGAATAAATGAATAAATCTTGGATGGATTGCAACTTTTCACCATTGCATTCTTCAATTAAGAACCAAATTTGGTATAGCACAGATCCATGATTACGTTAGATGTTGCTCTGCTTGCCTCTCCTTCCTTGCCCAGCAGATAATTGGACTCCCCCACCCACCGATCCATGGTGCTTGCTTTTGCCAATGAAAAAGTAAGCAGAAATGACCCAGCACTTCTAGGCAGAAAATTGAATAGTCAGTCCTGGGCTTTTCACTACCTCTTCATCCTGCCACAGTGAACTATGAAGCCTGGTGTTCAGAAGGCAGCATCATGAGGTTCTGGGGTCCTGAGAGACTAAAATGAATACAGTCCCCCCTGCCAAACTGTGTTGTATGTGCAGCAGGAGGAGAAATCATCTTTTCTGTTTTAAGGGTTATCTTTTTCTGCAATAGTGAAGTTCCAAGTGAATCTTATTGCAAAGCAGCCTCATCTATAAAAATATAGGGCTTTTATCTTATAAAAAGACTCCAATATGTATGCCTAAGAAAGTACATAGGTAGTCTCTAAAGCATATGTAGGTGTGTATGTCAATATGTAATATATAAATGTTTACAATAAAGGGAAGCAAGAAGTTTATAAAAAGTCACTCTAACTCATATTGACAAGCCATCTCCTTAGAAGGCCACACCTTTATTCCAAAGATGATGTCTCATATTTTTGCCATATTTTCAAAGCTCCCCTTGGGGAATTATCTTTGAATCAATGTACTAGAGTTTACCAATTATGCAAATCCTTATTATTGGAGAGAAAATTTGACTTTTTTCATGCTCAAAGATCATTTGGCGCCGGGTATGATGGAATACATGAGTGATTAAGCTGGGCCACATCACCATCATTCAAAACATCAGAGGGTCTGATTCTATAGTCTCAGACTTCTGGCTTTCTTGTGGATCTCATAAGTTTTCATTAAAGGCACTACCAAAAGATGAGTTCCATAAAGGTCTCTTGCCTGATGATTGTCAAATTTTTTCATAGTTCTAGAATCATAACTAAATGTCAATCTCCAGGAATCTTCTTGGTCCTTAAATTCATAGTTGGTAAATAGAAACAACATGATTGGGTGCATAACTAGGTGATCTTCACAGTGTACATTTGAAGCTACCTGGGTACATTTATTCTCAGACTCCATAGAAACAACTACAGCTGGACTCCTAGTGGATAAAATCACACCTAAACCAGGTTTAATCAGAGATGCACAGCTGGGGATTATCATTTTTGTTTGTATTAGGGACAAAATTGTGTGCATATAGAATTCATATGTTGAAATCTTCAGTGTGACTATATTTGGAGATAGGGCCTTTAAGGAAGCAATTAAGGTAAATGAGGTCACAAAGGTAGGTCCCTAATTCAGTTAGCGCTGGGGTCCTTATAAGAATGGACACCAGAGCATATGCTTGAGCTCTCTCTCTCTCCCCCCTCCCCCCTCTACTGGAGCCACAGAGAAAAGGCCATGTGAGGACACAGCAAGAAGGTGGCCATTGGCAAACCAAGAAAAGAGCCCTCATCAGGAACCCAACTAACCAGCATCTTGATCATGGACTTGTAGCCTCCAGAACTATGAGAAAATAGATGTCTGTTGTTTAAGCCACCCAGTCTGCTGTATTTTGTCATGGCAGCCTGAGCAGACTAATATAGTTTATTTGTCTATTGTTTTGACTGCCAACCAGCATCCACCTCCTCCTCCTCCTCCTCAACTGGTAATGATTTTCCTTTGGTTATTCACCCAACTCCCAGGCAGCCTATGTGATTCAAGGTGGAACCAATGGCTCAGACATAAATAAATCAACATAATTCCAATCCCTGCCCACGCTGATTTGTTCAAGGATGAGCACATGACCATAAAGCTGGCCTGATCAAAACGAAGTCTATGATGTGTGTTCGAAGGGTGACTTAAGTCATAATTTTCTTTTCTGCTGGATGGGCATCTGGAGGATATAGCATCAAGAGTGGATGAAAGTCATCTGTCCTGCAACCATAAGACAAATGTTTGTCTTCAAGTTGAGCCATCCAAATGGAAAAGAGCCAAAAGATGGATCCTGGCCACAGTGTTTGGGCTTTGCATCAAGCCACATGCAAGCTTGTATTTACTCCTGGATGGTATATTTATGTGAAACAATGAATCCCCACTATTGTTCAAACCATTTGCAACTATAAAATGCCAAACTAACACAGGGATTGAGCAATAGTAGTCTTATTTTCAAAAAGTTACTTCTGCATCCCCAGAGGCCAGAGTGAATGGGTACCACATTCTGGAGTCCTTTCATGCACCCAAGTTTTATTACCACTAATGTTGAATTGGCCTGTTATGGAGATGTAAATGTCCTGTTCTTCAAAGGCATGTTTGACAGGATAAAAGGCTTTGGGATTTCAATGACTTTGACTCCTCTGGAGATGGGAGGACAGCCTATTTTAGCAATTTCCATGGGAATGAATAGACATATACTTTAGCTATTCAAATATTTAACTAGCTCTTTTGTTGTTGTTTTGAATCCCAAGGAGCTGCAGCTGCCTGTTTGTGTCTGTTGTGCCTTTAAGGGGCTTGCTGATTCAGTAGGATCTCTTGAATGCATTAATTAGCCTTCTCTCTTTTTCCCAGCCCATGCCTATGAAGAAATGAGCATTTGCAGCTCCAGTTGCTGGGAACGATGTGAGTCTTGAGGGTACTAGATAAATGGAGGTTCAGAGTTGCAGGCTTTTGATGGGCAGTTTTATGCTGGCAGCAGCCTGCATGGCAAGGCTTGTGTGGTTGCATGATTAATTTATTGGCTATCACTATTGGCAGGCAAATGAAACACAGGCCCTGGATTAAAGTGTAACTGGGGAGACGGCATTCATCAGCCCAGGTACATGAGTCAGAGGAGGTAAGGATCCAGAGAAAACAAAATGTAATGAAAGGCTGGAAAATGATTTATCACTTTTAATATACATCATCTAAGCCCAATCTTTATAACTGCTTGTAGGCCTTCATGTTGTGAAGACTTTGGCAATAAAACACTCCTTCCTTAAAACACTAACGTGAAAGATGCTGGTGGGAAAAATAAAGAATCATGAAAAATGAGCTGACTGTAAAAGGAAAAAATAGTGTCCAGCTTAAAATTAAATTTCCACTTGTTTCTTCTTAAATGATTTAGAAATATAGCTTTTGCTTGGAAAAACTGCATTCTATTGATCACATGGAGGGGACGACGAGAGGTCTGTCCAGGAAGGACAATTTCTCAGATCCTTTTGGAAACTATAATACAAAAATATGTACTTTCAAAGGGTAAATGTTCACATCAGGTTTAACTGTTAACCCAACCAAATAAATTGTTAGCCAAGAATCCTTGAGCTTGGAAGCTTGAATCCACATAATTAAGCATTGTCAAATTTGGAAGTTAGCAAGATTAAAGTATTGCAATGAAATGGAGGCGTGCATGAAATAAGATATCTCTATTTACGTCCTTGGGCTTAATCAATCCAAGAAATTATAAGAGCCATTTTTGGGAAGGCTTCCCTTTCTGTAATGGGCAGAAACAAATAGAAGCACATTCCTTAGCATTCTCTAACACTTTATGGCTTCTTATTTTTTTCAAATTTTAATAGTTTTTGGAGTACAGGTGTTTTTTGGTTACATGGATGAATTCTTTAGTGGGGATTGCCGAGATTTTAGTGCACCCATCACCCAAGTAGTGTACACTGTACCCAATATGCTGTCTTTTATCCCTCACCCACCTCTCAGTCGATACCCCACCAAGTCCCCACAGTCTATTATATCACTCTGTGTGTTTTCGCATCCTCATGGCTTAGCTCCCACTTATACGTGAGAATATATGGTGTTTGGTTTTTCATTCCTATGCTACTTCATTTAGAATAATGGCCTCCAGTTCCATCCAAGTTGCAGCAAAAGACATCATTTCATTCCTTTTTATGGCTGAGTAGTATTCCATGGCATATATTTATACTTATCATTAGCCAAGAATCTTTGAGCTTGGAAGCTTGAATCTACACAATTAAGCATTGTCAAATTTGGAAGTTAGCAAGATTAAAGTCTTTCAATTAAACTGAGAATTGTATGAAATGAGACATCTCTATTTACTCTTCCTCTTTGGGTTTATTCAACCCAAGAAATTATAACAGCCATTTTTGAGAAGACTTTCCTGTCTGTAATGGGCAGAAACAAATAGAAGCCAATAGTAATAGCCACAAATAAATAGAAACAAATAGTGATAGCCGTGTGTGTGTGTGTGTGTGTGTGTGTATACATCACGTTTTTCTTTATCCACTCATTGGTCAATGGGCACTTAGGCTGGTTTCATATCTTTGCAACTGAAAATTCTGCTGTTACAAACATGGTTGTGCATGTGTCTTTTTCAAATAACTTCTTTTCCTTTGGGCAGATACCTGGTAGTGGTATTGCTGGATCGAATGGTAGTTCTACTTTTAGTTCTTTAAGGAATCGCCATACTGTTTTTCATAGAGGTTGTACTAGTTTACATTCCTACCAGCAGTGTAAAAGTGTTGTTCCTTCTTCATCGCATCCACACCAATATCTATTGTTTTTTGACTTTTTAATTGTGGCCATTCTTGCGGAGTAAGGTGGTATTACATTGTAGTTTTCATTTGCATTTCCCTCATGATTAACACTTAACAGCTTATTACAGTTACTGTGCTTCTCAGTTCCCCCTCAGAAATGTCAGCTGTTTATAATAGAAGGGCAGGAAAAGACCACAGATTTATGAAAGTTACCCAGAAACATCAGCAAATATAACAAGAGAAGACTAGGGAGTCATTTTTCCCCTCCCCGATTTGACCTCCTTCCCCTTACAAAAATTCTCTGACTTATTCTGAATGTGGGAGGAGTCTGCAATGTGTTTATAAATATAAAGCCCATTAATTTATTCAAAGCAGTGAACCATCTATGGCTGGACTAAGGCTGGCTGAAAAGGCAGCAGCCAGCGCTCTGGCCCAGGCCTCTCCAGCTCTCAGGCAGCTGCAGCTATGGCCTATTCTAGCCTCCTGCCTCCCTATTTCCCTCCTCTGGTCCATCCTTCATGCTGCAGCTGAAAAGACCTTTCTAAATTGCCATTAAGATCCTCTTCCTCCCCTCATTCTTACTTAAAATGGATCAATGGCTTCATATTACTGCCTTAGAATCCAAACTCCTCATCTAGGCCTTGGCCTCAACTTTCTTCTCGTATCTCCCCTCTTACATCCTAGCAACTGCAGTAGTGATTGGTAGCTCAATGCTCATATTGTGCTGTGTCTTGCCTGTATGCCTTGTCAATGCCAATCCTTTTCCCTTAAAATCCTTTTCCCACAAAAATTACCTCTTTCAGGTTGCCTCCCTGACCACTTCAGACTGGGCTAAATGTTTCTCCTGTCTGCTCACATAAAACTGTTTGCAGATCTTGATAGCCATGGATTACAACAATCTGTTTACTCATCTACATCCTCAGCTAGATTGTAAACTCCTTAAAAGAAAGCTTCTAGTTTTTCAACTCTTTATTCTACATAGTGCATAGCATAAAGCCTCTACCCCTGCAGCAGGTCTGCACAGGGCTGAGGCGTTGCAACGCTCCCTGACTTGTGCCCCTTACAGTTGTTTGACTGAGGGCAGGGCCAGGCTGCCTGTGACCCACCTTTGGAGAGCCACACCTTTAAGTTCTAACTCTCCCCTCAAAAATCTCCAGGGAAAATGCAACTAAAAAGAACACATCAAACCATCACAATCATTCAAACCAAGCACTGCTGGTGGGCAGCTGGCCCACCTCTCAGTCGGGTCCTGGGAGTGAAGGACAGTGGGAGCCACCTCTAATGGAAGGAAAGTGAAAGGTGAGAAAGGCCTGCAGCTCAGGGGACTCCCTGGGAACTGAGAGAATCCTGTGCTGGGAGGGGAGGCTACTGAGAGAAGAGCAGAAACACAGGTCCCATGCCTCATTCACTTTACAAGGCATCCAGAGCACCTGCAGGCATAACTGCTCATCTACTGTAGACCCAGGGAACCAACCCACCAACTTAAAATGTTGAGATTGAAAACCTACTGTGTGCCATATTGTAGGAAGAATTAGCAGTTACTGAGTTCTTTATATGTATGAGGCATTTTATTAGATCCTCACCGTAATACCATCCAGTAGATGCTATGACCCCCATTCCTACACGAGGGAACTGAGGTGCTGGGGAATTCATTCAGCCACACAGATAGCAAATGAAGCAAAGTGAATATGTAGTTCTTGCTCTTAGATGCCAAGAATTATTCAGAAAGACTGGAACGTGGGAATAGATTATGAGGTCCTCTAGGTACATACCCTGCCTCATTCCTCTCCTTAGAGACACTCCTGGTCATTCATAAACTTCTGGAAAACTGGGTCCCCCCAGTCTAAAGTCTTCTAAGGCCTTTGCATTGGCTCTAGCAGTGGGTCTAGTTTTCCCAAATGTCCACTCAGATCTAGTTCTCTCCAAATGTGGCATTAAAAAACTGAGGGTTTGAATAATTAATGTAGCCAGGTAGTGTTGCCAGACTGTGGATGAGGTGAGGTTCCAGTGGTCATACGGAGGAAAGCCCCAACCATCACTGAAGTCAGCCCCAGGGAGATGGGAGCACCCATGAGCATGCAGGTTTCTGCTGGAGAACCCAGAGTGAGGCCAGGGAAGCAGCACTATGGCTGGAACACGAGGAGAGGCAGAGCCACGGCCAGAGTCCCAACCCTGGAACAGTCAGATACCCGTGAGCCTGCAGTGGAGGTAAAATCCTGAAGCAGATCAATAACTTCAGACAACGGCCTTCCTCTGGGTTCAGAGCTGGCTGTTGAGCTATCCAGAACCAGAATGAGATTCTCACATAGTGCCTTAAAAACGTGCTTTCCCTCAGATAACAAAACACAGATTTATGATGATAACACTGGCAGCCATGGGGAGTATGATTTGCAGGAGGGCAAGACTTAGATCAGGAGGGTGATGAGTAAAGAAGGAAGTGCAGATGGAGAGGTCAGAGCCTCTTCACAAGGAATGGAGCTGCATCCCAAAGTATGTCCTACACCCAGACAAAGCTCAGTCAGCCTTTTCCTGAGCAGAAGAAATGTAATGGCATGCAAGACTGGCTGGACATGAAAATAGGGGATTAGCAGGGATTCCAGAGTCACTCACATTGCTTGTGTCATCAAACTTCTGGAGAAAGGATGAATAGTCCCGCTGGTTGTTTCAATGTTTTGTCTATGGGATTGAACATATCTGCACATGTGGAAACATCTGGGCCACTAACACTGGCACTTTTATTGGGATGCTTCTCATCACACAGCTCTGAACCTTGCTGTGCCCTAGATTCGACCTGGGATGTTCATTCTTTCATTCATTTATTCAACAAACATTTATTACAATGAACTGTTTTAAGACAAGTGGAGAAATGGACCAAAATTTCTGCAGTGAATGTAGCTTATATTTTGTGGGGGCAGACAGAGAATTACCAACGACAACAAGGAAATCTGCAGCACATCTGAGAGTGGCAAGTGCTCTGACCATAAGTAAGGTGGGCGGAGGGACCGGGACAGTCTAGCAGTTTTAAGGGCTTCAATTGAAAACAATGGTTAGGGAAGGCCTCCGGGAGACGGTGATATTTGAACAAAGACCTGAAGGAGACGAGAAGAATATTCCAGAAAGAGGGAGCCACAAATACAAATGCTGTAGGGAGAGAGTACGGTGCCCAGAGGGCACTCTGGCCAATGTGGCCAGATATTCTAGGAGAGATTACAGAAGACTGCACCAGGTTAGTAGCTATGAAGGTGAAGCAAAGCAGTTGGAGTCTAGCTATACTTTGAAGGCAGAGCTAATACAGGCTAGGGGTGTAAGTGAAGAGAGGGGTCACAAGGACTCACCGGTTTCAGCCTGGGTGTCCATTTATTGAGTTGGGTTTGATTGTGGGAGGGTCACATCTCATGGGACAGCTCAGGGCTCTGTGTTGGTCATGCCAAGTGTAAGATGCTCACCTGGCATCCAAGTGGAACTGCTGAGCAGATGGGTGGCATACAAGCCCACAGTTCGGAAGATAGGTCTCCACTGGAAACGAGAGGTGGGCAACGCCAGCATGGAGACGGATTCAAAATGCATCTGAGGTTTCTACCCATGAGACTGGATAAAATCCGCATATGAGGGAGGGTAGCTGGAGAGGAGAGGGGCTCAAAGACTGAGCTTCAGGGCTTGGCAACAGTCCCACTTGGTAGTTTCCTTCTACTACCCACGTAGAAGGAACGGAGAGAATGGAGCAGCCTGGAGCCAGTGAAGAAAGTGAAGTCAGTGAAGAAAGAAACAAGAAGCTGTGCTGGGTGCCTCCAACAGGCCAAGTAGGATAAGAACTGGGAGTGGCTATGGGACTTAGCAATACAATGACCACTGAAGGGGATGCTCTGGTGCAGCATTTGGAACGAAAGCCTGATTTGAGGGAATTAAAGAGAAAGGAGAAAAAGAGGAACTGGAGAGAGGAAGAACCCTTTCGAGAGAAGGTTGTTGGAAGCAAAGGAGAACAGTGCACTATATTGGGGCATGGTGCATGGGGAGTCAAGAGGAGTGTGTTTTTTCAGACGTGAGGAATAGAGGAATATGAGCTTCCAGATTTGTAAACTGATGGGAATGATCCAGCTCAGAAGAAAATGTAACGCTGCAGGAAAGACAGCGGACAATGGCTGGGGTGATGTCTTTCAACAGGCAAAAGAGGTCAGAGTCCAGCCAGTGCACATGGGGAGGGCAGTCCTGGGGAGAAGCCTTGCATCAGGAGAGAAGGCAGAGCCATGGCCATGCATACAAAGGTGGCATATGGCCTGGGGGGGCTTGTGGATGTTTTCTTCAGACAGCTTTGATTTTCTCAAAAAAAACAGTGACCTTATAACCAGCGACCACAGAATCAAAGTTAGACAAAGCAAAGACAAGAGCAGAGTGAGAAAGAGTTAAAAAAAAAAAAAAAAAAAAAAGAATTGTCAATGACTGTGGTCCTGGAATGCATCAAGGTAGCAGAGGATGAGCTGGAAACAGGACAAGTTCAAGGGAATGTTCACATGAGAGCATGACTGATGCCGGGCAGAGGACACATTTCTCACAAAGGACCAAACTTAGAACTGGCTGGCTATTTTTCCTAATCAGCAAGAAAAAGCAATAAGAAGGTCTTATTTTATTTCTATATTTTTAAGAAAGGAGGGAGGAGGAGGAGGAAGAAAGGGAAAGAACGAGGAATGGAAGGAGGAAGGGAGGGATGTTGGCAGTGAAATGTACCACTTACTAACATCATATTTCTGAAAGTAGAGCTTGAGAAAAAAGTAACCAAGAAACCCAAAACCCTGTAGTTTCAGAGCTTCCCAGAGTCCTTCATCCATACCTCTAATAAAGAGCAGCAATTTGTCTGCATTTTGCAGACACACTTGATGTGCTGGCAGACTCCTCACACGCTGCCTATTTGCAGGGATTAGGGAGAAGGCGGCAGCATAGCTCCCGGGCAGCAAAGCAGAGAAAACCCACAGGCACGCTGAGGCCTGGCCTGAAGAATGCACAGATTGCTCTGCATCTGCTAGAGGCTATGAAATCAGCTCCACATCATAAAAACTAACGCTCAGCCCGATTCAGCACACGGCCTGCACGTGCTCCATAAATATCTGGTGTTGACCTAATGCAGCAAAATGGTCACTGCTCTTTACAGAGTAAGAGTGACCCCAAGGATGAGTGTCTTTAGATGAGAATCAAAATATACTAAGACCCTGCTGGGCTAATAGCGCGTCACAGTGAAATGGGAGGACGGGGCCAAGAGTTTGAAGCCTCTGGTTTTTATTCTCATTTCTATCCAGTCCACATACATTTCCTAAACAACTGTTACATGCTAAGCTTTGTGCAAGGGACTAAGGGACTCATGGAAATTAGTCAATATTGCATTTTACCAGAGGGAACAAGATACAAGACAGGCCAATTAAAAGTCAGAATTAAAATCTGCCCTCATCTGTGGTCTGCATTATTTCAAGTTTTTTAAAGTGTATTTGATTCTTCTGATGAGAAATTATTGGACAAGCAGATGAGAACAACTTCAATGTGTTTCATAAACAAAAACTTTCTGACAAAGAGACCCATTAGGTTGACCACCAAACCACAAATGGGTGGTAATAAATAATACAGAGCATCGTTCTGAATCAGTGCAAATGTGGGTGTTAGTTACTACAGTCATAAAGGAAGTGAGGTCATTTATTTTTCAAAGAATTAATGAAATGCATGTTATTTCACCTCCCAAGGCCTTTGTGCACATCTTGGCATTCCCTCTACTCCAGAAATTGAATCCAAGTTGCATAGCAAAACATTGTAAAAAAAAAAAAAAAATCATTAAGGCTTCTTTACAGAATTTCAAATTTTTAAATCAATGAAGCAGAAGGTATGTAGTGTTATTTTATATTTTAAAGTCTACAATTACCTATTTTTGGTAAATAAGCCACCATTTATTTTGCTTTAAATAATATATTGGCAATAAAAATTCACAAGATAGTGAACTACTATAATAGTGAATTACAGTATACTATATCGGAAGAAAAGTAATACTCAGTGGGTACATTCATTCCTCTGGTATTATTTTCTTCTTAAATACTTTTGAATAACATTTTGTATTCTATTACTGTGTGCTTGCTTTTTGTAGAAAATTTGGAAAATGCAGTAAGTCTAAAGAAGAAAATAAAAATCACCTATAACCCCATGTCTGATGATAACATTTTGATCTCATCATTTTTACTGCATAAAAAATAAGTTTGAGATCATAATGCACATACAATATACACTGAAAACAGTGTAATATTGTACATTTTTTCTTAACATTGTATGGCGAGCATGTACTTTATTTTACTATCTCTGCAGTTTTACCATCACTCAATGAATTCAGTTAATTATTCTGGTATTACTGCACACTATTTTCTTTTTCCTTTTTTTGCTATTGTAAGTTCTGTGGAGAGTAACAATCTTGTCCACATAACTTCCTCCCCATCTCTGTCGCTATTTTCTTCTGGATGTACTATAGTTGTTCCTGCTGCTGTTGTTGTTTTCCTATTCTGAGTGACACATTTGACATTATATTGTCTAACATTATTGCTAACATATGAGAAAGCCACTAAAGATTGTATATGGTATCCAGCCAGATTATAGGACCTCTAGTTTTATTATTGGATTTGTAATTTGATTCTCCACTATTTTTGAAGAAAGCATAATATCTACGATTATTAATATATTTGCCTTTTCCATAAGCGAAGCTTTTACATTCATTTCATGTCTTATTCCATTAGCCAGAACTTCCAGGACATGATAAAATAATGGTAATAATATAGGCATTCTTGTGTTGCTTCAGATATTAATGGGAAAATTTCTTAGATTTTATCAGTAAGTATGACAGTGACTGTTGGTATATGACATGGCATCTTTAGCAAATAAAGGAAGCATTCTTCTATTCTTAGTCTACCAATTTTTAAAAGAAAAGTTACTTAATTTTAGCAACACCTAAATCACTTAAGACAACCAAATAGACTTTCTTTTGTGACTTAGACTTAGTTACTGGATGCTGAGTTTATCATAGTAGCATGTGATTATTTTTTGATTAGTGGGTTATATATGAGGTTGTCTAAAGTTTTATCTTTTTATTCTCTATTCAATCAGACAAAATTCTTTGCTACAAAGCCTCCCTCCAAAGCATCAGTTTAAGCTAACATTCATTGAGGGTCTATTTAAGTTCCAAACACAGTTTGTAAGCACTTTATATATACCTGTAAATAATTCTATAACATAGAACTTATTATTCTCATTTTACATGCGAAGATATTGAGGCACAGCAAAGTCAGACCATTACTGTAAGTTTACCTGGCCAGTGAGTGGCAGAATTAGGACTCAGATCCCAGGCAGCCTGACATTTCCAAGTGGGCTCTCAATCCCCACAGCCAAACCCCCTAGTTTCAATCACAGCTTTATCAACTGCCATCCTGGTGGCCTTGGTCACTTAACTTCTCTCAGAAACAGTTTCCTCATCTCTAAAATAAGAATAACAATAGGAATAACAACACCTACCTGAAAGGATTAGTATGAAGCTTCTCTATGCCTGACATGGTGTAGACACTCAATAAAATAACAAGTAACATTTCTTATTATTACTTTTATTATTTAGTTAACAAATATTTACTGAATGCCTACTCTGTGCCAGGAATTGTTCTGGGTATTTGGGAAATAATGCCCTCATTGAATTTCTGTTATAGTATATTCCAGTATTATTATATTATATTATATTATATTATATTATATTATATTATATTATACTCTACTACAAGCTCTCAATCCATTATCTGCACTTTTGAAATCCAAGACGTTCTGAAAACCCAAAGTTACACTCGCTTGGCAGGAAAACCTGACTTGAACTGCTGTAAGGTTATTTGTAGACTTTACTGATCTCAGTTAGTGGGACCAGCCTCAGTGCCACCGCAGAAATATCAACGACTGTGAAGAGCTCCCCAAGGCCCCGCTGGAGGTGGTAGTGATAATCACTGTATGAACCATAGTGAGCATTTCCAAAATTTCCAAATCCCCCAAATCCAAGGCATCTTGTCCCATGGGTTTTGGACAAGAAACTGTGGTCCTGCATACTAGATGATAATATTAGATTATGCTAGAAAAGAATAACATTACATTAGAGTGTAATCTAATAGGATCATAATTTGTTCTCTCAATGAGGATGCAAGTCCCCCGAGGGCACTGACTGTGCTTGCTCATCCCACTTTCCCTGCTGCAACTCACATGCTCCAAGTACCTGGTGGGTTCTTGCCAATCATTCCACTCCATTTAATTCAACTCAAGAGCATCCTCCCTCATTCAAGATGTTTCAGTTCCTTGCAGGGCTACTTCTCTTACATAAAAGCACCAACATAGCCATCATTTCCTAACAAACTGGGGCAAAAGAACAGGGCAGATCATAGGAAGAGCTGCCCTCTTCTTGCATTTCTCTAAACCTAGCAGTGATTTTTTGCCCCATATCAACATGCGTGGCCTTAAATACCTGAATAGTAACCCTTTGATTAATAAAATGTTCACAATACGCCAGCATATTTTAACAATTTTACTTCTGCCATAAGGCTAACTTAAAAACATTTTGGCAAAGAACAGAACTATGGCGTTTGCTAGAATGGTAAGAAGCTCTGTTTCCCCGAGATTTCTGTTCTAAGACGGCCCCACAATGTGATGGGATCTAGTGTTATGCCTTGGCACAAGGCATGAGCCATGCCAGTAAATCCTGTCTTACACTTCAACCACGAGGGCCTCCTTATGTTTCTGGAGCTGTTCTGTCTTGTCAATTGTTTTGAGTTTTATATTAGATTGGGATTTGCTGGCATTGCAGGGGAAATGCCGAAATGCCTCAAGCAAGCTCTATGAGCCATAAATAAGAAAAGCAATGCCTTACGTTGCTCTCACACATTTTATTTTTCAGGTTACTTTCACACACAGGATTTCAGAATAGTTTTCCATCAGCTGGCTTCCCTGGCTCAGCCTCATGCTGCTGTTACCCATGCGGCTATCTTCAGCAATGATTTTGAGAGACAACTGCCTGATTTTACAACCTGACCATTACAAAGAAAACGGGAGGGGAAGCTTTGGTTTTCTGCCAACCCAATGGGCCATCTTTGGAGTTTTGTGGGTTTTTGTTGTTGCTGTTGTTATCTCTGTCTAAATCTAGTAGTGGCCAGAAAACTTATCCCGTGGCTTTAGCACTTGATAGACACATCCTTTTTTAGCTGTGGAGGAACTCTCTGTTCCAAAGGTAACACTGACTGCCTTTTGGAGTGGGGGCTCGTTTCACTGACAGAATACAGCTTAGCACACACCATCTTGAAACAAAGGATCATGCACAGATGGGCACTGGATACATCTACTGTGATTACTGATAATGATGAAGGGGCAAGCGAGGAAAGGTGTCCTGCACAGGGCCAGATACTCAATAATTGCTGATTGATGAACGGTGACACCTACTAAATGCCACTCTGAAAGATAGCTACACTTGAAATGATATGTAGGTGAATTCAAGCTCCCAGATAAAACGTCTGGATTTGGATGGCAGAAGTCTTTGTTAAGGCAGACATCCCTGAAACAGCTGGAAGGCATGAGTAGGCAATTATTACGGTTTTCCCGGCCAAAGGAATATCACCTACCCAACAGAGAAGACTAAGGCCATACGCACTACCAGGAATGTAAATTATCAGCTGTGCAAAAATGCCACTGCTTTTAGTCTACGTTGCCCATGTTTTGTTGCATGAGCTGGACCAGCTACATAATTTTCAGTGTCCATTGCTAAATAAAATGCAGACCCCTCATTTATAAAATATTAAGAATTTCAAAATCTTGACAGCAGAGCATGAAACCAAGCAGGCAGCCCTGCTAAGCTGTATGATGGCACAGATCTCAGTCCCATGAAGGTGGCCCTGTGGATGAGTAATGGTTTGTGCGTAATGTTACAGATGCCTTTCCTGTTGCCTGCAGTCAGTGGGCTTGAACTAGAGCCCTCAACACGTGGGCAGAGGTAATAACCCGAGCCAGGAAAGATGAAGTCAATTGTTATACTGGCTCAACATGAGACACACCACTCCAATCTGAAATGGAAAGTGAGTAGAACAACCCTTCTAGGGGTTCCTAGAAGCTCCAGGCTAAGTGTTGACCTAGATCATCAAGAGAAAAAAATGTAATTATTGGTCAACTTCCTCCTTGTTAACAGTGACTTAAGAAAGGGGTGCTAACACTTTGGGGCTCAGGCCTAATTATCCTGGGGGCAGCCTCCAGGGCACAGCAATCCTGGAGACCTGTTTATTAACTGTACAGTCAGACACCTGCTATTTTAAATTACTTTCATTTGATTTAACTTCCTTTATAGGTAGGATTAAATAGAGAATTCCCAGCTAAATTTAAATTTCATCAAACAAATAATTTTTTATTTTGTGCATGAAACATAATTTTACTAAAAATCGTTTCTTGTTTATCTAAAATTCAAATTTAGCTGGGAATCCTGTATTTATTTGCTAAATCTGGCAACCTTATTGATAGGCTTTTGATAGGTTCTCCGTTTGTATTTTGTAAAGTTCTGTATGAAAATGCCCGCCTCTCCTGCTGAGCTAGAATTTTAGGCAGGTGACAGTATAACACCACAGACACGGTGGCTATGGCGATTGTAGTGAGCAACCCAAGTGGAAGATGAAACTCAAATGAACTAAGCCATGGAGACATCTCTGTGCCCATCCTCACTTGGGCATCCTCTTGCAATTCTCACCCTTGCTGCACAGTGGAATCACCCAGGGAACTTTAACAACATTGATGGTCCTGCCCCCAGAAATCCTTACTTAACAGGTCTGGGGTATAGCCTGGGTTTTTAAAAAGTGCTCCAGGTAAGAAATAAAGTGTCGGTGAGTTACTTGATTCGGGTTGTCAAGGGAAGCTGCTATAAAGCTCCAAAGATTTATATGTAGTCCTAAAATACAAGAGTAAGAATGGATTGGACACTCATCTTAGTATCTATAGGAGTGATTCCTGCCCCCTCGCTCCCTTGCCTGCTTGCTTACTTTCTCTTTCTTTCCCTTTCTTTCTTTCTTTCTTCTTTCTTTCTTTCTTTTTCTCTTTCTTTCTTTCCTTCTCTGTCTCTCCTCTTTCTTTTATTCTTCCTTCCTTTTTTCTTTCCTTTCTTAGTAGCTACTAGAGTGACCCCTTCCTTCCTTCTTTCTTTCTCTTTCTTTTTTCTTCCTTCCTTTCTTTCTCTTTCTTTCTTTCCTCTTCCTTTTTTCCTTCCTTCCTTCCTTTTTTCTTTCCTTTCTTTTTCTCATGCAAATCACTAAAAGCATTAGGTTACTCTCATCCAATTCAAGTTATTCTCAAACCTGTCTACACGTTAGAATCACCTAAGGTATTTTAAAAAGAGACTGCTGTCAAGACCCCATGCCCAGATATTCTTACTTAGTTCATCTAGCGTGGATCCCAGGCATGGATATTTCAAAAATCTCTCCAGGTGATTTTTAGTGTGCAGCTCAAGCTGAGAAGCACTTCACAGAACAATGACTGTCAGACCTTAGCGTGCATCAGAACCCTGCAGGGAGCTTGTAGAACATGCAGGCTCTTGCCCTCCCTACCCACCCACCACCACCACCACCACCACCAATGAGGCCCAAGAATATGCACCTTTAACTGGATGATTCTGAGACAGGCCACACTTGAAGAAGTGCAGCCTCGGCTGTGGGCTCCTCTGACACAGAAGTCCCCACTCAGCCCAGCACTGCCTTCCCAAGGCTCCATAGAGTGTGCAGGAGTGCCCGCATCCAATCTATCCAGGTGCGGGGATGGCCGCCGATATGATCTATGGCCCAAATAAGAAAACCAAGGATTCAAGCCAATTCCTCCTGCATTGTCCTCCTCCCTGCGATTCAAACACACTGGGCCAGCTCAGGAGCACTTCTGTAAAACAGACTTTTATTGAAAAAGACTACAGCAAATCATAACTGAGGTGAATGAAGACAGCGAAATGAAGGAGAAGGCAGGTCCTCTTTATGTTTTTGCAGCTGGTTCAAGGGGTTTGGGGTTTTCTATCTAGGTTAAAGATTGGGTAATACACGGCCGGAGCAACGGACATTAATGCATGTTTATCACACGCAAGAACGATGCTGCATCACGTGATTACAGCTGGGCCCATGCTGCTTCTACACCTCCCTCACCCTGACACTTCCACCAGGTTGCTCCTCACCTCCGTCTCTGCTTTTATCCTCTTACTGCTCCTTTCAGGACCAGCAGAAATGTCAGCTTCCCAAGAATCCTTCCCTGGATCTCTGCAGCAAGAAATAGCTTCTCTGATCACTGTAGCACTTGGTTCTTTAATATCTTTATCTTGCTCTACCTTGTTATATTTTTCTTGTGAACTTAAAATTCCCTGTGAGGATGCAAACCTTTGAAGGTATGTCTCATATCTCTGAACCTCTTTAAAATGCCTAGCATCCCTGTGTGGGTGCCAATTGCTTGTGTATTGAATTAAATTGTGATTGTTAACTCAACATCGCAAGCGTGTAACTTATTAAGAATCTAAGAAAGCCACTGGGTTTCCAGTTATATGGATAGAAACGGGTAACAAGAGAATACAAGAATATTAAGCTTCATCAAATTCCATGTTCTGAAGGTCAAGGTGGAAAGAAAACCCTAACACCTCTTCGTATTTAGAAAACAACTATGGTTTTTTAGGCATAAAACAAATGCAATTTCTGAATTATTTTGGAGCTAACTGGGTATGATCATGAAGAAAAATTTACAAATTTTATTTCAGTGGCAGTGAAAGATCTTTCTGTCTGAGCTAAAATATCTTGCCTTTTTTAGAGGTTTATCTTACTTTGAATCAGAACCTACTCTTCCTGTCACTAAGAAAAGAGAACTGTGGGAATCTCCTAAGTGTACTTACACCCTGTGATCACCTGTGCTGACCGCCCCTTCTGTTGATTATCCGTCACGCGGCCTAGGACCTGAAGTCTCTTCTTTTCTCTTACAAGAATGCAGACTCTGGATCCCAAAGGCCCTGTTTGAATTCTTGCTGTGACATTTATTAGCTCCATAACCTCAAGTAAGTCATTTAGCCTCCTTGGGCCTCACTTTCTTTCTCTGGATGGGGATAATGGTGGTATCTGCCTCACAGGAATGTTGTGAGGATTACAGGAGTTGGCATATGGAAAACACTTAAAGTACTGCCTGGTATATGCTAAGTGCCTCTCCTGGGTAACTGACTGCCAATGTACCATGGGCATAGAAAACCAGACATTTTTTTCTTATTAGGCAGTGATCCTCTCTCTCTCTCTCTCTCCCTTTCCCTGACGCCCTCCCTTCGGTTAGACTTGTATAAAAAACAGCATATAAACACTAAAGCGAAGATTAGGGGAGAAATTAGCAAAACAATGTTAACAAGGTTGCTAACAAATGGGCATTTCTATACTCTTCTGGTGTGACTGTGCCAATATTTTTGGAAAGTAAATTGGCAATATATTATAAGGGTCTTAATGTCAAAATCTCATGATTTAGAAATGTTATATCTGTAAATCAATCCTAGGAAAAAAATCCAGAGATATGGACAGAGTTGTATGCATAAAGATGCCCATTACAGTGTTACTTTTAACAATGAAATTGGAAATTACTTAAACATCCAATACTAGGAAAATATCAAACACATTATGGTTTATTCAGAGGACAGAATATTATGGAGCCATGGAAAAGTTTATTTATGACAAATGTTAACTCTATGAAGAAATCCTTGTAAATATACAGTTCAGTACATGTAATAGGAAATAAAAATATTTATATACATATGATTCAAGCACAGAACAATTATAGGCACAGAAAAGCATTAGGAAAAATAAATGAAATATTTCTCGGTGGCAGGATTATAGGAAACCTTTGCTTCTTTGTAATTTATATACTGTTTAAAAAATACAATGCCAGTATGATTTTTAAAAATCACTTGAGGGAAGAAGTAAACACAGAATATGGGATCAAAATTAGTTCATTACCATTCTATGGTTATTTCAAAATACTTTTTAAAAAAAATGTTCAGAAAAGCTTTGCAGATTAAACTGCCTATACCTGGCATAGGGTATGAGCACATCTTGTTCAATAATCTGTAATATCTCCCTTCTCTCTTATAGACTAAGGACAGTTCAAAGACAAAAAAATTAAGCCAAAATCATACACACACACACACACACACACACACATACACACATACCCTTAGGCTGCTCCAAAGCACAAAGAGACAGGAAAATAATAAAGATGCCACATCTGTGCCAGTTTTTAACAGCTACTTATTGGGAGACTGTTTCCATCACCCTTCTAACTAGTGGTGCTAATGTTTAAATGCCCATAAAGGATCAATAAAGCCCTGCCTGGGTTAAAATGAGATGTGATGATGCACAACATTCTGTGTACAGGAAACTGTACACAAGAACGTGAGGGTAAACAAGGACAGACTTGTGCCTAGGGTGTGTGAAAGGCATCATGGGAGGGCCTGGGAAAGGTGGGAAGAAGCATGAAGCATGTCTTGACCTGCTGTCATTGCCAGAGCCACTGTGAGGCTTCCATACTTAGCATAATTCTACATGAATGCCAGCATGTCTTAAATCTAACTTTCAGCCAGTGAGATGATAGGTGATAGATGTCCACTATAGGATGATTTGGAGGGAAGGGGGTGTTCCCTAAAAACCGCTCCTACTCTGGCGCAGTAATACCCACAGGGAAGCTTTGCCCCAGATGTTTTTGATGGTTTATTCCCAAGAATTACTAGTGTTTTTCCCTCACTGATGAATGAGAAACAAAACACTCTCAAATGCAGTAAAAGGAAAGAAAATCTTTGCTATCCCTTGTGGAAAGGCAGCAGCAGTCCAGGAGTTCTCAATACAAAAGAAAAAGATGAGGTTTAGTGGAGAGGATTAAATGACCCCCATCCATCAAAAACAAAAAGTGAGCATCATAAATCCCTGAACAATCCCAGAAGGTATCTGATGGACCCCCACCATCCATCTTGGCATGTCGGCGAGGAGCAGGTGGGATTCTCTCACTGTCTCCTCTCCCGGGTGGTGCAGAGTCCAACAACAGCCCAGCATGCAAACGGGCGGAACATCGCCCCTTGAGAGGCCAACAGACAGAACACTCAACACACCAGATCCTGAGAAGGCCTGGAGAGCACAATGATTGATTTGGCCATTTCGTTTAGAGAAACAAAGCCATTCTAAGCTGTTGTGTAGCATTCATTAGGGCAGAAACCACATCTAGGAGTCCATGGAGTGAACCTGTCCTCAGATGTGCTTTGTTTCACTATTACCTCCTTAAAAAAGAACAAAAAACAAACAAAACAAACAAACAAACAAAAATTCATATGACCTGAAGACATTTTAAGATTAGAAAATTTCATGTGAAAATTGATCTCTGGGCCAGGGGCTGTGGCTTGCGCCTGTAATCCCAGCACTTTGGGAGGCCAAGGCGGGCAGATCACTTGAGGTCAGGAGTTCAAGACCAGCCTGGCCAACGTGGTGAAACCCCATCTCTACTAAAAATACAAAAATTAGCCAGGTGCAGTGGCACCCGCCTGTAATCCCAGCTACCGGAGAGGCTGAGGCATGAGAATTGTTTGAACCTGGGAGGCGGATGTTGCAGTGAACTGAGATCGTGCCACTGCACTCCAGCCTGGGTGACAAGAGTAAGACCCCATCTCAAAACAAACAAACAAACAAACAAACAAACAAAAACACCATAGATTTCTGGCTTCTTTAAAAGAAATAACAAAACAAACAATCCTGTACAAGGGTCCACATTTGTCAGTAAACACTAACAAGCTACTATCTTCAGAGAAGGCATGTAGCATTCCATTTGACACAGTCCCCAGGAGCCTATTGCACTAATTTATATATTTGCCTGCCCCCTTAATCGGCTTTGACTTTTCAATCCATGAATCACACATCACACAAGGAAATATAATAACTAAATATTTCACTTTCTCCAGCTTGTAGGAAGGATTTACAGACATTTTCTTTCTTTCTTCCCTTTCTTTGAACTTTACTGCCAAAAATAATCAACCAATAAAATTTTAATCTTTTAAAAGAAACAAAAATCATATTTAGTTAGAGACACTTGGCATACAATTTTACCTTTGTTGTGTTGTTGTTTTACTAATGAGTCCATCTGAGTTCTCTTTGGAATGAATACAATAATTCATCTGGGGGTGGGGGAGAGAATGAAAGGTAGGAGGTTTGTCTTGTTCTCTAGAAAATATTCACCTGAATCCTGAATCTCCCCAAAGACAAGCAGAATTAGGGAGAAGAAGCATATCTATGGAAATGCAAAATTTCCCTGTCATAAAAATAAATTCTAAAAGATAAATTTTCAGCTTCAACATATAATGAAGTTATAGCTCTTTGACAAATGTTCTGTGTTGTCATGGCAACTGGGCCTGTTAGAGGTGTGCATAAAGAGGCCTGCCCATAAATCAGTATGTTTTAGGAAGGGGTTAAAACAAACATTTCTAGACTTTTCCCCAGATGTAATGCCAAAAATGTAATTATAGACATTTGTATCAGTCTGCCATAAAGAATGACAGCTCCAATTCTGCAAAATGTTAATTAAAAAGTCTATTAAATCCAAGTCCCTCTGAGAGAAATTAATATCACACCTAAGGTTGGGAGTCAACGCAACTCAATGGCTATGAAAATTGGAATGGCAAAGTTCGAACGGGAGGCTTAAAAGCAGCTCTAATCTATAAGCTGTTTAATTAAGGGTTTGGACTAGATTCCGACTCTCAAGAGAAGAAATGTTGAGGGAAAAAAGGGCAATGCTCAGAGCCTTTCTAGAAGCTTGAGAGAACACAAAACTGTAATCAAAGATATGGGGCTTAGGTTTGCAAGGGAGAAACTGATAGACTGAGGTTAGCCCAGCTGAAAACGCAGAGGTGAAGCACCTAGGAATCATTAAATCCAGGAGGACATAGACAACAAGCAGTAAGCATTGGCAGCTTGCAATGAAGTCAGGAAAAATGAGAACTAGCGTAAAATCAGACATTTGAAAAACGTTTCTTAAGGCAAAGGTCATGAGATTCCACCCCAAGGGTTACAGATTGGCAGCCTACAGGCCAGGCCCAATTGAGTCAAAAGACAAGTTTTGTCTGGCCTGCACAGTGTTCTTTAAAAATGTACATTGTTTGCCAACATTTAAAAATCAGGAGATTTCACATAACCTCTGGCTTCTTCTCTTTAAAAAGCAGATGATTTGGCAGCAACAAGCCCTAGATTCCCACGTGGCACCCGGAGCTGGAGTTGCGCTCAGAGAACATAAGCTCCATGAAGACAGTACTTTGCCTTTCTCACCCTGTGGCCCCAGCACTTGGCACAGTCCAAGGCATGGAGAAGGGTTAAATGCATGGTTGAATGAATGAGTGAGTATCAGCTGCCCTGTTTAAATAAGACACACACTCTCCAAGGGGCTGCCCCTTTCTCCTCCCTTTAACTGTTACTTGCCTGGCCCCACCTTGCTCTGTGCTATAAGTTTTTTCTTTAGTTGAGACACCTCACATTGCCTCTTGATATTAGTTCCCCATAGAATTCACTCTGATGGCCGCCTATGTGGACCACTGAAGTGAATGATAATGTAATGGTATTCTTTAAGGATTATAAAGACTAGTCTAAGATAGGAGCTTCCTTTAAAGTCTGGCATCACCATCATCATCGTTCACCCTGCAGGCAGGACAGTGCATAAGAGGACCTGCCTAACCCCCTTCTTTCGCTTGGAACAAAGCAAATACTTCTGATGAGCTTCAGATCTGAATACGTGTTTATTCATTCCACAAACACAAAACTCCTTCAAAGTGTTTTTATGACGAAAAGCCATATAATATGTCTCTTTCACCTTGATGTCCAGAGATTTAACTTTTTATTAAATGAATGAATGAGTGGTGGTAACAGCTACAGAAAATAACTATATTGTGAATCTACTAAGTACTAGATACATGCATTGTTAACTTAGTCTCACAATCCATATGGTGGAAATTAGTATCCCTCTTTTACAGAAAAGGAAAAACTGAGATTTAGTGAGGTTAGGGGATACGTCCACATCACGGGCCAAACAGGGATTGGAACTCAGATCTTCTTGGCATCTACATCCTGTACCTTCCATTGCGCTATCAACCTCTCAGTTCAACTCTGTTCCCCAGGTAGTGGGTTACATGGTGGCCTGTAAAAAAAGATATGTCCAATCCTGACCCCTGAAACCTGTGACAGCGATCTTACCTGGAAATAAGGGTCTTTGCAAATGTTATTAAAAATTACTAAAATGGGATTATCGTGGATTTAGGGTAGGCTCTAAATCTAATGACAATTTCTATAAGAGGAAGAGAGGACACAGAGACTCAAGGAGAAGAAGGTGAGCTGAAGGCAGCTGCAGTGGCTGGAGTGATACAGCTACAAGCCAAAGGATGCCGAGAATTGCCCCCGGAAACTAAGACAGACCCTCAGGTCCTCCAAAAGGAACCAACCCTGTCAACACCTCACTTTCAAACTTCCGGACTCCACAATGATGAGAATAAATTTCTGTTGTTGTAAACCATCACGTTTGTGGTAACTTGTTATGGCAGCCCCTGGTTCACATCCTGAAGAAGTTCCCCAGAGATCTTTGCTTCTGCTGTCCATGGGGGGCGGGGGGTGGAATTTAGTTTCATTCAGAATCCTAAAGCTTTACTGATCTGCCCTGCCTCAGAAGCTCCCTATCTCTCATTGAGCCTTTCAGCTATGAGGTCCCACATAGCTTTACTCAGAAACATTCACACATCTCAACAAAAGCGAACTCAACTGAGAATCACATCTTTTTCATTTGTTTCTTTGAAAGCACAGGAGCACCTTTGACAGGAGTGGCATGTGGTCTAATGCTTTGGAGCAATCCAGTTTAATGTAGCAACAGCAGACCCAACCTCCTCTCACCAGATGTGAACACTATGGCACAATTATTAATATGGGGGTATAGGAAAGAAGGTGCCATTCTGTGTGCAGAATTCTGTGGCAGCTTCTAGGAGGGTGGGAAGATAGGTAACAATCATGATAATCATTGTTTTGGTCATTGCTACTGTTACTGAATGCCATGCTGTCTGAATGACTTGCCAGACTTTTTTTCCACTTAAGTCTCCTAGTCACCCCACCCTTGTTTTAATGAGGACGAATCTAAGTCTTGGAGAGTTAAGTGCCAAGTTCAAGGTTGCCCAATCAATGAGTTGAGGGTGGTGGGAGGAAGAGGGTCAAAGCAAGTGGAGTAGGCAGCTTAAGGAAGTGGACCAGAGGTGATGGGTGGGGAAGCATGGCTGGAGCGGCAATGTCCTGAACTTGGAATGCTCTTTTGAGAAGCTTGGACTTAATCTACTCAGCTGTGCAAGTTGCCTAAGGCTCAAGCCTGCATCTTGGGAAGATAATGTGGGACTCAGGGGGTGGAAGCATGGTAAGAAGGGCAGAGAGAAGACCAGCTTGCCCCTCTCAACTACAGAGGGCCTGGAGCATGGTAGACAGGGTGGGGGTACACAAAATGGACAGGTTTGAAAGGTTTGGGTGAGGAAGACTTGGCTTGATTTTGGAACCACATTCAAGAGCCAAGGAAGAGGAAAGCTGTCCTGGGTAATCCAGGAGTTGGAAGGATGAGCAAATTGTGCACCACAGCAGAAGGCACGGGGCAGGTGTGTCTGGGCACACGTAATGAACTCAGTTAAACAAACAAACAAACAAAAACTGATCTTTTTGCCTCTGGAACCCACAAAATCCAGAGGTGTTTGGTTAGCAGATGGTGCTGTAGCTTCTGTCTTCTCTCCTCAGATCTGATAGATTTCCTTCAAGGGAAATTGGTTGGATTTTAGAGGGTGTATCTCCAAATTAAATCCGTGAATAGCTTTAAGCTCTCCAAAGGAAAGAGCCTACATACCGTGGCACTGTGATGCAAGACGTAGAAGCTGCTGGCCTATTTCCCCAAAACGTCCACCTTTCCAGCAGCGGACAAGTGTGTCTCATAGGCCCAGAGCTCACCGGGACACAGAGCATCCAGAAACACTGTCTGCGTCTCAGGTAAGAAATTGCCAAACTTGGCAAGAAAAATTTAGAACTGAGAGCTGCCTCAACCTCTCTGGGGAGCCCATTTAGGGCTGCCTACAGAGTTGGGGGCTCCAGAGCCCCTTTCTTGCTCCTGATGGGCTGCCCCACCTCCTCTGAATAGCCATGCCACCCTCTCTCTCATGCATTACTAGAGGAAAAGAGCTAGTAGCCCAGGGCCAACATACCAATTGGCCAGGGTCTAAGATGATCTGAATTCTGCATGCTGATCTCAGTAAGAAGCAGGTGGAAAGGGTGCCAATAAGCACTGGCCACAGAGTCAAAAGATCAGTTTCTGAATTCCGGCTCAGCCTGTCAGCTAGGGAGAGCCACAGATCGCTGGTGGTGTGGCGTGAGGGGTCTCTCAGAACCACTGTTACTGCCATTGTGTGCCCTGCAGTGCCAACAGCCAGCACCTGTGTCACTTTTCTGGGGGACTTCCCTTGAGCTATTGGAGCCCATTTTTGCCTGTTGCAACCCTCAGCTAATGACTGACAGGTGCACACATGTGACAGCCCAGCTCCCTAAGCTCAGGATGGGACAACTCTAAGGGGCAACTTAAATGACTGAACTTAAATGGCTGAAACCACCTTTGGCCACAAGGCTTTGGCTCAAATCATACTCCTGCTTAGCTCCTCCCCCACTGTCCTGCTTCCCCGTACCTGTCCAAGGCACACCCTTAATAAATTACTTGCACATGAATCCTCATCTCAGCGTCTGCTTCCAGGAAGCCTGACTTAAGACAAGTATCTACTCAGGGCTGTTGTAAAGGAACCACGTCTGAAAGCTACGAGCAGAATGTCCAGCAGGAAAGTCACAAACGGCAACATTTGGCATCAACACTTGTTATGTTTGGCTCATAGAGACCTTAAAAAATGTGAAGGGTCTTGCCAACATTTAAAAACTGGAAAATTTCACAGAAAAACCCGGATCTCCCCTTGTCTTAAAAAAATCAGAAGATTTGGGTACACTAGGCTTTCATTCCTGCACGCCAACATGCGCTGGGCTAGGGGCAGCCCTACCCTGTGCATGGGGCATTCTCCTCCATCCCAGCTACTCACGCCCAGGACTGTCCCAACCTGTAGTCATTTGAATCAGGAACCTATGGTCTAGCACATAGAAAGTACTCAATAAAGTTGGTTGAATCTGAATAAGGTCTCATTTTCCTTGAAAACAATTCAATGCAAGGGCTGCTGAAGTCCAGGGGTGAGTAATCGTGTAAGAGGATGCATCGCTCTGTACCACTCCGACTTGGTCCTCATGCCTGGCAAGGCATTGATGTACACTTCCATAAACACTCTTCTGAAAGAATATGAATCAATAAAAAGAGCTGTCATGATAGGAAATTTGTTTGACGGGGAACACAAAATGAAATGAAATAAAAATCACTCGTGGTTTTAGTATGTAGGTGAGAAAAACAAAAACAGGTCTTAGTTTCAGATGTTGTTTTATGTTGCCATAAATAAAAGGATGGCTACAGCTCAAAAATTACATTTTAAACATTTCAAAATGTTGACTTGCCCAGCCTGGGTACTTTTAAAAAAAAATAATTCTTGTAGTAGAAGCCTTTTTAACCAATGAAACTGACAGTAGGTCATTTAAGGAAGTGGAGTTTCCGAAAGCACTCCACCCAGATGTTCAGCCAGGAGTGTCCAGGGTGCTGGGCAGGTTGGTCATTGTGTTTTACAGAGAGATGGCAAGCAGCAATTAACGAGCATATCTGTTAAGTGGAGCTCAGATAAGACAGTATCTACTGTTGAGAATGCACCTCGTAGACCTTCAAGGACAGGGAACATAGTTGACCAAGGGTACCAAATGCTGAACTCTGGAATTTACCGCCTCATTTGCACAGAGGCCAAGCTCCTGAGCCAATGAGTGAGAGTGGTGGAAATATAAAGGCAGAACCCTCCTGGGAGACAAGGAAGTCTCCTGATGGCTGATTTGGCTCAAATACTCCCCAGCAGCCTCGCCAATAACTCCCTAGAGTGAACGGCAGTTGAGGGTGCTTGCCCTAAGCCTCCATCCCTCTCTTATTCACCCACAGTCCTGCTTGCATTGCAGTCTGATGCTCTTACAGATCCTTGCTCTCGGATTCCCTTCCCGGTTTCTCTCGCCCAAGAGTTTCTCGGGATAAAAATCTTTGCAGCTTTAATCCTATCTTGGTGTCTGCTTCTGAGAGGACACATTCTGCACTGGAAAATTCCTAGGGTCCACATTTGGCAAAAATCTGTCTACTCTACCCAATAAATGAAGGCTCCCAATTTCTTTGTATTCCCATGAATCGAAAGGAAAAAGCACTTACAAAGGAAACCTAAGATGAGTGGGCTTTGAGGAACTGAGTATAGAAGTAAGAGAAAGACAAAAAGAAAAAGAAGGCTTCAGGGGAAGGAGGAGGGTCAAGGGAAAAGAAGGTGACAACTTCTTTGTTTTTCCTCCACTTGGACAATTTTCTAAGAATATGGGCATGGAGACCCCTGAAATAGCCTATTCACACCACTAGAAAAAAACTCTCTGGTACTTTATGCATTACCTATCTTGCTCCAGAATTCCAAATGCTAAATTGCAATTTGGAGATGAAATGTATCATCCCTTAGAGGACTGCTGGCCAAGATGTCCTTTGTGGTAAAAATGACAAACACAGGTTGTCACTCTCCGTATCCCAAACCTCAACATTTCTAGATTTTCATTTTGTTGAAAGGTGGAAAAAGGGAAGTAAATTGGCTTATGAAATATGTAAAATGCACCTCATAACCAAGAAAAGAAAGAACACAATTTGTACACATTCTCTCTTCTCTCTCTCTCTCTCTCTGCTAAGAGGGTTAACATTATAAGGAAACCTTCAGGCTGGTTATTTTATAATTCACAGCAAAATAAAAAAAGGAGACGAAATCAGCAGCATCATTTATAAACCCTGAAAAATGGAAGTTTCCAAGCTGTCATAAATAAGGATGGAAGCATTTGCCAAGTCAGAAATTTTGCCAAGTTTGAAATCCACTCAATCCTTACATCTTGGAGCTCAGAACGGAACACCAACCTTTTGGGATTTGTAATCATTTCTTCTCAGCAAAACTTCTTGCTATTTATAAGGAAGTAAAAACAAAGAGCAAAAAATACAACATGGAAAGTTTTTTAAGAAGAGCTGGGAGTGTTATAGCACAGTAAGCACTGAGGAGGTGATAATGGTAAATGGTGTATGTACTGGGATTACATTCCCATTTAATCAAATAGAACTGAAAATACATGGTATTCCTATTCCATAGGGGTGTGTGTGTGTGTGTTTGTGTGTGTGTGTGTAAATTCTTGTGCCCTTTCCTTGCTCTCTCTCTCTCTTGCACACACACATAAACACATGAGCTAAGTACATGCCGCCCAACCAATTTGAAAATTTTAAAGTGTGAAAATTAAAGAAAAGACAAAGCGTATTTATGGTGTTTGTCTTGAGTAAAAAGAGAACTGAAAGAAAAGAGAAGAAAATGATTTTTTTAAAAAAAAGATAAAAGGGAAATAAAAAAAGAGAAAACAGGTTACAAGGGCAGGGATACTTCATGCATTTACACCAAGTCAAGAAGAATTACAGCCACCAAAATGAAGAGCGGAGATCTTATGGCTAGCTCAGAACTTGCAGCCTAGAGACACCCAAGAGACAAAGGAAAATCACTAGCCTCAGAGAAACAATGCCAGAAGCAGGTATTTTATAGGCAGACAAATCTGATGTGTGTGCCCTTGGACAAGTCATTTAACTTTCTAAGCCATTGTTCTCTTATTATGGGCAGTAATAGTATCAATATCATAGACATTACCGTTAGGCCATAGCCCATAAGGCCAAAGATAGAGTCGCTTGGTTTGTGGAGGTACCTCCCAGTGCCTAGCTCACTGGCCAACATATACACTTGATCCTTGAACAACGCAGGTTGGAACTGCTTAGGTCCACTGATACATAAATTTTTTTCAGTGAATATATTGGACATTTTTAGGATATCTGAAACAATTTGAAAAAATTAACAGATGAAACTTGTAACCTAGAAATATTGAAAAAATTAACGAAAAGTTAAATATGTCATGAATGCATAAAATATATGTAGATACTAGTCTATGTATTAACCAACTGTTCATGGAATTAGTAAGACTTCTGGTCAAAAGTAAGCTATTGGCTGGGCATGGTGGCTCACATCTGTAATTCCAGCACTTTGGGAGGCCGAGGCAGGCAAATCACTTGAGGTCGGGAGTTCAAGATCAGCCTGGCCAACATGGTGAAACCCCATCTCTCTTAAAAATACAAAAATTAGCTGGCCATGGTGGTGCACACCTGTAGTCCCAGCTACTAGGGAGGCTGAGGCAGGAGAATCACTTGAACCTGGGAGGCAGAGGTTGCAATGAGCAGAGATCAATCACACCACTGCACTCCAGCCTGGGCAGCAGAACGAGATGCTGTCAAAAAAAAAAAAGAAAGAAAGAAGGAAAAAAAGTAAGCTGTTAGAGGCCGGGCGCGGTGGCTCACGCTTGTAATCCCAGCACTTTGGGAGGCCGAGGCGGGCGGATCATGAGGTCAGGAGATCGAGACCACAGTGAAACCCCGTCTCTACTAAAAATACAAAAAATTAGCCGGGCGTGGTGGCGGGCGCCTGTAGTCCCAGCTACTCGGAGAGGCTGAGGCAGGAGAATGGCGTGAACCCGGGAGGCGGAGCTTGCAGTGAGCCGAGATTGCGCCACTGCACTCCAGCCTGGGCGACAGAGCAAGACTCCGTCTCAAAAAAAAAAAAAAAAAAAAAAAAAGTAAGCTGTTAGTAGTTAAGTTTTGGGGCAGTCAAAAATTATACTCATATTTTCAACTGTGCAGGGGATTGGTGCCCTTAACCCCTACATTATTAAAGGGTCAACTATAATTGACACTTAATAAATATTTACTGGAGTTGGAAGAGATTTGATGGAAGACAAAATGAGATCATATATTAAAGAATATAACATATGTCTCACGGTTTTGTCAAGGAAAAATAACTCACCCCATATGGTTCAAATGAAGAGATATATTGTAGGGCCACACAGAGAGATGTGGGCGGGGTAAAGAAACAAACAGGAAATAGGCACTCAGCGACTGACAACAGTGGGAAGCCCTTACCAACTCCAGGGATCAGGAACGGAAAATAGCTTTGCTGGATCCCAGCGAGAGCTGGAGCCACAGAGAAGGCGCCATTCTGCAGGACTCCAGATAGGGAGGGCTGAGCCTGTTTAAGGCTGGCGCCTCCACAGGGGGAACACAGCAGACATACCCTGAATGCCTCCTCTACCTGAGACCTGCCAGTGCACCCCATGGGTCAGACGCCCTGAGAAGCCAGCAGGAGACCTGCATGTAATTAGACGTGGCATTCGATTCAACAGCGTTGAGTGAAGGGTGATGGAGAGGTAATCAATCAACCTTCCCAAGACCCAGGAGCCTGGAGTAAAAGCAAAGAGGAAAATCTGCCTTGAGAGCAGTCTTTGAAAAGCCTGGAAGCACCCTCAGAGGCTGTGTCCTAGTTCAGGTGACAAACCTAGAACTCTCCACAGAAGGTAAAACAGTGCTGGCGACTCCATACTTCCTGCTCCGGCTCAAGGGGCTTGAGGTGAAATTGCATGAATTTACTTGAGGCTGAAGTAAAATCCTTAAAGCAAACAGCCGTGGCCTATGTTTCTATATAACAATTCAGCAAGACTGATTACAGCATGATGATAATTTTTAAAAAGAGATGGAAGCGTGGTTAATAAACACAAAAGAGGTTTCTCCTTTCCTTCTTAGCAACAGGATAAAAATTTTTAAGAGAGAGAGGGAGAGAACTTACTGTTCATTAATTTATGGTCACGCAGAGATTTTAACTCAGTAAACACAGGCTCCAGGGTCTTGTAGCGTGTCAGATGGGGCTTGACCAAATGACTGGAAAATTAGCATGTGCCCTTGGCAGTCTCTCTCAATCACTGGCTGCCAGACGGGACATTCGAGGACAGGCACATCGAAGTGACCAAGGTGCTCCGACGCTGCCCTGACGCTGCTCTGCCTCTGGGTGTTCGAAAGGCAAGGAACAGCGCAGGCATTTTTCACCACCTTGTTCTGACGTCTGGATTCTGTTCATGGAGATGGCAGGATGTGTCCTCCACACCCCTTCCCACCAGGCCCTTTCCACTCGCAAGGTTTCCCTCAAGTTCACTCACCAGAGAGTAGGGACCATTCCAAAAGAATGGGAAGTACTAAAGTTCAAGAGTGATGAGAAAATTCACCTGAAGGCAATCAAAAACAGCAAATCCATCTTCAGTTATAACGGACAAAGCAAACGTGCTCTGGGGTTAACTAATTAGCGCTGAGTACAGACTTGATGCAACTTCTCTTTTTCACAAGGTAAAATTTAAAATGCATGTGCCAGTTTCACTACTGTGCCACATACTTGCAAGTCAAGATCTCCAAAGGGTTTGTTCATGGCACAAATACCTGAGGACTTGCTAGGATCAAGGGGTGCCTCTCCAGTGACTTCAGTTAACTTTACAGTTCTACTTTGGTACAACAATAACACAACTGCCAGTGCTAGTAGGAGTGGCCACTGGGCACTTGCATGAACCTAAGAGTTACCACCATCTTTCAAATTGTGCCCTAGACACCTGGCTGGCCTCGCTCTAGCCCCAGCCCAGTTCAAGAATCCAGTTCACATACGGAGCACCAGCTTTACAGCCAGCCTGCTTGAACTCAAATCCTAGTGTTAACTTGTTAGCTAGGTAACCTGAGGCAAGTCCCTCATGGCTCCATTCCTCAGTTTCCTAATCTTTAAAATATAGGCAATATTAGCTTTGGCCTCATAAGGTTGTTGGGAGGATCGTGAAGCACTTAAGTTTGAAGTCAATACCTGTTACCTATCATTATCTCTTAGGTCCTGTGGTAGAGCTCACTAAAGGATGTATTAGGAAAGGTGGTAGCGACAGTAAAATTGTCCTAAATTAAGTGCTAGAAATACATCAACGCCACTCATTTAAAATGATTTAATGATAAGAAAAAAGTGCAAATTATGAAGTATTTTTAAGAACATGACATTTATGACTTGAAACATGAAGTCGTTCCAGCTAGGCCAATCATGTGTGGCCTCCTAGAGCTATTACCAGAAACGACTTCAGGAAGGAAAAGAATAATCTAGTTATTCATAACCCATTGCCTGTGAATACTTGTTTCTAAGTCTTGAGGGAACTTGAAACTGTCTTTTCTTTGAAACAATCTTTTGGCTAAGTTGTTACTTACATTCTTAGCCAAAGATTTTTAAATAGATAATTCAAAAATTAAAGTTAATGCAGTCCCCGTTGAAACGATAAAAAGAAATCTGAATTAACAAAATGAGAACTAGTGAGGCCAGCTGTATTCAGTGTAAGACATTCAGAGCTATTTGTCCAAGCATTTGCAAATGACAGAACATCATTCAAACTCATGGAACTATTAGGATATTGGCCAAATAAATCAGATCCTCTTATTTTATCAAAATCAAACCTGAGGCAGAATCAGTGTGTAAGAATTGGCTTGGATAGAGAGAAGAATTCAAGAGCAAATACTAATAACTCCTGAAACAATTCCAAACAATTCCAAAGTGGCCCACAGGTTGGGCCACACCCAGGATGGCCCAGTGAGTGAAGTTTCCTTTCATTTGGTTTCCATTATTTGCAACCACACAATCTGCATATGACCAAGATTGGCAAGTGGGTCTGTAATTCGTGGACATTTACTGAGGTACACCCAATGACCCGCCAACCAAAGCTCCTTTGAAGTATTAGTTATTAGCAATACCGAGTGTCCCACTTGCCAGGCAATATGCTAAGGGCTTTACCTGAGCCATCTCATTTAACTCTTATAAGAGCCCAGTGAGGTAAATATTGTACTATTCTTATTACCATCATCTCATTCTGCAAAGGAAGAAATTGAAGCATGGAGCAGTGAAAGAACTTTCCCAAGATTATATTGTTTGCGGGCATAGCTGGGATTCAAACCTGCATAGTCTGTGACAAATGCCTGCCACTCCAAATTATCATACGACCTTCAGATGTTAGATGCAACCTGTTCTCTGTTCAACAAATGGAGAAGGGAGTTTGGAAAAAGCACAAGTCACTAACACTGAACTCTGAGCTTTTTTCTTTTCTTTTCTTTTCTTTTTTTGAGATGGAGTCTTGCTGTGTCACCCAGGCTGGAGTGCAATGGTGCGACCTTGGCTCACTGCAAACTCCACCTCCCAGGTTCAAACGATTCTCCTGCCTCAGCCTCCCAAATAGGTGGGATTACAGGCGCCCACCACCACGCCCAGCTAATTTTTGTATTTTTGGTAGAGACAGGGTTTCGCCACGTTGGCCAGGCTGGTCTTGAACTCTCGACCTCATGATCCGCCTGCCTCAGCCTCCCAAAGTACTGGGATTATAGGTGTGAGCCGCCACGCCCAGCCCAACACTGGGCTTTTACAAGAGGGGCAGTATACTTGACTTGATAAAGCATGAGGTCACACTAGATTAGTTTTTCCAATCCCTAAGTCTGATTTAGAGCAAAACCCCTTGGGTGTCAACAGAAGGGAATGGCAGGCTCAAATGAATCGGAGCCTGAGGTCCTACAAACCTCACTTTTACATCCTGTTTTCAATGGGAAAAATGGGGCAGGAACCATGCAGCTGACCTGAGGATAGAGACAAAAGGGACAAGAAGTGTGGGCATCATGCTAACAGTTATGGTCTCATGGTATCTTCCCTCTACATCCAACATGTTCCCCTCTCTCTCGCTTTCAAGTACAAGTCATTATGTTTATATGTCCACAAAGTCATTTAGAATAGAGAAACAGAGCATTGAGTATACTCTCTTATTGTGACCTGGGTCATTTCAAATTTTTAAAATACCAAAGGGCTTTGCCACAGAATTTAGGGTTTTTAAAAAAATTCCCATAAGTTTTTTTTTTAAAGGATTGCCTTTTAGCCAAATAAAATATTTCTGATGCAAGAATCAGTAAACAATGAATGGACAGTTCATACTGACAGGAATTTTAAAAGATGTTTTTGGGGGGATAATTTATCACGGAATCTGAAATGGGCCTGGTACTCCCCTAAAACTCTCAGTGACATTTCTCACACTATTTCTTCTAAAGTCTTCAGTTCTGAACACAACCAAGGGCACTCGGGTGACAGCACACACTTGAGGAAGTGTGAGGAAGTACACAAGATCTACAGAGAATGCAAGACACATGGAGATGAATTATCAAACTTTATTGGCTTGTTAAAAATGATTGAATTCAGCAAGTACATTTATGATCTATCCACATTGTTAAAACAGCACTAAAAATAAATTTTTTAAAAATGATTATCCATTATTTACAGAAAATGTGGAAAAAATGGCTTTTAAACCCGGAACATTATAGGAAAAAAGAAAAACAGGGCATGAGAATGATTCACAGGCTGCCTCTGGATTACAGCAAATGGTTGAACATGAAGTGCGTGAAACTCAAGGATTTGCGTTTCTTAGGAATCTCTTGTTATTTTGTATGTGTTTATACTCAATTCATAAATGGACTGTCTTACAATAAAGGTGATAAAAAATCTCTGTTCCTTTCTTTTTGCTTTTCACACATTTTTTTTCCCATAAAAACCCACTGCAGTCATAGTCAGTAGTTAGGGGTAGGGGTTGGTTCAACACATTCTGGGTGCTCACTCATGAACATGCCAAAGCTATACGGCAACACTAGCCTGAATTCAACTTAGAGTTACCTCACCATCAAAATCAGGTGGCTGGGACATTCTTTTGTCTCTGAAGACCAAAACTTGAAAATGGACTGACTTTAGTGGGAAATTTCCTTCTGCGACAGCCATTGTCATGGAACTTTCCTGAGCTGGGAGTTCTGTCAACCGAATTAAGTCTGGCAGCACCCGGCAGCAAATTCAATTCATGGTCTGTCCAAGAGAGTCCTTAATCTTCCCCTATGCCTTTAGATGAACCTGGTATGGTTTGCAGGTACTACAGGCATGTGAACATAGCAGAACACACTTAATAGAGTGGTTACTTCTGTACTAATTTCCTTGGAGTCAAGTCAGCTAAGCTGCGCAACTCCAGAGACTCTGGGGACATAGACTAGATGTGACTGGCCCTGCCCATGTGGCTGGATGCATCAACCCTGAGAACCCTATGCTATATGGAATTGCTTGTCCTCAGTCCAGCTGTCTCTCTGTATCTGGAGTCTAGACAAAACAAGATGAAATGAACTTCTAGTGTAGTGTGAAGGAATCAGATTCAAACCAAGAGAGAAGTTCTAGACAGCTAGCACCAAAACAGGTGGAGATGTAAATCACGCAAAGGAAGAAAGCACAAGTCTTGTGTAGTATCTTGATTCCATTTTGCAATGGAGGAATAAAAAGTCGTGTGTGTTCTAATTCTGTGAAACAACCAAGGAAACAAAAATAAATTCTCAGTTGGTCATGGGGTCAATTTAGAATACTAGAGAGAGAGAAAAAAAAAAGTCAAGTGCTCTAAAGGAATAAAGAGAATAGAAGAGGAGAGAGAAAGCGGGCTTCCCTCCATCATGCTCTCTCTCGCACCTGGCGTGAAACTGGTTTTCTGTCTTGAGCTCTTCGAGCTATTTACTCCACACACCCCTGAATAGGTGTCGCCTCTGCTCTGTCTGAGGAGATGCTCCAAGCCTCAGCCATTCTGGGCCTAATTCAGGATTACTTGGAGAGTGAGAAGCCAAAAGCAAACTCCTGTGTTCTGTGTTGCTGGGTGGGGCTGGGATTGTTTAGTTCTTGTCCTTGCTACCTATTTCTGGAAAGAGAACCTAGTGGGTCAGAAATGAAATCAGTCCCTGCTGGGAGACTGGGAGAGAAAACCCCTGAATCAATTCTCTCTAATGTGTGTTGAGATTTGTTTTTCCTGTTGTGAGATGAACCTTTCTTAGCCTCAGACTGTACTTTTGTCGTCACAGAGTCAGTGTCTCATGTGATGACAGTGGACGCGTTCCTTAGTCTAGCTCAGCAGTCTGAGAGGGTCTCTGGAGGCCCCCATTGAGCCATGAGTAAATATAATAAGATATAGGACATGGACCACATTAAGGGCACCCATGAAAATGGGACATGTATTTTCGTATCTAAACCTGGCAGCACCTGACTGGGCCAAGAGACATGAGCACTGTTGAAAAGAAATTAGTGTCAGATATAACAGGAGGAAGGATTTGCTAGGATGTCTCTGGCTACACGGGAGTAGGACCAACCAGGAATGGGTTGAGGGGAGACATTGGTGCAGAATTCCCAGCAAGGGGAGACAGCCGAGGGTCACAGCATGGTGGGAATCAAAGGAGAGGAGCAAAGGTAATTGACATGTTACAGATAACTGGGTTGTTAAACTCAGTTTCTTAGCTTGTGGTAACAAAGCCCTCAATGGCAATGTCAGGAAGAAAGAAAAGGGAATTTGCAACGGAAAGACAGAAGGATACCGTGAGAGAACAATGATCATGTTTTAAGACAAAAGTAACAAACTGGCAGCCCACAGACTTTTGTTGGCTTACAAAATGTTTTAAAAATAACTGAGCCAACTTTTTAACAATCGGGACATTTCACACAAAATCCAGGTTTCATGTTTCTCCTAAAGAATCACAAGATTTGGAAACCTGGGCTTCCATTCCTGTGGGGCACAGTTGGCTGAGGCTGGGGACAGTGGCCCCTCTGGAAGGGCAGGCATCAGCTCACACAGATCATTCTGTTCATTTAGGAGACCTGCCTGGCAATGAAGTACCAGAACCTTTATTGGAGAGTGACAGGCCCGATTTCAGCAAAAATGCTACCTCTCCTTTTCTAATGCTGCAATAATGCAACACATGGCATTAGGAAGCTCTTAAAAGCACATTTCTTATGGGAGACATAAAAAGCAAAATGATGAAAAGGGGTGATCTAGAGTACAGAAAAGAGAAGCTATGTTACTGATCGTCCCTTCAGGGATTAAAAAAAAGAAAAGAACACGAGAACTATATGAAATAATTTTCTAATAGCCTGCTGTTTTCATCGTTCCCTAGGAGATGTCAACTGATCTTTGATATATTAAATTGCCTTATCTGTCCACTTCTCTCCATTTTAAAACAAAAATCTACCTTGCAATCCTTCTAGCTGTTGGGTACAAATTTTTTTTTTTTCCTTGTTGGGTCTGGGACACTTTAAAATAGTTCTTAAACAATCCATAGCCTTTCTATGGCTCCATGGTATAACATAAAAGCTTTAAAAATCTTTTTTGTACCAAATGGCTGATTCTCAAGAACCTTTGCCATACTGAGCTCCTGCCTGGCTCACAGCTTGAATTTCATCTCTCTTTCAGGGTCACGATTTCTGCTATTAGCTGGCCTCTTTGTAAATCAACACCTTTGGGAAAGATCGGAATCTAAGTAATGACAGAAACTGTCATTTAGCCATGAACAAGAAAATGGGAATTCAGAAAATATTCGGACCTCCCCACATTGAGGGCCAGCTGCCCTTACACTCAAATGGAGTTAGGAGGAAAACTTGAGAACTGGCGGCATGTTTCTGCTTTTGAGAAACTGCCCCTCTTTAAGGCATGGATATGAAGTAGCCAAGTGAAATGCTGTGATCCATAGGATTCTGTGAAAGGTCTTCATCAAGCAATAACGTATTTAGTGGCTAATGTAAAGGATACAATATAAAATATTCATTATGGGTATCCTTTTTATATCAAGTGGTACCTAAATGGATCCTGGTTTATTAAGATTAATGCCTTGGTTTACACAGGATTCAAAACAATGTTTCTGACTGTGTTGGACTAGTTAAAAATCTATAGAACCTTAAAGCTAAATTGCAGCATTTGTGCAACTATTTCCAAAAAAAAATAAATTTTTAAAACATCAATGTTTCCAATCCAGCTATGGCGTCTGTGTGCATGTCTAACAATCAGAGCTGATTGTGTTTTCAAACAAAATGCTGCAGGACTGGCTCTGAAGTCCTCCTGACAAAAAAGGAGCAGGGTGGGGTGGGGTGGGGATAGCCAAACCTCTCTTCAGGACAAGGATACTGCCTGACACAGACTGAACAGAGCATACGAAGGTCACTATGATGCTAAAGTGAATGAAACAGGTGTCCATGGGTCAGACTTAGGGGGGATGCAGAAATCCATAGCTCTAAGGCTGCCCTCTCAGCAATGAAGAAGGACATTACAAAGCATATATTCATTAGCGACCTGCCACCTCTTTGCTGCTGGGGTCAGGACAAGCTTTCCTACCCATGAAAACCCAGCAGTATGACAGTATGTTGTAGGGGGGACTATCCTTCTTAGAATCTCCTCTCCTGCTCACAGCAGGCCAGCCATTCTGCTCCCGGGCCTTTTCAGAGTAGAAAAGCTGCAGTTCTGTAATGCAAACAGCATGAGATACTGTGGCCTTCTCACTCAGCAGACTTCTAAAAAGCAGGTGGATCGCAGAGGGCAAATAAAAAAGGGCAAGGTTATAATTTCACCATATGCATATATTCCACTCTTAGTTATTCTGAAATTGACTATGCCTAACCTAAATCTATAGCCCCAACAAAATAACTGTTGCTGCTTGTTCTTGTTTTTTTCTGCTTCTTCTTTTTAAATGTTTTTCATTTGTTTGTTTTGTTTTGTTTTGTTTTGCTGGCTAAGGAACTTGAAGACAATCCTTAACATTGTTTGACTGTCGGACCTAAGCTAAACATTTGGACTTTTATTGACAGTGAAGGAAATAACCTTTCAATAATACTACCAAGTCCCAAAGTGATGGTATATATACCCTTAACTCTTTTAGTCACTGTGTTATAGATGAAAAAGTCAAACCCTCTGAATTCAGTGCTGATTAGAGTATAGAAAATCATACTAAAATATGTGTTACATGTAGATTAGACTATTCAGTGTGCACTTATACCTGTTCCCAACTTTAAATTTTTTTTAACTTTGCAGGTCAATTTTAATAAACAGAAGCAATTAAGTCAATAAATGTCCAGTAGGGTCAAAAAGCACACTTTTCAGAAGAGAAGTACAATCCAGTGGGATTTCATTTCAGTTTTGTATTTGAACTACTGTAAGAAGAGAAGCATTAATTTAACATGTTTTCTTGAGGTGCTGCTTAGCTGCCTGAGAGTTGCCTCTGCATTGGTGTTCCCCAATCACAGCTCACAGTATATGCAGGCTTCATATAGTACACCCTCCAAACGCCGCCCACATCTACCAGAAAACCCCAGATAAGCAGCACTTCCCGGGATAAGCCAACAGCAGTCCCAAGAGTCCAGCTTACAGGGCAGCATCAACCAACAAGCACCACAGCCCCTTTCTCTGTCTTTTCCTTTATTTCAGCTACCCATCCAGTGGGATCTTATGAAACAAAACAAAACCTAAAAGAAACACAAAATAAAACATAAGTCATGCTCAAAAGAAAAATCAATGAAAATTAACATACAAGTACAATAACTTTCAAATGAACATAATAAATAAACATAAAAAAAGAGACACAACATGGAATATGCTTTAAATCATAGAGCAATATATAATAACAGAACAGAAGTTGGGGAAAAATGAGCATCTCATATTGAGCAACTTAGTTTTAAACTTAAAACCGATTTTACATGGTACATGAAACAAGGAAAAGAAATGCGAAGGATTTCTGCATACAGCTCCACCCACAACTGTATCAGCTGTTAGCAGCATACTTTAAGGAGGAAACATCTGCGTACAATACAAATGACCCTTGAAGAATTTTTATAAATAGGTTCATGCAAAAGTAATGGCATTACTTTCAATGGCAAAAACCATGATAACTTTTGCACCAACCTAATATTTGTCTTTATGGGGTTGAATTAGTTTCAACAATACCTATCTACCCAAATCCTGATTTTCTTTCCCCAACTAATTTTAGCAAATTGTTTCTAAAAGAACTGATTAGTTACTCAGCAACTGACCCAGAGAACTGGCTAACTTTAACTGGTGAAATACTAGACAATACAAATAGTTAGATTCTTTTCTTTTCTTTCTTTTTTTTTTTTTTTTTTTCCAGACAGAGTATTGCTCTGTTGCCCAGGCCAGACTGCAGCGGCAAGATCTCGGCTCACTGCAACCTCTGCCTCCCAGGTTCAAGCAATTCTCTTGCCTCAGCCTCCCAAGTAGCTGGGATTATAGGCATGTGCCACCATGCGTGGCTAATTTTTGTATTTTTAGTAGCGGCAGAGTTTCACCATGTTGCCCAGGCTGGTCTCAAACTCCTGACCTCAAGCAATCCACCCACCTCGGCCTCCCAAAGTGCTGGGATTACAGGTGTGAGCCACCATGCCCGACTATTCTTTTCTAAGAATCCTAATATAAAATAATTAATTAGTTGCTTAACTTTAAGTATTATAGCAAATACATGACACATGTGGAGACGTAATATTTATTATATAACATATAATATATAGCATACAACATGCAGTACATTGTATATGTATATATTATATCTATAAGACATATAGTATATGTATATATTATATATAATAATATATAAATAATATGATGTGTAATATCTAACATTAAGTAATCCTACAAACATTTATTAAGCACCAGCCAAACAGTAGACACTGTGATAAATGTTACAAAAATAAAGAAAACACAGTTCCTTGACCTCAAATACTTCATTGTCCCACAGAAGGAGAAAGATGAGTAAATAATTCACTCAATAAATGACAGTGAATCTACTTTGCGCCAGGTTCTCTTCTTAGCATTGTGCCCAAACTATTCTTTTTTATTTTCACAATAAGCCTATGAGGTAAGTTCTGCAAGAAGAAGACAGTGAGCTTTCACTGAACTTGCCCATGGAAACCCAGTGGATCAGTGAAGGTTCTAGTATACATAATTCTGTGTTTAATTTGCATGGATCTTTATTAGATCCATAAGTGGCAAAATAGACCATGTGGTAACAGAAATCTCCAAGACATTTTCAAGTTCAACTTTGGAAGGCGCCTCTAAGCCCAACCATGCAGACTCTCCATCTTCCTCCACCTGGTGTCTGGTCTGCCAAGTGCTGGTGTCATCTGCCTCCAGAACTGTAACTACCACCACCAATCTGTGTCATCATTTACAACAATGCTAAAAGAGTCTCTGGAGCTTAATTTCCATGGCATGTCTCCCTCCTGCCCTTCCAAAAGAACTCAGTACAGATGCCAAACATCATTTATGGATTTAATCACCCACAAAAGCCCTGAGAATTTAGGAAGTACTCAGTAGCGCTGATTAATTCTCCTTCATATCTGTCTCCAGTCTCCTTCTAAAAGTTTTGCCCCCAGGCAAACAGAAGCTGAGCTAGTTTAGCAGTGCACTTTGGCACGTAAAATGAGCATGCCAAATTAACAAATCAAAACTTCTTAGCTTTTAAGAGGGTGGAGCTCAAATTCTTTCCCACTGAAACAATATGAGTATTAATATAAGGATGTCAACTTTGTCAATAAAAACAGGAGAAACTTAGTGATAGAGACAGCATGACCCCAGAATAAAAAGATTTGTTGACTCAATAACACAACGATTAAACTGCTGGTATAAAGGCTTATTTCCAATGGGTTTATGGCACAGGAACTCCAAGAGTTTACTAATCCCAGCATGTTTACAGCAGGAACTTAACCAGGCTTCTCTTTCTTTGTTTCTATCTGCTATTTTCCTGCCGCAAGCCCCTCCAGGCTCACTAATTACTACAGTTGGAAACACAGCTAACTTTGCCAGATGACGGTTCTACTGGACCGTTGCCATCCACTCAGGATGCAATTGCCCTGGCCCCTATTTCAGTTGATGTCAAGTGTCCCTCTGCAACCTTCTTGTGCTTGCCTTTTGTGATCCATCCTTCCCAAAGAAGTAGATCTCAGCTCCACACGCCCATGCAATAAAAACAAGTGAAGCCGCCATAAAAACACATACGGCATTTTTCTCCTGAGGAAAAAGCCAGCCTGTTGCAATTGTAAGCAATATGCATTCAAACTACCACTTCCACCACCCTTCACCTCAAAGAAGGCAAGTCACCCTACTCTTTCATACCCTTGATCTTCCCATACTGTGGACAGACTAAAGATATTCCACTACATATTGAAAAATTAATTTGATTTCAAGAGAGATTGATAGCAAAATTCAATCCAGGCCACAATTTACCTACCAGGAGCTCATAACTTTTGCCCTCTTGCATTATAAAAAACTCAAAGGACCACAAAATGATATAAAACAATAGAAGATTATTTTCTCCTAGTGAGGGGGAAAGTTTTTAGACCACAACAAATGGCTGAACATCTTGTGGATTTAGCAGCCAAACGAGCTGTCTAGCTTATGAGCCTGAAATATAGATATTTTGACAATGTGACATTCTGAAGCATTTGTAGCATTCCGATGGTGCATGGTAGTTACCGTGAGACCAGCTCCTTTATCAAAAACAACTTTAGAGAAACTTTGCCACCATCGCACGCACTAGCTGAACTATTAGGGACAAGGATAAAGCAGGTGCTATCTGAGAAATGGGATGTAAAGTTGAAAGCAGAGAAGGAAGAAACCGGATGTGGCCTGAAACTGAACCTCTGCTATCTGCTGATTTAGGATCTATTCATTGACCTTTCCAAAGGGAAAGACTGGGAAGGGAAGGGAGCTGAAGGTCATCGAAGTGCTCTGCTTTTTTATCATTGGCTCACAACCCATTTAAATTTATTTACATTCAAACATGCACACATTTTCCTCCTATTACTCAGAAGCAATCAGCCATAAAATGGCAAGGATCTGCAGTACATTTAAATTAACAGCAATTTATCTGGAGCAAAAAGGAAAACTGCTGAGCCCAAAGGAAGTGAAGGGAACGGAAGAAAGATGCAGCTGCTATCTAAAAAAGCAAATCTTATCACATTTGTCATTGGGAGAGTTCAAGCAGAAAACTGCCAACTTGAGCATCTGCGTGGCATGGTGCCATTGGAGATGATCTGGTGGATGGGGCACCAGGGTAGCAGCTCACCTTCATTGGAAAGCAAAACAAATGCCTTTTAAGTCTTCTGGAAAACGTTTACTAGGTAAAATGAAATAATAAACTCCTGTGTTCTCATAACATCGTGTGTCTAGAATACAGTGGGTTCAAAAAGCTTTCCATCACAAAGTGAGATGTGAGCAAGGTACAGTTGTGCTTTGCTTCAGCATCTGGGCTTAAACACCTATTGTCCTAATTTGATATTTGTGGAGCACTTCATATCTGTTGGTTGCTGCACCAACTATCCCTTGCTGTTGTCGCTTTTTCTATTTTATAGATAACTCGCTCAACTCACATGGTGAATACGAATTGTCCAAGGTCACCCAAGAATGAATGAGAGAGCTGAAATCTAAACTCAGAGCCTCGGAATTGTCAGTCCCTCTTTGGCAAAGATATCATTTGCACCTGTAGCAGAAATCGCCCCATATATAAATTTAGGTCCTGGTCCTGGTCCTGGTCCTTTCTTCTCTGTGCTCAATCCAGAAGTTGCTTAAACATCCCTGAAACACCCCTTTTGCTTCCCAAGGATGTACTTTGTCCACATACTATCCCTTCTCCTGGATCTCCTCCCACCAAATGAGCTCTCCTTTGAGATGCTCAAACTATTCTTCAAGATCCAGTGCAAAAGCCTTCTCCTGCAAGTACCTACTTCACCCTCCTCTAAACTTCTGCAGCATTCACTTCCATTCATGGACCTTCTTTTGCACCTTTTAAAACTTGTGTTTATTTTGTTTTGATTTCCCTCCATCTCAGACTTCATCCCACAGGAGGACAGAGGGAGCACATCTATACATTTTCTATGCTCAACATGGCCTCACACAAATACCAAGAGCTGAAGGCATTTTTGATTTCACAATAGTAAGGTCTAAATGTTGAGTTTTATTTGTCTTAGTCTGTTTTCTGTTGCTTATAACAGAATATCTGAAACTGGGTAATTTATAAAGAAAAGGAATTTATTTCTTACAGTTATGGAGGCTGACAAGTCCAAGGTCGAGGGGCTGTATCTTGTGAGGGCCTTCTTGCTGGTGGGAACTCTTTGCAGAGTTCAGAGGCAGTACAGGGCATGACATGCCCAGGAGGCTGGGTGTGCTAGTACAGCTATCTCTTATTCTTTGTATAAAGTCACCAGTCCCACTCCTGTGACAATCCATTAATCCACTGATCCATGAATGAACCCATCTATTCATGAGGGCAGAGGCCTCATGACCCAATTATTTCTTAAAGGCCTCAACTCTCTATACTGCCACATTGGGGGTTAAGTTTCAACATGAGTTTCAGAGGGGACAAACATTCAAACCACAGCAAACTTCAGTGTACTCAACAACCCAACTGAATTGAAGGAGAAGGAAGGATGCAACACAATGCAGGATCTACTGCTTCTCATTGGCAACTGGGTGAGTCCAGGCACTACAAAGCTTCCAGTACGAAATGACATTTTTCTCAGAAGTGCAGTGAAGGCTACAGAGTTAGACACGTGGACACACAGTGAGTACTTCCTGGAGCACTTTAAGCTCCTGGGGAAAAGGTGCTAGACTTGGTTTATTCTAATTCTCAATTTGATCAAAATTACAGTAGTGTATGCGGGACAAAGGGAAAAAAAGTGGTCCATTTATTAGCTGGAGGTGAAAAACTAAAATTACTGAGATGGTCAGGAAGGCTTTTAAAGGAAAAGCTCTGGTTTGATGTTGCAAAATGAAGTTTCATTATGAGCTGAAAATGAAAGCAGAAAGCACACTTGGCAAAGCTGGAATTTGTAAAGAAAGCCAAAGTTATTGCACAATTAAAACTCAACAGTTCTAAGGGGGATGTGCTCTAATCAGCAGACCCTGGTGACAAGTGTCCGAGGACTCAACAACTATCATTTCAGAGACTTCACAGAGGATGGGGAATGCATCCAAGGACTGATATCATTGCCCCATCCACAGAATCACCTAAAATTGCTTTAAGTGGAGTAGAGAAAAAGAAAGATGAATTTGTGGTTTGAGAGGTACTCAGATGCTCAAAAGGCTTTACTACTACCACATGGAGACACCCAAAATTAATCTATTGTTCTCCTGGGGTGTGTCTAGCCTTTCTGTCTTGCTTCAATAAACATATATTGAAAAATCTATAGGGTAGATATCTGTAGAGTGAAATGACATTTTCTTAAAGATGTCATTCCACAATTCTAAGTCTAGAGGGGCTTTTCAGTGATTCAAATAGTCAGTACAGATAAGCAATATATGTCATCACAGAAGAGTATGCAGTTGCTGCTGCCACCATAGATCTTGTGCCTCAATTTATTTTCATCAAAATACTCTAGCCAGTTCTTTATAGTATATGAAGCCAGAATGCTGAAACCTACAGAGTCCAAACAAGAGGTTAATGATCTAAATCCATTACCCAATCAACCTATAACTACATAAAATCTGCAAGAACCTCAGACATACACAATGTGAGTTGTTTGGCTCTGCCCAATTTCGGCTGAAACTGTAGGCAATTGACCAAAGTGGATCTGGGAATCAATTTGTACAAAGTAAATAATGTACAACAAAACACATAAGAGAAAAGAAGTATACATAGGTCAGCCAGTGCCTGTGTGAGGATGACGATAATGATTGTGGGGGAGATGAAAATCAAGAGATAGAAGGAGGAAGAGGAGGAGGAGAAAAATTTTTTTTAAAGTGGTTGGTATTGATGCGCCTCAGACCCCTCAAGCATGTTCAGAGACTGAACACAATTATTGAAGAGTAAAAACAGAGATAATAAGCCTCCAAAACAGGAAGATAAATCCAAGTCCAAGTTTAAGCTGACCCTAGAAGAAAGAGTGTAGGTGAAAATAAAATTTGTCATGAAGCAACACTTTTTCATCAGGCATCCCAAGCAATACTTCAGAAATAGAGTTTGGAGATCTTTAACATTTAGGATTCGTGTTAAGATAGCAACAATCCGAGGGGCTTATGTGTGGCCGATGTCTCTGTCTATTGTTGCAAGTTCCAAAAGTCAAATCCACCAGCAGTCCCAATTAAGCTAGAAGAGGGTCAAACAAATTACCCTCACTTGAATACAGGTACCTGAAAAATCCCATCTCCATTTAAATTAGCTAAGAGCAAAAGGTAACGAAACCTCAGCTAAACAGCAAGTATTCTGGAACGTGAAACATACATATGTGGGGTTGATAATCCCCATGAACTGACTACAAAAAACATGAATTACCCAACTCTGCCTGAGAGTGGGATAAAATGCAAGGCCTGGGTTCCATTTGGCCAGGGACTTCTTGGAAGGTAGGCCAACATCCTATGATCTAGAGCCCACAAGGTGAAACTGCTGAAGTCCTCATTCAGAGGACTGAACTGTGGCTTTTCAAGGAACCTAGTTCAAGCGGTCATCCCCAGACCCACGGAGGGTATCCCTCTCCCCATGTCCTGCTGCCTTATCGCCTCCTCCTCACTGCCCAGCCCCACAAGCGAGGATATTAACAGCCCACTGCTCCGGCTCCTGCTCCCAGACCAAGGTAGGGCTGCATATCTGCTTCTGACGCTGCTGCAGGCATATGTGTGACCCTCGAGGGCGAGGGTGGCCACAGAGCAGGGAGCTTCCAGGCTTCAAAGACACTTCTCTGGCCTCAGCTTTTTACCAAAGAAATGGATGTGCCCAAACTTGAAAACAGAGGAGGATTATGAGGAAGGAAGAAGGTTCTTTACCCAGACATCCCCTTTTTCTCTAGTGCCTTTTCCCAGGAGCAACCATTAGTAGAACTTCCATCATCTCAGATATTACCTAGCTACAGTGAGAATTAAAATGTGCCTCTCCTCCACAGCAGGGTGGGCACAGACTCATTTGGCACTCTGCTGGTATCTGGGGAAGGTTAGGTTGAAATGGTGATCATCCTGCCCTTTGTCAGTCCACCTGGGGCATTAATTGACATTTCTCTGTAAGAGAAATTGAAAGTCCCAGATCAGATCCTGGGAGGCATACCCAACTTAAACCCCAGTGATCATGTGTTATCCTAGCAAGGTTTATAAGGGCAGATCCCTGAATTGTTCATCAGTCTTCAAGAGAACCCACTCATTCACGCCACGAGCACAGAATCCAAGTTCCTAAAGCTTTTCCACATCCGGTGGCACCCTCAGGATACTGTCAACGGCAGATCACTATGCACGCTCCTTAAGCTTAGCAGGTGACCCATTTCAAAAAGCCCCATTAAAACAGAGAGCTTACTCCATCTGAAAGCAGATTCTCAATAGGAAACTTGAAAAGTGCAAAGCCAATCCCAGGGTCACAGCCTTATATATGTTCCGACTGAGGCAGCCAACAGAACCCCTCACTTGAGTTAAATTAACCCACAGTCCTAGAAGCCTCTGCTGTCAGGGACATTTTTATTTGCTCAAAGAGCTCATTTTGGAACAAGCCCATGCTGCTAAGTCATCCCACCTCACTGTCTTTCCTAATGCTTAACAATGTCTTACAGCAGCGGGGCGTGTGCCAACCTCAGTGGTTTCACACAGCAACACCTCTTTCTGAAGGATTCTCTCTTCTCCTTGACTCCTTCATGTTGGAGCGCAGGAAGTCCCTTCATAATTCTTTGGTTCAAGTAGAATTTATATATGAGGAAAACCCTGGATTGTAAAGGGCATAAATTTCTATATACACACACCAGATTTCACAGTTTATTTTTCTTTTTAAAGTATGGAGGGCCAGCTAAGGCATTCCAAATATAACAGCTTGGTTAGAAATTATGGTGACCATGCTAAAAATCAACCAGACCCAAGACACTGGAAAAAAAATGCATTTTAGATTTTTTAGAATAAAAATTTAATGTACCCAAAACATCTGACATTATTTTAAGAGATGTTTTCCAAAACTTACAGGAAGTTGTTTGCTAAGTCAAAGTGATTAAAAGGAAAAGGCGATTTACTTCATAACCTGATGCAAATTCTTAGCTTAAAAGAGGAATCATCATCTCCATAAAGAACAAGAGGCCTTGAAAAACATGTGATGGACAAATGCATTTCCTTCTGCAAAAGCAGTAAAAAATTTAAAATGTCACATAGATGAAAAGACAGTGTAATTACATGGGTATAGCAGGAATGACTGGAGTATATATTAATTTTCCTTTCATTCGTCACAATTATGGCCATTTACCATCCATCATTTAACTGTCCAAGATCCCAGAACTAAACAGAAGCTCTTTAATTGATGATGGGATTATGTCCTAATAAACCCATCATGAGCTGAAAATATAGTACGTTGAAAATGTATTTAATACACCTAGCCTACCAAACACCATAGCATAGCCTGGCCTGCCTTAAACCTTGCTCAGACACTTATATTTGCCTACAACTGGGCAAAATCACCCGGCAACACAAAACCTTGTAGGGTCTCAGTTGTTTACCTTCCTAATCCCGTGGCTGACTGAGAGATGTGGCTTGCCGACCCTGCTCAGCGTCACAGAATACCGAACCACTTTCTACTGAATGCTTATCACCGCTGCATGATCATAAAGTTAAAAAATTCTAAGTTGAACCATCCTAAGTCAGGGACTGTCTGTACTAACTAGTACCACTGGAATTCGAATTTTAAAAAGTACAGTCATTCCACGCATTTCGTGCTAAAGAATTCATTTCTACAGTGATGCCTGAAAGAAACCCACCTGCCGCTGGTTAGGCAGCAAGAAGCAGTCTAAAACCAGAAACATCTGTTTGGATCCTGTCCCTTTCCCTCCTGAGCTGTGTGATGCTGGCCAAGTGAGGGCACCTCTCTGAACCTCAGTTATCCAACTTTACAATAGAGACGAAAAAAAAAATCTAACAGGTTCTGATAACCAGAACTAATGTGAGTACCTTAGTGCCTTCCAGCTTTCCATTCACAGGCACGAGCAGTGAACACCAACCCTGCCTGCAGTAGCTCAGCAGCCACTGCAAATGATCACATCAATTGCATTGTAAATCATGGGTCGAAATAGATTCTTTGTCATGAGTTATGAAGCAAAAAGTCACGGAAAGGAACTTTGCTCAAAAATTCCAATTCCCCATGGAAAAGGGTGACCCAAACTGAAAGAGTGGCCCCAAAATTCCAATTTACTCCTGGAAAAGGGAGGCCCAAACTGAAAGAAGTCTTTAGGTTCCAGGAGGAGGGCTCCAGAACCCCAGCTTGAGAGACCTACAGGTTGGGCTCGTGCCCTCTTGCACCCCTCTCGGGAGGTAAGATGTCCTTCCAGCCAAATGGTGGGTCCTGGCTGCTGATATCACTCTGTGTCTGAATGCTGGCAAGTGCCAGCGATTTCACAGCCATGGTGGAAAGGGTCTGAGAACTGTTCCATGGCTTTAGTTCCAATTCCGGGACCACAAGGAAATGTTTTGCAAAAGGGGTTTGCCTCTATCCTTTATTGTGGAACTGACTCTACATTCCTCAACTGAGGAATATACACATAGGTGGTAATTATAAAACTACATCTTGGCCAGGCACGGTGGCCCATGTCTGTAATCCCAGCACTTTGGGAGGCCGAGGCAGGCAGATCACCTGAGGTCAGGAGTTCAAGACCAGCCTGGCCAACATGGTAAAACCCCATCTCTACAAAAATACAAAAATTAGCTGGTGTGATGGCAGGTGCCTGTAATCCCAGCTACTCCGGAGGCTGAGGCTGGGAGAACCGCTTGAACCCGGGAGGCAGAGGTTGCAGTGGGCCTAGATCATGCCATTGCACTCCAGCCTGGGCGACAGAGTGAGACTCTGTCTAAAAAAAAAAAAAAAAGAAAGAAAGAAAGAAAGAAAGAAAGAAACTATATCTTGATAGAGCTTCTGCTTCCAGTTGTTCTAGACAACAGAACTAGCTGTCCAAAGGCGAGAGGAGTGCCTCCAGAAACACATCCTCTCTATCCAGACTTGCATCTGAGACAGTGCCTGTTTCCATCTTCCGGCAGCAGCTAAATGAACCAAACCCTAACTAAATTTAACTGGCTAATTGCACCTAAATTACAGTCACAAAGCCCCTTCAGAAGATTCAGTCAATTTCTTGAGGGAGAAAGTAAATGTTTTACTATATAATTATAAACTTAATTAACATAAAATAAATTAATTAGGGACTTGTGTTGGTAATGAATACCATGGTTTAGATGTTTATTGCTGTATTTTCCAGGGGAAGCTAAACCTTGAAAAGTGGGCTAACTTGTTTTTTAAGCCTAATTTCATCTCACCTCTCCCACCCCCAACTGAACCGTTAGATTTCTTGTTTATATTCAGTAGAATGGCACGGAATACCAATTCTTCTATACCAGAGATCATTCTCATAGCAAGGAACTATAGTGAAAATGCCCTCTCATGCTGGACATCAAAAATTCCACAGAATTCAAATGAAAATAATTTATGTACTAATCTCTAGGAAAAAAAAAATCCCCATCCTAAACCCGTATAGCTACGATAGTTCCTAGCTGGCAGTTCGCTAAAATAACAGATGATTATCTAAAGCAATAATTTCCATTTCCCAGAATATAATGACAAAAACTCACCTAGAGCTGAAATAACCATCTGCCACAGATTGTTCCACATCGGTTGTTTGCTTGTTTGTTTTTTAATTCTCAGAAAGAATTCAAAAATGGCATTGGCAAAGAAAGATGATTTCACAAAAATGACCCAGTTTTCAACCTGCATTGCCACTATCATCCTAATTTTTTTTTATCTGACTTAGGAGAACAGCAGGCTGAGAAAAGGAGCCTTGAAGCATGATCTTGAAGGCACAGAGTAGATCTTTGGTGAATGAAAGTCTTGTTCTAATTTTCAAGTGCCATAGTTTCTAGGAATGCCAACCTGCATCTCTCATACCTGTTTTTCCCCTTGATTGATGTGAAGATGGAGAACAGCCACTGTGCTAAAGCCTGACCCACTGAGAGGCAAAAAGAAGAGTGGTTGAAAGAATGGGCCCTGAAGGTGGAATACTCAAATGACTGTGTGACCTTGGGCAAGTTGCCTCAGTTTTCTTGCCTATAAAATGGAGCTAATGATAATACTTAATTTGGGACTAATGTGCAGATTAAATAAGCTAATATATATATATATATATATATATATAGCACTTAGAAGTGTCTGGCATATAGCAGGTGTTCAGTAAATATCAGCTGTTTCCATTGTCTGCAGACCTAGGTCTCAGCTTTTGTCCTTAAAGTGGCAAATGCTTTATGTTCACAAAGAGTTGCAAATGAATGAAACAGATCTACTTTGTTAGGACACACTGGTCAACATATGCACCAAACGGAAAAGACAATTCAGGTTGAGATTGTAAATAAAAATAATCATCTGTGTCAGATCAGAAATAGGCTGTCTCATCACTGTATCAGGGAACTTTTGTGAAGAAAGGAAATTTGGAGACCCTATAGCCCATTTTCTTCAGTCAATATCACCCTTTCACTTGGGACATAAGGAAGGTAAGTTTCTGAGAGCTTAAGTAACTTGCTCCAGGGCACAGGGCCAGCCAAGGGCAGACTCAGGGCCCCTGTCATTGTGTCAGCAGCAGACTCAGTGCTAGAATGAAATACAATATGGTGAGACCATCTTTCATGACAGGCTAAAGCTGAAGACAAACAGAACCCATTGTTTTGACATGAAAATTAATACCCCTCCTATGGTCTGAATGTGTGTGTCCTCCTAAAATTCATATGTTGAAACCTAATTCCCAGTGTGATGATATTAACAGGTTGGGCATTTGGGAGGTATAATAACTAGGTCATGAGGGTGGAGCCCTCATGAATGAAATTAGTGTCCTCAGAAAAGAGGCCCAAGGGAGCTCATGCGCTCCTTCCACCAGATGAAGACACAATGAGAAGGTGCCATCTACAAACCAGAAAATGGGCCCTCACCTGACAATGAATCTGCTAGTGCCTTGATCTTGGACTTCCCAGCCTCCAGGACTGTGAAAAATAAATTTCTGTTGTTTATAAACCACCCAGTCTGTGATATTTTGTTATAGCGGCAAAACTAAGACAGTCCCAATGGCTCATACCCAGGAGTCCTGAACACACTACTGCTACATTTTACTTTATGTATTTTACTTTATTACTATTGTTATGTTATTTTACTTAAACATTAAAGTCATTTCCACATGAAGAGAAGAGGGATCCAGTCACTGTGTTCAGCTTTCACGGAATCCCCCATGACTAGTTATGCAGGTATCACCAAACTTTTTCTGCAAAGGGACAGATAGTAAATAATTTTCACATTTTCAGGTCATTCCATTTCTGCCACAACTGCTCATTCTGCCATTGTAGCATGAAAGCAACATAGACAACATGTGAGAAATGAGTCGGCGTGTTCCAGTAAGACTTAAATTTATGAAAAATAGATAGCAGGTGAGATCTGGCCCAGGGGCTGTAATTTGCTCACCTTTGGGTAATGCAGCCACCTGCCTGATGCTCTCTTTATTTCTTTAATTTTTCCCACGTTAAGCTTCCTCCTTCAGTGAACATCATACTGTTTCAATATACTTAACAGGGTATATTCAATATGTGGTAGAATCTAATTTATTAAGCCTAGAAATAAAAGCCAGTGTGAATCTATGAAAGCTCTAAGTTAGGAAATATATTTAAAGAAATGCCCCTTTATTACTTTCATATATATAAAGGAATCAAAATTAAGCCAATAAAACATTTCCAGCATGTTTTGACAAGTAGGGGGTAATTCAGCCTTACCCAAAAGAAAAAAATAATTTAAGATTATATGATTCATCAATTGTTTTCATGAGATTCCTTTGAAAATGCTTAAAAAGTTTGTTTCCTAAGATGGTGATATATGATTCCTACCACCCATCTTGTTTCCACTAGTCATTAATTTAGAAATTCTTTTGTTCATGGAAGATACCCTAAAATTCCACCAACCCAATTCCTCACTAAATTAATGATCTGAATCAGCAAGAGTTTTTGAACTTTCAGAAAAGCTAAATAAATTGTAATCCTATGACATCATAGATTAATGCCATCTTTTGAAATAGCTTTACTGCTCTCTGTCTAAGGACCTCTGTCTGACCTTTGGCAGACATTGTAGATTGGCTGTTCAAAATCCATTCACAATCCCCCCCTGTCCTTTGTCTTCCTCTACCCTGGATGGAAAGGATCCAATATACTTTTTCCCAGCACCTCTTGAAACTAAGTGTGGGCTCCTGACATAACTCTGGCAGCTGAGATATAGCTAGAAGGTAAGGGGGAAGGATCTTCTAATCTTGAATTAAAAGAAAAAGCCTCCTTATCCTTCTTCCTTCTTTCTAGTTGGAATGTAGTTTTAAGGTCTGGAGGCACAGCAGCCTTTTTGAGACCACTAGGTCACAAACAAGAGCAGAAGGCCTAGCTGCTAAGGATAGCAGATATGAAAGATGGAAAGAGCCAGAATGTCCCTGATAACATTAAGCCACCTTAGTAACCTTGGATCCCAGAATTCTTGCTGTGTGAAAAACACCTATCTGTTTAAGTGGGTGCTGTTTTTATTTGTTGGTTGCAGTAGCTAATGCAATCCCATGTGACACAATTCATGGAGGCCTTGGCGTCATTTCTGTGAGATAGGGAGCAGGGATGTGGTCAACTATAAATTAAAGAACCTTAGCTACTACCAAAAAAAAAGTAATCAGCTTTGAAGTGACATTGTGACATCTATACAGCACCTGGAACTCTATGCAAGGTGCAAGGGTCCATATTACACACTTGCAGCCCAACAGAGCCATAGGAGAGCAGCCAAACCTCCCTTAAAGGGCCATGGCAATGGCCAAGAGAGGGAGGATGTACTCAGGTGCATGAGCAAGGAGCCAAAATACTTTGGGGTCCGGGAGAGGAGAGCTCTGCACAGAGAAAAGCTATACTGTGAGCAGATACCTTAGTGAGTTAGACCCTGAGGATAAGGCACTGTGGGGGACTGAACCCTCAGGCTAACTCCTGGGGTCAGTGAGAAACAATAGAACCCCCTTGACATTTGAAGATTTGAGAGTTGAAGAGACCTGGGGCTGCTTCCCATAAAGACCTCTGGGAAGGAGCAGCCACACGTAGGTCCCCTCTTGTCAGTGCCAGTGAAAGAAGAAAAGACTGCACTGTGCTCAGCCTGCCCCAGCATGTGCAGGAACCTCACTCAGCCCTCGCGTTTCCCAAGAGCCCAGGGCAGTAAGTTAGAACATCCATAGTTTCTCTGTCCCCAAGAGAGGCATAGACATGGCCAAGACTGTCCCTGGGCATGTTGGGATGAGGGGTACATGGGACAGCCTACGTGGTCCTAGTGTTGGGGGTCATGGCAGGTCTGAAAGTGTCAGCAGTGGAGGCACCCAGGGCAGAGGCCAACAGCAAAGACCTGGCAGCAGGACGAGGTAGGTTTCAGTAGATGCAGGAAAGCTGCCTCCACACCCCAGGAGGTCCTCCCACTTCCTTCTGTCTTTGGAGAGGACAGATAGATCCCTGAATTTGCCTGTGCTTGCAGTCGGAGTATAATCCCAGTTTTGACCAATTTACCTGGAAATGACTACACGAAGCTCTCTGTCGTGGGCAGAGCTGAGAGCTCAAGGTAGACATTAATTTGGGGGGTGGAGGGCGCAGGGGGAATTAAGACAGTAGATGTTTCCATGTCCCAGACTAGGGAGGAGTTTCAGTATTTTTCCCAGTCACAGCTTTGATGAGATTGTGCTTCTGTCTACAATTTCCTTTTACTGAGATGTTATCTTCTTACCAAATATAGAGAGACGGAAACACATAAAGGTGAGATTTCTTTTTAGATCAAGACATGGAGAAAAAAAAAAATCCAACCTACTTAGCATTAGGTTCAACCTCTGTCCTAGACCCCCAAAGTCCCTTTATATGCAAGAATTTCCCCTCCTTTGACTATATGCCCCTCTACCATAATTCTAAAGCTCTGTGTGTGACAGAGGAAAGATAATAAAAAAGGAGAGTAACTAACATTTTTGTATGCATCTAACTATATTCTGCATTGCGCAAGGCACATTTTATACATAGCTTATTTAAAGTGTATTTTATTTCCATATTGGAGATGAGAAAACCACTGAGAAGATAAGTAACATGCCCAACTCCAAATAGCCAATAAAAACTCAGCTATATCTAACTATAAAGAGTATTGCATTACATTGGAGTTTTTTGGCTGTGCCATGATGTTAACTCATCTGAACTGCCTTTTAATCCTGTTTCCTCTCTGTCTCCCAGAAAGGAAAATGAAGAGCAACCTGCAACCTATGCCCCTGTCCATATAAGCAAATGCACCAATGGCCACGGACAAGGATGCCCCCATTTTCAGGTGATGGCTCCTGCCTATTTCTAGGCAACTTCTTCCTAATCTCCTTGTAATTTTGTATTTTCATAGATTAAATCTCTCTCTCTGAACATGTGGTTCATATCTACTGCCAAATGCTGTAGGTGAAGGCTAAAATACTCCTGGATGTAGACATTTTCAGCCTCCTGGCAGATATACACGTCAACACCTGAGACCCCCAAACCTCACTGCCAAACTTGCAACACTGGACATAAAACAAAGGCAGCTTGAGCTTGTACAAAGTCAACTTAGTTGTCTAAAACCACTCTACTTTGCATAGAAGAGGTCAGCACAGTTTTTTCTGTAAAGGGCCAGATAATTAGGATTTCCAGTTCTGCCTTCGATATGTGCTCCATCGCAGTCACTCAACACTGCTGATTTAGAGCAAAAGCAGGCATCGACAATATGTAAACAAATGGACATGGCTGTGTTCCAATAAAATTTTATTTATAGAAATATATTTGGCCCATGGGCTGCAGTGTACTGACCCCTGTCTTATAGTCATTTCTGTGAGCAACAACATAATTATTTGTTCTTCCCTCCCTCTGAAATAGAACAAAATGGAAATACTTCATTCTTTCTCATTAAAATAGCTCAGTCTGCATAGTGTAAATCTACATGTATGCTGCACATCAAATCAAATCCAGGAAAACAGCCATTTAAAAACTAAATTTTGTAAAATTATCATCTGTGTTTGTGCCTTGGGAAGCGAATGCATGGGGCGGGTGGCTGAGGCAGTGAGGTTTGTGGGACTCAGTTGGGAAGATTCCAGGTGGCCACACTCACTATCTCCAACTTGACCATATGAAAAATGCACCCTCTCAATTATTAGTGCGGACATAGTAGTGCTTTCATGATGACTCACATTCTGCAATTTAGGTTATGCCTACAGAAATCAATAAAATCCTCTACTTAGATTCTCCATGGCTAATTTGATCTCCACTCTCCTACTAACTGGGGCAATTTTTTTTGGATTGTTTTCAATTAATCCAATTTGTCACAGGCACCTCTGTTCTCAATATGGTATTTTCTTTCAATTTCTCTTTTGTTTTGAAAATAGCAAAGTGGGCAAAATGCATGTGCAAGTGTTCAGCTCAAACACAATGGCTTGTGCAATAAGTGACTGCAAATAGAGAAAAGACCTCTCAGCAACCACCACCCCCCAACACACACATACACACCAGTTGCATCTCTTCATTCTCTAACTGTGCACACTCTGTACACAGCCTTGAGCAAGTAAAACTTTAGGCCCTGATGATAATGATGGTGATGATGGTGATGATATTGATGGTAGTTACAGCTACACATTATGTAGCAAGCAGTATATCTTGGTCACCATGAGAAGCACCTCCCAATCAGAGGAAATTAAGACTAGGGGAAATTATATAATATCTATTTTATAGTGTGACTAGAGAAAATTGAGGTCCTAAGATAGCTCAGAGTTTAAGTCTTCATTTTACTAATTTGTGACCTTGGGCAACTTTCTTAATCTTGTGTAAGGCCAGATATTCTTATTTTTAAATGGTGATAATTATATTTGCCTTAAAACTGTGTTGAAAGAATCAATTGGGATCATATCTACACAGCCTTAGTACAGTGCCTCAGCATATGTATTAGACTGAACCATATGAAAATGTCTACGTTTGACCACTGTCTTAGCTTACAAAAATGACAAGTTCATATGGCTCAAACACATAATTGCTCAGTAAATGGTATTATTAGTATTATTCTTGTTATTGTTGTACAAGGACAAAAGTAGGTGGCAGAGAAGGAATTTTGATCTGAATTTGACTGATGGTGAAGGCTAGTGTTTTTTCTAACTTTGTGACCTTCAGGGAAATCCAATGATATTTTTAACTGAAGTTTCCCTTAATAACCTGAAACTGACATCAGAAAGCTAGTCAACAACAAGAACAACACTGATACTTTTTATTTTATTACAGGCATTTTATGAACAGGATAAAGTCCATTTCATTGTTATCTCAGTATATATAAAACTTGTTTGAAGCATATTAATCAAATGTCAGTTGAATAAAAATGTGAACTGTCTTTCTTCTTTAATGTATTAAGGGTCATGATCTACTGAAAATTGGGATCTGCCTCATTAAACAGTTATAATTAACTCTGTTCATAATATTCCACAGTGGAATTGCTGCTGTACTTCACACTTGAAACCAGGAGGATAAGTCAGCAACACTCAATGAAAGAACAGTCAGATTTTCTTTCACATTCCATGTTGAAAACTGGGAATAAAAATAACTTTCTCTTCCCAGGCTGGGGAATCACAGGACAAAGAGACTCCCCCTCAAATGCCTGTCTGCTCATTGACAAGCTTAAAAGAAATAAATTCCCATCTGAAACTAAACCATCTCTTGTTGTTTTACTATATTCCCAGTGGTCAAATCTGTTTAAAAAAAAAGTCTAGACATTTTTCAAGCTTGAGTTGTGTTTTAGACAACGTCTTTCAAATTCAGAGATCATTCTAAAAAAGCCTTTCTCACTGAACTATGAGATTCTAATCTCTAGGGTGTTGCCACATAGGACCATAAAATCCAATCAGAAAGAGGAATTTCTCCATTTGCTTTTTTTCTAAATAAATAACAAAACATTATTTCTAAGAGCAATGTATAAAAAAGAAATACTGTGGTCAAGTAAATATTTCAAAATATTTGCATGATATTTTGACTGGAAACCACATGTGTTCTCTGGAACTTTTCAGGGTGTCTGTGCCCCCCACCCCCAAACACCTTGTGACCACATCTAGGAGAACTCTGTGCAGATGAACTTTTTCAAATGGCCCTTACCAATGCGGGTTCTGTTAGCTTCTGAGGCTGCACGGAACCAAAGCTTGCTTTAGAATGCTACAGAGACAATAGTCAATTGACTCATTTTTTTCCTTTTCAATTAATCAAGACATAAGAAAATATAAGTATATTACATATACTTGCAATTATATATATAATTGCAAAGGCAATTAACTCCAAGAGTTAATCTAGGTGTTCTGGTCAAAGTCCTCAAATAATGAGAGGACCAAAGGAAATCCATTTTTTGGAGGGATGGGGGTCACAGGACAGGCCCCCTTTCATGTCTTGGTTGCCATTTTGAATGTCATGTTGCGCAGTCATTAAAACTCTTTGCATAAGTTACCAAGAGAACATTTCACTCATTCTGGTCAGTATCAGCGTTAAAAAGCTCTGACATTAGTAAGTTAAATAATCTTTATTCTAAAAAAGTCAACTTAGCCAACAAATATAAAAGTGAACAAACAGAATATGATGTGACACTACTAGGCAAGCCCACAGGGCCAATGCCACATTTGAAGGCAAACAGCTAGCTAAATTATGACCCAGAAGTAATTGAAGAGGAAACACATTGAATAATGTTCTTTAAAATCCACATTATAGCCAGGGATCCTTTTAGTAATAATAATTGCCTTATCAGAACAGATTGGCTATCACAAGGAGAGTTTCTCTCTTGTGTCCCCAGGTTCTATCTTGAACTAAAAATTTTGTGGTAGATTTTCCTTCAGATCCCCACAAGGAAAGGCTACACTTCTTCCTTCTGCATCTCATCTGCGCCACACTTAAAACCATATCTCCCTGCACCAAAACTAAGCATATTTATCAGGATGGATGCATAGGATGGTTTTCAAAACTCTAAAAAAGACCAGCTGACATAGCAAATAGCAACAGTGACCTTGAGAGTATTGATCAAGCTCTGTTTCTTGGTTACAGAAGTAGGGAAATTAAGCAGTCCTCTAAATCATTAATGGATTCCTTTTATGTTCATCTATTCAACAACCTCGTCCCTCACCCAAGCCAGGACTCTGCATCCCTCCTGCATCTTGGTGAGAAGCAGCAAAATTTCTCCTGTCAAAATGTTCAATAAGAAGGCTCTGCTTTTTTTCATTATCCACTGCTTAGAACAGCCAGAGAAAAATTCATCCACAATCAACTGAATAACTGCCTTGGAGAGATAGATAATCTTTGCCTCTTTTGTGGGGATGATGATTAGTTTGCCTTAGAAATTTACTTAAAAGGTAATGACAAATAAAAGGCTTTAGGCACTTCATTTTTTTAAACTAAACATTTGCTTGACTTCATTTTTCTGACTAAAAGTGTTCTCTGAGAGAGTAATGGCATATAGACCACTTAGATTCCCAGACCAAGAGTCTGTCTCTGCACTGAGGAGAAAGTCTGTACTAAAAAATGTCCCTTCTCAAATCACCTCTCTTCATCACCAATCAATACCATAGAGCTTGGAATGTGGACAGGAGAATAAGTGGAACATTTGAACAAAAATCCAGCGAGAAGGTATCTTGTAAAAGGCAAACGTATTGCCCAGGAGGAATAGAATGTCATATCCCCTACATCCACTACATTGCCACCCTAGCAATTAAGCTGTTTAGTTACCAATCACCTAATAAGGCTCTGAGAAAAGAGCAGGAAATGCTCTTATGGGTAGGAAGATAGAAAAGGGATCAGAAAGCTTAGGGTTAAGGTGCATTTGATTGACAATCTCTGTGGCCAGAGAGCAAGAAAGGGCACCAGACAGAGGGGCTAAGGGAGAATGGATAAGGCTGCAGGGATGCATATAGTGAAACATGTGCAGCATCAGGAAAATCCAGTTCTTCTGGATTTAGGTCTGCTATTTACTCCAGGCTGATCTTAACAAGTACATGGGTCATGCTGGACCTCAGTTTCCCCAAGGAAGCTGTCCTAGGCAGCCTCGTACTCCCCTTTCCAGGTCTAACATTCAAACTTGTCTTTCTTTGCTCACCAAACCTTGAGCCTTGGTGTTTTCCGCTGGTGGACAGGTAAGTAGCTGCCTCTGAGGGCCAGGTCAGCAGAGCACATGCTGCCTTCCAACTCTTGAAGGCAAAGGCTCTGGACAATTGGCTCTGGGCTCTCAAGATCTGGAGCAGGTACAATTAATTTGGTACACCTCATCGAGGCTTCTGGCTGTTCCCCAGCAGCTCAGCCATTTCACAGCCTGCTTGAATTGAGGCCAATCTGTGGTGTTACCATCTCTTCCAGCCATACCTGAGGACAGGCAGTAGCCTCTCTGTGTGTCCCTGTTAGCCTCATTGTTTCTTCTCTCCCCTGAATGCCATTGAATGAAAGGCAGATAACTCAGCTCTTGGCAAATCAGAACCTAGCTGTTATTCAACTTGGTTTGAGAGCTGGCTTTTCTGCTTTGCCATTCCTCTGAAATACCCTCTCAATGGCCACCACAAAGGCCTTAAAAGCAATTTCTCAATGGTTTTTTCTCTATGATCTTCCCAGCTAACAAGCAGAAGCTTTGGCTCTGGTGAGCATGCGGCAGAGCCAAAGTAGAGGATGCACTACTTACCTCTAGGCTAATGACTTCCTAATGGATGGGTGTGGCGTGTGTTCTAATTCCTTGTTTGTCACTGCCTGGGAGGTAGCCACCTGGTCTGGGAGGAGTGGAACCCTGCACCAAACTCAAGGTAGCTCGCAAAGCCGAGGAAGCCCTCTTCTACCTAACATCCACTTTAGGCCCATCCCAGGCCACCCCTCGAATTCCCCCACCCACTCTGCCATTTGTTCCCCCTCCTCATGCATCCTGTGTCTCCATCATCCAGGACACTGTTCCCACAGAACACCCCACCTCATCCCACACACTCAAACCTCTGCACAGAATTTCCTGTCCCACTGCCCTGCCTGGGAGACTCTTGGCCTCTATATCCAAGTTCAAGTGGCTTCTTCTACATAAAGCAAGCTCTGGTCTCTAGGACTGAGGTGGAAGAGCCCCCATCTGAGCCCCTCAGATAGACGTTGATGACAGAGCATGTCACATTGCCCTCTGATGTTTGCCTTTCAGCAAACTCACCAGGTGCTTCTCAAAGTTGACCCTTCCCTCTCTATAGTCCCAGCACTTAGCTCATGTTTGAGAAATGACAGGCTGGTTCAATGACTCTGATCTGCATCTACCAAATTTATACTTTTTTGTTAATTTCATTTTTATTTTCCTATTTTCCCAATTTTTAAAATTTCATTTTCATGTCCCTACTAAGTATAACTATTTTCTATGAGTCACTTTGTTTTGGATCACCAAGATCAATAATTATAACATAATAACATAATGATGATCATGATGATGATAATATACTTATTGGATGTTACTCTTATGCTTATTATGTACCATAATAATACCTGATACATGACGCTAACCATATGCCAAGCTTTTTAGCTTTCTTCTAAGTACTTGATATATATTAATTCATTTAATCCTCATAATAGCCTTATAAATAGCATTGTGATTATGCCCTTTTAGATGTGCGAAACTGAGGCACAGAAAGATGAATAACATGACCAAGGCCACAGATTTGGTAAATGCTGGAGCTAGCATTCAAACTCGAGAAGTCTGGCTCCATAGTCCTGCTCTTCACTGGTAAGCTAGACCACCGCTCCATACACTATATTGCCCACCATACCAAGGGATTTATAGATAGTCCCTTATTTAATCCTCACAACAACTCTATACAGTAGGAGCTATTATTATCACCATTTATTTTTGCAATTAAAGAAATACTTATTTTGCTTTGAGATATTAAGAAATTCACCATAGGTCACATAGCTAATAAGGTGAACATTAGAACTGAAAATGAGGGTTTTGCCTGACTTCTAATATTTGAGAAGATGAGATGAGAAAGAACATAGAGAGTTTACTAAGACACCTCCATTCACAGAGTCATTACTGTTTATGTAGCAGCATTTTGCCATGACCCGGTACCCTGAATAAGCGAGGGATCAGTTCATGTCATCCTAATTCTATGGATGAATAAAAAGCCAGTGATTAACTCAGTCTAGAACCCATGTCCCTTGGTCTAGAGTCTACTGAGCTGACCTTGTTTAGTTGTCTCTGTTGCTACCCAGGAGATTATTTTGTGCCTGTTTTTGTTTGTTTGTTTGTTTTGTTTTGTTTGTTTGTTTCAGATGGAGTTTTGCTCTTGTCGCCCAAGCTAGAGTGCAATGGCGTGATCTCGGCTTACTGTAACCTCTGCCTCCCAAGTTCAAGCGATTCACCTGCCTCAGCCTCCCAAGTAGCTGGGATTATAGGCGCCTGTCACCACGCCTGGCTATTTTTTGTATTTTTAGTAGAGATGGGGTTTCACCACGTTGGTCAGGCTGACCTTGAACTCCTGACCTCCGGTGATCCATCCACCACCGCCTCCCAAAGTGCTGGGATTATAGGTGTGAGCCACCGCACCCACCTGACTGGTCATTTTTTAAATCTGCATTGTCTTTGATAGCACCATTTCAAGCCTCCAAAAGTCTAACCAGCAGAGAAATAGAATGGGTTCTTTCTTGGTTCAAGGACAATAAAATGTCAATTTAAAAAGATGAAAATCAAGAGTGGATTTTCGACGTATTTTTCAGGATCACTCATGCAAAATTCTTTGTAGTAGAGCTGGCACCTTCACCCTTACATGTCCACAGTTTCTCAAAGCAAACAATGAGTTTGCAATCATACACACATGATGGCCACTGGGAGCGAAAAGTCCATAATTCAAACATGTGCAACACAAAGCCTTCCTCCGAACCAAGATTTTCTCCCACTGAACCTATTTAAATTTTAAGATAATACCTTTCTTTTCATGGGGTTTTTGTTTTTCCCCCTTAAGTATTATTAGGCTAAAATAATTAAAAGATGTCTATTGAGATAAAGACAACAACATATCCTACTTTGGAGAAAAACATAAAAAGGGAACCAGAAGTAGAGACAGATGGATCAAAATAACAACAAGAACAAAGAGAAATGAATAATTAAAATAAATAATAATCTTGAAGATCGCTGCAAATTTGTAAGCCTAGGCTTGGATCCTGGTATTGCCACTCACCCCTACACACAGGTGAGGCCAGGTAGGTTACTGCACCTCTTCACATCTCAGTCTCATTGTCTAACTCATGAGGTTGTTTAGGGTATCACATGGGATAATGCATGCAAACTGCATGGAAACATGATTAGAAACAAGCAAGTGCTCCATAAGTAATAGCAATAATTGTTGTGATGGTTATTCTAAGGAACACATATAAATTTTACCAACTGATTAAGCTTCAGGGGACTGTGGGAATGTGAGGCTCAGATGAGATGGGATTGGCAGGGCTCAGCATAAGGGACTGCAGGCTCATACGGCGGCTGAATGTGCTCTGGTTTCCTTGGTTTTGTACAAAGGCATGGGCGACTTTTGGAATTCCCAGGTCATGTTGCCAAAGGATTTCTCAGTTCCTTTCACACTGAGGTTGCAATAAATTCTGGTGCACACTGCCTGGGGAGAGGCTCTGAGAGCATGGCACTTGTGTGCAAGTCACCAGCTTGGCTGGGTATGAAAGAACCTCAGTTCATCTTTTGTCCACAATGACTAGCCATCCCTGACTCTCAAAATTGATGTTTTAAGAAGAGTTAGTCCCACAACTCTTCTTAAATACCTCCCAAGGACATTTTTCAAATGTAGTGTGAGTTATTAAAGAATGAATAAAAATCTCATAGGAAGAAATAAGGTGCAGTACACAATTAAAAATCATGCCCATAAACACGGTGTAATTAGGGACTTCTCAAACTGGAAGGTTCTACAGGCCAATATTTTGGAGGCACAATTTGAAACTAATTCCTCCATAAAAGTATCTCAATAGCATGAGCCTGGAATAATCTTTCTCTATGAACTCCCACTGCAATGCATCCGCCCTTCTGGAAAATGAGTTATATGAGCTCTTGATCCACACGGAAGCCACTTGACTGTAAGGGCTACTATTTATTTTGCCTTATAACCACACTTCTTTCTCCACATGTACATATAGCAGGCTCACCTCAGACACGTAATGTGAATAGTAAATACATTCATTAGATTTAGAATATAGATCCTCTGTCTTCCAACTATCATGGATGATCAAAATAGCCAGACTGGTAGAGCCTATTTCAGCAAATAGTTGGTTTTTACCTATGAAGCAAGTTTTGGTTTTGAATTTACCATTCCTGTTGTTTAAGGGCCTGTGTGAGGGAGGGCGGGAGGAGGAGAGACGGACAATCCTTCAAAGAACTTCTGGCCGAGCGCGGTGGCTCATGCCTGTAATCCCAGCACTTTGGGAGGCCGAGGTGGGTGGATCACGAGGTCAGGAGATCGAGACCATCCTGGCTAACACGGTGAAACCCTGTCTCTACTAAAAATACAAAAAATTAGCCAGGCGCAGTGGTGGGCCCCTGTAGTCCCAGCTACTCGGGAGGCTGAGACAGGAGAATGGCGTGAACCCAGGAGGCGAAGCTTGCAGTGAGCCGAGATCGCGCCACTGCACTCCAGCCTGGGCAATAGAGCGAGACTCCGTCTCAAAAAAAAAGAACTTCTGTGATATGATTTGCATTTTTAAATCACTGCTAACATCATCTGTTCAGAGGTCTCAGGGGAAGTACAATAAGAGGATAAAGAAGGGGCTTTCTCTAGTGAAATGCATGAACTTGAATTAAATAGAATTTATGACTCTCCGGTTTCTCTCTGTAGTTCCCAACCTCCTAGAGAAAATGAATTCTACTGTATAAATGGGTTCACCAAAAACACTTTATAAATGTTCAGTTCTCAAGGAAACTAAATTGCAAGAAGAAACAAACACTCACTAAAGATATAAATAAACCCCCTAAGGACTTATTTTTCCCTATAGATCTAAATTAAAATGTTAATAATTCAGATGGATGGTTTTCTAGTATTTTGACTTGTACTGGATATTAGACACTTTTGTCATCATATGTGGGCATGAATTAGTTGACCAACATTAACTTATTACACACCTTTTGCCCTCAACCCCTCAGGAGATGTCACTAAAAGGAACGGAGTCCTTAGCTGGCACCTTGCATGTGTGTACCACTAAATAAGTATTTGTTGAGTGTGCAGCATGTGAATGAAGAGTTTTAAAAAAATCTATGTCTGAATGGAGGTCCTCTGTCTCTCCTTTCTCATACACATACCCAAATGTACACAGGCACACTCATGTGTCCTCAAAGAGTGACTATCAAACTCTACCCATGTAACATGCATAATCTAATTTCACTTCCACCACAGCATCATGAAGAAAGAGTACCACTCCCGTTGTCCAGAAGACGGAAAGCCAACAAAGAAAGGTAAGGACTGGAACTAGAGTTAACAATAACATACAGTTTCAAATAGCTGGGGGGAAGATATTGAACATTCCCACTATGAAGAAATGATAAATATTTGAGATAATGGATATGCTAATTACCCTGATCTGATCACTATGCATTATTTGTATCACAGCATCACTATGTATCTCATAAATATGTACAATTATTATTTGTCAATTTAAAAAATTTAAAGACAGGTGAGACTATTGGAGGTCATACAACTAGTAACCAGCAGTGCTAGGATTTGAACTTAGAGCCATCTGACTCCCCTCTGCCTTTCCCTCAGGCCACACAGCTTCTTTCAACCACGCTGCCTTTGCTCACAACATTTTTGGGATTCATTTTCTAATCTTACCTTTGCAGCCTGCTAATATTAGACTGAGTTATTTGAACTTGATCTAACCCAGTGGCAGTCCCACCTCCCATCACTCCCCAGTCTTCCAACCTCCATCTCCTCATGCTGCCAAGTCTTCTTTCTACAGCATACACTTAATTAGGGTGCTCCTCCACACAAAGTCTTTGGGAAAAATTCTGTCCATACTGTCAACTCCCTAGCCCCCTTCATGCCCTCCCCCACAACCCAGCATTCTCTTCTCCCAATTCTCTACCCCCATTCTCTGCTCGAGCCAAACCAGACTCTTTGCAAATGTATGAATGCCACACATTTTCTTACACTTTCACGTCTTGGGACATAAAATTTCTACCTGAAATTCATCCCTCTTTCTTCTCCATGCTCTTTCCCCAACTCTCACACTCTGCAAACCCCAAAGCCTCCTTCAATGCCCATCTCTGAGGACCATTTTCTAGGTACCTTTCAAACTCTATTTAAAGTATCCACTGACTTCATATTTTCCCACCAAAGTGTCATTCCCTGGGAAATGGGACCATCTAACCCAATTCCTGATACAGATACATATCTGAAAGTGAATAAAATTAAGTCAAAATCACTGACAGTAGATACTAAACCTTCGGGGATGAATCTGACTCAGGAAATGTCTGAGAATTATTCAGAGCCAAGTCAAGTAAAGAATGTGAGTGATCAAGCTGGGTAACCCTGTTTAGAGTCCAAAACCATTTCAACAAAATATACATTGCAATATAGACACAAAAATGTGATACAGATACAAAAATACATTGTGATAAAGAGCACTGTCAAGAAGGGAAAGTCAATCCCTAGACATACAAAATGTCCCTTTGCAGGTCACCCAACAGTTCTTCTAAATAAACATCTGTGAGAGGCAATGTCATTAAGAGCATTTGTTGCATTATATTTTAGGGGTCTGTCATGCTGGGAGGTGGGACAGTGAGAGGACATTCACAGTAGGAGAACAGCCTATTTCTTATCAAAGAAACGAGTTCTGGAATATCTACTGGAAGCTTCAGTAGTTTCCCTTGATCTCTCCTATGTGAGAAGTATTGTATATTACACTTCTTACATTTGGGGAAGTCAAGCCCCATTTCCCACCCACTTCAGGACATAAGCCATGGATAACATAAGATTAAGCATTGTGACTTGATCAAAGGTACTGGTTTAAGAAGAATTTCTAAAGAACTGAGTTGCCACCCAGCCATTAACATATCTCTAAGTCCTTGCAAGTTAATAGACAACTTCAGCCTGAACCGTTATACTCCAGAGTGCGATCTCTCACAAGTGCTGAGGTAAAGAAACGTCACTGCCTCGGAAAATGTGGCACTTGGTGATATGACAAGTACAATGGTATTTATCAGCCATATCCACGGCTTAATGGACATGAGCCATATCTGAAAAGAGAAAGGGTGAGTCAGCCCGTTAAGAATGCAGAACATCATCTTTCAATACAAGATGGCTCTTGATGATTTGCTTTTTTCATTTCCAAAGGCTCCATCCAAGTGGGAAAATTGCAGAGGCAGAAAAAATACCACAGCTTTTCTGCTAGAGCAACAGCCACAGCAAAGCTAGGTATGGCAGGGCAGAGAGGAAAGCCGCAGAATGTGCCAGCAACCTCTGCTTCTTCACAGCTCCGTTTCCTATAGAGGGGATACAGCCTCATACTTCACTTTTGCGTTTCCTTTTTCCTGCTTCCTTTTAAATGGTTTTCCAAAGTTTTCTGAGAATTAGATTTCAAGTATGTTCAGATTAGAAATTTCCAAAATAAAGCTTTCTATAAAAACATGAGTCCTGGCAAGCTCACATGCCTGGCTTGGTAAGCATTCCCTATGGAACCAGAGATGGATTGTCTGGCAGTTAATGAGACAAACAACATAAAGTTGTCATTGGTGAAGCTTAAATCCCAAAACCTGCTCCTCTCACCCACTGACTTGTGTGTGTGTGTGTGTGTGTGTGTGTGTGTGTGTGTGTTTTCTCGGAGGCCATCTTATAATCCTTTAAGCAATTCTCTCTTACACAACTATTTAGTTTTAGAACACCCTCCAAGGTATTATCGAAAATTCCTCCATTAAAAAATCGTTACGAAGAGCCTTGATATAAATGACTTTACTAGCTAAGAGATTCCCAAGCTGAAAAGAAAGACGCTAGAGAAATTGCCATAATAAGGGTTTAGTTAGTTCCTTGTTGAATCTTTTGACCCTCCCAATTTGATGTTATCTTCTATTTACTGCATTTAAATGAAGTATAGACTTAAAAAACTAAAGACACTCTCTAAGCTATGTCAATTATATGCCTACATTGTTCCATCATTACACTTGATATGTTTGTTCTTGTGTGTGGGCCCCCCAAATCAGTGCAAATATTTGCCACTCTTTCCACCAGGGGGCATTCGTCTCATTGAAAATAGGTATTTTTTTTTAACTGGCGAAGTTAAGAATGTTATACTGAAATGACTAAAATTTATTATTTATTAATCTCAAAATTCACATTTTCCAATGGGAAGCAAAAAAGGCTAAGCCTTTAATGGGTAATTCTTGAATTAGATGCTTCGTATATATGAAAAGTTATTATATGTGTATGAAAAAAGTATACTTATGTTATGATCTGAAAAGTATGATATACCAGAGAATGTTATGAACTCTTAAGAAGTGTCAACAAAACATATATGTAAAAACACCCAGCTGTAAGTAGAAATCAATTTTAGAGGTGGTGTTCAGTTGGATGTTCTCCTAAGACATCCTAAAAGTACTAAGACTCCTACAGAGGCAGGAATTGCCCTTTTTCAAAATGCCGGTTTCTCAAAACTCACATCACCTTTCTTCAGACTGAACCACACAGTTATTTTGCACACATAAGGTTTGGACACTGGAAGATACAAACAAGGCTGGCCTTCTCTGCAAAAGTTATAAAGAGGGAAGAAAAGACAACGGAATATACAAAGACTGCACATTAACCCTTTTGTACCCTGAACCCTGACAGTCTTTTGTATAAAAAAAAAATCAGTGCGATGCAATAAAAAAGACTCAAATATAGAGTTCCTGAATCTTTATCAGAACCATACCTTTTTTCTTTTACTTCCCAAGAAAATATCACAAAGTCTGCCATACCCCTGAAATTATCACTGACCCATCCAAGCCAGAAAACTTCATAGCTTTCTTTTAAAGAAGAAAAAAAATCCACCTGTGTTTCTATGTATAACCATCTAATACACTAGCTCTTAACTGAGACTTAATCAAGTAGGAACTATGGACCAGTGAGGTCTAGCACCATTCGCTACCCCTGATGGCAGCTTTGAAGGTGTCTCTTTCTCTTTTCACACAGTACACATGTTAGTATACGAAATGGAAGTGTACACAGAGGGAATCACAGACTTTTAAGGTAAAGCTGCGCAGAGTTGGACCTTGGTATTCTCCTGAGTTCGAACTTCTGCTCCCATCTCCCTGCTTGTGCATCTGCCTACGTTGATTTAGATTATTATCTCATTAGATATTTTGCTTATGTGTTCCGTTAAGGCAGGGGTCAGCAAACCTTTTCTGTAAAGGGCCAGAGAGTAAACATTTTAGGTTTTCTGAGACATAAGGTCTCCGTCACAGCTACTCATCTCTGCTGCTGTACCATGAAAGCAGCCATAGATAATCCATAAATGAATGAATGGGGCTGTATTCCAATAAAACTTCATTTACAAAAACAAACAACTGGTCAGATTGGGCCTAGGGTTCATAGTACAACAACTGTTTTAAGGGGATAGCTCAGGTTTTTTTTTCTTCCCTTATACTGGTGGAACTCTAACACGTAGCTCAGACCAAATGTTCCCTAATGGCAAGAGTGTTAATAATCAGAACTAGATCTTTAAGGAAAAAAAAAAAAAACGCAGAGTACCATCTATAATGCCGTATTTTCTAATCATAAAGGCTAGCTGCCAGAAATGCTAACCTGACCCACTAGTGGTGTGGGTTGTTAATGCTGGACATGTTGGTGGTCCAGAGTATCTTGGTTTCCTTTTAGCATTTCTACCATTTGTTTACTCTTATCAGAAGTAAATACAGAAGGAGGCTTCTCCAAAGAGAAAGCCCAGCATGGAATTAAGATTTCAGATCTAACACATTGAGAAAAGTCCTTCAAACTTGCTCACTCTTTTATGATCTAATTAAATGCCTCACCTTCTTGATCTTGAACAGTTGAGGAGAAATAATATCATCAGCACATAGCTAAGCCTTTAAACAACCCACAACTACTGTGGTGTTCTTGTGACAGTGTCAAAAAAAAAGGTGCAGCAACCCTACAGCATGACATAGCACACCCTCCTCAGAGAATTCTGCCCCTTTTGCAGAACAAGAAAACTCTTTTGAAGTTAATTTGTCTCAGTGTGTCTAGACAAAAATTTGGGACAGACAATACAAAACCCTCTTTTAAGATTCACTTCTATTTTTGCCTTCACCACAAAAGAAAAGATGAGGGGGTTGGAAACTGATCTCTGCGACATGGCATATGAGTTCTTTGCAATTTGGCCTTAGCCTCAACAGCAAATCTATGTGTTCCATCTCTTTGCTTGTTAATGCATTTGCTTTATGCAGGAGAACAAGCCCCCTTGGACATGGGTGTGTTTTATAAAAAGAAAAAAAAAAAGTCAAGTGGTAATGGAAGCTCTAAATCAATGTCGCCAGGCTGCCAATGGCATTCATGTAGAGCCTTCAGAATGAGCATCTATGTTTGCTGAATTTTTATTATTATTATTATTACTCGTTATTTATTTTTACTCTTGTCCATGTGCCCAGAGACCTTGGCAAGATAAGCATTTTATAAATCTGATAAATAAGTAATTGAAGTCTTCTAATCAATATTACCCAAGGGAGAGGGAAGGAGGCACTCAAATCTGCATTAAAGTCAAGGTCCTCCCTTCTGGTAAATGCTGGGAGAAGAAAAGACCAGCCTGTTAAGGCCATGAAAAGGGCATCTCACTGGGGTGGCCTAAGTGCAGCAAGTTTGCTCTCTCCACATATCCCTCAACATTGAGGAGGGAGAGGACACAGCGGAGAAGAAATCAGTCCACTGTATGAAACTCCACATGACAGGCACGGACACACCAGAAGATAGGGACATTGCACGGTGTCCGTGAAGGCACAGTCCACCAGCAGGAACTGCACAGTTCAGGTAGGAGGGCGGCTTACTCACCATGAGCTTCACTGAAGCTGCAGTGTGTGGGCCACTGTTATATTCTCTGGGAAAATGTTGCTGTCAACACAGCAATAGAGCCCTCCAGAGAGGGACTTTACAGAATCGACAGCCAAACTGAGCCCAAGGGGAATTCCAGGGTAAGTCTCTTGAAGAGGCACAAAGCCTCATTCGTGCAGAGAAGATTTACCATGATCCCAGTCCAACCAACGATGCAGGCACCTTGTGTCCAAAGTTGTAATTCACTATGGTTCTACATATAACCCAAGTATAAGGAATCATTATTGGTTGGTTAAGTCTGAATAACCTCCTGCTTCTCTAAAAATATCAGTGACAATGAGACTGCACCTACAGACCCTTCCATAGGAGAGAAATAAGCTGAGCTGGTGACCAATTTACTTAAAGGAAGCAAATCAGCTAGTTAAACCCACAATTTAAGGAAGGTTTTGTTTTTGTTTTTGTTTTTGTTTTTGTTTATTTAGACAGGGTCTTACTCTGTCACCCAGGCTGGAGTACAGTGGTATGATCTCAGCTCTCTGCAACCTCTGCCTCCCAGGCTCAAGCGATTCTCCCATCCCAGTCCCATAAGTAGCTGGGACCACAGGTGCCCGCCACCACTCTGGGCTAATTTTTGTAATTTTTTGTAGGGACAGGGCTTTGTCATTTTGCTCTGGCTGGTCTCGAACTTCTAAGCTCAAGCAATCCACCCACTTCTGCCTCCCAAAATGTTGAGATTACAGGCTTGAGCCACTGCACCAGACAGGAAAACTTTTTTGAAAAATCAAATTGCACTGTTGAAATGAACTTCAAAAGATCATGTAGGCTGTCATCCCACCTTAAGGTAAATCTAGCTTGAATCACCGGGGGCAAACAGAACATATATTATTTTAAAAGGTCTTGCAAAAAAGAGTTTCTACAAACAAACCTCTTGCATGGTCAAACTACCTTCACTGTCGAAAAATTGCTAATTATGACTATTTTGCAAGGGCTTGCTAGAGACAGCTCGTACTTCTTTGTCTAATTTTCAGGACTTTTTTGAGCTGGCTGACTTCACGTTGGTAGCTTACGATCAGCCATGGTGGGAATGTTTACACCGTGGAAATCAGCAAACATTACAAATTAGGACCCCAACCCCACTGTATCCTTGAGTACTAGTTCCTGAACATTTATCAGCATACCATTGTCATATTGTAAAACTATTCGTTTTTCCTTCTCCAAACTCTCTTATTCTTTGAGAGCTGAGAAACACTCTGCTAGTCAAAGAAGAAGTCTGTTCTACAATATTTCTGAAAGTTTCAGCCTCTACGTGGACACCCAGAGCAAAGGGAAATTAACTGCTTTGCATGATAACCCATTTAGGGACAACAAGACTACTGTATTAGAAAATGATTATTAACCCCAATTTATCTCTGCTTTTCTTCCTACTACTATTTTTCAAACTTGTAAACATCTGTTAGAGTTTCTCCAGAGCTCTCTGAATGGTGTCACATCTCTCATCTTGAGAATAAGAGCGGGTTCTGTACTAAAATGGGACAACCAACACTAGGAAGAGCTACCAGTGACTCTACTATTTATGATGCACAACCCCACTTACTTCCTTTCTATAACTTCTGTTTTCCTGTAAGGGGCTTAACTGAATGCCCGGACTGGAAGTTTCCCCTCAAAGTTTCTGATAGAAACAACCATGAGTACAATCTAGGTATTAAGAAATATATCTTCCATGGCCCCCAGAAAATATTTATTGGTCCTAAAACCCAATGATAAAGATGTTCTAATACCTATTAGGAGGAGACAGTTCTCTCTAGCACTTCTGTATATCTCACAAAGAAAGGTACTGACTGCTCTTTGTTTTGGATTATCTTTTCAAAGATGTTTGTATAGTGAACAGCCTTCCAAAATAGAGTGTCTCCAAAACAAAGATCAGGCATAGTTACTGTCCATCTTAAAAGATTCAGATTCCCTAAATTCAGGGTGCCTCTCCTATAACACAATCCAGAGAATGTGCAGGCATCCATCAGGTCCCACCTGCCTCACACTCATGGGGTTTTGGGAGAAAGAATTGACACAAATTTGCTGTTCATGCCACATGCTGTGTAAAAGTAATAGAGTCTTTTGTCTCTGATCCCAAAATCTCATGTCTTCTGCCACCATCTATGAAATCAGAGCAGGTTAACTTGTTAGCTTGAAAGTAGGGTAAGATCTTGGACCTTTCATAGTTCTTACTAAAGCTTTTAAAAAACAGGCCAGGCATGGTGGCTCACGCCTGTAATCCCAGGACATTGGGAAGCCAAGGTAGGTGGATCACTTGAGGCCAGGAGTTCGACACCAGCCTGGCCAACATGGTGAAACTCCATCTCTACTAAAAATATAAAAATTAGCTGGGTGTGATGGCACATGCCAGTAATCTCAGCTACTCAGGAGGCTGAGGCATAAGAATTGCTTGAACCTGGGAGGCAGAGGTTGCAGTGAGCCAAGATCATGCTGCTGCACTCCAGCCTGGGTGACAGAGTGAGACTCTGTCTCAAAAGAAAAATAAATAATAAAGCTTTTAAACGTCTGTATCTATATTTATATTTATACCTATATCTATCTCTCTACCTACTTATCTATCTATCTAGTTGGATAGATAGACAGGTACGAACTGTGTGCCTCAGAGATGCTTTATAGATACTCTCTTAGGCAATAATGTAGAAAACAGCCCACAATGAAGTTTCTCAGATGAAAACTGCAGAGCTTTTGCACTCTATCAAAGACACAAATGTGCAACTGGGAAAAATGGGCATGAACAAAATGATGACTGGCCTTAATGTTTTCTGTGTACTCTGGATCAGGGCTTCTCAAATTTTAAGGAGCATATAAATCACCTGGGAATTTCACTAAAATTCAGATTTGAATTCAGTAGGTCTGGGATGAGGCCCCAGATCTGTATTTTGAAAAAGTTCCTAAGTGATATTGGTCCAAGGACCACATTTTGAGAGCAAGGGTCTAACAGCAACTAAATATAAATTGTATACACATTGTCACGCTTATATCTGCATAAACTATAAAATGTTTAATAAAAATATCCATAACAACCCAGGAAGTCCATCTAAATATCTGATTAGGAATATATGCATATTTATAAGAGGAAAATATCAATATTGATTATAAATTTTTCTTGATTCCAAATTATATACACGTTCTATTCAAAGAACCAGGAGCAAAAGAAATATGCAGGAGAAGCCCGTCCTAGGTTATGCCAAGAGTCTGTGGACTGTAGCAAGCAATAAACCAGGCAAATTACGATCTTTATGATTTATGTTGCTGGCAATATCTCTGGCTAAGCAAATGCTGATGGGCTAAGCATAACAGGGAAAATAATATGTGAGCATAAGACTGACTCTGAAAAAAAATAAATGTGCTGCAGGGAAAAACACACTGGGCTGGGAGTCAAGAGGCTGGAGTTGTCTCCGCTCTGTCACCTCCTTGCTGTGGGAGCCAAGGAAAGCAGATTCAATTCTCTCTGGGCAATGAGGGAGAGGAGCAGGTGCCTCTAGGCCCACGCCCTATGCCACCTCTCAGCTCCCACATCTTGGTGTTAGGGCTTGGTCACCTGCACAGCCACTCTCAGCCTCATGGACCATTATTTAAGACTGTCGTCAGCCCGAAGAGATTAATCTTTCTATCTCATCTTATATACTTAGGGAAACATTTGTGTACCAATTTGAAAAGCACAAGAAAGAAGGCTCAGAAATAAAAGAAAGACTGACAAGGTATTTTAGAATTTTATTGTGAAATATTTGAGTACCTCCTGTATCCCTTTTTCTTCCACCACTGTCTCTTTTTTTTCTTTTTGTCTTCTTTTTTCCTTCCTAACCTGTCTCTCCTCATTCTCTCTCTACCAAAATAACAACTGGGGAGACAGTAAGGTGTATTTCAGTATTCCATGCGCTAGTTTCTCGTTATGTTACTGACTATTTCTTTTGAAAAGATTTCTGTGGTTAAATATGCTTTGAGAATCTGGTTTACATAGAATTAAAAGATTTTTATGGATCCTATAATATCCTGACGCAGAATGTGTTTCTCCAAGAGGGGCTATGGAAAGCTCCATTTGCTACACTGGACTACAGAAACCTGCCTTTCCCCAGTGCTAGTGTTCTAAGGGATCCACTTTGAGAACGACAGCTCCAGCACTAAGATTTTGGATTCTGGAAATGAGCTGTGTTTTGAAATCAGTACCACCTGGAACAGCCTTGCAGCCTTGGGCAAGTCACATAACCTCTCTGAGCCTCCAGTTTCTTTATGTGCAGAAAGGGTCAATGACATCTACCAAATGTTTCCATGGATAAAACTAAGCGAGACAAAGTACATGAAGTGCCAGGCATGGAGACCCCTCTCCATCCTGTCTGTTGAGATTCAGAAGTGATGTTAATCTGTGTCCCTTGAAAACTGGCCGGGGCAGCATCCATCTCACTGAAAACCATTCTTGGAGACAAGGCCATTGCCCTTCGTTTCTGACTTTGTCCATGTTTCGGAACTCAGTATGGGTCCAGTCCCCTCCATTGAAGCCTGAATATCCCTTCCCAATGACTGCCCAGCAGTCTGGGTATGTTTGCCATCTCAATAGACGACATTTGCCAAATGAATGAGGGAGAGAAAGAAAATATTTAGACAGAGAGGGTCACAGGAGAATAAACAAAGGAAAGAATGAAACCAGGCCATAGGGGAGGGCAGGAAGGCACAGTAGTTAGGACATGACTGTCCTGAGGCAGACTTGGCGTTAGGAGCCACAAACCTTGGGAGATCGGCATAATCTCCCTGAGTCTCAATGTCCTCAGTTACAAAACAAAGATGATGATGCATAACTCACAGAGACATGTTGAGGAGTTGAGAGATTGTATGCACAAAGCACTTAGCACAAAACCAAGCACAGAGTAGGGACTCAATTGAAAAAAGAGAAAGAGTGTTAAGTGTTCTTTTCGAAGTGAAGGGAAAAAAGATGCTTTTATTCTCAAATCCAATTCTGTGATTTCTAGATTAGAAACTGGCTATCATAAACCTTCTGTAGAAATCCCAGCAAAGAAATATTTGCAGGGTAGAAAATTGATTTCCCTACAGCGGACTTCAGATGTGCCCCATAAGTGGTGATAAATATAGTTTTTATTTTGCCATTGAGAGAGAGAGAGAGAGAAGACAGGAGAACCTACTACTTACTAAACTCCAAAAACGTTAAAATCAGCAATGGAAAAACAGTAAGATTTAAAATTTCGTAAACAGGGAACCCCGCACTAATCCCTCCTCATCATAGTCAGGTAGAGAGAGCACTTCCTTAAAGGAGGACTCCCCTCAGCCCTCCATCACTGCTATGTTCTTCCCATGCCATAATTTCTATAGCCCCTATATATTTATTAGTCTCGCCATCTGCCCCATGGCAACGGAGGCTCCACCAGGCAGGGACTCTATCCTTCCTCAGGGTCTATAACAGTACAGAGCAGGCTCTCAATAAATAGTTGTTGAAGGAATGAATGGATTCCACATTAGTCATTTAATAAGCATGCCCATGCAAGGATTTACAGTCCATTAAAACAATGTGAAGGCCAGGAGACCAGAATGTTTTAAAAATTAGTAATGTTATCACTTTATTAATCACTTCCAACTTTAATACCAAAACAAGAAAGTTAAAAAAAAGGCTTGGCAGGAGCTAAGAAATCTATATAAACATGATCACTCTTCACGTTTAGACATTCTAGCACTCTCAATTTAACTATTTCGTTATCAATCCCTAAATTCAGTGGTTCTGCTGTGCCTGCAGTATCAACTCCAAACCCCACAGCAGGGCACAAAGGCCCTCTGCACCTTGACCCTTGTCTATCTCTCCATCATCTTCCCCTGCCACTGTTATCTCTTATCTTATACTCCATCAATATCCATGCTACCCCAACACGAGCCTTCATGCCTCAGTAGGTAACATTGCCTCCTTCTCCATCTCGTCTGTGCAGAGATCTCTTACTCATCCTTTCAGACCCCACTGGAGGGTGGGCTCTGCTCTGAAGAACTCCCTGACTTCTGTAGACAATGAATCATCCCCCTCTTTTGTGGGGCTTCTTACATTATCCACCATAGAAGCTGCTGGGATGTCAGGCCTCCTCTAGACTGCAAACTTCTAGAGGTACATCACACAGGTGTGATGTACACATGTAGATTCCCTGTGGCTGGCATATTGTACATGCTCAGTAAAATGTTTATCGGCCCCTTGGGAGGCCGAGGTGGGCAGATTGCTTAAGGCCAGAAGTTTGAAACCAGCCTGGCCAACATGGCGAAACCCTGCCTCTACTAAAATTACAAAAATTAGCCAGGCATGGTGGCACATGCCTGTAATCCCAGCTACATCAGGAGGCCAAGGCACGAAAATTGCTTGAACCCAGGAGGCAGAGGTTTCAATCAGCTGGGATCCTGCCACTGCAGTCCAGCCTGGGTGACGACAGAGTGAGACTCTCTCTCTCAAAAAACAAAAATTGTTTATAGGGAGAACAAATAAATGGATGCATGTCCACTGTTAACAAACCTATTTCCCCATCATTGTCCATCTGAGGTATGCTTTATGAAACTTTATGGAACATCAAATTTTTGCTGGGCAGTATCTTATTAACATTTAGACCATTCTCAGAAATCCCTAACTTTGGTGCTGGCATGTGACTTCACAGTGAAAGAAAATAAAATTTAGAGAGGTTGAGTCACAGAAAAAGGACATAGGAAAGCTTGGCGTAAAACCTCAGCCCCTGCTCCTTCTGCTACTCTATCTTGCCTCAAAGGCAAAAATACAATAAAAATAAAATAATAGATTCTTTCATTTTACTCTTTACCATTTCAGATTTACCATTACAATGCCTCACCTCTTAAATGATACCCCCAAGTGGCCCTCAGATGGTTAGTGGGAAGATTAACAGGAAGACATATTCTTTCAATATAATAAGCTAAGCATTCTTTTTCTAGATGATTACACACAATCACACAAATCTACTAAAAAGGGACTTTGTCCATGTTGTGGGGATCAGAGAAGCATTCCTGAAGGAAGTGACACCTGAGATTCATCTTAAAAAGCCAAGTAAGAAATAACCAGGCAGATGGATAGAGGAAGAACATTCCAGAAAGAGAGGCTAGGTACAGTCTGCGATAAATGCTGACAACTTCACCACGCAGAAACTTTAAAGGTCTCTAGTATGGCTTTTGTGTATTTTTGCTGAATTTCTAACTTGTGTAGAGGGCTTGTGTCAGCAGTGAATAATTCAATCAGGTCCCAATACAGACACTAGAAGGAAGTCCATCTAGATGGCCATGCCATCATTGCCATTATCCCTTCATTTTCTTAAAGAATCTCTCTGCAATGGACTGATAACTCCTATGTGATGAGTTAGGGCTTTCAGGACACTGTGGTCCATTTCAGGGCTGAGGAAGTCATTTTCTAAACAGCACTGTGGTACACTATAGTCACAGGACTGAGCGTGACCACCTCAAAGGGAGAGGCACAAAAGAAATTTCCATCTCCTGCTCCCAAATCATATTGCTAATGCCCTGTCCTGTTGTCACCTGCTGAATAATTTTGTGTTTCTATGAACCACCCAGATTCTGTCAAACATCACACAAAAGTCTCTCTGTATACAACAAAGTGACATGACTCAAGCTCTTATTAGAAATTATTTTCAATCACTCCCATTCTGGGAAATTAAGTCTGGCATTTTCTAATGTATTTTATCTCTTCCTAAAGAGACAGTCTCCTTTCATTTTAGTAAGTCATAAACTTTGATGTCAGAATGCCTCCTTGATAGCTCTAGAAATAGAAGTTTTAATACCCGGGGGGAAAGGAGAGTTAGCAGGGAGGTTGGAAGAGCTAACACATTAACATCACAAGATCTGGGCTTGTATTGTGGTTCTACCAATTACTAGCTCTATGACTTGGGCACATTAATAAATTTCTCTGGACTTCAATTAACTCATCCTTAAAAAGCAAGATTATTATGAAAAGTGGAAAAAAATATGTCAAAGACCTGGCCCACAATGGCCCTCTCAGTAAGTGGTAACTATAATCTACACCTCAATTCATTTTTAAATTAACTTTTAAGATTCCCCCACTTGCACATATGAAATCCAAATTAGCAAATGAGAGACAGAAATAGTTTTAAAGATGCTGATAAAAGGCATCAACTAACATATTAAGTTTCTTAGTGTTCCAACACTGTCTTTGGCCAGTTCTTCAGAAGTAGACCCAGAGTGGAGTGTTCATGGCAAGTGATTTATTAAGGAGGGGCTCCCAGGAGAGGGGAACAGGAAGGGGAGGAAGAAGCCAAGCAAGGTTGCAACTTCAGGTGAAATCTCAGCCTCAGCTGGATTCTACAGAGAGCTGTGGTGTGTAAATTATACCACAGATCCTGCAGAGAACTTGTAAATTATACCACAGAGTTTGCTCAGACTTAAGACAAGAGGGTGACCTTTCATACTCCTTCACCACTCATCAGCAAAGCCTGGCAAAGGGTTGAGGGAAGGGAGTGGAAGGCACTTAACTCCCAGCTGCTTCCAGCTGTGTATGTGTGTGTGTGTGTGTGTGTGCGCTCATGCGCATGCCAGGAGTGGGGAGGAGCTCCACTAGCTCAAGTCCAGCCCTCTGAACAAGGTTCCAGGTGAGTGACCCTCAGAAGCAAACATACACAGAAGCCAGGGTGAGCACTCAAGGCCAGTAAAGGAAGTCAGAGGGTACCTGAGCAGAGCACTGACAACAGCTGCAATATGAATCAAGAAAATGCTGTGGAAACGTGTCTGTGTCACCTCCTCCTTTAGCTCATAGGAGGTTGCTCATCACCAAATGATATGCATTTAACTGTAAATCAAGTCATTTTTCCCTTTGGTGATTAATAAAGAACTAAGTTTGCAATCAATACTTCCGGAGAGTATAAAATTCAATTTTGGGCCGGGCGCGGTGGCTCACGCCTGTAATCCCAGCACTTTGGGAGGCCGAGGCGGGCGGATCACGAGGTCAGGAGATCGAGACCATCCTGGCTAATACGGTGAAACCCCGTCTCTACTAAAAAAAAATACAAAAAATTAGCCGGGTGAGGTGGCGGGCGCCTGTGGTCCCAGCTACTCAGGAGGCTGAGGGAGGAGAATGGCGTGAACCCGGGAGGCGGAGCTTGCAGTGAGCCGAGATGGCGCCACTGCACTTCAGCCTGGGCAACAGAGCGAGACTCCATCTCAAAAAAAAAAATAAATAAATAAAATAAAATAAAATTCAATTTTGAAGGTTTGTCTTCAGGCATCAAAAAATGAGCTCCTCAACCCACTACTGTTGAGGTTTTCTGCTGAAGAACGTTGTGCCGGTCCCTAATGGAGGGCACAGACCCTCTCAGACTGAAGCCATGGGAAAGAGCACTGGCTAACTCCTTAAATACCAAGAGAAACACTGGCAGCAATAAGTCCTTGGCTCTTTCATATGTGCATATTCATTTAACCAACCACACCACTCTGAGATTTCTGAGATGCTGTTTGAATTGAATTGTATCATCTATGCATTCGGTTAACACAGATCTATAGTACAGAGATTCAAGACTCTGCCTTCTTCAAATAAATTCTTGTTATTTAAAAAATAGAATTTCTTATGCCTCTACATCTTTATCTATAGAAAGGAAATCTGGCTTAACTTCAGGTGATCATTCAGGGACTCAATGGAGACAGCCAACTGGGTAGGTAGATTGGGTCGTAAGATTTTAGGATTAACTAATATACTATTATGAATGATTATAGAAATGTGAGATATCAGAATATTTTTTAAGTAACACATGCAATTAATTTGTTAGGGTAGTAAGTAGTTCCATATACTGCCTTTTAAAATGTTTTCAATAATGTTTATAATTTGACCATGTACAATTTAAGGCAATTACGTCAATATATCTGGAAGACTAGAACTGGAAGAGCGGGGAGTACACCCTACGACAAAGATCCTCTCCTTGACCAACCTCTACTTGGGCTCCCCTGAACTCTTTCTCAAGTAGGCCTGACTTTTGGACTTCCATGTGCATCTGCCTTGGATTGGTAAGAATCCTGTTAAGTTGGTTAAGCCAAAATCTTGCATATCTGATTGTCCTCCATATCTAATTAGGTTCCTCATCCTCTACTGTCCCGCAGGGGATGTCTATCACCCTGGCCTGCCCTCAAAACCAGTCCTGTTACATTGGTTTAGCCAGGATCCCCCCTTACCCCTGACGTTTCCTCTTAGTAATTTCTCATCCACTGCCACCCACCCTGCTTCTTGGCTATGAATTCCCACATGCCCATGCTGTATGCAGAGTTGAGCCCAGTTCTATACTGAGCTCTCTTTTCCCATATTGCAATAGTCCTGAGCTCTGGTTTTCTTTGACACCTGCAAACACTCTATAACCAGATACATCAAAACAAAAGTCATGATGAATTTCTGGGGGTCCCAACAGAGAGATCATATTGATGATTAATTGGCACCTTAAGTTTTTGCACCTAGATATGATGTCCATTTTTAAATAAGTGAATAATGAGTAACTACAATACCTGCCACCAAGGGTCAGGGGATGTTTTCCATGTCAGGGGTTCAGAGGACACTGCAGTAGCTCAAGAGATGAAAGAAAAACCCCTGCGGAGGGAGGGGCTTGGCAAGGGGAGAGGATTTAGCCTAGGAATGACTGAGTGTCTTCCACAAACAAAATTCTCAACAATTACTACAGTTACAAAATACCTACAATGAACTATCATTTTAAGGTGAAACATTTGCTACAATCAGTGCTAAAATGATCAAACAAAGCTACTTAGACTTGGCATCTCCTACACTTGGCATATTTGAATTCTGAAAATTCTGAATCTGATTAGACTTCTTTTCTGTTTTTCCTTGCATTGTTTTGCAATTGAAAATTGTTGAAATTGGTAAGAATCGGTTCTGTAGTGTAAGATTCTGGCTAGAGAGAGAACTGAGAAGTCAAAGCAAACTTAATATTGTTGATTTTTGAGAGCCTATGCCAATGAATGGGATTATCCAAGACTATATAGCCCTTATTTTCCATTCTTAGGTTTCCATTATGCAAGTCTGTACACAGCAGATCCATCTTTTCAAATATGCTGGTTTTCTGGTAATATCTGAGTGTCTCTGAGTTTGCTAACCCACAAGCATTTGAGGTGATGGGAAATAAATCAGACTAGAATAAATATGTACTATTGAGCAATTTGTAAAGAGAAAGAGCTATATGACAGTAATGAAGAATTAGGAAGAATTGAATTCCCAGATATTTGAGGGAAAAGAGATAGAAGACACTGTTTCACACTATGCAGGACCAGAGGAGAGAGAGATATAGTATGGGGAAATATGTGGGAAGAAGATAGGAGATCCCAAAAGGTGACAGCCAATCAACTATTTTCCAAACTATAGAGAGATTAAGAAGGGGAGATGAAGCATTGTGACACTCAGTCATTCCTAGGCTAAATGTGTGAAATAGAAAACCATATTTAAGGAGATTTGGATAATTAGATCTCCACTATCACCATCACTAATGGTGATTCAAGAAAGATTAATTCAGACAAAGATAGCAAGGTACTATTAATAATTTGTCAGGAGGACAATAAACAGAAAAATCAAGTGCTCTCTTTCTCTCTGGAAATACATGGCCTCAAAAATCTTAAGTCTTAAAACCTTCGTTTTATCCTTATCTTTCCAGCCAAAAGGAATGCTATGCAAAAAGCATGGATGGGTTCTACTTAATGTTTAACCATTGTGAGGAGGGAAAACGGAATTCCCACAATGTCTTCGTTCACTCTGAAAATGCATCAGCTGAGATTTCAGTGTCATCTTTCTCCCAATAGCAACTAAGATCTCAAAAAGAGAAAATTTTACTCAAATTATATTAGCCTTGCAATTAATGATATAATATCCCAGGTCTTAGAGTCTTAGATTGGACTGCATAAAAGGAATCAGGCTGAAGATGAGAAGAATTTCAAGAAAAAGTCAAGACATAATTCAAAGTCTGGGTTCTAGCCCTTTCTAGTCTCAAGCGGCCATGGCCATGTGGTGGGTAACAATTACAACATGCCAGGAGTGTACGCTATGACCCAGGGGAACCGCGGACACCTAGAAACCTCAAGCCATCATTCTGGGATGAGTGCATGTGTTTTCTGTATATTGAATATGTGTGGGTCTTGTATGTATGTGTGTGTTGAATGTGTGTTTTAAAAGTGTGTGTTGAATGTGTGTGTATTATGTGTTGTGTGTGTGTGTTGTATGTGGTGAATGTGCATATGTATGTATCTGTGTGTTGAATGTATGTATTAAAAGTGTGTTGAATGTGTGTGGTTTGTGTGCATTGAATGTGTGTATGTTGTATGTATGTGCGTGTTGAATGCGTGTGTTTTCTGTGTGTGTGTATGTGTGTTGAGGGGTGGATTCTCCTCTCAAAATGAAGCTGATCATGACCCTGAAGTGAAGTTTCCTCCATACTCTTGTATGAGGAGCTCTCCCCCCATGAGATAGCTTTCCCTTCAGTCATGCTTCAGTATTAGAAATTAATTTAATACATCATTACATCAGTGCTGCCCACATTTAGTCTCTCTCCATACACTTTCACAATTTCTGTCGTATCCAAGTACCTTGGATAAAACAAGTACTCCTCACTCTGATTAAAAAAACAAAACAACAACAACAAAACTCCTAAATGCTGCAAGTCCCTCAGTGAGCTGCATTTCCGTCCCTCTCTGCTCTCCTTCCCAGGCCCCCACTCTGCTCTGGCCACCTTGGTCTTGCACCTGCTCTTCCTCCATCTGGATCACTCCTCCCCAGGATATCAGTGAGCTCCCTCCCTCACTTTCTCTCACTCTTGGCCCCAGTGTCTTCGTAGCAGAGCAGCTTTTCTTAACTATTTAAACACAGCAAAGCCCGCTTGCCCTGCTTCACTTTCAGTCATAGCATTTGCCATCACCTGTAGATTTCTCTATATTTCTTTCTCTGTTTTTATCTCTCCCCTCCCATAAACTTTAATAAACTCCATGAGGTGGAAAGCTTGTTCTGTTCAGTTTTAAATTTGCAGTGCACTAGATAGTCCTACCCAATAGTCTTTTTAAAATTTAAGTTGAAATGAAATTGTTTAAACCATACTTTTAAATTTTTTCTATTACGTTAACTTAGTCTCGTCCTAAACAATAATATGATGAAACCAAGAGTATGATGTAATAGATATATTTTTTCTAATGAACACTAAAATAAATAGATAACAGAATTGTCAAAATTTAAAATGTTAGTCCCTGATCACCTCCTAAAACTCTGTTACCACAGATCTTATGTGTCCCCAGCTTTGAGAAACATAGCATTACCCAGAGGCAAGACAATACTAGTCGCATATGACATGTTCAAGCAGTGAACATGGCATGGAAATAAGTTGTATTGTGGAGTCTTCTTACAAGTCTTAGTTTCACATCAGAAAACACTGAAGCTGGAGTCATGAGGCCTGGCTTCTGCCTCTGGATCAGCCACAAACCAGGCAACCCTCAGGCAAGTTGCTCACCTTCTCTGGGCCCACTGTCCTCATCTATAAAATAAAGGCTGCAAGTGATTTCTCAGCTGCTGCTAGCTCTCACTGTCTTTGATGCTACCACCAGCCACAAAATGCAAAAGGGAATCCTGAAAGCATTTAGGCTCATTATACTCTTTTTTATTTATTGTTTTTCAATTTTTGTGGGCATATAGTGGGTGTACATATTTATGGGGTACATGAGTTGTTTTGATACAGGCATGCAATGTGAAATAAGCACATCATGAAGAATGGGGTATTTATCCCCTCAAGCATTTATCCATTGAGTTGCAAACAATCCAATTACACTCTTTAAATTATTTTAAAAGGTACAATTACTATTGACTATAGTCACTCTGTTGTGTGATCAGACAGTAGGTCTTATTCATTCTTTCTGGTGTTTTTGTACTCATTAACCATCCTCACATCCTCCACATCCCTCCCTACCCTTCCCAACCTCTGGTCACCTTCTACTCTCTGTGTCCATGAGTTCAATTGTTTTGGCTTTTATATTCTACAAATAAGTGAAAATATGCAATGTTTGTCTTTCTGTGCCTGGCTTATTTAACTTAACATAATGACCTCCAGTTCCATCCATGTTGGTGCAAATGACTGAATCTCATTCCTTTTTATGGCTGAATAGTACTCTATTGTGTATAAGCACCACAGTTGCTTTATCCATTCACCTGTTGATGGACACAAGTTGCTTTCAAATCTTAGCTATTGTGAACAGTGCTGCAACAAACATAGGAGTGTGGATATCTCTTCCATATACTGATTTCCTTTCTTTTGGGTAAATACCCAGCAGTAGGATTGCTGGATCACACGGTAGCTCAATTTTTAGTTTTTGAAGAACTTCCAAACTGTTCTCCATAGTAGCTGTACTAATTTGCATTCCCACCAACTATACTCTTATAATAAAATGATATTTTTGATATAGTGACCCTATTAACTGTAACTTTTTTTCTGTAATCCTATGACCCTCCCCAGTGTAGGCAGTTGGATCCCAAGCATCCAATCATTGCCTCAAGGAAGAGTCATCAAGACAGAACTAGAATGAAAGAGCTGAAGTTCTTGGCCAAGGCCAGAAAGTTCTCCTTTAAAAAAAAATTAATGAAATAAAAACAGAAGCAATGATTGGATTAGAAAAACACCTCTGCAACCCTTAGAAATTAAGTAGCTTTTAGGAAAGTATGCTAAGCCCAGTAGGTTCAAGTTTTAGGAAGAGAGGATATTTGCTAGATGTCAAATTAGCACCCTACAAATCAGCTATGAATTCCAAAGGGAAAAACTTGTATTTATAAAGAAAAGATCTGATGTCTGGTGGTCACCATCTTCAAAAGGTGATCCAACTTCCACTGATAGTGTAGCAACCTGACACAGTGTGATTCCAGATGTGACACAGGTGAAGTACACATCATCTTCTGTGATGTTTTCTTCCTAAAACCTCCCACCTGAATCTGACCAAACCTTTAGAAATAAGTTCCAGTTTATAGGAAATACAGAGGATAAACGGCAAGTTGAAGAATACCAAAGAAAGCAATCACACAGAGACAGAATGAGGGACATTCTACAGGACAGCTGCCTAGTCTCTTCAAATAGCCAGTGTAAGGCGGGGAAAAAAAGAAGCCATGATCTAGACTGCAAGGGACCGAAGAAACTCAATAAAAAAAATGCAACGCGGGCCAGGCGTGGTGGCTCACGCTTGTAATCCCAGCACTTTGGGAGGCCGAGGCGGGCGGATCACAAGGTCAGGAGATCGAGACCACGGTGAAACCCCGTCTCTACTAAAAATACAAAAAATTAGCCGGGCGTGGTGGCGGGCGCCTGTAGTCCCAGCTACTCAGAGAGGCTGAGGCAGGAGAATGGCATGAACCTGGGAGGCGGAGCTTGCAGTGAGCTAAGATTGCGCCACTGCACTCCAGCCTGGGTGACAGAGCGAGACTCCGTCTCAAAAAAAAAAAAAAAAAAAAAAAAAAATGCAACGCATGAACTTTGAATTGATCTTGGTTTGATACATAAGTAACTATAAAAGGCATTTTTAAATCACTGGGGAAATTTGAAGGTAGTCTAGGCAATATCTGTTATTACAGGGTTATCTTAATTTCCTTGAGCACAATGATAATGGTATTGTGGCTGTGGTTTTAGGAGACTGTGTCCTCAGTTTTAGGAAAAACATGCTGGGAATTTGGGAGTGAAGGAACATGATACTGTCAATGTATTTTTCAATAACAAGATGTTAAGCAGAGGTTGAATCTAGGTGTTGAGTGTATGAATATTCATTGTTAGTATTCTTTCAACTTTTATTCATATTGAAAATTTTATAGTAAAAAGCTGGAGGAAAAAAAAAAAACCAAGACCCACATATATGATGAAAAGTATTTGGAAGAAGACGAAATCAGAAAAAATCGTTTTTCATGTTCTTCCTGTCCCCATAGGAAATAGGAAGAGAGTCAGTGAGGAGAAAAAAAGGTTAGATACAGGCAGGAAGAGTCTATAATCTGTCCCCAGGTCAAGTATGAGAGTTAAGGAAACACACAGCCCTGACTCAGATTTAGAGTTTCAAAAAGAAGAATCCTGAGGACCCCTTTCTTGGAAGACGAGAGAAGTTGTCCAGAAGTCAGAGCAATCCCAAGCCTGTAATGGCACAAGAGTAATAAAGTAGGGGAATAGTATATCTCTGCATAGTATGTCTATGCAGAGACAGCGGGGGCCAGTCTCAGTATTTTCCATGTCCCCAAAGCTGCAAAGACACCCTTGCAGAGACACATATGAAGGTGGCAGAACTTGGTTAGGAACACAAGATGGTACACCTGTAACTTGAACAGAGTGGTGGCCAAGGACAACTGGGAAGATGGACAGCCACCAGCATACAGAAATTACCACCAAGGCCACGGGTATGTCCACTCCCCCACACTGTGGCACTTTATTGACCTTGCAGCACACTCTCCACTATTTCCCAGAAAGGCAAATGCAACCTGAGTAAGGGAGAGGAAAGTGAGAGACCTGAAGTGACAGAGAAAGTGTGGAATTTTTTATGATTACCCACCATTGTCTGAGATTACCCAGAGTAGTAGGAGATTAATTTTCTGCTACTCAGTACAGAAAGGGCTAAAAGGGTATACTTTATTGAACTATAGAAAAATAAAGTCACATGTCTCACAGGTTGTGCCTGAGATAGGTGCCTGCTCATTCTCAATCCAATCCTAGACATTTTACTGATTAATCCACCCTCTGCCATGACGCCACAGGAAAACAAAGATATAATGTGAGGGATAAACAATTACATAATATGTACATAAATCTACCTCTAAAATCACCTTGCACTTGTCCACACTCATAGAGGGAAGGCTACAAGTAAATAACACAGAAATTATTTCTTTTGGGCTATGGAATGCATGTCATTTCAATATAGAAACATCTAACGTTTCAAGGATTTACTTCAAACAAAATGACAAAGCCATGCTATGGAGTCTGACTTAAAAGATCAAGAAACAGCCCACATGTTGAGCTGCTCCCTGACATCCACACCATTCCAGGAAGAGATGGCTAAGGCAGGGCTGCCTCTCTTTGCTCTCAAGCTGGAATGTCAAAGGTACCCTTATTTATTAGTCTGTTCTCATGCTGCTAATAAAGACATACCCAAGACTGGGTAGTTTATAAAGGAAACAGGTTTAATGGACCCACAGTTGCACATGGCTGAGGTCTCACAATTGTGGTGGAAGATGAAGGAAGAGCAAAGAGACTTCTTACATGACAGCGTGCAAGAGAGCTTGTGTAGGGGAACTGCTCTTTATAGAAAAACCCTCAGATCGTGTGAGACTTATTCACTATCACGAGAACAGCATGGGACAGACCCACCCCCATGATTCAATTGCCTCCCATCACGTCCCTTTCAAGACACATGAGAATTATGGGAGCTGCAATTCAAGATGATATTTGGGTGGGGACATAGCCAAACCATATCACCCTGACAAAATGCATGCTACCTGCAAATTAACAGTAAACAGAGTCACTGGGAATGCCAACTAAATAAGAAATACCTTCTATTGATAACTTAGAGGCAATATTTTCTTGAGATGACCACACATTTGAAGGTATAGTCAGGGATATTTAGTGTTGGCCCCAGATGCAGTATTTCTTATGTCAACAGTAAAGAGACTGTGGCTCCACAATAGAGAAAAAGATTACATCAGTACACACCATAATAATAAAGGATCTCAACAGAAGTGCAGGGCAGACTTTTGTAGTGAGTGTGTGATTGTATATAATGGTTTTGTAACAAGGTGGTAGATATTAAAGCTGGGGGGAGCCTCAGATGATTCTCTGTCCTGTACTATTATAATATTTCCGGTCTTTATGCAATTTTCATTTACAGGCAATCCAGGAAGCAAGTGCAGGAAAGGCTCAGTTGAGTGGTTGACTATACTCAAGTCTTGCCCAGACTTCTAAAGTTGACAACCACAACTGTAAATAGAAACACCACTTCATTCTCAACATTCTCCCTCCCAACAGCACCCTCACCCCTTAAGTCACCTCCCCCTTCCTTCCTTACACTGTTACTGAAGACAGAGATGACTCTTCTGCTTCAATCCAGGATATTAATGTCTACAAAAGACTTAAAGAATTGAAATGGAGATCAGGTCACTGGCTCACTGGCGCATTCTCTCTCATTCTGTTTGTCCTCAGGCCACTAAAGTTCCCAGATGATCACAGAAAAGGCCAATGTGTTTCTGCTTTTGCTGACGCTTTGATAAAAACAAAGGTCTTCCACCGCTGTTAGCCTGTCCAAGCCTTGGCTTTCTCACAGAAAATGCAGGGTCTGTGGTTATAATAATATAAATGACAATCTATTGCATAAGGAAGAATTTAATTTCTCGAGAATCCCTCTTTTCCTTTCTAGTAGGCTGTACATACATCAGAATTAAGGCCTATTTTTAAAAATAAATCACTTTAGCAGTTGTAATCCTTTCTGTACAAAAGGGAAACACATTAGAAGTTTCCATGAGGTCATGTTTTTAGATCTAAGCTAGTGGGTGTTGGAGGGTCCCATCCCCCTCCCACTCCTGCCCTTTCCACCTCTTTACTTCAGTAAATATTCCTCTCCTGAAAAACTGCTAAAACCTACCTACCAAATCAATCAATGAAACAAGTTTTCATAAACCCCAAAATAATTTAAAGTGATGAATTCTTCAGAGGACAATAAAATTAAGAATTTGCAATAATTCACACATAGTGTATTAACGGGCTGAAGGGCTTAAAAGAAGCACATGTACCAGCACATTTGTATTCATGATACATACCCATAAAGTAGAGACACATTGTAATTACAATTTTTTCTATAGACTCAACTAATAAACCTGGAAACACTAATATTCGCTGTTTACGTTTGTGACATTTTTCTGCATTCCAGATTCAATATGAATTCAACAAGAATCACCCTATAATCTTTTCTTTAATAATGTATTACTAAAACATAAATCTGAAAAATAACTATCTCTTAGAGAATTAGTTTAAAGAGCCAGATACTAAACTAAGCACTGACTTAATTTTTATAATCACCTGAAGAGATGAGTATTATTCCTTCAATTTACCAAAGAGGAATTAAGATTTAGAGTTTAACAATTTGCCCAAAATGATGGCGAGCAGGTGGGAGATCTGGGATTTAAATCCAAGCGTGTTTGATTCATATGTTTTCAATATTACTTTCCTATATGTTCCTTGGGTTGAAGACTCAGGAGTTAACAACTTACAAACATGAAGGATGTGCATTATTCAAACAGGCTGTCTTCTGAAGTGCCACGTGACAATTCTGCTGATTTAGAGCTAAATGTATTCCCATAGTCATTTAGTATTCTTGCCCAAAATAAAGTAAGATAAAATCAAAGCATATGTTAGAATTTAAGCCAAGTTATTATCTGTCTTCTTCATAAATTCTGAAAAGCTTTTCCACCAAAATCAGATGTTAGGAATGAGATGGAAGAAAAACAAGAGAGGAAAAAATATAAAATTAGAAAGCAAAAAGATGCAGGACAAAATGACAGGGAAAACAATGAAAGGTAAAAGAGAAGTGAAGTGGGAAAAGAAGAAGAAAACCAGAAGATTTTCAGATTTTGAAAGTCCTGTTTGAAATAGGCCATGAGCTATGTGAGGAGGTCAAAGCAAATTCCTCCCAAGGTTAATGGAAGACCAAAGAAGTGGTAACAATATTTCCTGACCTTTAAGTACAAAATCTAATTTTTTAAAGCCTCTTTCACCTTTAGTGAAAATAGTAGCATGGAAAGTCCCAAACAATATTGCATGCACTTTCTACATTACAGGAAAGCATGTGCTCTCACATGAATCATGCCGGGGTTGTGGGAATGCCCAGGTAAAACCAGCAATTAAAAGGTAGAGTTCATCCACCTACAAGGCTAAAGGCAGAGATGCTGATTCTTTTTCTTCCTGTCTGGCCTACTCTAGCCAATTCTTAGAAGTCTGACACACATTTTCAATATGTTGTAAAGAATAAGCATCTTCTGCTCTCAGATAGACAGAAGCCAAATGTTGGCAGGGAAAGAAGTAAGAGACTTTAAAAAGTAGATCCTTACCTCACAAACACACAGGAAAAGTTTTCTATAGCATCGCCAAACAACAGAAAAGGAACACTTGGGCGAATTCTTTTCTCTAGATTCATTTTCATTTTATTACCTTACTCAACGACTCTTTCAATTGAATGTCTTTCCTGAAATTTCTGAGGACTTGGTTGATATTGACAAATTTTGTTGTCTCTTAAGAGAGTGCTGAGATAGACTTTGAACTCCACTTGAAGCTGGGAGGAGAGTAGTTTAACAAAGGGTTTCTGTGAAAACTTATTTCTCTGATACTATTTTGTGTGGTTTATATTCCCATGCTATAAGAAAGAACTGGCAAAGTTCATTACTTGTTTTACAAAGAAAGAGTTAATCACTGAGATTTTCAAAATTTCTTTTTTGCTTTATTCGTGGCTTTCTGATACAAGAAATTTAAAATATTATTATTCATCTCTATGAAAATGTCACACTAGGCCGGGCACGGTGGCTCATGCCTGTAATCCTAGCACTTTGGGAGGCCGAGGCAGGCGGATCACGAGGTCAGGAGATCGAGACCATCCTGGCTAACACAGTGAAACCCCGTCTCTACTAAAAATATGAAAAATTAGCCGGGCGTGGTGGCAGGCGCCTGTAGTCCCAGCTACTTGGGAGGCTGTGGCAGGAGAATGGCGTGAACCTGGGAGATGGAGCTTGCAGTGAGCCGAGATTGCGCCACTGCACTCCAGCCTGGGTGACAGAGCAAGACTCCGTCTCAAAAAAAAAAAAAAAAAAAAAAGAAAATGTCACACTAGAATTTACTCAAATCTCTTTATTCTATACGTCTCTGAAAAAGAGAGGACTACTTCATACCAAATTTTAATAAAATAATTACAAAAAGGCCAGGTGTGGTGGCTCATGCCTATAATCCAAGCACTTTGGGAGGCCAAGGTGGGTGGATCACCTGAGGTTGGGAGTTTGAGATTAGACTGACCAACATGGAGAAACCACGTCTCTACTAAAAATATAAAATTAGCCGTGCGTGGTGGCGCATGCCTGTAATCCCAGCTACTCGGGAGGCTAAGGCAGGAGAATCGCTTGAACCTGGGAGGCATGAGCCGAGATCACACCATTGCACTCCAGCCTGGGCAACAAGAGCGAAACTCCATCTCAATAATAATAATAATCATAATTACAAAAAGGCTAAAGGGCTAAGTTTAAAAAGTACACAGAGTAAAAAACTGGTGAAATAAATATTTAGAATTATGTTTACTACCTTAGAGCAGGAAAGATCTTCCTAAGCAAGACACAACTTAAATGGAAAAGATGGACAGATTTGCTTTTATAAAAAGGTAAATCTCTTTGGTTACCGAAAGACACTATCAAAAAGTCAAAAGACTAGAAGAAAATATGAGCCACAAATATTACAAATAAATAAATAAATATATATAATTGGCAAAGTATATCTATAACTCAACAATAAAAATAAACATTACTCTTATTCTTCACATGATAAAGATGCTTACATTAATTATTAATCAATGTATCATTTAAACTCAAATAGCCAAAAGAATTGATAATATTCAATATAGATCAGAGTAATAAATGAAAGGGTATCCTTACATTTACATCCTTACTGTTAGTGGGAGACTAAATTGGAAAGGCATTTATGCAAGGTAATCTATTCACATTTAAACATATATATCTTTCCTCCTAGCAATACATTTCCAAGTATCTATCTTTATACAGAAGATATTATTTGAAAATTACTTGAAATAATTTTCTGAAAACTTGGTAGAAACGTCAATGTCCATTAAAAGAAGAAAGTCAAATAAATCATAATTCATCAATAATAATAACAATATTACATATTTATAGAGCAATTACTAAGTGCCAGAAACATTACCAAGTGGTTTATATACATAAGCTCACTTTGTCTTCATAACAACCCTATGGGTTAGGAATTAGTATTGTCCCATCACAGATGGAAATACCGAGGCAAGAGAGGATGAGATACTTGCTCAAAGTCACATAGCTCGTAAGAGGCAGAGCCAGGTTTCAGATCCAAGTAGCCTGATAACAGACAACTGGGAAATACTATTAAATGGAATGTAGTAGATAGCTAGGTACTGATAAAGAAAAATCCACAAGGCAAATTGTTACCCCCCCAAAAATGCAGAACAAGACTGGTATTATAATTTCCTTATGGAATCAAAAATGAAGCCATATATTTGATTGTTTACATACTGTATGCACCCTATACAGTTAAAGAAAGTTATTTCTAGGAGTGGAAATGGTCATGCAGAAGAAGGTGATGGGAACATCCATTTTTATGTTTATGTATTTCTAAACTCCTTGAAATTCTGAAAAACAAAAATGCATTCAATTGTTACCGTTCTAATTTCTCAGTGGTATTTTTCTTTTAAAAAAAAAGAAGGAAGGGTGTGCGTATGGAAAACAGTTTGTCCTTACAGATGTTTCTACAACTGTGTTTCTGGCTTTTGGTCACATTTTTTCCTCTTAAAAGCTGATCCAAATATCTGTTAAACTCAACCTCTTAAACTTCCCAGAATTGTTTTCAGCTCATATAAAAGGCTTTAACCTTCAACCTCTTTAGCTTTGGCCCCACTACGTTTATGACTATTTTTAAATAGGCAGATTTTTGGTTGCTATTGAAAGACACTCAGAGATCATTTATAAGAGCAGAAACTGTGGGCCTTGAGTCTGGACTTAGGAAAATGCAGATCTGCATCCCCAGGCAGAGTAGCTTTCCAGCCTTTACTAGTTGGAAATCTCCAACACTTAAGTAGCATAAATGAATGTGGATAGGACAGTTTACATACAAGAATCAGAGGCTGCAGAGGAAATCTGTGCAGGCTATTAACACTGAATGAAAAGAAAGCTTCCTCTTCTAGTTTCTTCTACAGAGATTTCTTAGGATCATTTAGATATTTCACTCTCGAGTGACAAAGACTGCATTAGTACTTAGGAATTAGATATCATATGTGGACTTCCATCAGGAAATGTAAATAACACAAAACCAATAGCCAAAACTATCCTCCAGCAGGGTGATGAATGCCAAGCTCCCTCCTCCCTGCTGGCTCCCTTATATTTTTTGCAACCCTGTACACCATCAATGCCACAGACAGGGCTCCCAATGTGGAGCACCCTTTGAAGACTTGGCAGCCCTGGCGCTCCTCAATGCTTCCATTTTCCCTTCACATGCACTCCTACATCTTCAATGAAGACACAGAGCCAGGAAGCAATGCGACAGCTAAACACAAGACTTGGTTACAACACAAGGAGAGCATTCAAAGGCATGGTTGCCTATTCCTTTGGCAATGGAGCTGTTCTGGAAAATTCTTTCAGCCCTACTTCAGTGAAAACTAAAATTAAAACAAACCAGAGGCAGCCTTAGAAGAAGAGGGATAATATTGTGCATTTTCATATAGGGATATTGATACCAACATAGATTTAGATAGATTTGGTATACATTTTATACATTCATATTAAACATATGTATGAATAATCCCTACACAGATGGCCAACAGTAACAGAAGGGCATTATTTGTGGCTTCTGCAATTATGGTAGCTACATATCAACCAAAAAAGCAATAGGACAGTGTAAAGGCACAGAAATGAACAAGGAAAAACTGGGGGAAATTCTACCCCATGACATCTTTATGGAAACAGGGCCGGGAGCCTATTGGACACTAGCAGCAAGAAGCTTAAACTCTACCAAGCAAGAATAAAATATAAATTCTAGGTTTACCGCAAGATATAATCCCCAATCTGGCACTTTTGCCAACTTCAGAACTGAAAAAACATCATATTCCAAAACTATACATTCAAAGGTAGGGAGGTAGAAATTGAAGACGTTCACATGCAAAATAAAAAGTCAAAGTGAATCCTCCAAACTTAAACAATGACAATTGTTTAAAACAGTGTGTGAAAACCTATACACCCTGAGACAAAACCTAGACAAATTGATCTCTTGTCTATGGCCATGACTCATATGGAATAATCTAAAAAAAAAAAAAAACAAAGAAGTGGGACTCTGTCTCTTAGAAACTTAGAAAAGTCTCAGGTTCTCTCTTTAGTCACTCACAGTTTAGCCATCCTCCAAATACTGTCTTCCAATTACCAAACTTAAGTGGACGGAGTTGAAAATCTTCTCTGGTCATTCTGTCGTTAATATGTATTGAGCGCCAACTCTGGGCTAGGTACTCAGTAGATAAAGATGACCACCACAAATATGAATGCTGTTGCCATGGAGCTCAAAGTCGTGCTGCCTGTTCTGGAGTGGACCATCAGCATTTGGTTTACAATGATTCCACAGAACAAGGAACAAAACCCGATGAAGCTTACAGACCTGTGGACCCATCTTCAAAGACAACACCACAGCTCACTGGTTGTATTTATAAATCCAAGTTTCACTCACTAGTTTGGAATTTAGAAATCACCTCCCCATGGGAGCAACACCATAAATAATGTTTGCAGGAATAAGGGGTGGATCTCAGGTCAATCCATAAAGCTTGTGCTGCCCTGCATTCAGCTGTAGTGTGGTGACCTCAAGAGGTTTCTGGGGTTTGTTCCTCTGGGCCCTTCATATCAACAGCATTGAACTGTCATTTATATTCTCGAGTTTTCCATTACAGATTGAAACAGTCAACACTCAAAATAAACCGCGCATTGCTAGGGATGGGCAAAAAGCTGTGAGTGCCTATGGGTGAGCCAGCCACCTTCCTCCTGTCCCATCTGCCTCCAGCATAAGAGAATAAGGATGGGCTTAGACCCTCCCAGAAGATGCTTAGGAAGGAAGGAATAACATTCTGAACAGCTCATCTGCACAGCAGCCACAAGCCTCTTACATGGTGCCTAGTCCTGGCCAAAGCTATGCACAATTCATACCGTTGTTACTAAGAAACCACAACCAATACATTCCCTGGTTATTTTTGGAAGCATAATAGTATTTTTACATTTTCTTCCCTTTTTTAACACATATGTTTTTCAGTGGTAATCCCAGCTCTAATAGCATTTAAAATACATTGACTCACATTAATGTTTAAGTACCACGTTTTACGCAGTTTTATCTGCACTCAATGCATGAACCATATCTTAATTTCTAGATCCCCAAAGATTATCAACTTGACATCTGACTTGCAAAACAATAACCCTAGATCAGGCTCTTTTTGTTCACATCATGCCCCAGATAGACACGCAGCTTAAAATAGAACAGTAAGCTATTCTAAAAAAAAAAAAAAAATCTCTGAGACAAAATTTCTAAAAATGATTTTATTTGTGTGTAGGAATGAGGGAACAAAACATACAATATGTGTAGTAGTTACTGCTGTAGGAAGCCATTTACTGGCGCTGTGGCAGGGTTAAGCACACTCTTTCTTATAATTCATTAAGGATGCCCTCAGGTTATACTCAGAAAATGTAGATGCTTTAGTGGTAATCACCCCAAATTATCTAAATGAAATACTGTTTCAGCCTTAGTGCTGGAGTCTCAATATGCAACATAATTTTCTTCTCTGAAAGAAAATGTCTACGTTTTTTCTCCTCCATTGCCATATTGTAAGGAGTAGGTTGCCATTTACTGGTAATTCTGCCAGTGGTTTTCCTAAACCAAGGGTTTAGGAAGAAGCTCCTAAATTTTGCTCCATGGATTCCCACTCAGCTTTTGCTGAGATCCCAGAAGAACCTGGATATATCCTCTCTCCAAAAAGCTCATGGGATGAAATATTTCCAACTAAACCCTTCAAGACCGGAAACTCTACTGTTAGTTGGTAGCCTCCAGTGAAATCTATGTTTAGAGACATCCAGTCCAAGTGCCTCTAAGGAAAGAAAGCACCTGATAAACATGAGAACTGCCAAATGCCATGGTAGGGTGCGGCACACACAGAGCAGCCGCCTAGTCTGGGCCTGGGTGCAGCTGAGATATGGGGATCCCAAAATGTGTGCAAAGCTGTGGGTGAGTTTGGTTTGCGATGTCTCTCCCAACACCTTGTCACACTCCGAAGGGGGCCTGGCAGCCCATGTTTACTGTAGAGAACAGTGATTCTCTACACTGTTGTGTAGAGAACACAACAACCAGGGCAAGCAGGATCAGTATTTTCCAGAAACTGTTAGGAATGCCAGCTGTCGGGTGCACACTAGACCTGCTAAAGCAGAAACTCTGGGGGTAGCCCAGGAATCTGTGTTTTCTCAAGTCCTATAGGAGTTTTTGGTACACAGTCAAGTTTGAGAACCACCCCACAGGATGAATTAAAATCACTGTGGGGTGGTCCCTCTCCCAAGCCTTATTTGTAATTGGAGAATGAAAGATCTTTTCTCCCCTGAAGAAACATCAAGGATCAGCTGGCCAAGCAGGAACCAGGATGAGGTTTTTGGAGTTATTTTAAGCCCCAGTTTACCACCACTCCTCCCTTTTCATTTCTGGCTTAGAAATGTTCACAGGCACCAACAAAGGGAAAAGAGGAAACATCAGAAATAGGTCTGCTCTATCCCAGATGTCAGTATATGCTGGGCAACTTACTGCTACTGAAACATTCCCTTTCAAGTAAATAGCAATATTAGCAACATTACTTGTAATTCTAACAGACCATACAGATAAAGAAAATTCACCTAACCTACTCTCCAACGCACCTAAGACACCACTAAACCTTCTTCACAGCATTCCCATTTAGACACTTTTAAATAGTGTCTATCTATAGGAGACCACACAAAATACAACACTAGCATATTATCCAATACAAAAGTTTAAACTTCAGAGCAAATGGTTTTAAATCATTGAAACTTAAACCATTAAATCACTGCTCCAAGGCATTTTTTATGTAACAAGAAATTTATACAAGTTTTCCCTGTAAAATTAATTTTCAATCCTCTAAAAAAAGACAAGTTATCTATTTTGGGTCAATTAGTGCCTAATTTTTAATCCAGCCCTGCTAATTTTTCCACTTAAATAAAAAAAAAGCTATGCATTCACGAAGCTTCCATGTACTGCTGATAGCTGTTCTTATTTTGCTTCATAACACTGTTGTTTAAATTTCAAAGAATGAGGATCTGGAAAAGCAGGAGCAACACCAAAAGCATACCACTGAAGATCTGGGAATCAAATGTACAGCAGAATAGACCTTTCTGCACAAAATACATGTGTCCAGGCTATCCTATCGCCACTGTGTCTCACCTGCTTCTGGAGCAAAAGAAACATCAAGTACTATTTCTTTGTCATATCTTTATTAGTCCCTTGATACTCAAGAACCCAGTTCTGTCTTCTGGGACAACTGTTCTCATGGAATATTGGGTAGTGCTGAGTAATCAACATTATTTTGCTCTGTCTTGATTTGTAGTATCAAAGCCTTGTTACTATTTTTTTAGCCTTAAAACCTAATCATCATAAATCTAGCCGCTTCCTTCTTTAGTGGTAATTAGCATTAGTCATAAGCCAAAAATGATCCACATAAGAAGCTAAATAAACACAACCCTTCTTACCTTTCATGCCAAACTTGGAGTGTCTTGCCAACTTAAGCAGAAACAGCATTACCAAAAGGCAAAATCCCACCACAGACGCAATCACCACCACAGCATAGACCTAGAGAAAGGAAGGGAGGGTGGTTACAACCTTGCTCTTTAGTTCCCTATAATCACATGGCGATGATGATCATGATGATGATAATGATACAGGCAGTTTGTATTTATTGAATGCTTACCACTTGTTCTTATAACAGCCTTATGTACACCAACTCACTTAATCTGTGACAACCCTATAGTGAAGTATGTAAGATCTATTATTATGCCTACTTTACAAATGAGAAAACAGAAATTAAAGCTTGTAAAAATGACTATCCAATTGGCATTTTAAAAATATTACATCTCTCTTTCCATCCATCTAAAGAGGGAGGAGAGAGAGAAAGAGAGGTGGGCAGAGAAAGGGAGAGAGAGAATATGAAATATGAACAGCAAAATACTGGTGAGTTTTCTGTGTGTGTGTGTGTGTGTGTGTGTGTGTGTGTGACGGAGTCTCACTTTGTTGCCCAGGCTGGAGTGCAATAGCACAATCATGGCTCACTGCAGCTTCGACCTCCTGGGCTCAGGGTATCTTCCCACCTCAGCCACCTGAGTAGCTAGGACTACAGGTAAACACCACTATACCTGGTTCATTTTTAAGTTTTTTTTGTAGAGACAGGGTTTTGCCATATTGCCCAGGCTGGTGTTGAAATCCTGAGCTCAAGGGATTCTTCCACCTCTGCCTCCCAAAGTTCTGGGATTATAGGCATGAGCCACTGCATCCAGCCAGATAATTCTTGAAGCTGGTGAAGAATACAATGGGGTTCATTTTACTATTCTCTCTACTGAAGTGCATGTTTGAAAATTGTCCATAATAAAAGGCTATTTTTAAGGTTAGCTATTGTTGCTCTTAGAAGTCAGGTACCCTGGGAACAGTGAGTGGCACTGGAAGGGAGCAGGAGGGCACTTCTGGGTTGAGTTCCACTTGCGAAAGCCCATTGGGTTGTACATTTATGATATGTGCATTTTCCCATATATATGATATAAGCCTAAAAAAGTTTAAGTTTAAAAATGTAATTGCCAGGTGTGGATTACACAAGTCAAGAGGGTAGATGTAGATATATGTGAATCCTCTCCCATCCCGGAGGTAGAGATGACAGAGGTACACATAGAAATGCGATCACTCTGCTACCATTGCTGCTGACCAAGGCATGATGCTCCTCTAAGTGCATCTTCACATTTTAGAGCAAAGTTGTCAGCAGCAATATGTGTCTCCTTCCAGTCTTATTCAGCCCAAAGTCCTGCTTCCAAAAACAGTTGGTTTCTCTAAACCAGGAGTTGGCAAACTTTTGCTGTAAAGGTCAGATGGTAAACACTTCAGGCTTTGCCAGCCTTGCAGTCTCTGTTGCAACTAAGAATCCAGCTCTGTCGGTGGAGCATGAAAGCAGCCAATGATGATATGTAAACAAATGGGCATAACTGTGTTCCAATAAAACTTTATTTACAATGACAGCAGCTGGACTTGAACATAGTTGCCAGTGCCTGCTCTGAGATGTCTTAGATAGCCATTCTGGCTTAAGAATCTGCATAACAATTTTTAAGATGGATATTATTGTCCCTATCCGTAGTAATCATTAATGCTATTTGTCTAATATTTCTGGTTTTCTCTGTGTTTCTCTTTGTAGGATACATTTCCTGGCTTGCTTGTGGTTAGGTGGTTCATGTGACTAGTTGAGACTTGTGTCACTGCCAGGGTGTGGAACTTCACTTCTTGTCCAAGATCTTAGTCTAAGGCAGTGTTTCTCAACCAGGGGTGATAATATTGCCATCCAGGGGACACTTGACAATTTGGGGTTGTTGTCACAATGAGGGGGAAAGTACTACTAGCACCTAGTGGGTAGAGGCCAGGCATTATTAAACAACCTACAGTGCCCAAGACAGCCCCCCAAACAAAGGATTATTTATCCCCAAATGCCAATAGCGCCAAGGTTGAGGAACCCTGCTCCACCTGCTCCACCTGCTCCATGGTGCTCTTTATCTCTGTCATAAAAAAAAAAAAAAGGCTAACTTTCAAAAATGTGGATGCTTTGTCATCCACAGTCCTGGAACAAGGACAAGGCTGAACAGAGCTCCTAGCCAATACACGAAATGAAGCAAGAAAGAAAGCTTTGTTGTTTTAAGTCCCTAAGATGTGGAGGTTTTGTTACGGCAGCATAGCTTATTCTAACTGATATACCCATCTCATAGTGAGAGGCATTATAGGGTAGAGATTAAGACCATGGGTTTTTCCTGAGTATAAAATCTAGATTCCTCACTCAGCTGCACGACTTCAGAATTACTTAACCTCTTTGCATCTCATAATCTTCATGTGTAAGATGGAGAATATAATTATTCTACTTTGTAGGTTATTGTAAATCCTCAATGAGTTAATGCAGATAATGCATTTGGAACAGTATCTACTACAATATACAATAAATTAACGTTAGCTATGATGATGATGATGAAAAAAACTAAGATTTACAAAAAAATTAAGTAAGCAGCTCACAGTCACACCTCCCGAGCTTGGAAATGGAACCAATTCTGCCCGAGTATAAATCCTGTGATGTATCCACTACACTGTCTCTGCAATGCATGTGGTTGAGAATGAAGGCAGGGAAATAAAAACATACAGCTAATTTTCCCAGGACACCATCTTTCATGTCAGATGAGAAGAGCATTAAATAAGTCACAAAGCACAAAAAGAGGACATACAAAGCACTTGGCCGGTGTGGAGCAAAAGTCATGATCATTCTCTTCTCTGGTACTTTAACTGTGAGTATATCTCCCCAGAAACGCTTCTGCAAATGTTTGAGTATAGACTTTTTTTTTTTTTTTTTTTTGAGATGGAGTTTCGCTCCTGTTGCCTAGGCTGGAGTGCAATGGTGCGATCTTGGCTCACCGCAACCTTTGCCTCCTAGGTTCAAGTGATTCTCCTGCCTCAGCCTCCCCAGTAGCTGGGATTACAGGCATGTGCCACCACACCTGGCTAATTTTGTATTTTTAGTAGAGACGGGATTTCTCCATGTTGGTCAAGCTGGTCTCGAACTCCCAAGCACAGGTGATCCACCTGCCTCGGCCTAAGTCCTGGGATTACAGGTATGAGCCACCGCACCCGGCCAATACAGACCTAACTCTGTCTCTGCAGCCTATATACAAACAGAATGGCAGCAACTCCTACAAAACTAATTATGGATAAACGTAACCATTTCACTCAAGCTGACCTCATGACTTTGGGTGTTTTTTAAAAATCTTTATTTCTAACTAATGTTTTCACGGGAAAGAGATCATAGTATTTTAGCTATAAGTCTCTTTACTTTATTATTAAGTTGCAGACTTCTACAGATAGATGGAGAATACCTAAATAAACAAAGCCAAACTCCATTTGATAAATAAGAAAACTGGGATGGGGGAGGTTAGATGACTTGGCCTGAAAATCCCCCAACCATGCAGCAGTACCACAGTACAGTCTCTTCCCTGCTTTGGACAGTCCTTAACTGGGATTTAGGAGTCCTAGATCCCCACATTCACAGGACACCTTGCTTTTACCAGTCATGACAGCTAGAACAGATGCTTCACTTATCCAAGCTTCCACTTCTTCATTAGACAGCAATGCCTGCCCTGGCTTCTCTACCTAGGTATAGAATGCGAAAGTCAACCTAGAAAATGGGAAGTGGGCTCTACTGCTGAAAAGCAGCTAAGGATCTGCAAACAAATACTTAAAGCTACTGAAACCATTCTAAATTTAAATCCTTTCATAAACAAGGATGCTTTTGACAATGAAAAGAATAACTTCCTCAAAATCAGGTTGTTTGAGAAATGCAGAATTTTGTGTACCTTGCATGTGTTGAGGTGGTTTTTACACAGGAGATGAGCATGGGTGAGTTTGTTTGGTTGGTTGTTTGATTGGTTGGTTGGCTGCTTGATGGGTTAGTTTTCATCTGAGGATATTTCTTAGGATAGAACAAGGGAGATCTGCCCTCCGCTGCAAATCCAACAAGATGCCAGAAGAGGAATTGTTGGACCAGAAACATTTTTAACTTTTGTATCTGCTTCTTGGCTCTCAAACTCTTCTAATCTAATGATCCTTCCTGTGATCAAGAACTCTTTATATATAAAATATCTGAACCACACAAATTCTATAAAACACAATATTGCACCTCACATACAGATTTTAGGAGCCTCCCGCAAAGTCATAACATACAAACTTACTGATCTTGCCTTCCAGCAACTATACTATAGATGGAGATATGCCAATCAGGTGCCTAAATTTATCATTTGTATTTAAAAAACCCCAGAAGGCCAGGCGCGGTGGCTCACGCCTGTAATCCCAGCACTTTGGGAGGCCGAGGCCGGCAGATCACAAGGTCAGGAGACTGAGACCATCCTGGCTAACATGGTGAAAACATGTCTCTACTAAATAAAATACAGAAAAATTAGCCGGGCATGCTGGCAGGCGACCGTAGTCCCAGCTACTCGGGAGGCTGAGGCAGGAGAATGGTGTGAACCCGGGAGGCAGAGCTTGCAGTGAGCCGAGATCATGCCACTGCACTCCAGCCTGAGTGACAGAGTGAGACTCCACCTCAAAACAAAAAAAAACCCGGAAAACTAAAGTCAACATATAATTTTGTGTAACTGGGCTTAATACATGCTGCTTGGATTTCTTATGTACACAAACAACTTTCTTACACCAAGAAATATTAAGTGGATTGGTATAAGAATTAAAAACTAAAATGATTGCATACGGCAGGAAGCAGATACCATTCCCCAGTTGACTTACCATGGTATTTGTTCTTGCTATTTCAATGTAATGCATATAGTCATCTATGGAAGCATGTGTGTTTGTGTGTATACGTGTGTGCATGTGCATGCATGCATACCTCTACACTAGATATGCATAAAGTTGCAGTTGCACTGCATCTGTTTATGCACCTCCCATTTCCTCGTGGCCTTGGTTCAAGTATATATCACATGTCTTTATTGCTCCACCAAACCCCTAATTGATCACCCCCTTCCAATCCCTCTGTCCTATACTGTTCACTGCAACTCTAGCCAGTCTGCAAAATGTACTACGTGCCTACTAGGTGTCAGCCAGTATTCTGAGGGCTTAAGAAGACAGCTGTGAAAAACACTGACCAGGTTGCCCCTACTAAGAGTCTTACTAAAGGATCTACAGAAGAGAAAAATACATTAAACAAACAAATAAATGGGGTCATTCCAGACAATGATAACTGCTCAGAAGAAAATGGAAGTGGGCAATGGCTGCCTGCCGGCCACCTAGCTGAAGCCACATCATGGCTATCAGGAAGCAAATGCCTGGGACAGGGAGCCATAAATACAAAGAGCAGGACTGGAGCACTGGAGAGAGCATGAAAAAGGTAGGTGGCAAGCAGTGAGAAGAGCATGGGAGATGAAGTCAGAGAGCTCGGGAAGGATGAGGTCACCCAGGGCTCATAAGCCACCATGAAGAGTGTGGCTTTCATATGAAAAGTTTTATTGCAATTGCAGTGAGAGGACTCTGAGAATTATAACAAAAAAAAAAGCAATCTGATCTGCACTTCACAAAGATCACTCGGGCTGCTGTGTGGGAAAAGACCAGAAAACACAAAGGTGGGAGAGGGAGATGGGTTAGGAGGCTGCGTGGTCATGCAGGAAAGAACAACTGAGGCAAACTTTCCTTGTAAAGAGCCAGAAGTAAGTATTTTCCACTTTGCAGGCCATATGGTCTCTGCTGCAACTACTCCACCCCCATCAGAGCACAAGAGCAGCCACAGACAGTAAGTAAATGAACACGAGTGACTGTGTTCCAGTAACACTCTGTTCATGGACAATAAAATTTTAATTTCACAGAACTTTCGTGTGTTATGAAATACCATTCTTTTTTGTTGTTTTAAACCACTTAGAAGGTAGAAACCATTCTTAGCCTGCAAACCATATAAAAACAGGTAGTGAGCTGGACTTGGCCCATGGGTCATAGTTTGCCAACCCCTGGGTTAGCCTGTGACAGTGGCAGTGGAGGTGAAGAGATATGGACAGATTTGGAATTTATAAGGAGGCGGAGTTCACAGGAAGCTCTGTGTGCATATGACAGTGAGGAAAAGAAACAACTGGAGGAAGTTGTTGAGTTCGGACCAGAGCAACTGACCATAGACCCCTGGGATCATGTGACTTCCCTCTTCAATGGCTCTTCACTGCGCCGTAAATCTACACACCTGAGACTCTGTGTCAAGACCTACAACCTGGCCACAATCTGTATCTCCAACCCTGCTGTCCTGCACACGCCTTACCCTCCAATCAAGCACCTTCACGATGTTTCTCCACCTACAAGCTCCTGTTCACATGCCCCAAATGCCCTTCCCTTCCATTCCTGTATGTCAAAATCCCAACCCTCCTGCACAGGCCATGCAAAAAGTCACTTGCCCCACAAAGGCTCCTCAGAGTGTCCCAGCTACAGGGAACAAAACTTTTTTTTTTTTTTTGAGATGGAGTCTCGCTCTGTCACCCAGGCTGGAGTGCAGTGGCGCAATCTCGGCTCGCTGCAAGCTCCACCTCCCGGGTTCACGCCATTCTCCTGCCTCAGCCTCTCCGAGTAGCTGGGACTACAGGCACCCGCCACCACGACCGGCTAATTTTTTGTATTTTTAGTAGAGACGGGGTTTCACCGTGGTCTCGATCTCCTCACCTCATGGTCCGCCCGCCTCGGCCTCCCAAAGTCCTGGGATTACAAGCGTGAGCCACCGCGCCCGGCCCATACAGGGAACAAAACATCTGCTCCTCCACTTCTATCTCTTGTACTGCATTGCTGTGCTTCTATTTGTATTTGAGGTGCTAATATTCACCTCTAGGGTCTCTGATGAATTCTAAACAACTAATCTTAATTTTATTCATATGATTATATCCCCTCCACTGCCAGTCCCTTTCAGAAGCTACTGGATTCCTTACATCCAGCGAGCAGTCAAAATTATATTAAAAATTTAAGGAGACAGGTATGAAGGTGTAGTCCCTGAATGATAAAGCTGGTTTCTTGCTCTTCTAGTGATACCCTTCTAAAGCACAGATAATTGAAATAGGAACCACTAACAACTAAAAGTGGTGCACAAAAGCAGCAAATAAGTCAAAGGCCATATAACAGCTTTATCACTTTTGTGAAGCCTTTTATTAATTCTTCCAACCTTTAACACCCTATTTATATCCGAACAATAAAAGTGTCTTATTGAAGCAGCTACATTCCTCTAACATGGAGGCATCCAAAATGCTCAGAACCAATTCAGACACCTATTTATTGCACTCACCGAGAGATGTTCCCGACCGGTTTTATCAGTGACGTCTGTGGAAGGGATTTCATTACTTCTGTTCGTGGTGTCCCCGATGTCATTCGCTGCAGTTCCATAATCTTAAGTGGGAAAAGGGGGAATGAGGAAGAACATGAAGTTGTCATTAAGCTGCCAACACAGGCCACAGTAAGGGCCAGAACCAAGCAAGACAAATCACAAAGATTCCAAACCCCCGACAGTCTGGCTGTGGAGGGACATGACCAGGCTGCTGAGTTCAATCCACTGCAGCGCTGAGACTGCACAACGCCCACATTTTATTCCACCCAGACCTTTACATCATTGTCTTGCTGGTCAGCCCCAAACCTGGTTCAGGGATTTTTCTTTGCACATAAGCATATACCCCTTTATGGATGGCATATTTAAAACAAGTATGACAGGGAATCGATCATCTACGTGTCATAGATTTATAGACCCGGAAAGGTCTTCAGAGACAGAGCATAACTACCAGTTTTACAGCTGAAGAATATCAGTGGAGGAACGTTACATGACCAGGTGAAGGCAAGAAGATGGCAGAGCTCACAGGTGATGCCAGACTTGAAATGAGCAACACTGATTTCCAGGGCAGGTGCAACTTATTTGCACAAAGGGCAGAGATGTAAGAGGAGATGTGGAACAAGCATCAGTATGAAACTTGGGTCCACACGTGAACTTTTTTGAAGAGTTCTGAATTGCCAATATTTCAGTTTCAGAATGATTAAAAGGTAGATCCACACAATACTTAGAATTGTTAACGCTCTGTTCTCATTTCACCAAGTCGCAAATGCAGTTGCTGCCTTCTGGATCAATTTTAGTCTACATGAGTCAGGATAGAAATAATGACTGATTTTTTTTCAGGGGTTGTCAAAGTTTTTATTAGCAATACGACATATTAAAGGTCTCGGAAAACTCTTGGTAAACTTATTGCAAACAATGAGGTTTATAATGTTTGTCTTTTAATTCTAAATACATACACTGCCTTCAATTTCCATCCTGAAGAGGCTACCTTGTTAATGCAGCCCCAGCTAAACTTCTCCAGGTAGAATCATCATGCTGGCCTCGGGGCAACCAATTTAAATTGTATTTTTATTAGCAATGTGTTCCTTTGTGAATAAAAAATAACAGAAAAAAATCTATTTTCTATGTGTTTGCTGTTTCATTCTTAATGCCAAAACCACATTCTCATCATTTTCCTTTTGAATATCTTAAAACTAATTTTAAACACTAATGGATATCATTTATTTGTTTAGTTTTCCCTCTTCATGTTATAGCCAACTACATCTGCAAAATTTAGATCATTCGAGTGTCTATAGTTTAATATCATGACATTTTGGCCAAAAGATCCAAAGTGGGATCTAAGGCTAACAGGAAGATGACATTTTTAAAGTCTTGAATTAACTGGGAAAGGGTCAAAAATGTAATTTTAAGATGTAAGACCACTATTCAAACTTATTTCTCTGTGAAACAATTTGAGAGATTCTTCCTTTAAACCGTATCAAGACAAATACAAACAAAACAACATACAAATCATATGCAAAAAATCAGCCAAACCACAGCTTGGAAGAAATATGGCTTAACATGCACAAGCAGGTAAAGACAATATTATTCCCCAACTTAAAATTAGCTCAGGTTAAATACACACGCATATAATAAACCTACAAACAAGCTCATTTTATAGAAAAAGTAAAATATCAATCAATGTATATAAATATAAAATTAAAGAACAGAATATTTTACAGAAAATATATAAATATAATGTTTTAATCAATCTTTTTTTTTTTTTTTTTTTTTGAGACGGAGTCTCGCTCTGTCACCCAGGCTGGAGTGCAGTGGCGCAATCTCGGCTCACGGCAAGCTCCACCTCCTGGGTTCACACCATTCTCCTGCCTCAGCCTCTCCGAGTAGCTGGGACTACAGACGCCCGCCACCACACCCGGCTAATTTTTTTGTATTTTTAGTAGAGACGGGGTTTCACCGTGGTCTTGATCTCCTGACCTCGTGATCCGCCCGCCTCGGCGTCCCAAAGTGCTGGGATTACAAGCGTGAGCCACCGCGCCCGGCCTAATCAATCTTTTAATCATTCCTAAATTTAAAGCCAACTCTTGAAATGTAGCCTTCCACTTCCCCAAACAGTGGCTTCCTGGCTTGGAAATCTGTTAAATATGGGTTTTCACACCTAGGAAAACATCCTTGGCATTCGATCAAAATAGCAAAGGAGAGATGCGATATTCCATCGAAAGCTAATATAGGCTGGGCATGGTGGCTCACCCTGGTAATCCCAGCACTTTGGGAGGCCAAGGTGGGTGAATCACCTGAGATCAGGAGTTCGAGACCAGCCTGGCCAACATGGTAAAACCCAGTCTTAACTAAAAATATAAGAATTAGCTGAGTGTGGTGGCACGTGCTTGTAATCCCAGCTACTCAGGAGGCTGAGGCAGGAGAATCGCTTGAACTCGGGAGGTGGAGGTTGCAGTGAGCACAGATCGCACCACTGGACTCCAGCCTGGGCAACAAAGTGAGACTCCATCTCAAGGAAAAAAAAAAAAAAGCTAATATAATGGACTTTGGTTTCTTTCTTTCCACATTCCTGAGAGAATCCCATTTTTTTTTTTCAAGGGGTTAAGCCTATCCACCTTCGGGGAAGCTGACTTAAAGTCTGGGGGTGAATTTAGTTACTGAAGGGATAATCCATCCCTCTTACCAGTAATAAGGGCAAGAATGGACTATGACCCAACTGGGTCTTGAATTGGATACAAAGGCTCTTGTCTCTTGGGAAGTTCTCTTTCCTTGAGGATGCGTTCAGGAGCACTTCCCTTTGTCCCATCCTTGTGAATGGCAGCAGCTCCCCACGACATTCTCTTGTAATCACAAGGGGACCAGCCTTCAGTGAAGCTGGCATGGTGGGCAAAAGAGTGTAGGATGAAGGGAACTTGGGTCCCTGACGACATAGTGGAGCTGCTGCTTTAACCAACCCTAAATCAAGCCCTACCTTTGAGGTTCCTGTCTGTGAGCCAAACACCTTCGTTATACAAGAAACATCATTTTGAATCGGCTTTCCTGTCATAGCCAGAAACTGACATACCTCCCTTTTCTTGGTAGCCATGGGTTTTAAACAGGTAATTAGTTCCCAATTAAGGAAATACGATGTCTGTTACAGCCAACGGAATGGATTTACTACTTCCAAGAACAGGGTATGAGAGAGAAAGTGCTATTTACAGGCACTGTAAATGTCAAGGGAAAATGGCCATCAATATTGAATGATTTTTGAAATACTATTTTGGCCTACGTAACGCTTAAAGTGTATATTTAACTGAGCTTAGAAGAGTCTTCTTTCAGTTGATTTATTTCATTATACACAAACATTTTGAAAAAGAAATACAAAGTAGAAAACATGATAAATACCTTCATAAATTACATCAGGATAATTTGGGTTTGCACCTAAAAGGCAAAACAGAGCAAAGATTTGTAAGTATGCATTTTGGAGTCAAAAAATTACTAACCTATACCAACTAAAATAAGCTAAACATACATTGAAGTTTTGCAATTTAATAGACTGCTTTTACAGGACAGGTAAACAAAACTTGAAGTTCTTGAGTTCTTCCACATTAACTGCGTTCCCCTCCCCAGTTCTCCCACTTTCATCCCTCCAAAAAAGAAATCACAAAAACAAAATGACAAATTGCTTTGGAAAAACTTCAGCAATCAATGAATTATTACCATTATCCTTTTTTGGTACTGTTTCCATTATACAATTGGCTATTTTCATTGCAGTTTCGGTATTTTTATTCCAGAGACAGATAATTTTCGTACCACTTTTGTTATTCTCTGATGGTTTGAGGGTTACTGTCAAGTGTGTAGGAGGGTCATTTGCATTCAGGAGCATATTATTAACTACCCTGCATAATGCTATCTAAAGCACAATTTTATTCTCCACCTTATCTTCAGGGGAGTTTCTAAGGCCGAAGACACCTTTTTTATGCCCTAACACAACAAAGAAAAATAAAATGTACTTCCTCTATTGAAATCATTGATGTATAAGAAGTTATAAAAAATGGCATATCAGAGAGAAATGTAAAAGTTATCAATTTAATTTTGAGGGATGGCTCTGCAGTCACCAAGATGATCAGAATATTCCGCTTTAAGGTATTCCTATGAGACTTGCTAAAAACATTTTTTTTTTAACTCAGCATCAACAAGAACTGGTAACAAAAACATTTGCTACTTATTCTCCAATCAGAGCTAACTGGGTCTCTACATGAAAGTCTACTTGGAAATAAAATTAAATTTTGTTTTAACATTTAAGTGATTGCAAAATGAATTTCCAAAGCTATTTCCTATGCTTTTAGTCCTCACTTGCCATGTGAAACAGTAAAACTTGTAAACCATAAAGCTTACTCAGTTTTCATTTCACTTCTGAACCCTTAGCAGGAAAATGCCATTGAAGTAAAGTGAAATGAGCCAATTTTCTGTTCATGCATTCCCCAGTGAATAATCAAGGTTAGTCTAAATGAAGAACCAAATAAAAGTGGCCCCAGTGTTCAAATTAGAATTGTAACGCATTTCAACTAGAAAAATATCTATTTTAGCAAGGAAAAAAAATGAAATGAATGGCTGTGTACTTCCATCCAGGGATGCTGCATACTGCTGTATAGTGCATGCTTTGCACAACTCTAGGGGGCGCCTTTAATATTGTAGTCCATGTGAATAGCATCACCTGAAATTGTGCCATGAACACCCTGTGCACCTGTGCAGTCACATGTGATGGGAAATTGTGCAGTGCACACCCTGTGCAGCCACATGTGATGGCACTATATCAATGTATGCAAAGTCATTGATTCCAGTAAATTTCAATCATATTTTGAAGAATTTTATTATCTGAAACACCATTTCAAACTCATTTTGAGTTATCATATGTGAATATGTCTTGTCAGGGTTGCTTATAGCTGTTGTAACACTCTGAGAAGAGTCTTGAAAGCTGCCCTGTAGTTTGAGGGCTAATTCAATGAAAAAGCAGCAGCAAGAAGTCCCAGGGGCTGCCCTTCTGATGTCACTTGCAGAGGACTCAGTTGTCCTCTGAAGTCCTTTCCCTTTACAAAAGCCCTAGACCAAATGGAGTCCCCCTTACCGTGGGAATTTACAACCCCTGCTGAAGGAAAGATTCTATAAGCCCAAGAGAGCAAGTCAGTCTTCAAAGTGCTCAGTAATCCATTATTTTAGAAGATTTCACTCGTCCCTCTTCCCTATGTGCCTTTCAACACAATCTGAGATTTTCAGCTTCAAATCCAGCCTTCCACGTCATCATAACTATACATTTGTCTTGCAGGAAGGTGGAACCTACTCTATTTCACAATTCACATTCACTGATTTGATTTATAAGTTTTAAATATTTGGATATAATTATGTGGGTCTTCATTTGCAGTAGGGTGGCCAACCATCCCAGACTGCCAGGAACTAAGAGGATTCCTTACAAGTTTTAAAACGGGGATGCTCCCAGCCACATCCTTTCCATCTGCCCAGGATTGAGGGCTTTTTATGGTTCTGGGGCTTTCACTGCTTAGCCTGGGAGGAGTTGGCCACTGATTTGTTCTCAGGCCCCCACGGACTCCCCCGCATGTGAGAGAAGGGCCTGTGGTCACCGTCACTTTTACACCTACAGCTCAATAAGAAAGTGAAAAGACTGAGGATTCAGAGCCAGATTTATCTCAGCCACACATTTAAACGGCCTCAGTGACTATGAATGACATACAGGTTTAATCTGCCACGTTGCAGAACAGGAACACCCAAACACACTACCCACACGAAGCCCCTAGGAAGATCCAAGAACATCACAGCTATTCACTATATCAAATGTTAGGTATGGAAAAATGGGATTTGGGGTCCAATCATAAATAAAGACGTTAGGCCATAATCTAGAAAATAGGCCAGGGCCGGGCGTGGTGACTCACACCTGTAATCCCAACACTTTGGGAGGCCGAGGCGGGCGGATAACCTTAGCTCAGGAGTTCAAGACCAGCCTGGGCAACGTGGGGAAACCTCATCTCTACTAAAAGTACAAAAATTAGCGAGGCGTGGTGGCACACGCCTGTAGTCCCAGCTATTCTGGAGGCTGAGGCACGAGAATCGCTTGAACCCAGGAGGTGGTGGTTGCAGTGAGCCGAGATCACACCATTGCACTCGAGCCTGGACAACAAAGTGAGGCTCTGACTCAAAAATAAATAAATAATTTAATTTAATTTAATAAAAAATAGGTCAGTGTCCATCCAGACTTATGACTCATATCAGTGCATCCCTTTCCTACCAACTTCACCAGCAAAACCGTTAGGCCATATCTAAACTTTGTGAAAAGCACTACTTTTTCCCAACTTCATCCTCCCAGATGTATGACAAGTACTGTCACTTTACTTTCGTCCACAATAGCCAAACGTAGTGTAAGATTATGAAACTCGCAGAAAGACAATGTGAGACGAACTGTAACAGAGTTGCTTTTATTTCTCCCAAGCATACTGCACTACGTCTGACAAGGGTCTACTCACCACAACAAATAAACACCTCTCAGTATACAAAGGTTTAGTTAGACTGGCACATGAGAGGATGCAGAGACCTAATGTTTATGAAAAGTGAGGGTCACATTACTACAGCTGACCCCAGCTCATCAAGTATTTTGCTTCCAGCAACTTCCTAGTTTAGCAAAACCTCTCATGATATTTACACTCTAACAGTAAGGTAATTATTAACATCATTTTAAACGCTGACAGAAAAAATATATCACTTTCTTTTTAGACTTCTGGCAATGGTCAGATGTTGAAAATGTCTTGCCATTTTTAAGTCTAATTTCTAAATGGTTCCTTCATTACATACTGTTGCACACTGTTATATGCTAAAGTTAGGAAGCCCTGTTGGAGATATTTAGGACTAAAAGGTCACTGAGGGAAGACAAACACTAGCTATGAGAAAAAAATCCAAGAAAAAGAGAATTAATGAAAGACAAAGAAGCTGTATCTGACTTGAGCCATGCCCTGAAAGTGGGGTTTTGAAAGGGTTATTATGATTCCTTGAGTGCTACCCTAGTAGCGCTCATCAAATCAGAAATCTCAGATTTAGGTAGCAAGAAGTAGCATCAAGCCTTAAATCTTCATGTTGGGAGACAGTGGAATAAAATATTGAAATCCAGGAACTCTATTCAACCCACTGGAGTTCCAAACACGCAGCAGACTGTCTACGACCCCCACAGCTCACTGGGATGTAAGCTGCAACTCCTCAGCTGAAAGAGGTTGAAGGCCAAGTACCAATGTCTGCAGATCTGATGGTCAAATCCTGTTTTCTGAAGAAAGTGTTGAGCATCCTAAGGTGCCATACTCACCTTTACTTTGTTCTTGACCTAAGGAATGTTTTCAAGAATTACCGGAAGGGAGTATCCAGTCCACAGTGCAGCCTGAAGTGCCCCAAGTAGGACTACTGAAGATGGAGAGAGACGGATGGGGGGAAGGCTGAAAAACTGCCTATTGGATACCATGCTTACTACCCGGGTAACAGGTTCAATCACATCCCCATCCTCAGCATCACATAATAGACCCACATAACAAACTTGCACATGCACCCCCTGATTCTAAAATACAAGTTAAAAAAGATAGTAAAAGAAGGATAGCGACTATATCACAGCCACAGCCGCACTCCTGACAAAGCTTCCCAGGGAGCCAGTGAGGTCTGCACCTCCAAGAGGCAGATGAGCCCTGAGGGCACTTGGGCTTCCACACATCAAAGATACACTTTCTTCTTTCCCCAACAGCATCAAACCCAAGCACTGCACCATCCTCCTAATTCCATGCAAAATAACCTAAAATAGGGCCTTTTTATTTCCATCTTCTAAACTCACTTATAGCTCATGAATAATCTTATGACTTTATGTAAATCTTGATGAGAGAGAAAACATCTTTATGACATTTCAACTGTTAAGAGTCTACAGTTAAAGGAAAAACAGGTTTGTAGGATAAAAAAAATAAATTATGGGAAGAGAGGTAGCCTGACAATAGGGTTCATTTTCCATTCTGCTAACAAGATAAAAAATAATAGGGAGGCCAGGAAGACATATCTGTTTCCTTCCTTTAAACTTTTAGTCTCCCTCTAACGCTCTACCAAAAGAAAAAGAGAGAGAGAGAGAAAAGACTTTTCTTCCATTCTATTTGCAGACTCTATTTAATGTGATGATGTGATCCTGAAAAATATTTCAAAGAATTCCATATGATAAGGCAATTACAAAAGATTTGTTCTATTCAATTAAACTGTCCTTGCTTTGCCGACAGTGTTTTCTCACTCATGGGGGGATCAGCCTTTTGATTTTCAGGTTCTTCTCCTCTTCTCTTTCGGAAGGGCAGGCTGAACTCAGCACCTGAAATTGGCATTGCAATATCTGGGTTTCCTTTCTGGCTGAACCACTCATTTGCTATACAGCAGTGGGAGTCGCCATTTTTTTCTGTAACAAGGGAGTCTTCTGTAAGACAGGAGAGGATAATAGCATTGGCTCTAGCAATTCCTCAAGAGTTTTGGGAAGCATAATTAACTAACATTAGTACTCCTGAGGTATAAGGAGCTATTTAAGTATAAATCTTAATTATCATTATTCTGAACGTATGGTCAAATCATTCTCTTCTCAGTTATTTAAGGCAGAAAAGCAGACATAACTTTCTCTCCTTCATCTCCAGGACAAGAAACAGGTCCTGATAAAAGACCAAAGGAACAAATAGTATAAAGCCAGGAGAGATTTATTTAATGCATAACATTTGGAGAAATTTCCTCTCCCCTCGTTCTTTAGACTAAGTACACCAAATCTAAATCCACCAGTGTGGGGCATTCTAAGTGCCGCAGAGAGCTCTGGTTCATCCAGATGTCATGAATCTTTCGATAAAACAGCACGGAAGGAGAAGCTGTGGAAAAATCTCTTCCAATATTTATAGTTTGTTCCTGACGTGCATTTCGCATAGGAGACAGGAGCTCCCGAATTAGGAAGCGCAAGTCACTGACTCCCACTGCTTGTGTGAATGAGCATTCTTGAGCTGTGACATTCTTCCTGAATGAGTGGGCCATAGAGACACTCTTTATGCACTGCCTAAAGAATGGTAAGCTTTAAAACGATGGTATTTTATCATCTGGTGCTCTGGTTAGGTTTGTTCCAAGCCAAAGGGTTAAACTACTTGGGTAATGATTCTGAACAGAATCTACTTTGCATCAACGTGATGTTCACATTTATAGGACTATCTGGCCTTCAAAATTCTTGCAACTTGGGCTATCTGATCAGAAAATGCTAACAAAGGCTCCAGGTTTCTTCCTCACAACAAATCATAAGTGATCTCTCTGCCATTAATTTCTGCCTCAAATTCTACTTAAAAAGAAACCTTCATCACTTCTAATCTCCACTAAGTCTCCAGGTACACTTTCTGGTTCATGAAGGGATTTTTATATGTAGGATTGAATTTCAATGACTGACATACAGTGGATCAATTTCATCTTAGACAAGTCTTTCTTTTTAGCTGGTAAGCTAAATAGGATACATGAGAACTTCTGAAGAATCCTCAGATAACCCCACCCTGTGTGTGTGTACGTGCCTGCAACTGCTGTTTCTACTTTTTATTCACTCTCCCTAGCCTTCTTAAGCCACATATTGAATTCATCCAACTTTATGCCAAAACCAATTAAAGGGCATCTCTGTGCACCATCTATTCTATATTTGCATTGTTATTACTATTTGATATCCTCAGGGAAAGTCAGTGAGTTCATCTTGATGGATGCCTGACCAGTTCTTCCAGTAGCCCCTCCAGCTTCTGCAGGGCATCCTCACTACGCAAAGTATGATTCATGGACCAGCAGTACTGGCATCATCTGGGGGCTTGTTAGAAATACATTAGTTGGGCCCATTTTCAAATCCATTGAATCATAATCTTCATTTTAACAGGGTCCCCAGGAGTTTGGTATGTGCATTAAAGTTTGAGAAGCCCTGATTTAACAACTCACTGAGAAGTTTTACCAGAGTCAAAAGGTCTCAGTGAGCATGAAGGATGACAATTTTTATTTTTATTTCTTTTTATTTTTCGTAGACACGGGGTCTCACTTTGTTGACCAGACTGGCCTGGAACTCCCAGCCTCAAGGGATCCTCATGCCTCAGCCTCTCAAAATGCTGGGATTACAAGTGTGAGCCACTGCACCTAGCAAAAAATGACAATTTTTTCAATGAAACACAAAGTAATAGCTAGGTACCTAAATATTGGAGTCAGGGTATCTTTGACCACAGCTATAAAAAAGGAGAAAGGACAGGAGATTGGTTTTGTCCCCGACAGCACATTTCTAGGCCACATTCCAAATGAAAACGAGAAGGGGGAAAAGAGCTTAGACAGCAGAAAGATCTAAGACTGACCCACCCTCTGAAAGGTGGGTCAAATTTTTGACTTAATTTTCTCCTTAAAGGGCTGTATTAGCCTGTTTGCATGCTGCTAATAAAGACATACGCAGGACTGGGTAATTTATAAAGGAAAGAGATTTAATCAACTCATAGTTCCATATGGCTGGGGAGGCCTCACAATCATGGCAGAAAGTGAAGGGGAAGCAAGACATGTCTTACATGGCAGCAGGCAAGAAATAGTGTGTGCAGGGGAACTTCCTTTCATCAAACCATCAGATCTCATAAGACTTATTCACTGTCACGAGAACAGCACAGGAAAAATCCACCCCATGATTCAATTACCTCCCATTAGGTCCCTTCCACCACACGTGGAAATCATGGGAGCTACAATTCAAGATGAGATTTGGGTGGGGACATAGCCAAATCATATCAAGGGCCAAGTCTAGAAAGCTCAGGTAGTAAAATGATAGAGTCTCAAGATCTTTTTTCTGGGCAAGCCCACGCTTCTGAATAAGGAAGGGCAGAGTTAGTCTGGGATAAAAGCATTTCTGGGTAGAACGTTTCTCCCTAATGGCTACAGGGCATAAACACAAAGGGAGGTGGGGAATGTTCACCTCCTTTATCATATTCTCAATGCCTACCTAAGGAGAGGATAAATAACACCAAGCACCTGGCTATCAAGTGTAAGCCACTGCATCGGGCACTTCAGATATGCTCAGCCTCAAGGCGGCAACCTTCTAAGCTGGGGCTGACACATGATAGGCAGGTGCTCAATGTATGCCTCTCCTTAGGTAGGCACAAGGATGCCCTCTACTTGGGGCTAGAACCCTACACTTTATGGAGAAGGAAAGTCACACTTTACACTCCGAGGTGTTAAGAAAATTGCTCAAAGCCGCATAGATCATGGAGGATGGAACTCAGATCTGTGACTGAATCAGATCTGAATTCAAAACCCAAACCCTTCCCACTGCACCAAATCTGCTCTTTAAATAATATGGAGAGTGGAGGCTAACTATGCTCAGGATTCCAAGTTCAAACATCGATCTGAATGAGTCGTTTGAATTGAGAATAAGTGAAAGTTTATCTCCTTAGAAGTAAAATCTTAGAGGTTCCACCTATTCCATTTAATAGTCTCTGTTCCCTGGCTTCCACGAGAAAGAAGATTTAAAGAGGTGTCTTTGTCCTTCATTGCCTATAATTTCTGCATACCTTCATCTGGGTCCTGCCTAATATCACGGCAGGGACATCCCTGGGAATGAGAAGCTGATCTCTTACAACCAGAATAAAGGCAACCTCAAAGAGGAACAGGGGACAGGAATAAGCAGCCAAGTGTTTCTCCACCTTTTATATTTTATGGTTGGCTAGGGTGTCTTTCGTTCTATGGGCAAGAGGCTGTGTTTTATTCCCACCATCCTGCACCCCACCCCTGCCACCTTCCTAAGAGGTAGGGTCTATGTTGTCTCAAGTGTTATAACTTGCCGCAAGGGGTAGCCCAGGACCCTCTGTTTCTCATACCTCCAAAGACAGCTGGCACATTGTTCAAAATCCCTAGATTCTAGCATAACAGGATGTTAAGTGAGACTCTTCCTGCCTCAGTAACTTATACCAAAGTGGATGTGAGGCACTCAGAGGCAGAAATCACAAAGGAACTGGCTGAGAACTGGACCCATGTCCTTGGAAATGTCTGATTCACCTTGAGAGTGTAAGAGATCTCTGGAAGAAGAGAACAAGGAAGGATTTATAAAGAAGTTTCTTTGGGGAAGTGCTGCTCTGACACTGCCCCACCGAGGGGCTTCCACAGAACCACTCTGAGAGTTGAACTATGTTCTCTTCAAACGGATGGCTCAGAGGACAAGGCCTGACCCTTGCCAGAGAAGGTGAAAGAAACCTGCAGCCATGGGGTATAGGTGGCATTTGGCTTGACCTGTACACCCAGGGGACAAGAGACTATGAGTGTCCCCTGCAGTCCAAAGGCAGCACAGGAGGAAGTCTTTGTGGGGAGTCTTAGGTCCTGCTGAGGGACCCCAACAACACAAAGTACTTTCCCGGAGTTAGGAGTTGCTTGTGCCAGCTGGAGCAGAGGCACATTTGTTCATGTCATGGGAAATACACAGAGAGAAATCTCCAAGAGCCCACAAAGGTATCCAGGAAAGAAAGTCTGCACATCAGCATTGAACATTCCCAGGTTCCAAGAGCACAAAGCCACTAGTGAGCAAACTTCCCTGTCATCTCCTTCTCCACCCCCTTTCACCTGGGCAGCAGGGACACTGAAACCTCAGCAAACCCCATCCCTGACCCCATACTGCCAGCCTGAACTTGGGGAGGACAGGAGACTGGCCATGAGCTCAAATCCAGAGTTTTCATTTCTAGCTCGGGTGGGACATGCCATTTCTCAATTGAGATTCTATCTGCAGCCAAAAATAACCAAAGAATTGTTTGTCACTCAGTCATAAGCAGAAAAATGTTACACAGCTCAGAGTTCTCCTCCAATCAGTGAGGCTCACTCCTGGTTGCTCATTAGAATCACTAGGGACCTTAAAAACAAAAAAAGCCAAAGCCCAACTCTCATCCCAGAGCCACTGAATCTGAGGTGCTAAAGCTAGGCCCCAGGAATGTGTATTTAAAAATGTAATCAAACAAAACAGTGACAAAAAGTCTCCAGTTGATTGAAATGTGCAACAAGGGGCAGGAAGCTACTGTTCTGGGAACCAGGGAAGATCTCTCCTACTGAATCAATTTTAAAGACATGATGGAAAACAAAAGTAACATAAAACTCCTGTAGTTTGATTGCCACAAGTTGTGCTCTTCAGTGTGCTAGAAGAGAAACATCATGGTTTTCTAGATTTCATTTTGAAGCTGAAAGTTTGCACTTTATGCCTTAAACACAATCCCAAAGTAACCAGAGCTAGGTTCAATTCTTAAATGTGGGACCTAAAGTGATCAATTTAGTATCTGGAGTCTGGGAAGATATTTTCTCTTTCTCGGTTACTAGCCAGGCTTCCAGTGATCAACAGATGGGGAAGGGTGCTGGCTTGGTGTCTGGGGTCCTGCTGACATCTGAATATCTGCTAGTACCTGTCCTTCCACATTAGCCTGCTGGCTGGGGAAATGGCAGGGTCTGCAAGGCCCCCAGCACTCTCAAGAAACATTTCACAGGGATCTTGGTTCGCTGGGCCGCTCTCTTTTAATGCCTGCTTCACATCCTCACATGCTGTGACTGGCACCCCCTTGGACTGGGCTGCCACTGGCTTGGGGTCGAACGTCACCATCCTTCCTCCAAGTAGAGAACAGGGTGTCTGCCACCTCACCTAGTGTCTGCATCCCAAGCGGGAGTAAAGGTTACGAGGACTGTCATTACATCCAATTGGTCCACCCTCTTCCATGCTCACCAATTTTTGTTTTGGAGACTTTTGGTTTATTTATGCTTCAGTTTCTTTCAACAGTTTTTATTCTCTGTTTTCAAAAACAAGTTCCTAAGCAAAATGACCATCCCATGGAAATCTTAGTTCTTTTTAAAAAATTATTTTTTATGTTTTATTTTTGAGACAGGATCTGGCTCTGTTACCCAGGCTGGAGTGCAGTGGCACGATCATGGCTCACTGCAACCTCCGCCTCCCGGGCTCAAGCAATCCTCTGACCTCAGCCTCCCAAGTAGCTGGGACTACAGGCACACACACGACATCCAGCTAATTCTTGTATTTTTTTGAGGAGAAGGGGTTTTGCCATGTTCCCAGGCTGATCTTGAACTCCTGAGCTCAAGCGATCTGCCCACTTCTGCTTCCCAAAGTTCTGGGATTACAGACATGAGCCAGTGTGCCTGAGCAGAAGTCTGCTCTAAGCTGAATGAGGTGCACATACTCTAAGGGACATCAGAGATGTCACATTAATTATGGCTCTGTATAGAAATGCAACTAGCTTCACAGTGAGCCCAGGCTGCCTGCTTTCGTGTAAGCCGGGAAACTTCCAATATAACAAATACAAAAAGGGAAGGGGGGGATCTTACCGAAACAACTGGGAGAAAGTAGCTGAAATTTCTTATAAAAAATATTTGTGAGAGCTAAACTTCTTCATCAATTACTATATGATAACAGTAGAAGTATTAATGGAATATAAAGCCAAACTTGACCTGCTATCCTTAACTTGGAATGTACGTTAGACCAGCAGGGAATTTTTTTCTCTTTTGCTATTTGTTTATTTTTCTTTAGTTTTAAAGGACGTTAAGAGAGAAAGGAAGCAATTCTAAGAAAGGTCATTGTCTGTGTGCTATGGCTGTGAGTCTCATAAATAGCTACAACGATTCTATTTCCCAAGCCAAGTGGGGTCAATCTCTAATCGGTCACACTGGTTTATAGCCCACGAGGGCCATTTATATCCACTGTCACCCTGGGCCAAGTCTCCTTCATTTCCACTTTCATTTATTACTCCTTGATAGCTGACACTTAAGTAAATACCTAAAGAGAACCGAAAAAAACCCAGGCTTTTATAAAAGCAGATATTAATATTTTAAAGACCTAACAAATTCATGAACAAGAAGATGGAAAGAAAGAAGGGAAGGAAATGTATTTATAAAATTTACCCTAAGTTGTATTTTTTATAAATAATTATTTCTTTTAAGGGGAATGTTTGAGAAACACCAAGTTATTCTTATACCAGAAAATAATTCTTCCCCATCACAAGCTAAGTTAAAACTAACAGAAATGATCAATGAAAATGAGGCCCCATGGATAAGAAGAGTTCAGCTCTACCAAATATCAGTACCATATAGAAATGTTCAAAAGGAAAGACATCAAAATCCTTTCCAAAACAGAAGCTTCTGGCTTTACACCGACAGTACTGTGCATTGATATCAAAAGACTCAGACCACTTCTGACAGCTTTTCACTGCAGACCTTCACTCTGAATCGAGTTTTGCCCCCAAGAGTTTCAAAGGGCCACTGGTAAAATTCAAATAAGTCTGAAGTTCAGTTATTAGTAATGTACCAATATTAGTTTCTCATTTGTGACAAATGTACCACAGTAACGTAAGATATTAACAATGGTGGGGGAGGTGATAAGTCTGTGAATGCTCTATACTATCTTTGCAACTTTTCTACAGATCTAAAATTATTCAGAAGTAAAAAGTTTATGTAAGAACAAGCAAAAAGCTACTGTCCTAAATCAGCGTCTCTGGATTTAACTATGAAGCTGTTATTCCCTCAAACATGACTTCCTGCACACTGCAAGCTAGAGATTTACTACAGCAACCATAGCGAAGCAGCTAAACTCTCAATTAAGAGGAAGATTTAATGGAAAAGACAGCAACAGCCAGGGGTGTCTGGGTATTGCATCCAAATATTGCTTGTTTTATGTGCTCCTGAACGGCTATTGTTTGTAAATCAAACACATATTCCAAATCACATTTTGAATATACTAAGCAAGCTTGTGCATTTAAAAAGAGGTCTAGTAAAGAGCAAAATAATAGGAACTTATCATGTAATGAGAAGGACTGCATTCTTGTTTATTGTTTTGCAGAGATGGCTTTGCATGGATCACCTTTGCTGGTGGTGGGGCCCTGGGAGCCACACAGGTACATGCAGCCCAAGCAACCCCTGCCTTACAAGTCTCCAGGGTTCTATTTTCCCTTCTCTCCGCCAAGTCATCTTTGCATGACTTTGACTGACTCAGAGCTACTCTGGTGAGGAACTCTATTCATGTACAGCTCCCAACATCCAAACACAGGCCTTGGCCACCACATCGGTAGCAAGCATTTGGGCAATGAGACTGAGTAGGTAAGAACACTCCACGGAAGGACAGCATCTGAAGCAGGTAAATGCATGACACTTGTCCCACTGTTCCTGAAGCTCACACTGACATGCTCCTGCTGTGCCCAGAGTAGACCCCTGGTGCTAGCCATCCTTTCCGCAGTCCTAGCCTTTGGCCAGAGAGGCACTATCACCACTCCTAGAAAAACAGCTCAGGAGCCAATAAAAGAATCACTCAGCTCAGTCAGCCCGGGTAAGCAAAACAGTCCAAAACCCTAATTTCTCACCCATGGATGAGAAACCAGAATTCTCTTTTTGAATTAGGTAAGAGGCTAGAAAATAAATCTTAAATGCATCACGAGCCAACCAAACACAGTTCCTGTGCTTGCGGTTTTGCATGGGTTTTGCCATTGTAGGTACAAAATCTCATTAAACACTTGCAACAATGATGGTAATAATAATAATAACAACTCTTTTCTCATAAGATACCCAAGCACCCTGGAGTAGTTTTTAATCCAGTGTATATCAGATAACTGTTCAAAATTATTAATTTCCTCATCACCTTCTTGGGAGGAGTACAACTCCCTGCCCCTTAACTTGGCTTTGGCCCTGTGACTTGCTTTGGCCAATGGCAGATAAGCTGAAGAGACAGTCCAGTGCACCAGCCCTGAATGTAGGCCTTAGGAAGCCTCACATTGTTCCAGTTGTCCTCTTTCACTCTGCACTTATCATAACAAGCACATCTCCTATGTAGCTGCTGCTTCATGACACTGAATCCCACAATAAATACATGCAAAATAAAACCACTCCACTGACCTATGGATCCACGAGCAACACCAAATAATGGAGTTTTAAGCCACTAGGTTTGGGGATGGTTTATTGTATACATGATTTTGTCAATAGGTGAATGATAGACTTTATCTTCTCCCCACATTCAAAAGCGTCAGTTACTCACCATCGTCAATTCCAGGCCAGCCCATGAAGTGAGCAGAAATCTGTTTCTCATCCTTCCCATACTCATTCTTGGCTATTAGAGTGTAGTCCCCATTGTTCATGTGAGTGGGATTATCCAGCTGGAGGCAGCCGTGGTACTCCGTGTGATTGGTAACATGTATTTTAGTACAGATGTATTTGGACTCATTCAGTATTGCCCCATTATAGAACCACTGAAGCGCTGGTTTGGGGTTGCCTTTCACAGTGAATGGAATGCACCAGTGGTGGTCTGAGGTTGGAGATTCGAGAAATGTGATAGTTGGTGCAACTAAATTGAAAAAGAGAGAGTTAATAGCATCAGAAAGCTCAGAATTCTCCCCATCTCGAGATGTCTGTGTCATTGATAGGGAATTTTACTCAACCATTGTTTGGCTTAGAAAAACACACGATCAGAAACTCTGGAATCCATCAGTATTTGGTATCATCATCAGGGTGGATGTTAACTCCCTACAGAGAGCTTCAGAGAGACTCCTTTCTCTGTTCTACTTAAGACCCATGCATTACAGTCATTTCTCAAATCTATTCAGTATAAGTGAAAACCAGCTCCAAACAGATCCAAGAGATTTCTGACAGTGGAAAGAGTTCATTTGAAGTTGACTTTGGTTTCTAATATCTGTATCTTGATATTATACAGATTCATCACCAAAAAAACTTAAAATAATAAAATAATGAATACTTTTTGATAGCACTTCTTTCCTAAATAACAAAAATGACTTTTAAAATTTTACCTGAAGCCCTGATCTCACATAACTTCGAAAACTGATCAATGCAATAAATGTTGCTGCTGCTGATGAATTATTATAAATATAACAAATCAACATTTATTACTGATTGTCAATAGTAAATACTCTTTGAAAGTATCACATTTCATTATAGTGTTGTCCATTTTTGCTAGGATCCTAGATGCCAATGTTTGGATCCTTTAAATGTTTGGGGTCCAATCTGAGCCTGGACAGAGTAGGGATTATTTCAACTTTAGATATAAAGCACTTTATGCTTTGGGGAAACAAACATTATCAAGTAGAATCTTTAAACAGAGTACTTATCCTAAGTGAGGGTATTTAAAATCCTTCATCTTCATTTTAACGTAGTCTGACTTTGGTAATTACAAAATCAAGGACTGGAAAAGACCTTTGATATCTAACAGCATCATTTTTTCAGATGAAGAAACCAAAGTGCAATGAGGTTAAGTGAGCTCATCAAGGTTACTGAGCAAGGCAGATCTGGAACAAGAATCTTGAATCCTGATGTTTAATCCAGTGGCCCTTCCCTCTCAGGCACTGCTTCTTGACTGTATGTGTTCATCAAACAAGAGGAGAAAAAAATCTAAGGTATTGTAGCCAGAGAACAGACATACCCTCTGAGTGGGGTCTCTGCACTGGTTATCTTGGTTGTTAATATTTTTTGTTTGTTTGTTTTTGTTTTTTTAGACAGAGTCTCACTCTGTCACCCAGGCTGGAGTGCAGTGGCGCGATCACAGCTTACTGCAACCTCTGCCTCCCAGGTTCAAGCGATTCTCATGCCTCAGCCTTCTGAGTAGCTTGGATTACAGGCTCCTGCCATCGTGACCAGCTAATGTTAGTATCTCTAGTAGAGACGGGGTTTCACCATGTTGCCCAGGCTGGTCTTGAACTCCTGATCTCAAGTGATCCACCCGCCTCAGCCTCCCAAAGTGCTGGGATTACAGGCGTGAGCCACCGCACCCGGCCAGTTGTTAATATTATTTATCACTTATTGCTTCTGCTCTTTGTCCAAACTATGACAGATAAGGTCAATTTTTCAGAGCCTAGTGACCATACAGATATTAACCTGAAACTGAGAAAAAAAACTCAAGTTTGGATATTTTTAATGAAAGCAAGTAATCTGATATTACTCCCTTACTTGTATTCAGGTAAATCCTTCCACAATACTACCTAGGAAGAAGCAAAGCTGATAAAAGGACCGAACTCACTTTCATAATTTACAGAAAGATTTCAAGTTACCAGTGACATTCCTCTCAACTGAGTACCTGTGCAGCTGAACTCTGCACATGTATGTTGTGACTATGTCCCTCACTCTGAGAAATGTGATATTACTAAATTTAATTTGGCGAAGTTTAATTGTTTGCTTTACCAAATATTTCTTACAGGCCTCCTTAAAATAGTCTTTGGAAAACAAAAGTTTTCAATATGTGACTTCATCTATAAAAATTCAATTTAAATATAATTTAGGGGTACTATATATATATACATATATATATATTACACAAAATAAGGTCCATGCATGTGTAGATACACACACTTGTAGATCTGTGCTATAAACCAACCACCACAAGGACCACAGTGGGGCAGGGGCCACACTTACCTTCCTCCCACCAGCCCAGGTCCCCAAACCCAGGGCCCATCATTCCTTCCACCATGCTCAAATGAATTTTGGGTTAGGTGCTGATTTAAGGACATACAGTTGAAAGTGCTTGCATATGTTTGGAGATAACATTGACTTCAGGCTTCTGAGTGGGTCAAAATGATGAGAATTATGAGTTTAGTACCCACTGGGCATAGTGATTGTACTCTAACAGTGATAAAGGATTACAGCTGATGATTTCAATCATTCACTCCAGCAATCACATACTGAATGTGTGCTATGAGTGAGTGTTAACCAGCATATTGATACCAGCTATGGCCATGGGTCTACACGTGTGTAACTCAGACACACACTTACACACATGCACGTTCATGTTTTTCTCATCCAAATTCTAATTCAAATGGAGTAATTAATTTATACCGTGTCAGCTCAGAATTTACAATGATGTGAAGCGTCTATATAGTTTTTACTGAATATACACCTTCATGCTAAAAGCCATAATTTGGAATTTCAAAATGTATATTGTATTAGTTACAATACTGAAAAACAATGTACTTATGTTTAATTAAAAAGATGGATATCTTTGAACTTAGATTCAATGTATACAGAAATTTAAAACAACAATAATAAAAGTTTTCTACAGGTGATAATAATTTTCAGTAATTTAAGTAGGACTAATCCTACCTTCTCACAGAAACTTGATATCAAAAGAATGAGGTTTTATTTTATCAACAGTATAATTAGGCATTTGTGAACAGCTAGTAAATACTTTAGGTATCATAACTTTAAAGCATCATATTGCTTTCATAGAGGAAGAAAGTTTTAGAAACTGGTTTACGAAAATTTAAGCTAAAACATTAACAAGAGGGAGCAACCAGCCCAAAATCTATTCTATCAGAAAAAAGACAGAGGAAGGCACAAAATGACAAGCTCAAAATCGAAAAAGAAGCTTAAAAGAAAAATCATGCATGAGCAAGAGTTATTAAGCAGAAACTGAACAAGTAAAAGAGGCTGATAATGTTTCTTAATTGAGTATGCACAAAACACTGCATATACTTTTTTTAACAAATTTAAGCAGCACCCAGAGTGCCCTAGCAACAAACATAGGTACGTCCATGATCATTTGCCATTAAAAACACATGCCAGTCTGATTACGTACAATGCACAGTGAGGTTGACAGAATCTTGATCTTCTCCTACAAGATTTTCCGCCACACAAGAGATCTGCTTCCCACTGTCATCGGATGAAATGTTAGTTATCCTTAAGGAGCCCTGTGTGTGGCTTGTTTCATTCTATAAATGAATTAACAGACAAAAATAACCTCGATTAGGATTGATCCCAAAGTGACAAGATTTGGGGTTTCTTCCCCTAACTAGAGAAAATATGTATATATAGCATTAGAAAAGCTTTTCTGCCTGAACTGGGCTCAGGCAAAGAAGTAAATCAGAAGTCATTCTATTTCTCTAGGTTTCAATTGCTAAGTGCATGAGGTTGACTTGATCCCTAAATTCCCTCCAAGGGATAAGACCACAGGGAAAGTCACTCGCTTTGTTCAGGATGATACAAAGAGCTCACTAGGGATATAAAGACTCCTTGCTCTCTTAGGTATGCATAACTAAAATGCAAGCCTGTGTTAGTCTTTGTTAATTAAGAATAAGTAGAAAGTGAATGTACATCAGAAACTCTTTGTAAATTTCCATATGTAGCCCTATAAAATATCAAATGATCATCACTAGGTTTAATACATTCTCACATTCTGAAACACTCTTGTCTCTCTATTAAGACACAGCCAAACACAAGCCTTACCATATGTTTGGAAACCAGATTACCAACATCCCAATACATATTAGGAACTGGATCGCCCGCCACACTACAGGATAACGTGATAGACTTTCCTTCCTCCACAGTGAGGTTAGGTGCGGCCAGATTTGCAGACGGCAAACCTGTGGAACAAGAAAAGTAAACAGAGGCATATGCAAATAGTTAAATGCAGTATCAAAATAAAAGCAATAAATTGAAAACTGTTTATGCTTTAAAAATCAATCTTTAATTGCTTTTTGAGGCTGATTTATGTTGATCCGAAAAAGTGCCACTTTGATCAGCTTCATAGATTTACCATAAACCAAAAAAAGCTATAATTAGATTTCAAAATAAATTATGCACATTTCTTAAAGCATTATTGCCGAATAAACTTTTATTTCAAGAACACTAGTATAAAGAACTGTCTTCCACCTCTTTTTCTGTTCTACAGTTACTAATCCAGTTTTTGCACATAAACAGAGATTGTACATAAGGACTGACATCGTGTCTTTTATTTCCTCCTGTCTCCTACCCCCCATTTTTTACTAATGCTCAAGAACACAAAAGGGTGAGATTCATCTATTTTGTTTTTGCAAAAATCTGTTTTTTGCTTTAAGTAACTCTCACAAATCTAACCCTCTACCAGACACAGATTTTGAAAGACTCATTCTATTGAAGAAAATGTAGTTTCAAAGCATTTTTCAAAGACAGGCAGTTTGAACTATTGCAGTGTTAGAAAGTTTCAAAGTTATATAAATCATAGTCAAATATTATAGGTAAAATTGCTATCTTATTTGGAATATAATGAAAATGGGTTGGACTCATTTCAGTGAAAAGTTCTTTTTATTGGAAAGACTCTGAGAATGTATTTATCAGATGAAATTTTGAACCTCATAAACATTTTTTAATAGTCCAGCAAAGCATCATTTTTATACCTTTATATTTCAAAAGCTATGTGTAATTTTAGGGATGCTGCTATCACTTCATGAAATTATCACACCAACTGAGTGTGAACACTGCTTTAAACTGCATAAGAATCATGGTAATTTTTACGTGTAGGTATGTCTTAGAGGGTATAACAATATGTCAGGACCTGCTAGTGGAGCCTGTCCCTCTCTTGGTGTCAGGAACTCTGCTTGGGACTATAGTCACCCGACAGCTATGTCTTGCAGATCTATGATACATCATTAACTCAGATCAGAACCTGGAGGTCAAAGAAGGTGATTCATTTTCAACAGCCATTAAATTGCAATTAACCCACCCACCTGGCAATATCTGACCCTTCATCTTCACATTATTATGGATAAACCTTTCTCTTATCATGTATTCTTACCAGCAAAGCCATCTTTCTTTATTAGTGAAATCAGACCGGAATAAGATTTGTACAGTCTGTATCTCATGGTTTTCCCACCACTGGGAGAGGATTCTCCAATAAGATCTGGCTTTCAGGGGCCAGTGAGACCCCCTTCCAAACTCTTCCTTCCCGTAAGCATCCAATAGAGACCAATGTTACATCTTTCATGGGGTTTCAAAAAAAAAAAAGAAGCCCCTAATAGCCAGAGTTATACAGGGCAATGAAATATGTAACAATGATTAACAGAGAGTGTCATACTAGCCCCACACCCTAAACCCAGCAAATACTAACTTTGTGGCCTTAGATGAGTCTGTTGTTTTTCTCAATGTGTTTTCTTCACAACTTCTATGACAATTAAGCTGTTCAGTTTATTACGGAGCACATCAAGGCAAAATAGAAGAAATGGGCTTACTTAGTGAAAAATCTCCTTGAAGTCAATGGCATAATCTGGGTGACTTTTAAAAATATATATATACTTAATTTTGTTTTTCAAAAATCAAATATCTAGTCACATAGTTTGAAGAGTTGATAATTCTATAAAACTTATGAATAAGATTCAAGCTATTTCGTGTGAAAAACTGTAGTCCCACCTTACCCATGTGGCACTATTTCCTGTTCCCAGAGGCACCCATTTCATCTCTTTTAACTTCTTCTTTTGGTATTGCTCTGCTCATCACTAAGTATCATTCTTTATTGCTACTTCTTGGTTTTCCTGTTTCAGCAGTATCTACTGACCTCCCACTGTGGAAGATGAGATATGGGCTCGCTTACACACAGAATGCCAGCCCTCCCCATGGCCCCCACCACATTCAACATACTCTTGTCTTCACATTTTTTCAGGTGCTGTAATTGTCTCAGTGGAGACATAAAGATTATGATGAGTAAGTGGCCGGGTGCGGTGGCTCACGCCTGTAATCCCAGCACTTTGGGAGGCTGAGGTGGGTGGATCACGAGGTCAGGAGATAGAGACCAGCCTGACCAACATAGTGAAACCCCATCTCTACTAAAAAATACAAAATATTAGCCGTGTGTGGTGATGGGTGCCTGTAATCCCAGCTACTCGGGAGGCTGAGGCAGGAGAATCGCTTGAATCTGGGAGGCAGAGCTTGCAGTGAGCCAAGCTCGCATCATTGCACTCCAGCCTGGGCAATAGTGCAAGACTCCATGCCAAAAAAAAGATTATGAGTATTATGAGTATGCAAGCCTTACTAACACCAGAACCATCTAATATGCAATACTTAATTTCATCAAATTTAAAATGGTAGTAATTACAGGTTGCAACACTGTTATATGTATCACTATGAAAGGAAGAAAATGTGCCAATATAACTACAACACATGCTTTCTTACCACTTAGAACTATTGTTTGGATGTTGGACCTTATAGATAGCCCATTTAATTCTCTAATCCTTTCCTATTTTCCGACTTTTCATTTATTTGCTCTATTTGCAGGGAGATTTTTTTAGATTAATCTTTAAAGCCCCCTTTTAAGGTTGTTCATTCCTCTGTAATATTTTTTATTCCCAAGGCTCTTCTTTTGTTTCTGAATGTTCTTTTTTTTATAGCACCCTCTTCTTGTTCCATGGATGCAATATCTCTTATGATGTCTATGATATATTTATAATCATTTCTTGGATTTTTCTTTTCTCTATATTGGCTTTGTTTCTCGCAATTTTTTTTCCTCTCTTTCTCTCTTTGGTACTTTTGTGTTTGTCTTTCAAATATAAGCTTTCCTCAATTGTCTGGCTGTTCATACATCTTTAAGAATGGGGTACTAGAAGCATTGCACAAATTTATGAATTGTCAGCTTCATTGTAGGACGATATTATTGGCCTGTTTACTTGGTACCACCTGATGTCAGGATCGTGAAATCATTTTGAGGAAGGGGGTGGTCAAATTATTCAAATAATGTTCTTCCAGTTTCCTGCTTGGAGGACAAAGAGGCCTGGAAATATTAATATTCAGTATGTAAATCCATCATATTCTCCATGGTTCCCATGGCCTCACTCTATCTGGAGTTTCTCAGAACCTTTGTTTTATCCACTTTAGAGAATTAAGCCTCCAGTTTTCTGCTGAGGCAGGAGAGGTGCAGTCACCTGGGCTTAGTAGATTTTCAACCAATACAGTGTTTGATGTTACCTGTACTCTCACGCCCTAAGCATTGTAGTAGTTCTGCCATATAAACCAAGTTTCCCGTTGGCTTTCTCCATTGTCAACTTGGTAACAAGTATTCTCACCCTTTAAGTCAGTTACTACTCATCCATCCGCTTTTTCAGCTTGCAAGTGTTTGTGCTTTGTTGACTGTCCCTCTTCCTTTTTTTTTTTTTTTTTTTTTTTTGAGATAGTCTTGCTCTGTCAATGAGGCTGGAGTGCAGTGGCATAATCTCTGCTCACTGCAACCTCTGCCTTCTGGGTTCAAGCGATTCTTGTGCCTTAGCCTCCTGAGTAGCTGGGATTACGGGCACCCACTACCACGCCTGGCTAATTTTTTGTATTTTTGGTAGAGATGCGGTTTCGCCATGTTGCCTAGGCTGGTCTCAAACTCCTGAGCTCAGGCAGTCCACCCACCTCGGCCTCCCAAAGTGCTAGGATTATAGGTATGAGCCACTGTGCCCGACCGACTCTTCTGCTTTCTGTATTTATAGATTTATCTGCTGACTCTGGGGTGACCATCAGAGTCAAGGCCTGTCATGGTGCTTGTTCTCAAGGTATGACCCCCTCCATAGCCAGACCCCACCGATGAAGCCTAAAGACACCCACCTTGGCATTTCAAGTACAAACCCATGGGATGAATTTCCTACCTTTATAAATGTATCTAGTAGTTTGGAAATTCTGAGGACAGAAAGGTTAAAATAAAGAGATTCTCAGTAGGAAATGTTATGTCATAATGTTAATTTTTCCTATAAAATCTAATGTGGGGTTTTTTTTCAAACTTAAGCTTACATAATTAACAGCTCTAAAAGCATTTAATTATAGTAATACTAATATTATCATTTATTGGGGATTCACTTTACCAGATATTCTTGCCTAGTACCTTGTTTTACCTCATCCTCAGAACCATTCTTGAAGATAAGTATTTTGCCCTCATTTAATTAATGAAGTATATGAGTTTTGGAAAGTCAAATACATTACCCAACATTGTCCGAGTACATATAGACCTAGAATTTGAACTCAAAGCTCAGGGTCTTCACCACTACCTCCCAAGCTGTACATATCCATTTCATCATGGACCATAAATACCACCGATAAAGTGGTATTTATGATTCCTTGATAAAGGAATTGTTTCATTTAAAAATAATTACGTGTCTATTCTGCAGAAGAGTGAGTCTTCTTTATTTATAGAGAAATCGTATCACCCTGTCATCACAGTTTCCAAAGGAATCTGAGCAAAATTGGCCAAGTCTAGATCTTTTAAATGTAAAGTCTTCCACAAATGAGTAAGCATCTGACTCACATTAATTCTACAGCGTTAATATGCTGGCCAAAGATTCAATAATGGAAAAAACAATCCGTACTTGAAATATCACTTGAGGTTTAATTAGCACAATAAAAATGAATTGGGAAGCATGAATAGCCAAGGCGGGATCAACCATTTGCCAGGCACTACTTCTTGGCTTAACAAGATTTGAAATCGGCACAAGTACACAGCAAAGCCCAGCAACGCTTCCAAGAGCTGCTAGCTCTACTGTAAAAGGATCCTGACTCTACGCCCTACAGCTGTCTTCCTTTGCACTCTGGGAAACCTCGCTGGAGATCAGAGATGACCAGCTTCCCACGCAGACAGATACCTCCACGTAAATGTCTCTTGATCTGGATTCCTTCAGGAAGGATGTACTGGCCTGTAGACCTCAGCAGAAAATCATCAACCAGGCAGTGAAAAATGTTGACTTTCTTTACACTAGAGCTTCCCAAACTATTGTGTGTATGAATCACCAGGGTATCTTGTTAAAGATGTAGTTCTTTTCCAATAGGTCTGAGTTGGGGCCTAAGAATTTGCATTTCTAATAAACTCGCTGTTCCACAGAACACACTTGGAAGGACAGGGGTTTATACCATAAGTGTTGGGCAATTGTTGAATGGGCTTTTGTTCCTACAACTATTATTCTTAAATCTGATATGGACCTGAGTTGTCCATCAAATTTTCCCCAAAGTGTGTCTTACAGAACTCTAATTTATTGAGATTCTAGATGGAAAAAAAATCCAAGATTACAAAAAAAAGGAAGAAGAAAGAAGAAGAAGAGGAAGAAGAAGAGGAAGAGGAAGAAGAAGAAGGAGAAGGAGAAGGAGGCTCTGTAAGAAACTCTGGAGGTTCACAACGTACATTAGAAAATTAAAAGTTCTGAGAACTCCTGCTATAAAGAAATCCATTTAAATTCTATTGATCTTACATTCCCCAAGCAGATTTGCGTACATAATCAGTTCTTTGATTGTAATGTTTGTTGTGGCTTTATTTTTATTTCCAGCAATTTGACAAAATATAAGATATACATATATTTAAATTCAGATGTGAAATACATTTAAATCTATTCTTGTTAATGATAGTAATAGCTATTATTTATTGGGTACTTGGTATGTGCTAGACTCTGTTTTAAATATTTTCCATTTATTACCTTATCAATCATCCTAAAAATCCTAGAAAGTAGATGCCATTAATATTTCTATTTCCAGATGAAGAAGTTAAGGCTATCAAATATTATGACTAAATAGCTAGTGAGTGGGGTTGGCCCTGGCCCACATCTGTCTGTCCAGGGCCTTAACCAGAGCATTCTGGCTGCCTCCTTTGCTGGGATCTTCCATGTCTCTGTTCCCACCTATTAGTGCATACTTCTTGAGAGTTGACCAAATTGACTAGGTGCTTCAGTCACTCATTAAAAGTGTGTAGGCCCTCACTTTCTCTTTTTTTTATTTTATTTTATTTTATTTTATTTTATTTTATTTTTTATTTTTTATTATGCTTTAGGGTTTTAGGATACATGTGCACAATGTGCAGGTTTGTTACATATGTATCCATGTGCCATGTTGATTTCCTGTACCCATTAACTCGTCATTTAGCATTAGGTGTATCTCCTAATGCTGTCCCTCCCCCCTCCCCCCACCCCACAACAGTCCCCGGAGTGTGATGTTCCCCTTCCTGTGTCCATGAGTTCTCATTGTTCAATTCCCACCTATGAGTGAGAACATGCGGTGTTTGGTTTTTTGTCTTAAGGAAAAACAAATCTCTAGTCATTTTGGATTAACCCAGTTTGGCAACAAATAAGATGGGTCAAGGCTGGGTTTTACTAATATTTTTTAGTAATCACCAGTAGGCCTTGCTTGTGTTTGTTTTCAGCTTGCTTCAGTGATCCTGAGCTCTGTTCATTTCATGTTGGGTCATCTTTCCACATGTATAAAAATATTCAAGTAAATTATAATGTTGTCTGTTCTCTGCCTTCTCTCCTCTCACTTCTATTTGTGCACACATAAAAGAACTTAAAACAAATAAACACTTGACCTATCTCTTAATTCTCTCTCAACAGAATACTAAAATTCTATAACCTTCCCCTCTACCCTTCTATCTCCTTGTTATATCTTCCAAGTTCTTTGCCTCCTAAACAGCTATATTCCACAAACAGAAATGAAGCCAAAATGAGCCTGACCTATTTAGAAGTGATTGCTTTATACCTGGTAGCAAAAATGACAGAAAGTTAGCAAAATGACTTTGCAAGCTCAAATTTGAAACTGCACTTCTAAGCACATGTGAGCCATGTCACAATAGTGACAGGTGCTACATAACTTCTAAACACAAAAATTTAAACAGCAGTTGACAGATGAGAAAAAACAACTTCATTTGACATTCTAAGAAGATAAAGAAAAACAACGATCCACTGTGTGGTTTGCTCTATTTAGGAGATAAAACCTGATCTCTAAGAAAATTAAAGCAAAGCAGTACACTAAAATAGCCTTTCTGTGTGGTTTTCAGGAAAGAAAGTCAATCCAACTAAGTTGCTAAGAAAATAATGTTTCATATCACTCTAACGTCCACATAGAGCATTAATATAGTATATTCTTTTAATCTGGGAGTGTTAACAAAGTAGAATTACTACTAGTCTATTTTCTGGGTTCAACACAAACAAAACAAGGAGTATGTACAAATATGCGACACAGACATATGTGCTACAAACTGTGGTTGAAACCAAAAGTAAATCTTAAAAATAAATCATTAAATTCAATTTATCTCAAGGAAGCCGGCCTCTCCTCCTGGGCACCTGTGAACTGACCTTCACTATCATAAATAGTATTTTGTCGATGTGCCTTTAAAAGCTTCTACATTAAAAGTTTGAAGGGTGGAAAAGTGGAAAATTGAAATTGTCCTAATAAATAGGAAGGAAATCAAAAGCAAGTCTGATTTCAATCCATGGGACCATTAAGGATGGTTTATATAGTAACTGCACAGTTCTTCAACCAACAAGTGAATTGCCACCTTATATTCTCTGTGGGACTATTATTCTATGTGGTAACTAGTTACTAGTAAAATAGGTGCAGTGATTCTTTTGATATGACCCAGAGGAATACTGCCTTTCTTAAATGTATTTGCCATCTACTTAAGACAGAGCATTTCATGTACCATTAACACTTGCTGAAGAAGCTCTCAGGTAAGATTTAAATAATAATGATAGTATTTTTTAAAATTAAAATATAACATCCACTTCCCCTTAATAATCCCATTATGCCAGGGAAGGTGACTGAAAGGTTTATACTGCAAGACTAACTGCTGAAAATCATCTAAGTGTGCAGGAATTGAGGAGAAATTTTTAAAAAAATACTACGTGATAAATAATTTCATTAGAAACACTTGAAGAAGTAGCAGGGAGATTTTTTATACGAGACAATAATCAGCACAGCCTGGCCAAATCAGCTTTCTTCACCAGCACTTACATGATTCTGTTTCAGTCTTCAGAACCATTGCTCATAGCACCTCTTTATACCAATTAATGTGGAACTGTTATATGAAAATGTTCTGTTGCCTTGCAATTAATAAAGTTTTTCTAAGGTTTAGAAGGGCCTTGTGAAGAAACGAACCACCACTTGTTTTACAGCATGAATAAGTTTACAGTAATTCATAGCAGGGGGGGACTGTTAGAAAAATATTGTGAGGCATTTTGACTGCACTATTAACGAGAATGATGCAGTTAAACTTCCCAGCCCCATCTATCATGCTCGATTAATCTCTAAGGATATAAAGAAAAAAGAAGAAATGAGATTCTCTCAAAAATGCCATAAGGATAAAAATTTCAAAAATAATGAAAAAAATACTAAACTACAGAATAATTTGCCTAAATTAATGTATTTAAGTTATTTTTAATTAACTAAAACATTCACACCATTATATTAAAAACCTGGTCCAATATGAACATTAATATGATACAGTTCATGCATTTGTTAAGTCAGCAAACCTTCATCAAATGCCTTTTTTGATCAAGCGGTACAGTAGGCACCATGGAATATGCGTATTTGCACATAAAATGTAGAGAACTTGTTCTCCATATAATATCTCCATGATGAAATACTAACAAGGGAAGCTTTTAAAGAAAACTCATCTTACAAACAAATAAAATCTCAGTAGCTCTTCTTTTTCATTGAAATAAAAACAGTACCAATTGCAAACTAAATACAATGGCCACAGTAGTTGGCAAATTGTTGGTTTACAAAGATGACACACAGAAGACCACGGTCTTCACTGATTCAGTTAGCTAAAAAGTTTCGCCCCCCCAAAAAAGTGTGGAAATCAGATGAACTTCAAATCTGTGACTTAAACACAACAGATGTGTTTTTAAAGTTTATGTAAAAGAAAAAGCCAGCTGACCATAAATTCATTTGTTTTTCAAACAAGACATCTAACTTGGAGATATTGGCATGTTATTATCCGGTTTCTTCAACACAGAACTCCAGAGAAAGATTTTAAATCCAACATTCTAGTGTCATTTTCTGTTTAGATTATAACTTCTCCTGAAAGAACCAAAGTTGGGAAACCATCAAAAGAAAATTAATACACGACTAAGCCCCAAAGTGAAGGCTCCCTTTCTTATCCCAGATATCTAGAAGTGATAGTCAATATTTTTCTTAAAACCCAGAACAAAGTTGGAAAATGAGAAGGCACACCGCTGATGGAGAAGAAACTATAAAGAACTCCTGAGCTAGAGAAAGCAGAAGAGGATTAATGAAAAGCAGCACAGCCCCAGATGGACACATAGCCATGTGCTTCACAAAATAGTGAGGCTCTCAAAGGACCCAACAGTAGAAGCAGGATTGCAGGACTCCCTGGAGATGCAGCAAACCTCAGTATGGAAAAGGGCATTTCAGTTACAAAAAAACGACTCACAAGAGATTGTGGAAATTGATCATCAGTGGTTGAAAGGAAAAAAAAATCAGCAGCTAGAGAAACAGCTGAAGAGCTAAGTAATGAGTAAACCAATTCTCCCATAATGCGGTACACAAGGACAAGCAGATGGAAACTACTAAGGAAAGGGTGGCCAGAGTGGGTGGAGCCAAAAGTGTAAATATCTATCCAATGTCGATTCCTGAATGAAAGAATAAATGGAAAGAATACGTTGAGCAAATCAATAAGAAAATTTTTCGAGAACTGAAGACATGAACCCTCACATTGAAAGGGTATCCCTTGCAATAAGCAGGATTAAAAAAAATAATAACCCCACATCTAGTTACGTTGTGGTGAAATTTAAGAAAATCATGGATAAGGAGTAAATTCTTAAAACTTCTAGAGGGGAAAAAATTTAAAAAGCACAGGTTACCTAGAAAGAGCAAGCAACAGACTGACCTCAGACTTCTCATCAGCAACACTCAATACAAAAAGAATATGGTGCAATATCTTCAAAGTTATGAGTTTTTGAGCCTATAATTTTTTACTTAGCAAATTCCACTGAGAAGAAAAAATACAGGCCAATTTCCCACCACTCAAGAGCTTGATTATACTTTTTTAATTTCTATGAAAGAAGTACTAGAAGATATACTCCTGCAAAAAGAACAATCGCACCAAAAAGAACACAGTAAGACACAAAAGTCTATGATATACAAAGAAATACAACATCTTCAAAAAAGCCAGGTAACAATATAAAAATAAAATCCCAGATGATAATAAACAGAGCTGGGACGAGAAGAGAAGGGAAGCAAAAATATTTTTTCTGCCTTATTTGTGGTTATCTCTATGCAGAAAATACATATTTAAATTTGTGCAGAAAATATTTCAGTATTACAGATTTTTTTAAAAAGGGAATATTTATCACTTTCAAACAATGAAGAAAAAACAAAGAACAATGAAAGTAAAGGAAAAATCCTGCAGAAAAATAGACAAAGGATATAAACAGGTAATTTACTGAAGCATAAACACAGTCCAATAAACATATAAGATACTCAATAGTAATCAGGAAAATGCAAACTCAAAAGCCATGATGTAGCATTTTTTAGAAAGACAAACACTAACAAGTTCACTAATATCAAGGTATACCTTGTTAGGATGGGCATAAATAGATACAGCCATTTTTTAATGTGCAAACCACATAAACCAAAAATTCTGCTTCTTTCTATGTATTCTAGAAAAACTTTTGCGCTTGTACATATGTGTAAAAAGCATGAATAAGGATGCTTGCTGAAACATTTTTGCAGTATTCAAAAAAATGGAAAATAAGCAAAATGCCCGTCAATATGGAACACTTAATTAATTAAGACACATTGTATCATGAATTTCATGTAATGGTTAAAAAGAATATGACAGATCTATGACTACTGACCTGAAATGGTTAGGAGTAAGAAAAAGACAAACATCATATGTGTAATGTAGGAAATTACTTTTGCAACAAGACATATCAATATAATACAGTCAATTATAAAAAGTAAAACACTTGAAAGAGAATAAAAAAGGGAAAGAACAAAACAGTTAAGAACACAAAAACGATAGGAAAAAGAAGTCTGTCAATTCACTTGCCACACTCTTCTATAATGTTGCTTTTTGAAAAGCATCCTTGACATCGAAATGAATTGTGAATGTTACCATGAATGTAACCACTCAGTCCTAATCGATCATTCGAGCCCATGCCCTCATTACAGTAGATTCAAAAACTCACTCTTAGACACACAATTCATTGACTAATTTGTAGAAAACAGACATAAAAAATGACTGGAAATTGACAAACTGATTAGGAAAAATGAGGACCAGTTCACTCCTTACACGTCCCCTATCCCAATCATAATGGCCGAGCAGTAACACGTAAGGCAGGGTGCATTCCCGGAATGCTGCCAAGACAACACAACCAAAAATTTAAATGGAAAAAAATGAAATTGGTTTCAGGCAAGGGCAAAGCAGACGTCTGTTAAGAGGCAGTTTGTGAAATCAGAGCAAGAGTCAGATGCTTTCTCTCTTTTCCTCTCAGCGGTTGCTGAACCAATGTGGCCACAACGGCCATGGGGATTTGGGAGCTGGCCAAAAGGCCAGGTGACTCAACACTGAATTTCTTGTCCCTCTAGGCAATTTCTCTCAGCGGTACAAATTTGTACCAGAACAGAGAACAGTTACCCTCTTATCAATCAGGAAAAGACACATATTAAAAGTTTTTTTTATTTTTTAAGTGTTAGCTAGCAAAGAAAACTGACAGAGGTTGGCAAGAGAATAAAGCCTTACTCCCCCATTATGAAACCAAAGGACTCTATTTGTGACAGAAAAATCTGTGGCAAGGGTCAGGGCCGTCTTCTAAGGTCATTCAGGGTAAGAAACAGACTCATATCTTTATTTCTATCGCATTCCTACAAAGCGTGTGCATCAGCTCCATTTTTCTTAAATAAAAAATAGACCTCAAATAATAGGGTCTTCCGAAAACAAAGAATCGGTTGTTTGTGATTAATACACAGATTCCTTGCGCACAAGAACCAGGTGCTACATGACTTTCTGCTGTGTCACCAGCCACTAGGCCAGAAGATCAAACATAATTGTTTGTGAACTTGTCAACTGGTTGACTAACCGATTCAAATGTCAATGGGGGAGTAACATGCATGTGTGGGTATTGTAGAGGTACATGACTGAAGACTAGTAAAATCCTAAGCAGAACACTTTGCTGTTCCTTCCTTATAACTCACTAGCACTCACATGAGCTCTGATTTTGCCGTTCGGTACCCTTTTAAATGTTGGAGATGAAAACACCGGGGAGAGGAGTAGGGGATGATGGTAAAGTAGGAGATCTTAAATCCAGACATGGGAGGAAGCACGTGGCATGGCAGACTTGGGGCACCCCATCAAGAGACACAGAACTCTGGCAGTAAGACAAGTTTAAGGGAATGTGCTGGATTGAATTGGATTTGCTTGTGCTGCCAGGACACTTTCATCACCCTGAGATCCTTGGCCTGGGTGCCATCCAAGGGTATATGTGGCCAGAGAAGTGCCACATTTTTAGCAGATAGTTTTTGCACAGATGGATGGGTAGATAAATGGATGGATGGATAGATGGAAAAACAAATAGGAACAAATAAGCAAATGAACAAACAAACAAAAAGAATAAGCAGCGTGCTTTTTCTCTATGCACTTTACAGCCATCCACTCTGAATTAATATTCTACTTGCAAAGAATATTCAGCAAAGTTGCTCCCAGCCGATTACTCCACACTGCACACAAATGTTGGCTGATTCACTGGATACGTCAACAGAATACCACATACAATCCAGGTAGTGGTAATTTTCCTAGACTACCACACCAAGGCAATGAGAATAATTAATAGCAACTAGAACACATTGATTTAAAAATAAATTACCACAATTGGGTATCTGCAGGTTTGCCAGGGGAATATTCTTGCTGCTTTCATTCAGGCAGTACAAATCCTGAGTGTCTGGACTGGATTTAGCCTCTTGGAGAGTCTTGATCCACATAATGTCACAGGAGCATGTAAATGGATTGCCCACCAGGATCCTACAGGGAACAAAAATGGCAACAGATCAAGTTCCTTTTTCCATTTTAGCTACATTAGTGCTTGCAAAATACTACAACATTATGAATTCTTTCTAGCCAGCAATGCTTGGAAGTCATACCCCTTTCATAGCATGACAGTACTTATTATTCCTTCATTTATTTGATACTTACTGAGCATCCGCTATATGCAGATAGCACTGGAGAATGATAGAAGACCTTACAGAATAACAGGGGAAACAAGATAGAGACAGAAATAGCCAAAATATAGGATAGAAAACAACATCTCATAACATGGGGAAAATAAGGTGCCATGACAAATTTATCATGGTTATTATAGAGTTATTAGGAAGATGCCAACAATAAGTTTTCAGGAAAGCTAACATACTTATTTCTGACCCGGCTAAAGGCTCAAGTGTTACCACTTTCTAAGCTCAAACTTCAGCAGGGGGCAGAACAATTTCATCTCAATTTAAAATGAGACTGTAAGTACAAAGCTAAGACTGAATTGTGAATGCCAGAAGGCTGGCACCCCTAGCTTTCTGCATTATGCAATCACAGTCAGTTTCATTGATTCAAGATAGCGGGAGTAAAGGTGAGAGAGAGAACCTGAAAGAGAGCTGTAGACCTCCTTCACACACACACACACACACACACACACACACACAGCAAGCTATTCTGAGGACAAGGCAACTGAGCTGCAGATTGAGCTGCGTTAGACCACTGTGGGTGGAAAGCCACCGCCATTCAGACCTCAGCCATGCTGCCTGGACTCCTGTGGCCTGCAATGGGTAAAAGAGGAAGTAGTCAAGAGGAAAATAAAAACCACAAGGAAAAAAAAATCTTTAAATGCTTATTTATAATACTCAGTGGCCTATTTAAGATGAATTCCATTTATGGTAATGAGCCTTTAAATGAGGCCATTTAAAATCGTTACATAGAGTCTGCCTGGCATTAACCACAATACTTAAGGTTTCTGTGAAGACAGGACCTGGGCTTTGCAACATCACTTACTCCTGTGGTTTTCTGGTTGGGTTGTAAAAATCTCAGGGATCCCTGGAGACTTTTCCAGGAGCTTCTTAGGGGAAAATGTGGTCATGGTAGACTCATTTAATCTATGTCTGCTTGATCACCTCCAAGTATCCCTCCAACACCAAAATGGGATTTGTTGTTATGAGATATGGAATAGAATGCAGAAAAGACCCACCACCAGTTTAAACCCCAGTAATCCAAAATGCTTCCTGGAGCTCTGAGTACATGCAAAACTAAAGAGTCTTTCTAAAAGAAGATATCATTAACTCAGCAGAAGGGATAAAGAAGGAAAGGAATGTTTCAATTATGAATACAGCAATGTTAATATGACAACACAACACTGGTGCACAGCTGGCTTCTTTCTGCAGCTTACTGTGCAAGCTCGATGATTATGACAGCACATTACACTTTTATCTTTGGGTTTCTACCTCTCCCACTGGATAACAGAATCCAGGAACATAGAAACTTTTCTCCCTTTATCCCCATGGCCCTGTGCCATATCATTTTGATTTGTAATAGGTACACAATTAACATTTGTTGAATGAATTGATTAAACATGCTTCAACAAGATTATTGAGACATAAATTTGAAATTGAAACTCTAATTTTTAATCTAGCAAGAAAATTTTACACAATGTTGCCCTAAATTTTTACACCAAGTACTTTACCCTATCTCATATATCTTCCTTTAGTTTGTCATGCCTATTCCTGTGTTAGAAGCATTAGCGCTTCAATGCCCTGAATTCACTTTATTCCAAATAATTGCCAATTGCCAAGACTTTCACCATATAACACCCATTACACCTATTAACTTGTTGTCTCTCCAGCAGTGACATCTTCCAATCTGCACAATTTCCTTGTGAATAAGGATGGATCTTCATAAAAAGACTCCACAATTTAGACAACATAGAGTTTAAGCAAATGCCATTGCTTAATCTTCAAAGACCTCTTCCTGGGCCCACATCTGCTCCACAAAGCCTCTGCATTAGGATGCTTTGAGGTGCCTTACCATAAAAATAGTAACAGTTCATATTTGTTTAATGGGGACAACGCAAGGAATTGAGCTCACTTGGAAATCCTGGCTGTTAGTCATCAACACCTTTCAATATGTTTTCTGTCATTTTACAACAGAAGAAAATGGGACTTAAAAATAAATATTGAATGTAATAACAGACCTGGAAGAAAATCTCACAAAGATGGGTGGGGAGAGAGAACTACCTCTCCTCCAATGTCCCGTCTTTAAGATGGACAAAAGTGAGCAGAGTTTTGCCCATTTTTATTTCCTCCTTGAATGGGTTTGCTTGACTTTAGGGCCTGGATCCAACAGGAACCAAACAGACGCTGTGAGATATAAAGTATAGCCGTTTTCACACAAAGCCCCCTTCTTTTTCTCTTTTTTCCCCTCTACTAGAAATTATTTATGTAAAAACAACATTTAAACGAATCAGAAATGATATGTCACTACTGAGATTTCTATTTTTTTAATTACCGAATTTCAGAAATGAGAAATAATAAACCACGAGGGAATAAAAAACGGAGAGACTGAAACTTGAGAAATCATTTTTCGAGAATTTGGTATACAAATAGATCTGCAACATCACTCATTAAAAGAAAAATACTTCATTACCCCTTCCTTTGAAAACTTTTCCCCAAATGCCACAGAAAATCATTACTTACAGTTCAGACAAGTCAAGGTGACGGAAATGTTTCCTAGACAAACTCGTCAGTTTGTTTCGGGTAAAATTGCTGAAAGGAATCAAAAACATTAAACATGAATTTAAAATGTTACATTTTAGGAACACAGTATTCACAGAGAGATTTTGTTTTCAAAATATAATTTTATTTGATCATTATACATGCTTTACTTACATCCAAATATCTCTCTCTTTTGCTTAGAGTGATAGCTCAGTTTTTCCTCTAACCTTGTCTATATTTTTTCTTTGCAGGAAGGGGTAGCATAAATATATTGTGTATTTTTAATGTCTTTTTCACCCAAAAGCTTATTTTTCATATGTTGATTTGCAGCCAAGTTATATATCTCATAGAAATCCTGATTTTTTTGAACAATTAATAGGAGGATATGTAAGAGTAAATAAAATTTAAAACTATAAACCCGGTAGGGAAAAAGGATGCCTTAAAACTAAAGAGCATCATGGATATTTTGAAATTATGCGGCATAAAAAACTCTCAATATTAACTGAATTCAATATGTCTTTATAGGAAAGACATTTTATTGATGAAAAAAGTCTACTGAGATTGTTTACATATGATCTAGATAACCACATACCTCCACGATGAGAACAAACAAAAATTAGGTAACAAGGAATACGTCAGATTTCATCTTGAACTATTCTAGTGACATACTATCTTCAGATTTGGACCAACCAGACAATAAAAAGATATATTTGTGATTAAAAAAATAATAATTTACTGACATGTTCCAAACATGTAATTTGATTCTATAAAAGAGTTTCCAATGATCAGTGCCATGAGATTTTGGGGTAGGAAACTCAGAGCCATAACCCTAGCAGCTGACTCACTCTGCGAATTTGTTTACTGTTTAAATTTATTTAAAGAGTGTCTGATGCTTGGGCCTCAAGATGTGTTTAATAAATAAAATGAATGTAAAACAAACATCAACTTTCATAAAAACAGCCAAGACTTCTACAAACCACAGGAAGTCAATGAGCCTTTCAGTGTGTGTTTCCTGCCCAGGAAGGCAAGTGTCGAGCTGAGAGTTGGATAAAACATGAGATCTAGCCAGGCGCGGTGGCTCACGCCTGTAATCCCAGCACTTTGGGAGGCCGAGGCGGGTGGATCATGAGGTCAGGAGATCGAGACCATCCTGGCTAACACAGTGAAACCCCATCTCTACTAAAAAAAAAATACTAAAAATTAGCCGGGCATGGTGGCAGGCGCCTTGTAGTCCCAGCTACTGGGGAGGCTGAGGCAGGAGAATGGCATGAACACGGAAGGCAGAGCTTGCAGTGAGCCGAGATTGTGCCACTGCACTCCAGCCTGGGTGACAGAGCGAGACTGCATCTCAAAATAAAAAAAAATAAAAATAAATAAAAAAATTTAAAAAAAAACCACATGTGAGATCTGAGGGTGACAGTGATCCTGGCCCCTTACCTGAGGCTACTGTTCGCTGTCAGCCCAAGGAAGTCATCACTGAAGTATCCTGGTGTGTCTGAACAGTCACACACCTGGGGTTACAACCAGGAGCTAAAGTATGAACTAAGGCTAGTCAGTTGATAAGAAAGAACCTACCACTCTGGTGTCTCACAAATCATGAATGTGTGTGTCCACTCCCAGCTTAATTTTATACTGAGATCTCCACTCATCCAAACCCCTACCTACACAAGGGTACCCTCCTTGCTTCTAGGCATGCATCTTCTGTCTACACACTGAGTATAAAGTGCTCACCCACATGAAAAATAATCCACCAGGAAGTTGTAAAATGTGCCCACATAAGTATCTTCTTTTGGAAGGTGAATTAAGAATGGGTTTCGGCCGAGCGCAGTGGCTCACGCCTGTAATCCCAGCACTTTGAGAAGCTAAGGCTGTTGGATCACCCGAGGTTGGGCGTTTGAGAGCAACCTGGCCAACATGGTGAATCCCCGTCTCTACTAAAAACACAAAAATTCACTGCGTGTGGTGGCGCCCTCCTGTAATCTCAGCTACTTAGGAGGCGAGGCAGGAGAATTGCTGGAACCCAGGAGGCAGAGGTTGCAGTGAGCCAAGATGGCGCCATTGCACTCCAGCCCGGGCAACAACAGCAAGACTCCTTCTCAAAAAAAAAAAAAAAAAAAAAGGTTTCACTGGTATACAATGCATTGAAAAGTCAGTCTGCCTGTCTTTTCCACAGTCTCTAAGGCACAAATGCTTTCATCTTCATCAGAAGTCCCAATCTTTCTAAAACAAACAAACGAAAAACCAAAAACCTGCTTTCCTCCTCAAGAAAAAGGAGGAGAGGGCAAGCAAAGAAAGAGGAGGCTTAGGGTGAAGGGTCTCCCTGTCTGCTGGTAAAACCGCCGCCCCGCGGAGCTGCTGCCTCTGTGGGGCTGCCAGCAGCACCGCAAAGAGCAGCGTTACGGGCCAAAGAACAAGATGAGTCTTATGAGCCATACTTATTATTGGGGCCAAAAGCCAAAATGGAGGAAGAGGGGAGGGAAAAAAATCAACAATCCTCTTACTGTTTGATTATAGGGCTTTGCAAGGGAGCTAATTAGCACCTCTGCAAAGTCCCTGGAAAACACAAATACCAGCTTTTCTCACAGTCCCTGGGCTCTTAGGGGCTGGGCAAGAATTAAAGGCATCAAGAAATAACGCAGTGACCAGTCTCTGGGGCTCTGGGCAGTCCCCATGTGATGCTAATATGGACAGGGTAGGGGGAGAAGTGGTGAAAGTGAGAGAGCGGATCCCATTTAAATTTCCCTAAAACTCGAAGTGAAATAGACTGATCTCGTATGCATTTTTATATTGCTGGGGAAACTCAGAGAGACCTTCAGTATATCCCAGGGGTAGAGAGAAACAGCTTTTAATACATATTTTGTTATCGGCTCCCTTGCACCCCGCTGCATTGATATTTGAGGTAAGAGTGCAATTTGCATGTGGAAAATCAGGGGACCACCACCCAAGCTAGTCCCCAGAGTCCTCCATTGTAAGCATAGGTTAGGTCTAAGATCCGGAAAGGCAGACACCTGACTTAATTCCTTCCTTCCTCCCTACTGTTCTTTTGTCCTGTGAATATACGAAGCTTACTGCCATCTGATGACCTCTTCATAACTACCTGGTACTTGCCTATTTCTCTCTGTCTTACTATTCAATAATGGCTATAAATATTAGTAGCATTTTTGCAATTTGATCAGGGATTGACATCCCAGCTATTGCTTCTTCAGAAAACTGTGTAAGATATGTATGTCCCTGTAGTTTCCCATTTTAAAATAATTCTTCTCTGGAAGCTAGGGACAGATATTTGACTTTATATAAGCTGTGTACTGCACAAAAAATACCACCGGCTGGGTTTGGTGGCTCAAGCCTGTAATCCCAGCACTTTGGGAGACCGAGGTGGGCGGATCACGAGGTCAGGAGATCGAGACCATCCTGGCTAACATGGTGAAACCCTGTCTCTACTAAAAACACACACAGGCCTCTTCCTCTCGGTCCCATATTGAACTCGATTTGGAAGAGGCGAGTCCAGTCTCAAAATGGAGGTAAAAACGCCGCCCGGTCGCCCCCAGCCCGACTCTGGCCGTCGCCGTCGCCGCCGGGGGGAGGAGGGCCATGATCCAAAGGAACCAGAGCAGCTGAGAAAACTGTTTATTGATGGTCTGAGCTTTGAAACTACAGATGATAATTTAAGAGAACATTTTGAGAAATGGGACACACTCACAGCTTGTGTGGTAATGAGAGACCCCCAAACAAAACGTTCCAGGGGCTTTGGTTTTGTAACTTATCCTTGTGTTGAAGAGGTGGATGCAGCGATGTGTGCTCGACCACACAAGGTTGATGGGCGTGTAGTGGAACCAAGGAGAGCTGTTTCTAGAGAGGATTCTGTAAAGCCTGGTGCCCATCTAACAGTGAAGAAAATTTTTGTTGGTGGTATTAAAGAAGATACAGAAGAATATAATTTGAGAGATTACTTTGAAAAGTATGGCAAGATTGAAACCATAGAAGTTATGGAAGACAGGCAGAGTGGAAAAAAGAGAGGATTTGCTTTTGTAAGTTTTGATGATCATGATACAGTTGATAAAATTGTTGTTCAGAAATACCACACTATTAATGGGCATAATTGTGAAGTGAAAAAGGCCCTTTCTAAACAAGAGATGCAGTCTGCTGGATCACAGAGAGGTCGTGGAGGTGGATCTGGCAATTTTATGGGTCGTGGAGGAAACTTTGGAGGTGGTGGAGGTAATTTTGGCCATGGTGGAAACTGTGGTGGAAGAGGAGGCTGTGGTGGTGGAGGTGGTGGCAGCAGAGGGAGTTATGGAGGAGGTGATGGTGGATATAATGGATTTGGAGGTGATGGTGGCAACAATGGCGGTGGTCCTGGTTATAGTAGTAGAGGGGGCTATGGTGGTGGACCACCAGGATATGGAAACCAAGGTGGTGGATATGGTGGAGGTGGTGGAGGATATGATGGTTACAATGAAGGAGGAAATTTTGGTGGTGGTAACTATGGTGGTGGTGGGAACTATAATGATTTTGGAAATTACAGTGGACAACAGCAATCAAATTATGGACCGATGAAAGGGGGCAGTTTTGGTGGAAGAAGCTCAGGCAGTCCCTATGGTGGTGGTTATGGATCTGGTGGTGGAAGTGGTGGATATGGTAGCAGAAGGTTCTAAAAACAGCAGAAAAGGGCTACAGTTCTTAGCAGAAGAGAGAGCGAGGAGTTGTCAGGAAAGCTGCAGGTTACTTTGAGACAGTCGTCCCAAATGCATTAGAGGAACTGTAAAAATCTGCCACAGAAGGAACGATGATCCATAGTCAGAAAAGTTACTGCAGCTTAAACAGGAAACCCTTCTTGTTCAGGACTGTCATAGCCACAGTTTGCAAAAAGTGCAGCTATTGATTAATGCAATGTAGTGTCAATTAGATGTACATTCCTGAGGTCTTTTATCTGTTGTAGCTTTGTCTTTTTCTTTTTCTTTTCATTACATCAGGTATATTGCCCTGTAAATTGTGGTAGTGGTACCAGGAATAAAAAATTAAGGAATTTTTAACTTTTCAATATTTGTATAGTTCAGTTTTTCTACATTTTAGTACAGAAACTTTAACAAAATGCAGTTTTGAAGGTGTTTCCTTGTGAGTTAACAAGTAAAGAAGATCATTGTTAATTACTATTTTGCATGAATTTTGCTAAAGTTAACTGTAAAGAAACACCTGCTGACTTGCAGTTTAAGGGGAAATCTATTCTCCGCATTTCCAAACCGTGATATGAATGGGTGCTGACATGTGGAGAGAATAGATAATTTGTGTGTTTGCAATGTGTGTTTTAGATAAATAGGATTAGGTATTTAAATTAGCATTTGTGAATTTAATAGCATTAAGATTACCTTCAAATGAAAAAAATCTCAAAATTTCAAAAAAATAAAAATAAATAAAAACACACACACAAAAAATTACCCTGGCGTGGTGGGGGGCGCCTGTAGTCCCAGCTACTCTAGAGGCTGAGGCAGGAGAATGGCGTGAACCCGGGAGGCAGAGCTTGCAGGGAGCAGAGATTGCGCCACTGCACTCCAGCCTGGGCGACAGAGCGAGACTTCGTCTCAAAAAAAAAAAAAAAAAGAATACCACCAAACTCATCCTGTCATATAACATGAAAAAATATACAAAGTGGCTTTCATATTCATAGAAATAGCATGCAACAAGGAAAATATACAAAGTAAAGTGAAGTAATAAGTAAGTCTAGTCTATTAATAAAACTATAATTAGCCAGAGCCCACTGTCCAAATCACAACATTAGGAGAAGTGATGTGATAAAAGAGCCAGTAAAATGCAGTTGTTGAGTAATTTGGGTCTAAGGTCAACTGTAATGAAAATACCAGAACTTAACCACTGAGGTCATTAATTACATCTAAGTGACTGCATTAGAGCATTTTGCCTTTTTCTTCTATCCAACTTCTCTCTTGTTTAGGCTATCAAGGCCTACGCAGCCATCAGATTTGTGCAGGCAAAGATTTGTGCAGACTGCACAGATGACTCCAAAGAGCATTTAATTGGAATGTGTTAATAAAGTTCCCTGGAGTTTTATCACATTTTTGCAGAATGTTTTATGTCTTAATTTACAGACTTTATTTTTAAAGTGACTTCATCATTAATGCCACCTATAAAATATGAAGCTGTGATATTGGCTTTATGAAATTAATGTTTTCCATAATATCAACAAATTTCAATAGAGTGTCCAGGCAATCTGCTTCTAAGTGAATGGTTTCTTTTGTAACTGGCATGGAAATCAGTTGGGGAACTGTTCTCCTTAAAAAAAAGAAAGAGGACAAACCTTATAAGAAAGGCTGATTCTCTATGGATGATACAGATTTTATTTCCTGTGCTCTTATTGTAAGAACATGGAGACGGGTTGGCCCTGGAGTCATAACTCTGCCACTTATGATCTATGAATCTGAGCAAGTCCTAGAACTCTCTCACTCTTATTTTATCTATGAAATGTGAATAAAAAAGATCTGTCCTACCAATTGTCAGAAAAAAATCATGTGAAATAATCCAGGTGAGGGTCCCATAGATAGACTATGACATGTAAAGTATCATTGCAAAGAGGATTTGGTACAGCAAAACAGAATCAATGAATGCAGGCAACAACCTTCTGGCAGAAGCTCCACTAAAAACTCAGGGGATGGGAGTACAAGTCTGAGCTCAGTGATGCATATTCTGCACTTAGGTGATCTTTAGTTTAATGAAGACAACTCTCAGGAAAGCCATGCCTTATGGACTTAAATGCCTTCATCTAGAGGATTTAGCAACAAACAAGCTAACAGTTCCCATTTTCCACATTTCCATTTGACTTCCATGGACAAAGCATCAACAAGACTTTGGGGAAATATTTCCCATTGTTAATAATTTTCTGTACCTTTGGCATGTCCCATGATTGATTTTTCTCTACCTTTATCAATCCATGACAGATGACTTTGGGAAAATGAAGGTTCAAAAGAGATTCCTATTGTGGGGGGAAAAGCACCAGTAATTTTTATTTCCCTATAAAGGCCAAGGCCAAGTCAGCTTCTTTCGATTCCACTAGTTTGATGTCTTCCAGGGAGCATGTCATGATTCCAAGGAAGAAAATCAAGAACTCTGTGCAAGGACACAGTTTTCACATCAGACTCCTTGCTGCTAGCCTATTGCTCTGTCCAAGATGGAACTGGCCCAAAAATTCATGAAAGGGAATAAACAGCCTGTTCTAAGTACCCCTCTGAAGCTATTCAAAAAATCAAACAAAATCAGAGCTAATGTTTCTAAGCTATTATCACAGCTACACTAACTTTAAAAAGGGAGGTTTCAAGTTGGAAAAGAAGGAAAATAAACAGAGGGGGGAAATATTGAATAAAATGGGTCCTGGGAAGCAAAAGAATCAATCTCTACTTACATGTGCTGCAGGTTGCTGTTTTTCAGAAATGCTTTATGAGCCACAAATTTTAATCCAGAATCCACAATTGTCCTGTGAAAACGCATAATTTCACGCATATTAGAACAAACCAGTGAATGCCTGCCTGACCAGAGTAGACAACAGGAAAAATCTCTGAGATAATGTGTGCTGGTCCTGCGTACTCACAGATTTCTCAGTCCCACGTAAGCTTCAACATCATCATCGTTGATGATTTCTAACCTTTTCTGATTTGCGATGAAACTGTAACAAAGCAGAGAGTGAATCTCAGTGACTCAGAATGTAGGCAGCAGCACCATGAAGAACTCCCATCCACCTCACCCAGGTGTCCAAGGCGCTCCCTCCACACCCATCCAAGCCTCGCCATTTTTTTAAATATGGCAGGAAAGCAAAATTGAGCATGACTGAGCAGAAACCATGACTGACCAGTTTCATGGTCAATAACCCATTCACTGGGTTTCATTTCTCCTCGTGTTTTATCATTCTTTCACCCAACAATTTCACTTTTCTTTCCCTTTCAGAGTATCACCAGTGTACATAGGTGAAAACACCATGAAAATGCATCTACTCCTCTCAAAGGTGTTTCCACTCTTACGGTGAGAGCCACAGAGATTCTGCTGTCATCACTGCACAAGAAAAGTCGCATATTTCCTCACATTTCAAGAGAGACAGCCACTCCTTCCTTTACCTCCTAAAATACTAAAGTGCATTTTCCCTACCCCTTCCTCTTTTCTCTCTATTTTCCTGGCCCAGCATCTCCTTCTTCTGCTTTCGTCAGTAAAAATATCAATCTTTCCTTTGATGAACCACATTTCACAAACCCCATATGGCCTTAGCGCACTCTCCACGGGAACCCTCCTCCCTCCCCCTTCCCCAAAGCCCTCCAATATAGGGGTGAATAGAGAGAAAACTCCATCCCTTTGGCCACATTGGTGAGCTTAGAGATGTGCACATGATCTCAATTACACCAAGAGGAGTCTTCCCCGAGATTAAATAAATGAATGCTGGGAAAGAGAGAGTCTCTGTCTTTCTCTGAGATCATAGCTGAAGGATGGCACAGGCCTGGGGCTTCCATGGGGAAATTTTCTGCTACAAGGAAATAGACTGTCCAAGAATGAAGTCAGTCCACAGAAAGAAGCAGAGCTAAAGAGGCAGAACTCTAAAAATACCACTTGAGCCTTTAGATACAACTGTCTCTGAGGCTAGATGTCACTAACCTAAGTTGATCTTAATTTCTATAATTTGCAATCAGTAAAGTCCCTAGTGATACAAACAAATAGCTATTAAAACCATCATCATGGAATTTCCTATACTCTACCCTGTACTACAGTTATTTAAGTACCTGTCTATTCAGTTTTCTTAGATCACAATGTCTTTGAGATAGTTAGATCTGTTTTATAATTCTTAATATGCATCACAGCACCTGGCTCAGTACCCAGTACAAGGTAGGTACTCTAAGGATGGATGGATGGATGGATGGATGGATGGATGGATGGACCGATGGATGGACGGATGGAGAAACAGATGAACTGCACTCGGAGTTACAAAGGCATTACAAGAAATTATGCCAGGATGAAATCTCCCCTTTCTTTTTGAAAAAATTAAAGATATAAAACATATTCCAATTAAGACACTGAAAACAAATATGTAGCCCTGCTGTTGACAATGTGAGTTAAAATGAAAAAAATATTAAATGATGGGGAGGAACATACAGCATCTATAGGTCCCCCACTGTGTGAAAGAAAATGATGACAAGCTGTATGGTAAGGGTTTGGGCACCTCTTTTTAGAAAATAAATTTTAAAAATAAAAATCAGTAGATTCTCTGAGAAGACAAAATTATACCAAAGAGAAATACTTTTAAAACCATCCACACAAACATTGTCCCCTGTTACATAAAAAACCAGCCTCCAAGATAGAACGGCGACTTCTTCTGAAAAAATTCTTAGTTGTCCCTGATGCCCAGGGCCTGGCACACTTAATAAATGTGCAGGAAGCTTTGGTTCCCTTCTCTCCTCCCACCACACATAGAAGAAGGAAACATTTTAAGACTTGAAAGGAATGCTCAATTTTTAACATCAAATGTTTCAGAGTTATCATACTTTAGATACATTTTTGCAAGATTTTTCACCAACATTTTCAATAGAGACCACAGTGACCTCACTCTTCTAAATGATCTGACAATAAGAACTGCATTCCAAAGAGCCCTGAATGTTAATGCTTTTTCTCATGCAACTGACAGCAAAAAGGATAATGTGGGCGAGTTTTCCTCTGGAGTCACAATCCAGACTTCCAGGCAAGCCTGTCCCCTCCTACCAGCTGCGTAAGCGTGAGGCCTGTCACTGTCCTGAAGTCATTAAGAGTTCTTCCTCACTCTTTTCCTGGATTATCCTTGCATCCTCCATGCTCACAACAAGGGCCTGGAACTCAGTGGGGACTTTATTATGATCTGCACAAGGCACTCATCTTTAACTTTTTGTTACTTATGCCCTTTCTTTTCATTTTTCTTCACACATTTAATTTATAAACTCCCCGGTTTTATTCGACAGAATACAACAAACCAGAAAATAAAAATGGAAGGCATAGAGGAGAGAAAGACAGAGGTAGAGATGTCAATGGATTGCACAAATCTATGTGGGCAAAAATAAATAAATAAATAACTTAATTTAAAAATAAAAATAAATAAAAAATAAAGAGATATCAACGGAGCCCGGAATTCAGTTTAGAAATGCATACACTAGTTAGGAAAAAAAAAAAAAAAAAAAAAACACACATAAGCTTAATTCTATGCTTTCTAGTCACCAGTGCCCAAGAAAGAAGGAGATGAGGATAAATTTGGTCAATGGTAAATTCACAGTATTCATGAGATGGAAATGAGCCAATTAAGCAAAGTACCACTATTCTGAAATCTAAGACCAGACAGGAAATTTTGCTGAAAACCATCAAAAGCACCATCAAAAGAAGTGATGAAAAATGGTCACTAGAGAATACTCTTCTACTGTGGGGGCAAGAATGCCCTGGATAAATAAATACATTTTTCTTCTTGTCAAGATGGAAAGACCAACAGAAGAGCTGGATTAAAAGTTCAGCAAGGGCCAGGCGCGGCGGCTCACGCCTGTAATCCCAGCACTTTGGGAGGCTGAGTCGGGCGGATCACGAGGTTAGGAGATCGAGACCATCCTGGCTAACATGGTGAAACCCCGTCTCTACTAGAAATACAAAAAATTAGCCAGGTGTGGTGGCGGGTACCTGTAGTCCCAGCTACTCAGGAGGCTGAAGCAGGAGAATGGGGTGAACCTGGGAAGTGGAGCTTTCCAGGAGCCGAGATCACGCCACTGCACTCCAGCCTGGGCAACAGTGTGAGACTCCGTCTCAAAAAAAAAAAAAAATTTCAGCAAGGGCTCCTCTAGTAGTAGATCCTAAGAATTCCCCCTCATAAGCTACTACGTGTAGTCATGTCCACAATATAGATGCTAGCTACAAACTGCTCAGGAAATCTACCCTCTAAGAAACTCTCATTAGCTACCACTAAGCGAAGAATCAAATCATAGGGTTAGAAAAGAAGCCAGTAAGGTGAATAACAGGGAATTCACAGAGGGAAAACTTCAGTGGCCAAGAAACATGAAAAGTTGCTTATCTCCTAAGAAATGTGAAATGTAAATTAAAATAACAATGACATACTATTCCTCTCCCACTAGGTTGACAAAATGTTTAAAGTCTAACAATGTAAAACATTTCTATGGATGTGATGAAATTTCTCTGAAATTGTTGGAGGAAGTGTAAATTTTTATAACTACTTTGAAAAGCATTTGGCCTGTATCTTGGAAAATTATAAATCAGAACCCTTCATGGCCCAGCAATTCCATTCCAGGTATTCACCCAAGAGAAGTTCTCACATATGGACTCAAGAATAGTCATTGTAATATGATCAGTAGAATATTACAACATTCATTGTCACAGAGTCAAAAGCTGGAACAACCCAAGTGTCCATCCATAAAGAAATAGAAATTGTTTAAAATAAGGTGTGTGATATATATATATATATATATGTTAGATTATACATATATATGTATAATCTACATATTTGAACAGAAAGACACTGCTATGCTAAGTGAGAAAGAAGATAAGCAAAATTGTATACTGATATGTACATGTAATATAAAACAATCTGTGTGAACTTTTAAAAATACACAAAAAAAATACCACATAGTGTTCACAGTCAAGTAGATATGCAAAGTATAGAAAGATGATTCCAAGGAAGGTGGCCTTGGGAAAGGAGAATGGGTCTGGGTTTACACACACACACACACACACACACACACAGAAACTATTTATACCATTTATGTTATTAAACTGCTAAACTATTTTATTAAAAGAAAAAATAGTTTAAAAATATTGAACTATCATTTCTGAATGTAATTATATAAAGTTATGTCATTATACTTTTCTGAATTTTTAAAATTTATGAAGAAAAAAGAAAAGAAAGAGACAGCAAGCAAGAAAGGATGGGAGGGAGGGAGCGAAAGAAAGAGAGACAGAGACGGCAACAACCATACAAAGGAAATAACTGCAGGAAAGCCAGACCCCAGGGTTTCTCAGTGACTCAGTGGACAAACACACCTGAGCTCAAGTTCTTGGTTCCCTAGACCACCCAAACAGCAAACAGCTAACAGCTTTCTTTCCCTGCCCCACAGCCTCCGGATGGAAACAGAAGACCAAGGTGCGTGCTGCGCTGCCCCCTCCTGGTGACTTCCACCTGCCTCCAGGAGGATCTCCACAGCCCTGGCCTCTCCTGCTCTCTGCCTCAGGGCAACTGATCCCAAAGGCATAGGGTTAGGAAGGAGAGAGGAAGTGCCAGGTCAGGTCCACTGATAGGCGAGCAGCAGGCTCTTTCCCAGAAAACCACTCCCCACTGCCCCTGTTAAAGTGCAGTGACACTGTGGGCTCTTCACCGAGTCAAGCTCTGCTTAATAAAACACATCTCCAAAAAGGGTGCGATTCCCTCAAGGGAGCAGTGGGAAGGCCCAGAATTGTGGCACACACCCCAACCAGGAGATTTCTCTCCATGACAACCTCAAACTCCTCTAACCTAGGCCCACTGCTCTAGAAAGCTTAGGCCCAGGGGCTTCCAGGCACAGCCCCTCCGCCCCCAGAGCCCATGTCCCCGAACTTGCCTCACAGGAATCTCACATGAGGTCCACGAAGCTTTCATCTTCTCAGAAAATTGAGCTTCCCTCCACCCCCCAGCCTGCAGACGTTGCTTGCATGCTCTCTTAGGCAAGTCAGCGGCCCTTAAATAGTGACCAAGAGGCATGCTGAATTCGGATTTTTTGTTTAATTTGGTACTCCTCAGGAATTTCTCTCACCTCCTCAGTCCCCCAGGGTCCCTAGCCCTCATCCTTTATTAATAATCTGCCAGGAATCATTGGTGGCCTTCAACCATCCCGTTCTGCCCAGAATGTGCCTTCCTCCCTTTCCAAGTCCATATACAGGACTCTTGCTAGGACCTCATATTATGAGGCCTGTTTTTGCTCTTGTTTTTTGCACATTTACTACATCCCAAGGCCATTAACTACTGCCCTAAAGATTGGATCTTATACGTTAGGGTCTTCTCAATGTACTCATCTAAATCTATCCCAGGACCCTCCAAGACTACTTGAGTGATTTGTAGACACAACACCAAAAATGCTTTTTCCAATCAGAACATTTTTATTCCACCAGTTGGCATGCAGTTTTAGCATTTATTGCACTCGTAAGTTTGCAATTAAGAATTAGAGCAAGGGGAGGTACTCTTTGTACCCTCAATTTTATTCTTCTGTGAATCTACCTGACTCCATAACTGAATTGCTGGCTCCTCATCTCATCTCACTGATCTCTGTTTCCTAGCACAGAGCTGATGCTCAAGGAATGTATGTTGACTTAGGGCGCCCAAACAGGTACACTGATCCTCCACCTGGAGTTTGTCACCATCATAGGACACAGCTTCACTTCTCATGCAGAAAACAAGCAAACAAAGGAAAGACAATAACAGAAGGGAGTTCAAAGCTGATTTGGAACCCCAAATTTGTCCAATCTATAAGCTCATTTAGATTACAACACCACAACATATTCAAATCAACTACTTATTTATTTGGTTTGAGCCACTAGCCACAGTGGCTCACACATGTAATCCTAACACTTTGGGAGGCCAAGGCAGGAGGATCGCTTGAGTCCAGGAGTTCGAGACCAGCTTGGGCAACATAGTAATACCCTGTCTACACAAAATTTAATAATTGGCTGGGCATGGTGGCAGGTGCCTGTGGTCCCAGCTGCTTGGGAGACTGAGGTGGGAGGATCACTTGAGCCCAGGAAGTTAAGGCTACAGTGAGCCATGATAGCTCCACTGCACTCCAGCCTGGGTGACAGAGCAAGATCTTATCTAAAATAATAATAATAATTGCCCTCAGCAGATAAGCATTCATTTGCCACAGAACCCCAACATGTGAGGAATGTAAGACTAGAAATGGCCTCCAAGACTCTTCAAATCCAGCTATTCTTGATCTTGAAGGAGATGATGCTCTAAGGAGAGACAGTGGACACTGCCACAGGATATGATGAGCCAAAAAGAAAAGGTTTTAAGAAGAGGTACATGCACTTGCCCTGTGAGGACACAGTGGAAGGAACTACAAAATATTATTGGAAATATATATTTATTTATATATATTTAAATAATTGGGCAGGTCAGTGAAGGCTTAAAGGGAGAAAGGGCATTGAGCTCAAGCTTTGAAGAGTGATCCAAAAGTGGACAGATAAAGAATTAGAGCATAAAGTACATGCTATTTGTCATCTTGTTTTGTGTGTCACCAAATCTTCTCCAGTCTCAATTTGACATTCAGGACCTTTACTAAGACATTTTTCTGAGGGTGAAGAATTTCCTCTTCTTTGGCTTAACAAAAAGCTTATAGCTGGCTTTTTGGAAAATAAGAGAAAAGAGGTAATTTTAGAGAAAATTCACAGAAATACTTTTGAGTTACAGGTTCCTGGAAAGGGTCCTCATTACATTTTAAAAGATTTCACATTTGGTTTAACAACCTATCAAATAATTCCTCTGGGTAATCTTTTCAAGCAACAAGGAGTAGTATCTAATGCATCTTGTCTTTACATATATTAGCTTAATAGTGGTATTACTCAAAAGAAAAATTCCCCTTTAGCCTAGACTTTATTACCTGAACTGTACTTTGGCAACACATCAAAATGAAATGGAAGCAGCTGTGAATATTTCAAATGGTGACTCTTCAAAGTGGAATCATTTCCTGCTACCCCATCCTCCCTCCTTATAGATAGATCAATAAATAGATAAATACATAGACAGAATTTGTTTTTGCTTTTGTTTTTGTTTTTTTTTTTGAGACGGAGTCTCACTCTGTCACCCAGGCTGGAGTGCAGTGGTGCGATCTCGGCTCACTGCAAGCTCCACCTCCTGGGTTCACGCCATTCTCCTGCCTCAGCCTCCCCAGTAGCTGGGACTACAGGTGCCTGCCACCGCACCCGGCTAATTTTTTGTATTTTTAGTAGAGACGGGGTTTCACCGTGTTAGCCAGGATGGTCTCCATCTCCTGACCTCGTGATCCACCTGCCTTGGCCTCCCAAAGTGCTGGGATTACAGGCGTGAGCCACCGTACCCAGCCGATAGATAGATTTTTATCAAATCTAATCTATCAATCAATCTATCATCTCCAGATGATATCTATCAGTCAATCTATCATCTCTAGATGGACAGATGATTGATTGATAGATTAGATTTGATAAAAGTAGATGGAACTCAAATTCCCAGGCTTACCGCCACGGCATTTCAACTATGATAGGATTCTCTTTGCTCTAAGGTTTCTTCCATAGGGAGTAGAATAATCCTTTTCTTAAAAAAAAAATTCCCTTGGTCCCTGGGTTCACAGCTAGGCAGTTTCAGTTTCTCAGCAAAAATGCTGAGAAAGAGTTTTGAAAGTCAATCCCTGAGCAGGTGCAGGGGATACGAAAGATTGGACTCTCAGTCTGTGGCTCTATTCTTGAGGGGGTATGCACCCCAACTGTGAGGACGTGAATAAAAAGAATGCTAAATGAGCAAACCCAAAATCTAAATTTGAAGAGCTTACTACTACATGCTGTTGAGCAGTGGCATTTTCAGCTTTCAGTTTCTTTTTGGCCATGAGCTTTGAAGTAGCACCAGTAACTCCCTCTTTATGGAGTGCTAACTGGTGTTAGCCAGAAGGCTACCCAGGGACTGTCTCCTAACAAAATAAAGGAGAGTTCTATGATTGTTCCGATTTTTCAGAAGATGAAACTGGGGCCTCGCCATGCCAGGTCACTTCCCCTAAGTCACATAGCTGCCAAAACAGGATTTGAACCCAGATGTATCTGCCTCTGAAGTCTGAGCCCGTAGCCACTGTACCACGCTCTAGGACTGGGGACTTGTAAATCCAGCACCTTCATGATAAATAATTTCTAGGGTTTTTGCATAATGGACCTTTACAAATAATCACGCCCAAACACAACAGTCAATGGAAAAGAACAGGGATACTTTTTAGGATGATGTCCTGTATTATATCTACATAGAGCAACAATAGGAGATAAATAAGAAATCTTCAGATTCTTACACAATGCCATCCTCTGAAAACTGCAGCTTATTAGAACAGCCCAAACACTCTGGGTATTTACAAATTTGAGTGCCTGGGAAATAATTGGTAGTGTAGGATGAGGGCTAAACATACTGCACTAGCTTCACCTCTTACTGGCTATATGACCTGAGACAAGTCCCTACGCCTCAGTTTCCTTGTCTGCAAAATGCAGTAATGACAGTAACTGCCTCCTAGGGTTGTTGGGAAAATTAGAAAACCAGACTGCACATGAGAATTTCAATTAATGCTAATTATTATTTAAAATGAACAGACCAGGTTCAAGGCCTGGCTTGGTTACTAACTAGCTAGTGAGCTTAATGTCACCCGGCCTCTCGTGCAAGAGGAAATTTGAATTGATAATATCTCAGTTCTCTTCAGTACATAAATTATAAGAAAAAATCTTCAAAATATTATAAAGAAAAAAATTACACTCTGTATTTCTCTCTGAGTGTTTATATAGCATTTTTCTTATCTGTTCCCACCAATATGGTGATTTCCAAAAGGGACCACCACAATTTATGATGAGAAAATCATGAGAAAAAAAAAACTTAACATTTTCTTTCTTCATAAAACATATAGGTCTCTATAAGGAAAGGATAACTTTAATTTGACTTATTGCCGTAGCCCTGAATGCAAGTTTAAGATTGGATCTCAGCCTACAAGTAGCATGATGGGTAAATCTTAGCAACTGATGATCGGCCAGAGGTCAGTCAAAAGCATGTGGTCTGGATCTGGCCAACAAGGGTGCTTTACTTTTTAGAAAATTTTAATTAGTCACTAATATTTGAGATTGAAAATTTTCACATTTAAAAAGTTTTGAATTTTCATGTTGTCTTAAGAAAACAGAAGGTCCATGAAACCGAACCAACATCTCCTCCTGGCAACCATGAGCTGTGCTGCCCCTGGGTTGTTTGGAGCACATTTCCAACTGGTTCCATCCTGAGCAACTTCCGATCTTTCACTGGCCCATGGAAAGATTTTATGACACCTGATTTAATGCTTGCTCATAAGAGACTTTAATGCTCCAACTAATCTCCTACATGAATAGGAGATGTGTAGAGCTCCCATGCATAGCAATCTCTAAAATCAACCTCATCAAATAAATGCTACCAGGAGAGTGGCACACAGAAACTGTATGTAAACCCTGGGTGTGGCGGCTCACGCCTGTAATCCCAGCACTTTGGGAGGCCGAGGTGGGCTGATCACCTGAGGTCAGAAGTTCAAGACCAGCCTGACCAACATGGAGAAACCCCGTCTCTATTAAAAATACAAAATTAGCCAGGTGGGTAGCACATGCCTGTAATCCCTGCTATTCAGGAGGCTGAGGCAGGAGAATCCTTGAACCTGGGAGGCGGAGGTTATAGTGAGCCAAAATCACGCCATTGGATTCCAGCCTGGGAGTCAAAGTGAGACTCTGTCTCAAAAAAAAAAAAAAAGAAAAGAAAAGAAACTGTGTGTAAAATGACACAGAAACTACAATTAAAAATTAACACTGTCTTTAAGTTACTTTTATCTGTTCTGGAAACTTTGCAAACTTCTTCTGTTGTTAAAAATGAACTAATACTTGCATAGACATAGCCAAGGTAATTTGATAGTTGGTATAATGGTAAATACAAGTCCCAGGAGAAGCAAGGGATGGGTTTTTTTCTGACAATTTTTTCTTCCAATTTATTTAATTAATATCACTGTATATTTTACATTAGGTCTCAGATCTTTCATAGGTCACAGTAATCCACGACAGCCAATGGGAAGACAATAACTGAACAGGTACCATGGCACCATTTCACCATATTAAACCATGAAGAGTTCCAGGACAAAAATGACACTGAACTACTCTCCAAAAAATAAAAATGGCTTAAAAGTTGACGTTTAAGCCACAGTTTTTATTTGGAGCAGATGTACTCTAACATCGGTCAGAAACACAAGTCAGTTCATTCAGTGACTTGGGGTGCCCTCTGCAGCTAATTCATCCTGGCAGGCTCACAAGAGGACCATCTCTCTCAGGGTTGGAGGCACCACGGGAGCCTAAGGGAGCTTTTCCTATGGCTGAGGAGGCCGTCTGGTCACACCTGCTCCTAACAGCTCCTAGGCCAAAACCTTCTCTGCTGCTCTGTGGGGTGGAACTCTGGGATTTCAATCAAGCATTTGTCTAAGTTCTGAGGCAGTCACAGGGCTGCTTCCCCCAGGAAGCCTGCATCTCTGCTGGTACCTCTGCAGCTCATCTTCATACTCAGATAGGGTAGCTTCCACCCGAACGAGCACACAGACCAGGCTGCTTGGTTTTTATAAAAGGACGTCAGCCCCCACCATCTGCTTGTTTGGTTTTCAAAGAGAACAGATCTGGCCTTAACCAGCAACAGAGACTAAAATTTTCCAGGCTCTGGTCAAAGGGGACAACTTCAAATCATGTGCAGTCCAGTTTCCATCAAAGCCTGGTTCAGCAAAGGGCACGTAGGAATGGGAGTCTAACATCCTGAGTTGTATCAGTGTTATAATTACAGCCCTGGGATAGGAGATTAAATTCTTGGGCTACTTTAGCCTCCTTGCAGAATTGACGTCCTTGTCACTTCCTCCAACTTTCACTGGCTTTCTCAGGAAGAAGAAAATGAAAGCTACTTCTGGATTTTTCATAAAAACTGTGTATTACATCGCTTATTGTTCCTGCAAAAGAAATTCCTTTTGGAATACACTGCCAGACAAATCTGTGTTCCTGTGGAATTAGTAGGCATTCTCCTTCCTAATAATGAGTTTCTCTTTTCACTGCCAGGAAGTTGGGGACAAATGTTGCACTCAGTTACAGCGACTATGCCAACCATTAGGGTTAGTTGGAGTTCTTGTCTTTAATTCTTTCATCCCTCTCATTTTTACCTTATTAATTTTATTGTATAAAATAATTATAATTCAAATAGTTATTCAAATACTGATGAAAAACTGATTGTGACATTTTTAACATTCATTCCATAAAAATTAAATGGTCTTTATGTACAATATGCTGACACTATAGAATTACCCTATACTAGTTGTTTTCAAGAAATGGGTTAGTAAGTAATTTCATCTATGATTTTTTAAAATTTCAGAGTGAATGCTCATTAAAAAGTAAAATCTTGAAACTTCAATCCAACATATAAATTATCTTTTTTTTTTTTTTTTTTTTTTTTCTGAGATGGAGTCTTGCTCTGTCACCCAGGCTGGAGTGCAGTGGCGTGATCTCGGCTCACTGCAAGCTCTGCCTCCCGGGTTCACACCATTCTCCTGCCTCGGCCTCCCGAGTAGCTGGGACCACAGGCACCCGCCACCACCCATCACCACGCCTGGCTAATTTTTTTTTTTGGATTAAATTATCATTTTTTTAAATGTCTTTTCCTCTTTCGCTGTTATTTCAGGCCAATAAATTTCCCATTTATGACTCTTGAAGAAGAATCTCCAATGATTCGCCTGGACTGTAAGAATTCTAAAAAGCATTCAGGTCAGCACAAATCACAGCAGAACACAGTTTTGAAAGCTCTTGGCCTCCAGTCAGGACAAATCATTCCATATGAAGAAAATTTTTGGAACTAATACTTCTTCTCCAGCTTCAGGATAGATCAAGCATGGCAAAGAGAAAAATGAGCATCACGCATCATGTCAAGAAAGGAGAATGATTCCAGTGGTAAAATTTTAGGATCTCCATGAAGGTCTGTTTTGATATTGGCACAATTTTTCAGCCAACAATTTATAGGCTATGGGAGTAAGGAAAGGGAGTGAAGTTCAGGGACACTTCCCATTTTATCTTCAGCGTTTCACTTCTCATGTTAACCTTCAGTCATTTTTATAGAAGGCTAGAGATTACTTTCTTTGGAGTTAAACTGCAAAGATGCTAGTGGAAAGAAATTCCAATAATAGTGGTTGTGTAAGGCCACAATAAGTAAGTTATTTTGCAAAAGGAAAGCATGAATATCTGAAGTCCTAAACAAACATCTTATTTTGAAAAAAAGCTTTTAATTCAAGGGATATATTACTGTTCAGAAAGATGTACATTTTTGAGGTACCTAGAACAGTCAAATTCATAGAGACAGAAAGTAGAATGGTGGTTGCCAGGCACTAGAGGGAGGTAAGGTTATGGGGGGTCATGGTTTAGAGGGTACAGAGTTTCAATTATTCCAGGTGTAAAGAGTTCTGGAGATGGATGGTGGTGATGGTTACACAACACGTGGATGTACTTAGCATCACTCAAATATGAACTTAAAAATGGTTAAAATGGCAAACTTTATGTCACGTGTGTTTCACTACAATTCTTTTCTTTTTTAAGAGGATAAGATGTCTATGTTTTAAAGGCCTTACAACTAAAGAGTGAGAAGGACAGTTAAAAGAAAAAATGGAGAAAAATAAAAGAGAAAATGACTGACAATCCCAGAGTCCAGGTGGACTGTTAATAAACAACCTGATGAATAAAATAGACCAGGACCATCAAAGAAATCAAAGTCACAGAACAAAGACAATGACCTGAATAACAGTCATGAAATCTCACTTGTGATCGCTCAGCACACAAATGGTTAATGTCCCAATCAGCTAAGCACACCAGGTCCTACACAATGAGAGTAATGCACAGACAAGCCAAAGGGCATGCAAAGGAAACCAGCGCCATTTACATCTGTCCTCTTAGCCTCAGGCTGTTCAGTGTCACGCTCAAGGCAAAGTCTTTTGCTTTTCAGTCCTCCCAACCTCACAGAGTAGTTTCCTCTGAATCATATTTGAAGATAGCGCCACACATGCGCACACAAATAAGCTAACAGCAGAGTGCAAACTGTGTGTCAGGCACTGTTATAAGCATTCTACATGCATCAGCTCATTTTAACCTCATGGTAATGCTTTTCTATTTTTCTATTATTGCCCACTTTTCCAGATGGGGAAACTGAGACATGAAAGCTTTAGTTACTAGTCCAAAGTAGTAGTGGCAGACCACACATCCTAGTAGAGCCCTTAACCCATCAATGTTACAACAGGAATCATTCCCCTATACAAACTCCCAAAGAAAATGGAAAATTAATCTGTCAATCCATTATGCATGTCTACTGACATATTCAGTAATTTTTCAATTCAGGAAAAAAGACATCGCGAGGAAAGGAACTTTTCAGGCACAGTTTTTACAATCTCAGGATCCTCCTGGGGTCCCAGTAAAAAATAATAGTATTTAGCCACAATTAGCTGATTCTTGAAACATTACGTTTAGACCCAGAACTTTCAGGGGCAATAATAAAATCCATATGGGGAAGAGAGAAAGGGGGAAGCTGGTAGCTAACGATGTTTAACAATTCTCATTGACTGCTGGGGACAGATCTATGCTTTGCTTGTGATCTGCTTGTGTCTATGATAATATCAAAAAACTTGATGGGGAGGAATCCAGTATACTCTGTCCTTGTTGGGAACATGGAGCCACTGAAGAGAGGAACCATCTGAAGAGCCTGGCCACCCCCCTACACACTCCCAGGGCATATGCCCTGCACTTGCCCTGATCCAGAGCATCATCATCATAGTGCAAAAACACAATGAGGCAGAGGCCAGGTCCACAATGCAGAGGGCGGATCAGCCTGGCCCACGGTACCTTTAGCCCTGAGCGTTAGGCCCAGGTCCTTTGGAGCCCATCACTCTGTTCTCCTTCAGCAAGTGCTTCCACATGAAGCAAGGAGTCCACAGAGCCAACAGGATGCTCCTTCCTGGACCTCACCCTTTCCCAGGATCCCAGAATTCCCTACTCAAAGACCCTGAGTCCACTTCTAGGGCCTGAGCAGGCCTTTTCCTTGGATCCATCTTCCCGAGGGTGCACCAAGCCATGGATATGTACACACCAGGCACAGCGGTGTAAGGGAAAGGGGGAGGTCTAAGGTTGATGTCTATGGTGGTGTTGATAGAGTTTGGGTGTGTAGGCCGAACTGTCCATGCACCTGCATATAAGGTCCCTTGTAGTTCCGAGGAGAGAGAAAGGTAGGGCCATCTGACTGGGGGCTCTGTTTGTGCCCTTGAAACAGACCATATAAAAGGTATAAATGGTAGGAGCTGGCCTAAGTCTTGTCACCCAAGACCCAGGAAAGTACCAGGGGCAAAGACATGTTCAAAACTGATTTGCTGATTGAGTAACCAAATGAATGAATGCATGAGTCAGTCAATCAATCAATCAATCAATATAAGCACATATAAAAGTTAGTTCCTGTCCTCAATTTGAGCTACCCATGGGAAAAGATGACTTTGCCAACAGAGTATCTATTGCCTTCTGAACTGTATGTGTATAGATACAAAATGCAATCAAAGGATGGTAATGACCACGTGGATTCTAGGGTAGACTGGGTAAGTAAGAGGCTCTGTAGTACCCTCAAGACACCAGGAATTTAAGCTCCAGAAGACACTTTTTATTGGTGGGAAAGCAATTCCTCCGCAACAGAGGAAAATCCAGGGGAAAAGAATCACTCCAGGGTTACCTGATCTCCAACAAACAAATAGGTCTAATGAGAAAGATTTGTGCAAATGAGACAAATGAGACAGCCAAAAAGTTAAATCCTAGAGGGTCACCTAGGCTTATCATGAGAGCCAATGACTCAACTCCAAAAATAAGACTTTTCTCATCAGAGTTAAACATTTTATGTTGGTTCCATAATTCCCATGCCAAAACCAGGCACAGTGGCTTACACCTGTAATCCCAGCACTTTGGGAGGCCAAAGGCAGGTGAATCACTTGAGCCCAGGAGTTCAAGACCGGCCTGAGCAACGTGGCGAAACCCCGTCTCCACAAAAAAAAGAAAAAAACCTGCCAAATACATAATTCCCACTCATTTTTAAAAATTTAACTTTCAAATACACATGGAGTCTAAACCACTTTCATTTGTATACACATTATGAATATACTGATTATATAAGCATAAATAAATAAAACATCAATAGATATGATTTATATTATTTATCTTAAGCAAGAATTATCTTTTTGATTATTCAACACAATTTATTAACCTATAGACTTCTCCACTCTATTTTAAAAAGTCTTCTAATCTCATATGTCTATCCATTGGGTTTTTTGATGAGTTTTGCAAGCACCTATCAAAACTTCTCAGATGTCTAATAGTGTTAATTTTTATAAATATAAAGGAAGCCCCATGAACATTCATAGGATCAGCCCAATGCATTTTTACTGCAAAAGTGCAAAAGTATATGTATCAGATGGTACATTAAACTAGACCTGATACATTATCTTTTTGTACTCCTGATGTTTGCAATTCTTTGAGAAAAATCAACAGCCTCTATCATCCATATTCCAAGAAGGATAAATCACATCCGAAATCTCACACCAGAATTGCCTTTTAAGTGAAGCCCCATAAATGCAGTCGCAGGGAAAACTGCAATTGATCCACAAGGATATCCATTATTAGCTATTACCTAACAGAAAAGGCAGAAATCTTTCTCATTAGACCTATTTGTTTGTTGGAGATCAGGTGACCCTGGAGTGATTCTTTTCCCCTGGATTTTCCTCTGTTGCTGAGCTTGTGTGCTCTGCATCTCTCTTCATCTGCAGAACGCCCTCATCCTCCCCTCTCTTTGCTGTCCCTCCTTCCTGTTGGATATGTAATCAGCCTGCCTCATCAAGGCTTTGCCTTTTTTCCTTTCCACAATTAATCGATCTCTTGCTGTGCATGAACTAACACTGTGCACTTTAATTCCATAAAGGTCATTTATATAAACAAACATCTTAATTTGATAGCTTGAGAAAAATTATGTCTAGAGATTTACATATTGATGACCCAGAGACCAACTAATACTCTTATTTAGAGTTCTAGATGATAGATTTATGTGTATATATATATGGGGGTGGGGAGAAGGCGCTCATGAGTGCATATCCGGGTGTATTTGTGTAACACGGAGAACTAGGATATTGTGCTAGATGCTAGGAAAGAGCAGGAAACAAGATCCATATGTCTCTGCCTTCATGCAGTTTATGTCCTAACGGTGTGTACAGACAGGTATGCAGGCACACACTGATGATACTAAGTGACCTACGCTGCGATGTGAAACGCAGGGGGCTAGAAGAGCATTTAGTGGAGGGGACATATACCAGGTGTAGAGGCAGAGGAAGCAACATCACAGCTAAGGCCTAAAAGATAAGCAGGAGTTAGCCAGGGTAGAAGGGAGGGAAAAGGTTCCAGGCAGAGAGGACAACCTGGAAGATAAGTGAGATTATAGCTCAGTAGATAAATTGAAAACTCAGAGTGGCTATATCATGGCATCAAACAAAGGTAGAGGCATGAAATGAGGCTGAGAAATGGCTTTGAATTTGAGGACATGGGGCTTTCAAGACTTGATAAGAAGTTGTCAGCCTTTGCTATATAAGTGTAATGCCATCTTTGTTAAAAACACCACTATCAAGCAGGGGAGCTAGGCAAGCAGTTCCTAAAATTCATGTGGAATAATCATCATGCTAGAATCATCCCGAAAATTCTGAAAGAAGACTGATGAGTAAGACACTAATACTTCAAGTAGAAAAAAAAAAAGAAAAGAAGAAGCTGCGGGAGATAAAATTTAATGCTGGCATGTAAATAGACAGACTGATTAATGGAATAGGCTAGATCCCTAAACAGACCCAAACACAAAGGTAGTCCTCCCATAGAACCAAATTGCTATTTTAAATTAGCGAGGGAAAGATAGCATTACATAACTAATGAGATCCAGAAACCTGATTGGCTATACTGAAAAAAATAATAATAAAACAATTGCTACATCATTCCATATATTTTTAAAATTTAGATAGACAAAAGCTTTAAAAGTAAAAACATGTAATAGTAAAAGTAGTAGAAGAAAATATAAAATTGCTCATTTTATAATCTTAGAAAAGGGAATAATCTTCTTAGCCACATCTACAACATAGAAACAAAAAAGAAAATAAGCTTTACTAGAAAAAAAATTGATTCTGCTTCACAAAATAGGAGGAAGAGGAAGAGAAGAAAAAGAAATATCATAATCCATAACTGACATTAGAAGACAAGCACAACATTAGGCAAAGTACAAATTTTCTTATTTTTTGAAAAGGCCACCAATTCAATTAAAAAAGGGCTAAGTTCACAGAAAAAAAATACCAATGACTTACAAACATACGAAAAGACTTTTAATTTAAATCATAATTACATAATTGCAAGATACAGCAATTGAGGTATTATTTCTCAGGAAACTGGTTGACAAAAGACAAAAGGTTTGATAATAAAAGGTTCAATAACAAATAGTACTGGCTTAATTGTAGGAAAGCAGGCACTCCCAGTTTCTGTGGGAGAACAAAATGATGTGACCTCTTTGCAAAACAACTTGGCAATATTTACTTAAAAATCACAAACATTACCGAGCCTCAGAAATAACATCACACACCTACAACTATCTGCTCTTTGACAAACCTGACAAAAACAAGCAATGGGGAAAGGATTCCCTGTTTAATAAATGGTACTGGGAAAACTGGCTAGCCATATGCAGAAAATTGAAACTGGACTCCTTCCTTACACCTTATACAAAAATTAACTCTAGATGGATTAAAGGCCTAAATGTAAAACCCAAAACCATAAAAACCCTAGAAGAAAACCTAGGCAATACCATTCAGGTATATGCATGGGCAAAGAATTCATGACTAAGACATCAAAAGCAATTGCAACGAAAGCCAAACTTGACAAATGGGATCTACTTAAACTAAAGAGCTTCTACACAGCAAAAGAAACTATCATCAGAGTGAACAGGCAACCTACAGAATGGGAGAAAATTTTTGCAATCTACACATCTGACAAAGGTCTGATATCCAGAATCTAAGAGGAACTTAAACAAATTTACAAGAGAAAAAACAACCCCATAAAAAAAATGGGCAAAGGATATGAACAGATATTTCTCAAAACAAGACGTTTATGCGGCCAACAAACATATGAACCAAAGCTCATCATCACTCTCACTTATCATTTCATTAGAGAAATGCAAATCAAAACCACAATGAGATACTATCATGCCAGTCAGAATGGCGACTATTAAAAAGTCAGGAAGCAATAGATGGTGGCGAGGCTGTGGAGAAATAGGAATGCTTTTACACTGTTGGTACGAGTGTAAATTAGTTCAACCATTGTGGAAGAGAGCATGGTGATTCCTCAAGGACCTAGAACCAGAAATACCATTTGACCCAGCAATCCCATTAAAGGGTATATACCCAAAGATTATTAATCATTCTACTGTAAAGACACACGCACACATATATTTATTGTAGCACTATTCACAATAGCAAAGACTTGGAACCAACCCAAATGCCCATCAATGATAGACTGGATAAAGAAAATGTGGCACATATATGCCATGAAATGCTATGCAGCCACAAAAAAGAATGAGATCATGTCTTTTACAGGGACATGGATGAAGCTGGAAGCCATCATTCTCAGCAAACTAACACAGGAACAGAAAACCAAACACCATATGTTCTCACTCATAAGTGAGAGTTGAACAGTGAGAACACATGGACACAGAAGGGGAACATCACACACCAGGGCCTGTCAGGGGCTAGGGGGCAAGCGGGGGGAGATCATTAGGACAAATACCCAATGCATGTGGGGCTTAAAGCCTAGATGACAGGTTGATAGGTGCAGCAAACCACCATGACACATGTATACCTACGTAACAAACCTGCACATTCTCCACTTGTATCCAGGAACTTAAAGTAAAATAAACAACAAGAAAACACGCACACACAAATCACAAATATCTTGCAATTTTCCTGCAATTCAAATTCTAGGAACATTTCCTATAGATAAAATTATGCATGTGATGTTAAGAGGTGGGGCCTTCTGGAGGTGATTAGGTCATTAGTGTGGGATGAGATTAATGCCCTTTATAAGAGAGGCCAGAGAGAGCTTGTTTGTCCCTTCTGCCATGTAAGGACACAAGTAGAAGGTACACACAAGAACTTGTACACTGGAGTTGTCCAGTAAGAAGTTGGTTAAATACAGTCTATTCATCCAGTGGATTTCTGTGCAGCTGGGAAGAAAATAAGGTTGGTTACATATGTTTATCCAGAAACATTTTTAAGATACATCGTTAAGTGAAAAACCACCAAGATGTAGAAGACGGGGTATAGCATGCCCTCATTTGTGTACAAACTAAAAAGACCTGTATATGTACTATATATGTAAGACAAAGATTTCTGAAAGAGGACCAACACAAAATAAAATCAGTGGTTGTTATTGGAGAGGGGAGCTGAGGGATTTTAGAGGGTGGGAGTACATGGTGGGAGGGAATTGCCTGGGCTCTCAAGGTCAAATTTGGGCAACAAGATTGGAGTAGACAGAGCCCTAAGTGAGACATTAGATAGGATCCTATCCCTAAACATGCTGTGCTTTACCAAGGGGCCCAGGTAAACTAATAAACCTGACAGCCCCTCAGAGGCTGCCAAAACCTCCCCAGCTTCTTCAGAGTGAAGGTACACTCTTTGTAACAAGAGTTTCAAAGTGTATTCATGGTACACTCCTTTGTGCTGCTTGCATTTCTGATCACTTTCAAATATTACTTTTAAAAATATAATTACCAGCTAAATTCCATACAATAGTTAATGCATTTCAGAGAGAAGATGTGCAAAATCACTTTAAGGAATTTGAAAGGCTCCCAGGCATGAGAAGCATTGGTTAAAGGCACTAACCTTTCCAAAGAAAGAATACATCAATCAGCATTGGTGTTGGGCAGTGAATGAAGGAGAGGAAAAGGAGTGTCCATCCAGGGGATACAAGTCTGGGCCAAAGTACTTCAAGTTCTACATTCCCTTTGTGAAGGCTCTCCCATTATGGAGATGGATGCCTCAGGCGAGCTTAGCTTAATGCCATTTAACATTTTAAATGCAAAATTAAATGCCCTTGCTCTAATTCCAAGATCACCAAGCAAGCTTCCAGTTATAATTTGTTCTTTTTTATACAGCTGCTGGTGTAGAAAAAGACTGTTATGCTGATCTGTGCATTCTGGTCCATGTAATAGTTATATGCCTCTTTATATAGCAATATAGTGACAATTTTGTTCTATTCTTTAAAAACTAAAACAAAAATAAACAACTTTAGGCATTATTTTAAGAGACACTGGGAGCCAGAGGGTAATTATAAGCAGTGACAGGATAAGATCAGCATTTCGGATAGACCGCTCCAGCTACAGTGTGGCATATGGGCAGAGAGGGGACAAGACTGGAGGCGGAGATGCAAAATAGGAGGCGATTGCAGCATTTTAGGCAAAAGATGATGATGGCATGAATTATATTGTTTTTATGTAAGTACTTATTAGATGTTTGTTCCCCGCCCCCCGCCCCCACACACTGCAATCCTGGTAAGATGAGACCAGGGCAGTTTTTCTCACCATATCCCATGTACTTGGCTAGTGCCCAACATAGAGAAGACCCCAATCAATATTTGTTGAAAGAATGACTGAATAATATCAGTGGAGATTTTAAAAATTAGATTTAAGAAATACTTAGGAAAATGGATTGACAAGACATAATATGTGAATGAGTATAGGGGTTACAGAGAAGGAGGAGTCATGGTTTGTGGCTTGTATTACTGAGTGTATAATGGTGCCATTCATTACAATAGGGAACATTGGCAATGGGTTTGGGGCAACAGTGAAAAATTCTGTTTAGAAATGAGAAGTGTGACACACTCTCCTGTATCTGAGAGGGTTATTGCATACATGAGTCCAAAGGTCTTCACTGATAATTGATGGGGAAACAGATTAGGACATCATTAGCACAAAGAAGGTAACATAAGTAATGGATGAGGGTGATCTAGCCCAGAGTTAGCCCAGGAAGTGAAGCAGCCATAGGACAGAATCACAAGGGACATCAACTTTTAAGGTCTGTTTTTAAGAGCAGAGAAAAGGGAACCGACAAATAAAGCAAACAAGTAGCATGCAGAGAGATAGAGGGAAAACAAGAAAAGTGTGGTGACACCAAGGCCAAAGGAAAAGGATGTTTCAAGAAGGAGGGAGTGAGAAATGAAGCCAAGTTCTGCTAAGAAGTCAAGTAAGATCAGGACCGAGGAATATGGCCCACGAAGGCTTCTGGGGACTATGGTGCAGTGAGTTTGAAAAACAGTGGAATGGGACTGGTATAGGGGATAGGAAAATAGACATAATGAATACAGATCACTCTTCCAAGATCTGGCTTTGAAGGGAGAGGTACTTTAGTCGGGAGCAGAAGGAGAGGGAGGGAATCACGCTAAAGAAAAGCTTTTCTAAGATGGGAGGAACATGAACCTGCTTCAGTTCTTATCTTAAAATGTGGAACAATAGAAAGAAACAGAAAATACAGGTATGTGAGAGAGGGAAAGTTGCTGATGGAAAAAAGCTCAAGAGGTTGAGTGATTAGCTTCAGCTGAAATGCGCTCCAGCCCTTCCATCATAACTGGCTGCAGATGCAAGTTGCAGCTTACTCTAACGCAGTATGAGTGGAGGTGGCCCCAGGAATATCAAAAATTATTTGACAGAGAGAAAATAATGAAACTCAGTTGGATTACTGCCACCATAGGAAGTAAGGATTGGGAATTACTCACATCCCATCTACACATCAACGCTTCCCACCACTGGGAGTGTTTAGATGTGTATGCATCTGTCTCTTGCTAGATATAAGCTGCTCAGGGGCTCCTTGCCTCTGCAGAGTACCCTATTTGTTGGACATATCCATGTCCTCAATAACACTAGTGACACTGAACTACTGTTTGTATGATGGCAGCCCACCCAAATGACAATCAGGAAATGTGACAAACTATTCCACCAAGATGAAAAGACAACTTGATGAGCAGAAAAATAAGATTTGATGTCCATGAAAGCTTCTGCTCTTGGGGGTCACAGAAAACAGAGACTAACCAAAGAGGTCAGTTAGAAAACTTGCCAGAGCCTCATCCACAGAAGTGGGCCAGGAATGGGCTGAAAAAGTCTTGAACACTACTCCCAGGGAAAAAAATAAAAATTTGTTTCTATTAGTGGGAAACCATGGAAGGGCTGTCACCCAGGATGGCAGGAAACTGGTGACCTGCAAAACCATCCAGTCTCAACAGCAGAGCTGGACTTAAAGAAAACCTACAGGTCAGGTTTCTGCTGTTTAGCCACCAAAAGAACTGAAACAGGCTCTGGTTTGCCCCTGGAGTGGAGGCAATGGTGAATTCTTGAACAGAAAAGGAAACACTAGTGCTCATGGCTGACTGATTCAGAACCACAGAGTCTTTCAAGGGGTAGCATGCATGGGAGTCACAGCCTCCAGGTTCAAGATGAAATCACTCAGGCTGGTGAGGTCAAGTGGCTCAACCAAGATCCCAGACACCGATACTGTCAGAGAGTGGGTATCCCAACTCCTATATCCCTGACCAGGGCTCCTTTCAGTTATACCAGGTTCCTATACTTTGTCGCCTTTCTGACTGTGTTAACCTTACCAAGCCAGGTTCAGTTGAAACAATGATGGTCTGCCCACAGGTCGTCCACCAGAAAAAAGTACACAAATCAAGATTTCTTTACAATCCATTAAAGGGGGTTTACAGCCAAATGATTGCTTGTATATGTATGTCTGTGATTTGGGAACAGAGGGGAAGGGGATAAGAAACACCACCAGAAACAGAAAGAGGCTGAAGAGTTGCAAAGAGAAAGGCCAAACTCATGCACCTTAGTCCGTTTGGGCTGCTAAAATAAAATATCTTAGACTGGGTAATTTATAACAACAGAAATGTATTGCTCACAGTTTTAGAGGCTGGGAAGTCTAAGATCAAGGTTCTGGGAGGTTTGATATCTGGTGAGGGCCCATTCCTCACAAATGGCACCTTCTATGTGTGTCCTCACATGGCAGGAAGGACAAACAAGCTCTCTGAAGTCTCTTTTATAAGGGCACCAATCCCGTTTTGCCTTTATGTCCTAATCAACTCCCACCTCTCAACACCACTACCCTGGTGACTGAGTTTCAACATATGAATTTTGGGAGAATACAAACATTCAGGCCATAGCACCAGACGCACACAAGAAATATCCAAGGAGCAACATCATCTATAACATTCTTTGAGTTTGGGTGGTAGCAGCAGGGTTTTGAAGTAAAATTGGGAGTAAACTAAAAAGAGTGTTCTGGTTTGGGATTTTGTTTTGTTCTTTGGAGAAACACACTTGTTTTTTGTTGTTGTTTGTTTTTTCACCGTAGTTGTGTGTTTATTTGTCACACCTTACCAGGGAATCTAGGGGCTATGATGTCAAGCTCTCTTGCCCGGCACCCTCCACGCCTACACATGCATCACACAGAGGAATAAGCCAAGCCCAGAAAAGAGAGGTCACTTGCCACACAGTGAGCAAAAGTCAGACAATTCGGGCATAGGCCCCTCTGCCACCTCACAGCAAGGGACTCTGGGGTACATGAAGTAGAAACAACTCTTGTTAACAAAGATTAGCGTTGAGAAGATCCTTTCTTTTTAAATTGCACTATATTGCAGAGGTTGAAACCAAAATTCCAATACCTTTCAGTTCCGTTTACACTGTCCATTTATGTTGAGAAGATATCATAGAATCAGAAGATAGACACAGTGGGTCTCTGAGTGACCAGGTTGGCTAACAGGGTCAATGCACTAATGCTCAAGTACTTCTCTCAAAGAAGACAGCCCAGGAGGTCCTGGCCAAGGGACATCCAGAATGACAAAAACAAAATTAAAATAGTGGTTTAGGGAGGCACATTCTCAATTATTCAGAAAATTTTACAACTCAAGATAATTAAGTTGAACAAATTACACATGGCAGAGTTTTATACACAGATTTATGTACTGATAAAAACATGGTACACACATACAACATTATGTTGTGTGTCTATGTGTGTGTGTGTGTAGACAATTCTTGGGATGTGAAGATTACAGGAAAGGATGGGGTGCTCAGTAGCCATTTGTCCTTATTTGACATAAAAAAAGGAACTCTAAATGGTGTGTGATTATTAGTTTTATTTTGTACAAGAAGATGCCATATTACCAAAGGCAACCAAATCATTTATCTCTTCACAATATATATCAGACTGCCCAGGAGCTGAACAGGAGAAGAGGATGGGGGTGGGGAAAACAGAAGATGAAGCACCAGCCCACCTCTTTCCCACTGCATGAAGTTTAACCTGTGAACATGAATTCAAATCTCTAGACCTCTCCTAGAATTGCCCGGGCTCTCGAGGTCAAATTTGGGCAACAAGGTTGGAGTAGACACAGCCCTAAGTGAGACATTAGATAGGTTCCTATCCCTAATTATGCTCTGCTTTACCAAGGGGCCCAGGCAAACTAATAAACCTCACAGCCCCTCAGAGGCTGCCAAAACCTCCCCACCTTCTTCAGAGTGAGGCTGTAAACCTAAATAAGCAGATGTCTGTAAAGGGCCCTTCACGTCCAATGGGAGCAAATCTTCATGCAACCAAAAATATGTCTCAGAAGGATGCTTTTCCTGGGAAGGGCTCAGAGCAGAACACGAACAACACATAAAATGGTAGCTGGATGAATTTTGGATGGGAGCCAATAATCCTGAAGTTTGCTCACTGGCTCAGCCACTGAGACTGGTCATCAATCTTGAGGCACTGAGAAGTCAGGGGGAAGAAAGAAGTCGGGGAATAATAAGTACTCCCTGGCCACAGGTCTTTCAGGGGAGCTAACAGAGACCTCATCGAAAGAGCTGTGGGTTTCTCCACTTACATAAGCACCCCCAACTGTGACAAAGACTCCAGGGGCAACAGCTTTCATTTCACTCTGTCTGCTCTGCCCCTCTTCCAACGCCAATCTGCAAAGATGTCCCAGCAGGCCCAAGGTTAGCATACCTCATTGCTGCCAACTCATGAAGGCTTTTCTCTGAAGCTCAATTTTTGTGTATGAATTGCCTAAAGAAGAAGAACACTTCAAATTTAACACACACACACACACACACACACTCACACACAGTAAGCTAAACAGAAAATATATTTCTTCCTATATGAAGATAAGATGATTGCTTTCAGATCAGTAGCTCATGCACTTTTCAATTACTTGGTCTCTCACAGAGATGCGTTTGCACAGACTTAGCCATGTTAAACTTGTCTCCCCATTTATGGTGGTTCTATTGGGTTGGTGCAAAAGTAATTGTGGTTTTTGCCATTACTTTTGCACCAACCTAATAAAATGATGAGCCAGAATTAGGCAGTCTGAGAACACAGAACACAGGGGAGGCACCCTAAAGCAAAGGCCCCCAGCATTCATTTGGATGCCAGGAGAAAGAGTTTCTAGTTCCCACAATGCTGTTAATGAGTTGGCCTTGGGCGACTTTCTTCACTGCCCTTGATTTTTGCAAAGAAGAGGCTGAAGCAGATCATTTCTAAAGCCCTTTCTCTTTCTGAGGTTCCGATTCTAAGTGACCCATCTGAACACTGACACTGTGACCTTGGACTCATTAGACCAGTACTAACATGCCGCTAGCCTTGTTAGCAGCTCACATTTAAAAAGACATGGTTTGAGGGAGTTCAGAGCAGACACTGAAAACATTCCCACATAACACTCTGACACCAAAGGTCTTCAGATTCACACACTGCCAGACCCTGAGCACCTTGCATCATGCCCTTCCTTCACAGCTGATGTATACACTTCCTTATCTCTATGACCGAGGCTTCGGGGAACTTCAGAGCCTGGAGAAACTTGTCTGAGCATCAAATCCAAAGCCCTCGGTTTACATGTGACAAGCTGAGGCCCAGAAACATTAAAAGGCTGCTTCAAGATCAGGTAACTGGGTAGTGACTGGGTAGTGGTAACATTCGGATGCAGTTCCAGGTCTCCTGACTCCAGCTTTCCACGATATGCTTTTTTATTTTTATTTTTTGAAACACATAAAGAATAAACTTAGAATCTACACATTGCTCTTCTTTGCAAGATTTTTGTAACTTTGAGCACATTCACTCACCCATCTCCCAGATCAATATTTATAACTTCCCAGTCCTTTGGATACCCCAGAGAGCAAAGTAAGTGGTGAGAAGGCACCCAGTTATATGGGACCTTTACTTTTCTAATGGAGATTGATCAGCAATCAAATGTGAGCTAAAATTATCAGGCCACAGTGGAGCTCAGATCTTTGACATTTGAGGCTTGGGGTGGGATTTGTTTTAAAATAGCTCAACCAAGTAGACTATAAAAATGATTGATCAACCATAAATAATCCAAGATTCAGGGCTTTTTTTTCTTCCCTCTCTCTTTCTCTCTCTCTCTCACAAACACACATCAAACAAGTAAAAACTTTGCCATGCCTCAATAGTCTCTCCCCCAAATCCTCCCATTGATTACAGGCATCAGAAGCAACTAAAAATTGGCATTGTTCCAAGGGGCGGGTGTTTCATGTCACATCCTACCCTATAGCTTTTGAACCTACAAGAAACTCTCTAGAGAAGTGCTAAAGTTAACCAGAGGGATAAGGCCAGTTTATGGTATTCAATAATGGTTTGATAATGTTTTTTTTTTTCCCTAGCAGGCAAGATGAGCAATGAGTTAAAACTGGATGCACTTGCTTAACACTCAAGGCAAAAAAAAAAAAGGAAAGAAAGAAAGGAAAAGAGAAAAGAAATTCAATTCCCTTTCCCCAGCTAAACAAAAACTCTAGTTTTTATACTCCTATGACCTAGATGTAGTCAAAGAAATCATACAGAATATTCCTAGGGAGAAAGAGACCTCAACTCTCAGCTGTTCAGCCAACTCTTCAACTTAGAAAACGTCTTCATAAGGGAATATTGAAACAGACACAAACAGAGGTTTATGGGATAGAAACAGTGAGAGACCTTAAACAGACCTAAACTCGACACTAGGGAGCTGGGACCACATTGCTTCAACTTCCCATTACTTGCTTGTAATAACATACAGCCCAGGCTCTTCTCTTAACTCCAGCGTTCTGAATTCCCATAAGGAAATATCACTTTTCGGAGAAGAAAAAAATCAAACCCATTTTCCTGTATAAATAATGGGTGATGGAAGGGGAGGTGGAAGAAAGTAGGGTCAAAAGGGTCACAAGGCTTTTCCACTGTTTTACCCAGGGTAACAAAAGTGTCCATATTGCAGAGATTGAAGGTATGAAACTAAAAAGACTCCACACGGTTGTGCCAAGCTGATGTCTGTAAATACCTACACTATGAAGACAGCATGTTCTCAACTCCAGCTCGCAAGTTGTATTAAATAATGAATGATGTAAATTAGACTGCCTTATTTATTAACAAGTCTAGTGTGGCTTATGTAACCATGCTCCAAATGTAAATACATGTCTCTTAAATGCATATAAGCCACAATTCAAAGTTCTAAAACCCCCAATGGAGGGGCTGAGAAGTAAACATCAGAGTAATAAAAATTGATGCCTTTCACTGAATCTTTGTGAATGCCAGGATTTTTTTAAAGTACAATTAATTGCAATGGCAAAGCTTATTAAAGTAAGAGGGCCAAAATCAATGTATTAATGACACAACATTACAGCTGCTTAACCAGGCCAACAATAAATTGCACACAGAGTCTGTCATAGGAGAAGCTTCAAATTCTATTTAGGTTGTGCTAAGAGGAAAAATATAAGGCTTGTCTCAAATATTACCCCCAAATCAGAGAATACCACTGAAGAAATTTAAAAAAAAGATCCCTATTGGTCTTCATAAAGCATGTGCAACATAAAAATGCATGCCCTTCCGCAGCAACATGGATACACAGAACACTACTGAACTGTAAGATGGTAAATTTTAGGTTATGTATTTTTTTACCACAGCTAAAAAAATGCATGACTTCTTTTGACTGTGCCTTTTACCACTTGGGTGAAACAGAGCTTGTCCTTTGCAATGCACTTGGGCACTTAATACAACTGGGATTTAAACGGCCAGTTACATAATTCCAACAACAGGCTTCACTCTTGAATTCCATTGCATGTGACATTGGTACTGTGTTTAAATTCATTTTAACATTGCTGTGGTATAACCATTTCCAAATAACAGGAGCTGCCACTTAGCACTGTGATGTTGAGCAGGCGTGATACATACCTATAGATAGATATTGATCTAGTTATGTCACATTAGTGGGCAAAAAATATAAAACAGGTACTGTGATGGGAAGATTTTTAATAAAATAGGTTCAACGACTCTGAAGACAAAATGTCAGCTTAGCTTAAAGCATGCATGTAAAAACAAAACAAAAGATCCTACCTCTTGGTTAATCTATACATTTTTTTTTTTAATGTCCCGCTATTTGTGTTCTTAGAACCCTAAGGGCATGATGGTTTAATATATAGGTGCTAAAAGATACACCATTTTTGAATGATATGGTAAACCATTGTTTCAGCAAGTTGTGTGTTGTTAATCACAGTTTATTCACTACATTATTTCTATTTTTAAAAAATAGAAGCATGTAACTTCAGCTACATACCACTACACCAGAACTTTACAACAGGTTATTTTAGGAATACCGCTGGGCCTAACAACAAAGTTTTAAAATAGGTATAATTTGGTTCCAACTGTAGCTGGTATCCACTGGACAAGAATTTAAAAGCTGTTCAAGCAAATATTAATATGTAAAAAAAAGAACATAGATGGTGCCATATAAGGATGAGAGTGAAACAAGCGCATCCACTGATGTCATTTTGAAGTCAAAAAAGCAGAATTCAAAATAATTATATGGAGTACTTTCCAAATAAGTATTGTCATACGAGTTACAGACAAAGGCACTGGGGCACAAACTGGCTGGGCTCACACAAAGCTGAGATAGAGCAGAGAAACATACTTTGTCTCAGGACTCACATCTACCCAGCCAGACTAATATTACTAACCTAATTCCCTGTTCTCAACACTTAGCCCTATATACCTCTCCACTCCCACAACCCTAAGAGGTTTTCAAATCAAAAGGGAAAAAAAGTTAGAGTAGAAATTAGAAGTGCCACAATTGAATGAATAACTATGACACACGCTTTAGTAAATATTTTAAAAATCTACTTTAAAAAAGCTGAAAATAGGAACCTGCCATCAGATATAAAAGAAGCAACAACAATTGTGAGGACAGATATAAGAAAGCTCTGCTGAAATCAATTGATTTCATACACATCAGGCAGCTAAGATCAGGAAGGTCTGAAATAATAATTTTTTAGACTTAAAGATAGTTTTATTTCCTTTTTCTCAGATCATGGCCTTAAAATTATCAGAGAAAATCAATTAAAGTGAAAATGATCAGCCCTATCTTCTTTCTTTCTTCATTATATGCATCTATCGCCTAAAACAGAACTTTAAAAGCACCACCACCACACACACACAACAATATCTGACTGTGGAAGGCACTCCCCATAATCTCAAAACAGTCAGAAGCACTCTGAATCCCATATGGCCTTCTCCATCTAACTACTGACACCCCGTCTCATGAAAAAGATTCTGACGAAAGGCCACAGACTTTGGACCAGCCTGGTAAGCCTCAACCAGCCCAGTCCAAGACCACCACAGTTGGGGCCCTATCCACCCTTGCTCTCCGCTCTTGGCTCCTGCTCTCCTTGCCAAAAAGATAGAGATCCTAGCACCCTGGACTCAGCCCGACAGTTGGCTGCTCCCGACACATCTCAGTTATGCTAGGCCTGAACATTCCCCTCTGCTCTGCTGTTATTTCCTTTTGCCTGAGGCTTATACCATAAGCATCAGCAGCAGAACAGGCAACAGAGACTAGGAAGGTCTCTTACTTACATTAAAAAACAGGTTATCTTGGTCAACTACGTTGGCAGAAACATGGTTGTGTGTTTTCTGTGGAAGGAAAAATGCATGCGCACTCGACAACCGGAAGGCCACAGCCCAAGCCCCACTTTAGGGCTGCCTATCTCAGTATCAAACACAGTAAGGAAAACTGGGAGAAACTTTGCCTTACAATCTTCCACGCATATGAATAAAATCTCATGTTAATGAGATGTATGGAATGACAGCATCCTTCAGGAAAAAAAATGATCACAATAACAGTCCAGTAGAGGTGACACAGGAATGCTAGAGAACGGACTGGCAAGTTCTTGCTTGGTGATGTATTTGTCACAAAGCATCAGAAAAGGAGAATAGAAATACACAGTTCTGTTTCTTCAAGCCACAACAAGCTCAAACATTTCCAGGGACACAGGGGTCCAATGCTAAAGCCAGCCTTCATCAGAGTTCTACCCACCGCTTTATCATCCAATCTAGTCCCGGGAAATTAGTCAATGGGCAATTATGAGTTATAATCCAAGTGGTCTCAAAATCATATCTCTGGGAAGTCAAGTTCAAATTAAATCAGACCAGGCTTTTAGGCTTCCAACGATCACATTTTTTCTTTTGAGCGAGTGCATTTCAACACTCAGAACTTCTCCTCTTACAGATCATTTTCAAGGCCATCTCTGGATGCCATCTCCTAAGCAAAATCCGATATATAAAATGAAAAGGGAAATTGGTTAACTTAAACCTCAAAAAAGATGTTAAGGGAGAGACTGTCACTTCTTTCAACAGATTCGGGAAAGTTAATTATTTTAACCTCTTTTCTAGTGAATATTAATGGAACTTCTAACACAACATACACACAGTACTTTATCAAACAAAAATGCCCAAAACTAAGTTAGTGCATACTGAAAGCCTAAAGCACACCCAGCAGAGCTTTGAAATATAAAAAGCATAGTGAGTTCCTTCCCACGAGGAATAAATATATAATAGGCATGTGTATATCTATGCTTGAAACTTATTCTAAAGTGTCACACTTCTCCCTGCACTAGCAGTCCCAAGCCAGTGAAACAGCAGGTAACTGACAGATGACCCTGTCCTGCATCTCTTGTCTTTGACTTCTCCCCACTCTTGGGACAGCATTCACTTCCAGGACCTACCCACCTGGCCAGCCCGGGCCCTAGGGGCGAGGAGAAAAAGGAGGAAAAGCTCCAGGAACTCACATTTCGGTGATGTTCTCAGGATCTACACTGTTAGGCTCCAATCTCGGAAATGCCACGATGCCAGGAGAAGGGTCGCTGCACCAGATCCGAGAGGCACTGCATTTGCAGGACGTGGGACAGGCGAAAGCGGCCCTCCAGAAGCCCACAACCAGCCAGCAGAAGCCCCAGAGCCGCGCCATGGCGGGTCCATGCCACCTTATCCAGGACGACATCCCTAGCAGCCAGTGCCAGCCCGAGTGAGTGTCCCCGCGCTGCACCGGCCGGTTTCCCCGACCCGTGCGGGGAAGCCTTCCCCGCGCTTGCGGCTCTCTTGACTCCTCGGTGCTTGTTGCGGGCGCGCCGAGTCCAGCTTATCAGAGGCTGAGCTGGTCCGGAGAGGAGCGTGTTCTGGCAGGCGGCAGGGTTCACAGTGGCCCCGGCATAGCGAACCGCTTTACAGGGGGGCGCTACCGCTGCTCCGAGCTCTGCGGCGGCCGTCGCTGCATGGCCCGGCGCGCCGAGCACCGACCGGCGGCGCTCCAGGGACTCTCTGGGGCGCAGGTTCCTTGTTAGACGCGAATGGGGGTCCGGTATGCACCTCGAGGCTGAGGACAAACAGACACGCGTAAGATTCAGCGTAGGATCCCCAACACCACTAATTGGGGCACTCTCCCTCTGCGCTCGCGTCATCCCCACCCCGACCCCAGCCCGGAGACTGTGGATGGATGAGTGCCCAGCTCCGGCCCAGGAATCAACTTGCCCCGCGATGGCACTGACGCCGCTGGAGCCACCAGTGTGCCCACTCTCTCTTCGAGCCTGAGGCCAAGGGAGGGGAGGTAGGGAAAGGGTCCCCGAGACAGGATTCCATGGTACAGGCCGGGCGAAGGACCCTTTAAAGGGGAATGCGGAGACTGCCGGCGGCTTTGGCTCCGCGACGGGGCCCCCGAATGATGCTGCAGAATCCGCCACGGCCGCTGGGTGCCGGTGGCGCGGGCAGGTGGCGCGGCACGTCCCACCTGGGGAGTAGCCGAGGCCGCCCCAGGGGGGAGACAGTGAGGGCCGAGGCGACCGAGGGCACTATCTGCGCTGCTCACCCGGGCTCCGGCGCCTCACGCCCGCCGGCGGCGCCTGGGTTCAGGCTGCTGCTACCGCCGGGGACTGAGCGCGTAGAGCGCGAGCGAAGCAACCAGCGAGGCTCCTGCTCCAACCCAATTCCGGGAGCCGCCGCCGCCGCCTCTGCTACTGCTGGCGAAGTGACGTGAGGGCTGACGCAGAGCAGGGGCAGAAACTCCAGAAAATTAGTCTGAAATCCAAAAACACACACACGCTCATACACACACAAACCCATAACACCCTCCAGACAAAAGCACCAGGGAGGGGAGGGGAATCTGGGGGCGAGCAGGGAGGAGGGAGGCATCGGTGCCACTGGCCAGAAGCAGACAGCAGCAGCATGTGGGAGTTCACACACGCGCGCACACACGCACACATCCTGGCCGTGAAGACACGCACGCGCGTGCGTGTGTGTGTGTGTGTCTGTGTGTGTGTGTGCATTTACATCCAGGTACCTCTAAGATGAACCGTTCCTCCGTTCGACGCCTGCCGGTCCCTAATTCACACCACAGTCTCTTCTACAATCGCGGTAGAGGCTGTCTCCCTTTTTGAAATGGAAACCGTGCTTGGTTCAGCTCTGAAAAATGCGCTGATTCTTATTATAGGAATCCTCCCTCCCTTCTCCCTCCCCTCGTTCTCCTTTCCCACCCTGCCTAAAAGGGAGGGCAAGCTATCCTAAAAATAAATAAATGTTGTAAACACCAAAACGTGTTCTGCATTGGTAACCAAGGATCACCGCCCCCATTCCGGGCCACCTATTTGGGGATCGGTGGTTTTGGAGGGGCTTCCTGTTGGTGCTTTTGCAGAGGGAAGGGAGTCTCCAAACACAATTCTAGCTCTCTAAGTGGGTCTTTTTCCTGCCGTTTTCTGCCATCACACGCCCGGGAAAGAGAGACATGTGAGGGGAAGGGAGCGCGCCTGATGCGTATTCTAAATGCTCGGTGGCCACCCTGGCCTGTCCGATGTGTGGCGCCGCGTCATTTTCTCTCATCCTTTAACCTGACTGGATGTAGCCATTCCCAGATCGTAGCTTCACTCCCCGCGATGCCCACCCCCACGCAGGGCATCCCAAGCCCTTGCTCCCCTGCCGTACCTTGCGCGTGTTCATGTGTGCGAGGGTGTGCGCGAACGCGTGCCCTGCGCCCGCGCTGCCCGGAGCACGATATGCATCCAGCTACGAAGAAGCCAGGCGCGGGCAGAGCCTCGGGGTCTCACTAGGGACAAATAGGCGATCCGGGAGGGTCGGGTGACAAACCGTAACTGTTCTGCGGGTGCAGTTAAATGCTGGCTGCGGGGCATTCGCAAGCCTTGTCTGAGAATCCGTCTTCCCTTTTGCGGCTCGGAATCTGTTTTTCCGCAGTCATTTAAAAGAGAACTGGGAAAATGCACCGCAGTGCCTGACACTTCCGAGGGCTCTGGTGCCCCCGCGCGGGGAGAGAGCGTCCGGCACGCTCCGGAGCACCAGCCCACGGCCCCGGTCGCGGCGGGCACAGCGCTGGGGGCGCGCTCTGGCGCCAGATGCGCAACCAGCGGCGCCCGACGCCTGCGCGTCCCTGCCCGGCCGGTGCGCGGCTCGCCTGGCCTCGCCGACTTCCTGCCCGGTGAAAAAGGCGGGCAATCCTTCGCTCGAGAGAGAGCAATGGGTTGGAGTCTCGTTCAAAATATAGTAATAGTCACTGATCTACCCGCAGAGTTTGGGGATGGGAAGGATCGAGAAACCGAATGTTAGAGTGAATGCTCGGATCTAGGCCAAGCCTTAAATATTACGAAGGGAACATAAAACATCTAGTGGGGCTTTTTTTGTACAGATCCGGGGCGCTGAGTGTAACCGCGGGAATTCTTGGACAGCACCCAAAAATCTTGCTGCAGGTTCCGAAAGCAAGGCCAGCAGGTCTGTCTCACCACTGTCACTCGGCTGTAACACACATTGAGTGGTGAACGGCCAGGCTGAAGTTTACTCCTGAGCTGGGCCTCTATTCTCTACTAGGTGAGGACGCGCCAAGGAAGAGACGCCAAGGTTAAAAATGACCTGGTCTCAGACGCACGTAAAACTCCGCCTGTCTTGTCAGTGCCCCTTAAGTGGAGAAGCCCCTGAGGAACACTTGGGGAAGGAAGGAGTGTGTGCGTAATCACCCACATTTCTCTCACACTCCCATACTCTGAGCCTATTTTTCTAAGAAACGGCCCATTTTCTCCCTAGTGGCTGCAGCATGTCAATGCGGTATGGAGAATAGGCAGTCTTACGGTGGTTTGTACACCAGAAGATTCTAATTATGTTGGAATATTTGTAGAGTTTCTATTAGAGTAAATACATGCTACTATTATAGTTGGATTCTAAATATATTCCACTGACTATCTCCCACTTAAAATTAGGATTTGCAGTCCTACTTCTAATCACCCTACTTTTGCTCTACTATTTCAACCACAGCAGTTTGTCCTTTGGACAGATAATTTACTTATTTTATATATATATATATATTTGTTTTTAATTTCTCCCAGAAGAATGTACACTCCATGAAGGCAGGGATTTTTATCTATTTTATTCATTGATATCTCTCAAGGACATAGTAGGTGTTAAAATATATGTGTATTTTTAATGAATAAATAAAATAAAGTTGAGATCTCACTTTCTTAACATCTAATTCTGCAAGAATCTGGACAATTCCCCCAGACACGCTCCTTCTCACCTTCACAGTTTCAAATCTTCCTTGTGTTCTGAGTGCTCCTAGCACTGCTTAAAACCTTGCCTTTTTCTGTCTCATTTAGTAGCCAGATAGGCTTCAGCACTGGGCCAGAGAAGGCCTCCCACTTATTCATGCTAGTAACTCAGCACCTCCATGGACAGTGTCTAGAACACATTGGTGATCAGTAGCTATTTCTTAACTGATAGAATTGTGGATCTACCTCGATTTTAAGACCTATAAGATATGTCCCAGAGATCACTTCAAGGATTCTCAGATCACACCTTTTTAAGAGATGATGAACATTTTTCAGATGAACAATATAGAGATGATTTTTTTCTAGATCCCTTCAATGCAGGCATAGAAACTAAGTGCTGCAGGCTCCTACCTGCACTGAACCATGATGTACCTAGAGCAATGTTTCTCAAACTCTTTTGACCATGATCCACAATAAGAGATGCCTTTTACATCACAACTCAATGAACATATACATAAAGGTGTATACTAATAAAAAAGAAGTGTCACAATACAAAACTTACTTACCCTTAGTACATAGAATAAACTAATATATCCTTTTCTCTTCTACATCATTTCATTTTTGAATGCATGTAATAACTCAATACATTGATTTTAACATCCAATACTGAGTTGTAAAAAAAAAAGCAAGAATACAGCCAACTTCTGATTAAAATTGAGTAATAGGGAACAGATTTGTTCTCTCAATCATACAACCAACACACTGAACAAAATATATTAAAGTTAAGACAATGGATATAAGACAATGAAGGTCATCACTCAGAGAGAAGGAACCCAGGCAGAGGCCAACTACCTAAGTTGAGTAGACTAGCTCAAGAGAAATCAAGGAGTGCACAGTTCACAAGACAGAGTAGCAAAGAGAAGAGTATTGCACAGAAAGAACTATGGACATCTACAGAGGGCTCCTCTCAAGTATTCAGCATAATGCTGATTGACAGATGCAGGTGATACAGCTACCTGAGGCCAGAGAAAGAAGCACTGAAAAGATTAAAGAGAATAGAGTTAAAAAAAAAAGGAAAATGTAAAACACTATGTATCAGAATTTGTGTGATACCACTAAAGCAGTTTTTAGAGGGAATTTTACAGCACTAAATTCCTGTACCAGGAAAGAAGAAAGATCTCTAACCAGTGACCTCAGCTTCCACCTTAAGAAATCAGAGGGAAAAAAAGAACAAAATAAACACAAGGTAAGCAGAAGAGAAGAAATAACACAGAGCAGAGTGGAAAATAATGAAATAGAAAACATAAAACCAATACAAAAAATTAATTAAATCAAGAGCTGGTTCTTTGTGAAGATCAATAAAAACAGCTAGTCCAACTGATCAGAAATAAAAAAGAGAAAACACAAAGGACCAATAACAGTAATGAGAACAATTAAAACACTGAATATTTTATAGATATTAAAGAAACACTATGGATATATTGTGAACAACTTTATGCAAATCCGTTTAACAACTTAAATGTAATGAACATATTCTATGAGAGACACAAAGCCAGCAAAACTCATATGGAAGAAATAGATTACCTAAATAATCCTATTATCTATTGTAAAACTTGAATGTCTGGTTAAAAACTTTCCACAAAGAAAACTCCACTCCCAGATGGCTTCATTGGTGAATTCTACAAAACAATGAAGGAAAAATAATACCAATTTCATACATACTCTTCTAGAAAAATGAAGAGGAAGAAATACTTTCCAACTCATTTTATGAGGCCAGCATTACCTGGATACTGATTTACAAAAACATTACAAGAAAACAACAGTTCCTATGAATGTAAGTGCTAACATTCTAAGCAAAATTTCAGTAACTTGATTTCAACAATACATCACACATTCAAAAACATCATGAGTAGGTGGAGTTTGTCTCATGAATCCAAGTTGATCTCATGGGGGCAGAGGGTTGATCTCATGGAGGCAGAGGGAGAATGAGGGTTACCAGAGTCTAGAAAGTGTAGTGGGGGTAGGGGATGTTTTTCCAAAAAGCAGTTATAAGACAAGGAAATCCACTTTCACCGTTTCTACTCAATATTGCATTGGAGATTTTAGTTAGTGCAATAAGTCAAAAAAAGAGAAATATTCAGATTGGAAAAGAAGAATTAGACTGTTTTTTTTAAAACATACAACGTTGACTCCTGTATAGAAAATTTAATAGAATCTATGAAAAAGCTACTCATACTAATAAATGAATTATCAGGTTTGCATAATACAAGATAACTATTTACAAATCAGATGTATTTCTATATACTAGCAACAATCATGAATTAATTTTTTAAAAACTACAAATTACAATAGCCAATCAAAAATACAAAATACTTAGAATTAAAGCACAGTCCATAAATAGAAAAACACAGATACACTGGATTTTATAAAAATTAACAATTTCTGCTTTTCAACAGATACCACTAATAGAGTGAAAAAAAAGTCACAAAATGTAAGAAATATCTAAACATCATATATTTGATAAAGTCATATCAGAGTATATAAAGAACTCTCAAAACTGAATAATAATAAGAAAACATTTTAGGAGTGTGTAAATATGTTGAACATATACTTTACCAAAGAAAACATGCAGTTGGCATGTAAGCACATGAAAAGATGCTCAACATCATTAGTCATTGAGGAAATGCAAATTAAAACTGCAATGAGATAGCTACACACTAACTGGAATGGCTAAATTTTTTTTTCTTTTTTTTGAAATGGAGTCTCGCTCTTTTGCCCAGGCTAGAGTGCTGTGGCGCAATCTTGGCTCACTGCAAGCGCCGCCTCCCGGGTTCACGCCATTCTCCTGCCTTAGCCTCCTGAGGAGCTGGGACTACGGGCACCCGCCACCGCACTTGGCTAATTTTTTGTATTTTTAGTAGAGACAGGGTTTCACCATGTTAGCCAAGATGGTCTCAACCTCCTGACCTCATGATCCACCCATAGAATGGCTAAAATTTTTAAAAACTGACCATACCAAGTGTTGACCAGAATGTGGAGCAACTGGAACTCTCATACACTGCTACTGGGAGTGTAAAATTGTATGGCCACTTTGGAAAAGTAGAAGTTTCTTGAAAAGTTAAATGTATACTTACCAGGTGATCCAACCATTCTACTTCTATATACTTACCTAAAAGAAAGGAAAGCATATGTCCATACAAAGACTTGAACGTGAGTGTTCATAGCAGCTTTATCTTTATATGTAAGAACTGTAATAATCCAAATATTCATTGACAGGTGAATGAATACACAAATTGTGGCATACCCATACAACAGAATGCTACTCAGCAATGAAAAGAAATTAACCAAGCTTGCAGTCATATGCACGAATCTCAAAATAATTATGCTAAGTGAAAACGTCAGATAAAAAGAGTACATACTGTATGGGATCACAAAACTCAAGAAAATGCAACAAAAATGCAAAAAAAAATGCAAACAAATAGATTGTGACTGTAACTCAGTGACTGCTGGTGAGGAAAGAGAGAAGTAGGCAGGGAGGAGCCAGAGGGAGCAATGACAAAGGGCACAAGGAAACTTTATGATGATGGATGGATTGTGGTGGTGGTTTCAATCTGACAACTTGCATACTTAAATGTTTAGCTTATTTGCAATTATACCTCCATAAAGTTGTTTTTAAAAACAAAAGAGAAATGCTGACCTAGATCCTCCAATCATCAACTTCTTGTTCTGCTGGAGTTCCTTTAGAAACTCCAATTTTAGGATGCTATTATAAAGTCTGGAGATTTTTAAATATACTCAGATTCTGTAATGTTCTAGTTTTAGAGGTACCTACTCTGTAATTTCTTTTACATTTTGAAAAAGTCTGGGGAAACCATAATTTAATAAATAGAAGACACAGTGGCCAATACCTAAAAATAGGACCTGAATGTCCATTAATAGTGGAACAATTCAATAAATTATAATACTGTCACATGTCCCATTATGATGTTTCCATTGACAATGGACTGCATATACCATGCTGGGCCCATAAGATTATAATGGAGCTGAAAAAATTATATTTTCTAGTGACATTGTAGCCATCTTAATATTGTAGTGCAAGGATTACTCACCTGTTTCTGGTAACACTGGAGTAAACAAACTTACTACACTGTCATTTGTATAAAAGTATAGTATGTAAAATTATGTATAGTACAGCTATAATTGTTGATAATGATAATGACTATGTTACTGGCTTATGTATTTACTATATTTTAGCTTTTGTTATACTGTACTCCTTCTAATTTTTTATTTGTTTGTTTGTTGAGACAGAGTCTCGCTCTGTTGCCCAGGCTGAAGTGCAGTGGCCCATCTCGGCTCACTGCAACCTCTGCCTCCCAGGTTCAAGCGATTCCCCTGCCTCAGCCTCCCGAATAGCTGGGATTACAGGTGCATGCTACCACACCTGGCTAATTTTTTGTATTTTAGTAGAGATGGGGTTTCACCATGTTAGCCAGGATGGTCTCGATCTCCTGATCTCATAATCTGCCTGCCTCGGCCTCCCAAAGTGCTGGGATTCTAGGCATGAGGCACCGCGCTTAGCGCCTTCTACTTATTAAAAAAAGAAGTCATCTGTAAAACAGCCTCAAGCAGGTCCTTCAGGAAGTATTCCAGCAGAAAGCATTGTTATCTTCAGAGATGACATGAATGTTATTGCCCCTGAAGATCTTCCAGTGGGACAAGATGCGGAGTGCAAGACAGTGATATTGATGTTCCTGACCCTCTCTAGGCTAAGGCTAATGTAGGTGTTTGTGTGTTCATTTTTAACAATAAAGGTTTAAAAAATTACACATTTTAAAAATAGAAAAAAGCTTACAGAATAAGAATATAAAGAAAATATTTTTGTATAGCTGTAAAAAAAAGTATGTGTGCTTTAATCTAAGTGTTATTACAAAAGAGTCAAAAACTTAAAAAATCAGAAAATGTATAAAGTAAAACAGAGTAAGCTAAGGTTAATATATTATTGTAGAAAAATGTTTTGTAAATGTAATGTAGCCTAAGTGTACAGTGTTTATAGGGTCTATAGTGGTGCACAGTAATGTCTTAGGCCCTCATATCCATTCACCCCTCACTCACTGACTCACCTAGAACAACTTCCAGTCCTGCAAGCTCCATTCATGATAAATGCCCTTTACAGATGTACCATTTTTTATTTTTCCTGCACCTTTTCTGTGCTTAGATACACACAGTTGTGTTATAATTACTTATTATATTCAGTACAGCAACATAGTGTACAGGTCTGTAGCCTGGAAACAATTGGCCATAACATATAGTTGAGGTGTATAGTAGGCTCTACCAGCTAAGTTTGTGTAAGTGTACTCTGTGATGTTCACACAACGACAAAATCACCTGACGTTTCTCAGAATGCATCTCCATTATTAAGTGAATACATATCTGTACTTCTATTCTTTACATCAGTACATGCCTAATTAAAGATGAATTTTATAGGGCCAGGTGTGGTGGCTCATGCCTGTAGTCCCAGCACCTTGGGAGGCTGAGGCAGGCAGATCACAAGGTCGGGAGTTTGAGACCAGTCTGGCCAGCATGGTGAAACCCTGTCTCTACTAAAAATATAAAAATTAGCTGGGCATGGTGGCAGGCGCCTGTAATCCCAGCTGCTCAGGAGGCTGAGGCAGGAGAATCACTTGAAACCGGAAGGCGTAGGTTGCAGTGAGCCAAGATCGTGCCACTGCACTCCAGCCTGGGCAACAAGAGCAAAATTCTGTCTCAAAAAAAAAAAAAAAAAAAAAAAGAATTTCATATAGATTGACTTAGAGGCATATCCACAATATATTAATAATGCATCTCACATGACAATATGTAGTCTGAGCCTACAAAGAAAGCCAGCATTTGTGAATATGTTTTGTTTGTTTGTCTATGGAGAAAAACAGAGAAGTATTTACACCAAATCACGACATTAGTAACTTAGAGGAAATAGAGAGGTAGTTTGGGGTAAGAGGAGAAAAGACCAGGAAACTTGTGAATATTTATTTGGAACTTACAGCCTCCTTACCCATACCATGCCTAATTTTCCTCTGCGTTGCCTCTTCCCCTTTAGATCCAGTGTTGTCCTATTTCTAGAGTCCCTCCTGTCAGTGGAAGGAACTGAATCTACAAGCATGTTTACAATCCAAACAATGTTCATCACCAGACACTTCATTTCCCCAAGAATGTCTGTATTTTAGTAGACGACACTGGAAAAAAGATGTAATCCAAAGGAATTTCAGGTACCATGGCAACCATAAAAGAGGGAGTATTTGAGAATGGAGGACTCAACACAGGTCACATGGAACCAAAGGCTGTTATTCATGGTTAGCACCACACTTGCTCCCTGTCACCCCAACATCCTCTTTTGAAGTTTATACAGTTTCCTACTGTTTTCTACCCAACATCCTCCAACTCTGAGTAAAGGTCTCACTTTTCCCCACCTCTGCCTAAGATGGTCTGTAAACTGTATGCTACCTGGTCACTCTGAACCACAGACAAACCCAAGGTTGCATCCCACTTCCTTTCTTCTCTGTCCAAAACTTCTACTTTGTACTTTTAGTCATACACAGCACATACTAAGTCAACACAGACTTATAAAGTTTTCATGAACACCTAAAAGGAAGAGCAAATGGAGAAAATTCAACAGAGCCTCAGAAAACTGGAGTCATGGGCACATGGGTGATCCTTAAATCTAAGTTGCAGGCCATCCATCTGATGAGGTTTCATGGTCAGCTCCGGACTATTTTCTTAGTTCATGTTGGTAGCCTAGATCAATACCCATACCTGCTCCCGTGTTGTCCTGTTTTGTCAAGGTTTAACTCTTATGGCTTAATTAATGTAATTACTTAATCCTGTTAATTGTCCCACAACCCCAGTGTCCATTCTTCCATTCTTCTCTTGAGTAACAGAACACTTGATTGCACCCAGTCAACAACTATATTTCCCAACTTCTTTTGAAGTAAAGGTGTGGCCGTTTGACTAAGTTTTTACCAGAGAATTTAAGTGGAGGTGATGTGTACAATTTCAACATTATTTCTTTAGAAGAAAGTTATCTCTTTCCATTTCTTCTTCTCTTTCCTTTCTGCAGACTGGGAAGTCTATTACAGTGCCACATCACAAAAGAACTTAAGTTGTTACAAAGAAGTTTACTTATGCTTCAATGAACAAGTATAGCATGATGTTTCAGTGCTACTCCGACCATATTTATTGTGACAGTCAAGTGTTCCCAGTTCAACGCAATTGACAATCACAGTTCATGCAAAGAAGAGTTTTATGGCCACGCACTTTTTAAGTAGATGGTGCCATGTAGTTAAAGACCCACAAGCGCTATATTATATCAGGCCTCTGCAGGTGATTAACCAAATTGTTGCAGTCAAGCCCCAAATTGGGAATTAGCCCAGAAAAGTTCTGGGTTTCACTCATGAAAGAATTCAAGAACGAGTTGGTGGTAGAAGAAAACAGCTTTATTGAGGTGGCAATGCTACAGCTCCATGACTGCTCCTGCAGAGCAGGGTTACCCCAAAGGCAGCCTGTTAGACAGTAACAGCTCAGGGGCGGGTCTACAATAATATATATACTCACTGTAATTACATGCAAATTAAGGGGCAGATTATGCAGACATTTCTAAAAAAGAGTGGTAACTTCTGGGTCGGCAGGTCGTTGCTATGGAAATGAGTGTTAACGTCTGAGTGTTGCCATGACAATGATAAACTGACATGGCATTGGTGGGTGTGTCTTATGGAGAGGCTCTTTGGCCTCTTCCCTATTTCAGCTAGTACTCAATCTCACCTGGAGTTCGAATCCTTACCTCTGGAGCCAAGTTCCACCTCCTACTTCAAAATGTTCTTCCAACTGGGGTAGCAACCCATTACTAAGTCAATTTAGTGGCTTGTTATTAGGATATTTCTAATGGAATAGACTAGACAATGCTAGAATAGAAAACGGCAAAGGTGTAAAGGCAACATTGTTTCATGAAACTTTATTATAGGTTGTACTGGATTTTGTTGTAAATGTATTTCTTATTGTGGTTCATAGTCAAGTTTGAAACCAACTGGCTGAGCACAATGTTTCAACCATTTGCAGGAATCTCCTGTACAAGGAGATACAGTTCCTAGTCCCGGCTTGAACACTTCCAGCAACTTTCCTTAATCAGGATATTAGAAATAAGCACTTTACAGATTATTACTGAAGTTAGCCATAACTATCATCATCTCTTTGATGGCTGTAATTCTCTTATTTGTCATTATATCTAGCAGAGTATCGTGTATGCAGCTCAATACATATTGGTTGAATTAAGGTTAATCCCAGCTGGACATGGTGGCCCACGCCTGTAATTCCAGCACTTTTGGAGGCCAAGGCAGGTGGATCACAAGGTCAAGAGATCGAGACCATCCTGGCCAACGTGGCGAAACCCCATCTCTACTAAAAATACAAAAATTAGCTGGGCATGGTGGTGCATGCCTGTAGTCCCAGCTACTTGGGAGGCTGAGGCAGGAGAATCACATGAACCCGGGAGGCAGAGATTGCAGTGAGCTGAGATCATGCCACTACACTCCAGCCTAGCTACAGAGCAAGACTCCATCTCAAATAAAGTTAAATTAAATTAAATTAAAAAGTTAATTTCATCTTTGTACGCCATTAATTGCAAGAAAGTTCCATTTTATGGTAAGCCTAAATCTGCCTCTCTAATAATGCTTCTCCATTGATGCTAGTTTTAACCTCTTAAGGGCAAAGTAGAGAAAATGGAATCCTTTCTTCAACTCTGCCATCCAACATTTTAACTGTTCCTCCTATATTTTTTTCACCTGCAGGTCTAATATATTTGCCTTTCATGCTTCTATTTAAGTCAGTGATAAAGAATATTTAACATGACAGGTCCAGACACTCAACTAAAGACATTGCCTATGCTGACATCTATTTCTTAACTAATTAATTCATCCTTACATAGAATGTGACTGTCTAACCAGCTAAGAATCCATCAAACTGAATTCTATAATTATGTCTTTCTTAACCCTTAGCCTGAGCCACCTATGCACCACATACCCAATTACATAAAGACCAAACTGGTATTGTCCATTAATGTTTTCTTTTTATTTTGCTTTGTTTGTAGTCATTCTAAAGTTCATCTTTTGTGCCAACTTCAGACCTCATTCTAACCTGATATCAACCTATCACCCACATTTCAGCTTTTTAAACCTGTAACTCCATTTCTTCCTTTGGTTCCTTTTGATCCTTACACCTTGTTTCTTTAATATCAGCTTCTCCAAATGATTTATCTCAACTGCCTTTTCAGGACCTAGTGTACTGGGTTGTCTTGAATAGTAATTCCCCTTTGTAGTTTAGGCCTAGAAACCCAGCCACAATCCACCTGGCTCATTTTGCACCCACTCCCTGTCCAGTGATGGGGAAAGTTTGGACAAGATAGCACGGGAAGAGAAAGAGTAGGCCAGGCAAGTGGAGGCGGTCTGAGAAAACAGAATGAACAGTGATTTAGGTCTATTCTGGATCCCAAATTTGCTCCTTCTTGGAAAATTGAGACAAATTCTCTTCCTTTCTTCCATGTACCATCTTTCTCTCCAAGTATTTCCGACAGTTTATCCTTAGTCATATAAGCAAACCCAGTAATAACCTTTATCATCTTTGCAACCATTTAAATAAGCTTATGATATCTCTTATGTGGTCTCCCTCAACTAAGATGTCAACTTCTTGTTAACCACATTATCTCTACCATTTCTAATGGAAAACTCCTTTTCCTCACCAGAGGAAGACACAGAATAAGAGGTAGAAAATACTGCTTTGTCTCTATTATCTATTAATGTCTCACCATCTGCCCTAACTCTGGTCTTGTCACTTCATCCTTCTTACTCTAAGCCTGGTTCAAATTGTTCTTTCTTTCTTTCTTTCTTTCTTTCTTTCTTTCTTTCTTTCTTTCTTTCTTTCTTTCTTTCTTTCTTTTCTTTTTGTTTTGTTTTGTTTTGTTTTTTTGAGACGGAATTTTGCTCGTCATCCAGGCTGGAGTGCAATGGTGCAATCTCAGCTCACTGAAACCTCCGCCTTCCGGGTTTAAGCGATCCTCCTGACTCAGCCTCCCTAGTAGCTCGGATTACAGGCACCCGCCACCAGGCCCAGCTAATTTTTTGTATTTTTAGTAGAGGTGGGATTTCACCATGTTGGTCAGGCTGGTCTTGAGCTCCTGACCTCAGGTGATCCACCTACCTCAGCCTCCCAAAGTTCTGGGATTACCATTGCCCAGCCCAAATAGTCCTTTTCTTTTGCTATTTATTTCACAACAACTTTCACACATTCTGTACTTCAGTCCTTCTGCCACTGTTGTCACAGTTTTGTGCTGCCCTATTGTATTCAAAATTTGGCTATATACCCACCTTCCATCTTCTTCCACACCAAAATCTACAGTGTAGTTAAGTAGAGTCTCATTTCTTCCTCATGAGGATCATTCATGCCTGTGCTGCCAGGATTTTATGTTTTAGAATTTCCTTTCTCTCTCAAATCAATATTATTTTCTAGAGTCATTCCATCAAAGGGTTTTATCTATGTTTCCTCAAAAAAAAATGCAATCTGTCTCTTGAAGTCTAGAATGCATAAAAGTCTTCTTAGGATCCCATATTTAAACAGTTTAATCTCCAGCGCCACAGCCAAATCAGTCTTGGTCTGGTGTAAGTGTCCCCGCCCTCACCACCCACCAAGAATCTTCTCCATGTCTCCTACACTTCTCTATGCAAATCTTTACCTTTATTACATAATTAGCTAACTCTCAATCAATAAAGTAATTGCTCTCTATCAAAAGGATAACTTCTGGAATTACATGAACAATAATACACAGTTATTGGTTGTGAAGGAAATGTTTTATACAGTCTTAGAACTTTCTAAAGGCATCTGAGACTACCTTATAACCAGAAGCATCTACAAGCCAGTGGAGACCTACCAATGTCAGTGCCCATACAATGACTTCCAGGGAAGTATTTGGAAGTGGGAAGCAGCCCTTAACTACCAGACTTTTAGTTATCTTCAAGTCAATTGACAGGCACTGTTAACACTGGAAATGTAAGTAGGAAGAAGGCATCACTCCTATATTCTAAGAATTTTAAATCCTATGGGAAGACACATGCAAGGTCATTTCAGTGTATATGGTAATACTGGACACATATACTGGGTCATATAGGAGACAAAGGAGAAGTACAGAGCTCCCTCTGGGATCCAGGTAAGGTTTCATGGATGCACTGACCCTTGAGCTGAGTCTGAGTCCTAAAGAATGCACTTAATATCTCAAAGAAGTGACCAGGAGGATGGCATGAGTAAAATGCAAGGAGGCCGGAAACAGCATGGCGTGTGGGAGAAACCACATGCTGCTCAAATGTTGGCCACGCCTACACCTTTCCTCTATCCGCCCAAGAAAATCAGCACCAACTGTGCATGCTGGCCTCTTGCCCCCAGATTAGAGTCTAAGAAGACATGGTGATGGTTTTTTCACTGCTTCCTTTTGCTTTGATCAGTAGGCCCTGAGGCCAGTCCACGCTCAGCAACACAGCAGCCTGTCTGAAGGATGTTTGGTAATTCCCGCCAAGACCTGCATCTGATAGGCCCTGGAGCTCTTCCAAGTATTTTCATGTGTGGACCTCTCCTTCTGCTCTTCCTCCTTCCCTCTCCTGGTGACCCTCTCCCCTGGCTTTAGATAAACTTCTGTTTTATCCTAAATATGAGGAATTGAAAGCCTTAGGGAGACAAAGCCCATATCAGAATTGCACTTCTGAAGTCATCCTAGTGAAGAAACAACAGAAAACAAATTATTCTGTTGAATGAAGCCACTCCTTGATATTCTGTTGTTTTTCACCTAAGTAGTTTCTCTTTCTTAAAGAACCTTTGTGGGATTGGGCACGGTGGATCATGTCTGTAATTCCAGCACTCTGGGAGGCCGAGGTGAGTGGATCACTTCAGTCCCAGAGTTTGAGACCAGCCAGGGCAACACTGCAAAACCCTGTCTCTACAAAAAAAAAATACAAAAATTAACCGGGTGTGGTGGCACCTGCCTGTAGTCCCAGAGGCTGAGATGGGAGGATCGCTTGAGCCTGGGAGGAGGAGGTTGCAGTGAGCTGGGATAGCACCTCTATACTACTCCAGCCTGGGTAATAGAGTGACACACCCCCTCTCTCAAAAAAAAAAAAAGAAAAGAAAAGAAAAAACACCTCTGTGATCAATTGACTGACCTCATGTCTTGTAATAAAAATACCTCTTTTCTGTTTAGAAGCCCTAGAGATTCTGCAACCTCTGTTTCTTTGCAAATACAGAAACTGCACCTTTGGCCTTCCCCCCACTGCTCTTCAAAAGTTTCAATAAACCTTCTCTACCACCTGGGAGACATCTTCTGTGCATAGGGAAAGATTTCTTATGGATTACGGAGAAGGTGCTGGAAATGAGAGAAGCCCTCCTGCCTCCTGTTTCCTCTTAGCCTCTCAAGTGACACACATAGAATAGAAAAATCTGTCCCCAAATATAACTCAGCGTCTGAGGGCAGGAGCTACTCCTATAGCTAATTCTGTGTTTTCAGTAGCCCAGAGTATTTCCAACAATCTTAAAAGAGTACCAGATCTTCAAAATACAACTTTAAAGAATCAATTCTTTTTAACCTAAATTTGAAATGTGTCACTCAGTAATTTTGGATTGGGAGAGGACATCCTGAAAGCACTGCCTGTGGTCTCACAACCCCAAAGTTATCAAAAATTATCAGCCACTGCCTCTGGTTCTAAATCTCCAATGTCCTTTGGATTCTGTTCTCTAAAGAAATGAATAAATATTATTCAAAGAAATATCACAAGGTTGTTTATGGAACAAAGGCATAGTGTGGTGTTAGGTTACCAACTTGCTTTCCTGTGCCTGCAACTCTACATTTAGCAAATAGGGAAATGTTATCAAACTTCTATCTCACGAGGCTCTTGGGTGACTAATTAGATATTGTCTTTGAATGTCCGCAACTTTAAGTCTGAAACTTTTTCTTTTTTCTTTGAGATGGAGTCTCACTCTGTCACCCAGGCTGGAGGGCACTGCCGGGATCTTGCCTCACTGCAACCTCCACCTCCCGGGTTCAAGGGATCCTCCAGCCTCAGCCTCTGAAGTAGCTGAGACTATGGGCACGTGCCACCACACTTGGCTAATTTTTGTAATTTTAGTATACGGGGCTTTACCATGTTGGCCAGGCTTGTCATGAACCCCTGACCTCAAGTGATCTGCCTGCCTTAGCCTCCCAAAGTGCTGGGATTACAGGCATGAGCCACAGTGCCCAGCCCTGAAACTTTCTCCATGTGAAGGATGTTGCCTCCCAAAAATGGTTGTATTACCTTTATTAACCTCATTTTGACAGTGAAGAAAGTCATACAATGAAGGCTTAGTATCACTTCAACAAGGATTGAAAGTGTCACTTTAGCCCATGTTTTTTAGTATGGAAGGAATGACAGCCAGCTGAGATGCTACCTCTGTGCCTATAAAAGGGACTGCCCTGTAGCTGGCCATCAGGAAAAGTGGCAAGGCACAGAGTGACCTCACCTTATCCCAAGAGCAGCAGCAGCATTCTAGCCTCCTTTTCTTTGGTGTTTTTGACACAATTTTAGGGCTGGCCATAAGGACCAAATTACCTCCGTACTGCGTGGACTACATTGGGTGTCTAATTCGAGAATGCCAAAGAGCTTCTTGTTAAGTTAGCCTTTCCTCTTCCTCCTCGTTTTCATCCTGGGATATATTTTTCTTTGCAGAAATGAGAGTGTTCCAGTGTAGCTGGTTTTCAGTGGCTACCAGAGAAAGAGAAAGAGAGAGAGAGAGCAAGAGTCTCTTTCACTCTTCTTTTTAATATCTACCTATGAGTTGAACTCTGTCTATATGCTTGCCAGAGTATGGCATAGGTCTTTGTATAAAAAAGAAAATTTCCCATTTTATTAGTTTCATAAGAAATACTATAAAGAGGTCATCATAGCCTAGCCCCAGACTTGCTCCATCCAAGGACCTGGGCCCATTGCCTACCTCCCCTCTAGAACATATGGTGTCTAGATTTCCTTCTGCATCGCCTGTGTCTGCTAGGGTCTTTGCTCTATCTAGATCAGAGCTGAAACACACACGTGAGACTCCAGCCTACATGTATTTAGCACAGAGACTCAAGACTGAGCAGAGCCAAGTTTTAAGCAAAGCAAAACAAAACTCAAAAACACTTGCATGTATTTTTCCATCTCTTTTCTTCCTTCATCACTCTTCTTGATTACTGTTTATTTTTCAATATTTCTCAGCAACACAAGCAGTTTTGTTTCCGCTGTTTCCTATCACTTCTCTCCAGACAGCCAAAGGCAGTGAAGCAGAAGTAAGACTGCCATCTTGTGCTCAAGATGGTTATCATGTTATCATTTTCTCAAATCAAATCAAAAATGATTTGTGGGGTTTGAGAGAATAAGGCGTTGGAGCCCAAGTCCGACATTCCCTGACCTAGGTTTTCCCAGAAGCTTTTGAACTCTCCCACCCTTTGGCATTGCTCTTTCTTGGCCTTCATGCTCCAGGATACCATGAGTCATCCTTAGTCAAAAGCCAACCTTTTTTTTAATGACTTTAAGTGTGACTTAGAATAGTTATAGTTCAGATGCTATCACTTATGCTTTTATGACTGAGCTCAGTGGCCCAACTCAGAAGGGTGGGCACTCAACTTAAGGACTAAAGCATGACAGGTTATTCAAAATCACAGATCTAGTGGGTATTCTCTGCACCCTACCACCACTTCTGTGTTGGAAGCCCACCACTCACAAATTGCATGCTGCATGCTAGGTCTTCAAAATGACTGGAAGTCCTGTAGGGTCAGGATGTTACAGGGCCTAGGAACACGCAGTGATAGGCCACTCTCAGGTGACACTTCACTACCAATCAACAATCAATGGGCTTAAATAAATAATCAAAGAAAGACAGAGCAAAGGAGAGAGAGAGGAGAAATGGAAGGAAAGAAAGAACGACAGGCCAAGGAGAGAAACCTAAGGAGGTCACAAATGTGAGGATTTAAAGGGAATGATGAGAGCACCACATAGAAACAAGCATTGGACAACTAAAGCAATAATGCAAGGAAAACAATAATGAGAGGTGACACTGAAAAGGACTCTCAGTGTTGGGGGGTCAGCAAGGATTGGTGGAGACTGTAGTGAACTGGAGAGAGCATGTCTTCTCTAAAGAAGCAAGCAGCTCCAGGCAATGACATGGTTGCCAGACAGGAATGTGGAGCTACTATCACTGAATCTTCTGATTTTTAAAAAGAATTTGTAGATCTACATTTGCATATTAAATCTTCAAATTTGTTTTAAGTCAGCTCAAGATATTTTTTTTTTTTAATTTTTTTTTTTTTATTATACTTTAGGGTTTTAGGGTACATGTGCACAATGTGCAGGTTTGTTACATATGTATCCATGTGCCATGTTGATTTCTTGCACCCATTAACTCGTCATTTAGCATTAGGTGTATCTCCTAATGCTGTCCCTCCCCCCTCCCCCTACCCCACAACAGTCCCCGGAGCATGATGTTCCCCTTCCTGTGTCCATGAGTTCTCATTGTTCAATTCCCACCTATGAGTGAGAACATGCGGTGTTTGGTTTTTTGTCCTTGCGATAGTTTACTGAGAATGATGTTTTCCAGTTTCATCCATGTCCCTACAAAGGACACGAACTCATCATTTTTTATGGCTGCATAGTATTCCATGGTGTATATGTGCCACATTTTCTTAATCCAGACTATCGTTGTTGGACATTTGGGTTGGTTCCAACTCTTTGCTATTGTGAATAGTGCCGCAATAAACATACGTGTGCATGTGTCTTTATAGCAGCATGATTTATAGTCCTTTGGGTATATACCCAGTAATGGGATGGCTGGGTCAAATGGTATTTCCAGTTCGAGATCCCTGAGGAATCGCCACACTGACTTCCACAATGGTTGAACTAGTTTACAGTCCCACCAACAGTGTAAAAGTGTTCCTATTTCTCCACATCCTCTCCAGCACCTGTTGTTTCCTGATTTTTTAATGATGGCCATTCTAACTGGTGTGAGATGGTATCTCACTGTGGTTTTGATTTGCATTTCTCTGATGGCCAATGATGAGGAGCATTTCTTCATGTGTTTTTTGGCTGCATAAATGTCTTCTTTTGAGAAGTGTCTGTTCATGTCCTCTGCCCACTTTTTGATGGGGTTGTTTGTTTTTTTCTTGTAAATTTGTTTGAGTTCATTGTAGATTCTGGATATTAGCCCTTTGTCAGATGAGTAGGTTGCAAAAATTTTCTCCCATTGTGTAGGTTGCCTGTTCACTCTGATGATAGTTTCTTTTGCTGTGCAGAAGCTCTTTAGTTTAATGAGATCCCATTTGTCGATTTTGGCTTTTGTTGCCATTGCTTTTGGTGTTTTAGACATGAAGTCCTTGCCCACGCCTATGTCCTGAATGGTATTGCCTAGGTTTTCTTGTAGGATTTTAATGGTTTTAGGTCTAACATATAAGTCTTTAATCCATCTTGAATTAATTTTTGTATAAGGTGTAAGGAAGGGATCCAGTTGCAGCTTTCTACATATGGCTAGCCAGTTTTCCCAGCACCATTTATTAAATAGGGAATCCTTTCCCCATTTCTTGTTTTTGTCAGGTTTGTCAAAGATCAGATAGTTGTAGCTATGCGGCATCATTTCTGAGGGCTCCGTTCTGTTCCATTGATCTATGTCTCTGTTGTGGTACCAGTACCATGCTGTTTTGGTTACTGTAGCCTTGTAGTATAGTTTAAAGTCAGGTAGCGTGATGCCTCCAGCTTTGTTCTTTTGGCTTAGGATTGACTTGGCGATGCGGGCTCTTTTTTGGTTCCATATGAACTTTAAAGTAGTTTTTTCCAATTCTGTGAAGAAAGTCATTGGTAGCTTGATGGGGATGGCATTGAATCTATAAATTACCTTAGGCAGTATGGCCATTTTCACGATATTGATTCTTCCAACCCATGAGCATGGAATGTTCTTCCATTTGTTTGTATCCTCTTTGATTTCATTGAGCAGTGGTTTGTAGTTCTCCTTGAAGAGGTCCTTCACATCCCTTGTAAGTTGGATTCCTAGGTATTTTATTCTCTTTGAAGCAATTGTGAATGGGAGTTCACTCATGATTTGGCTCTCTGTTTGTCTGTTATTGGTGTACAAGAATGCTTGTGATTTTTGTACATTAATTTTGTATCCTGAGACTTTGCTGAAGTTGCTAATCAGCTTAAGGAGATTTTGGGCTGAGACAATGGGGTTTTCTAGATATACAATCATGTCATCTGCAAACAGGGACAATTTGACTTCCTCTTTTCCTAATTGAATACCCTTTATTTCCTTCTCCTGCCTGATTGCTCTGGCCAGAACTTCCAGCACTATGTTGAATAGGAGCGGTGAGAGAGGGCATCCCCGTCTTGTGCCAGTTTTCAGAGGGAATGCTTCCAGTTTTTGCCCATTCAGTATGATATTGGCTGTGGGTTTGTTGTAGATAGCTCTTATTATTTTGAGATACGTCCCATCAATACCTAATTTATTGAGAGTTTTTAGCATGAAGGGTTGTTGAATTTTGTCAAAGGCCTTTTCTGCATCTATTGAGATAATCATGTGGTTTTTGTCTTTGGTTCTGTTTATATGCTGGATTACATTTATTGATTTGCGTATGTTGAACCAGCCTTGCATCCCAGGGATGAAGCCCACTTGATCATGGTGGATAAGCTTTTTGATGTGCTGCTGGATTTGGTTTGCCAGTATTTTATTGAGGATTTTTGCATCAATGTTCATCAAGGATATTGGTCTGAAATTCTCTTTTTTGGTTATGTCTCTGCCAGGCTTTGGTATCAGGACTATGCTGGCTTCATAAAATGTGTTAGGGAGGATTCCCTCTTTTTCTATTGATTGGAATAGTTTCAGAAGGAATGGTACCAGTTCCTCCTTGTACCTCTGGTAGAATTCAGCTGTGAATCCATCAGGTCCTGGACTCTTTTTGGTTGGTAAGCTATTGATTATTGCCACAATTTCAGAACCTGTTATTGGTCTATTCAGAGATTCAACTTCTTCCTGGTTTAGTCTTGGGAGGGTGTATTTGTCGAGGAATTTATCCGTTTCTTCTAGATTTTCTAGTTTATTTGCATAGAGGTGTTTGTAGTATTCTCTGATGGTAGATTGTATTTCTGTGGGATTGGTGGTGATATCCCCTTTTTCATTTTTTATTGCATCTGTTTGATTCTTCTCTCTTTTCTTCTTTATTAGTCTTGCTAGCGGTCCATCAATTTTGTTGATCTTTTCAAAAAACCAGCTCCTGGATTCATTAATTTTTTGAAGGGTTTTTTGTGTCTCTATTTCCTTCAGTTCTGCTCTGATTTTAGTTATTTCTAGCCTTCTGCTAGCTTTTGAATGTGTTTGCTCTTGCTTTTCTAGTTCTTTTAATTGTGATGTTAGGGTGTCAATTTTGGATCTTTCCTGCTTTCTCTTGTGGGCATTTAGTGCTATAAATTTCCCTCTACACACTGCTTTGAACGTGTCCCAGAGATTCTGGTATGTTGTGTCTTTGTTCTCGTTGGTTTCAAAGAACATCTTTATTTCTGCCTTCATTTCATTATGTACCCAATAGTCATTCAGGAGCAGGTTGTTCAGTTTCCATGTAGTTGAGCGGTTTTGACTGAGTTTCTTAATCCTGAGTTCTAGTTTGATTGCACTGTGGTCCGAGAGACAGTTTGTTATAATCTCTGTTCTTTTACATTTGCTGAGAAGAGCTTTACTTCCAACTATGTGGTCAATTTTGGAATAGGTGTGGTGTGGTGCTGAAAAAAATGTATATTCTGTTGATTTGGGGTGGAGAGTTCTGTAGATGTCTATTAGGTCCACTTTATGTAGAGCTGAGTTCAATTCCTGGATATCCTTGTTAACTTTCTGTCTCGTTGATCTGTCTAATGCTGACAGTGGGGTGTTAAAATCTCCCATTATTATTGTGTGGGAGTTTAAGTCCCTTTGTAGGTCACTGAGGACTTGCTTTATGAATCTGGGTGCTCCTGTGTTGGGTGCATATATATTTAGGATAGTTAGCTCTTCTTGTTGAATTGATCCCTTTACCATTATGTAATGTCCTTCTTTGTCTCTTTTGATCTTTGTTGGTTTAAAGTCTATTTTATCAGAGACTAGGATTGCAACCCCTGCCTTTTTTTGTTTTCCAGTTGCTTGATAGATCTTCCTCCATCCCTTTATTTTGAGTCTATGTGTGTCTCTGCACGTGAGATGGGTTTCCTGAATACAGCACACTGATGGGTCCTGACTCCTTATCCAGTTTGCCAGTCTGTGTCTTTTGATTGGAGCATTTAGCCCATTTACATTTAACGTGAATATTGTTATGTGTGAATCTGATCCTTTCATTATGATGTTAGTTGGTTATTTTGCTCTTTAGTTGCTATAGTTTCTTCCTAGCCTCGATGGTCTTTACAATTTGGCATGTTTTTGCAGGGGCTGGTACCGGTTGTTCCTTTCCATGTTTAGTGCTTCCTTCAGGAGCTCTTTTAGGGCAGGCCTGGTGGTGACAAAATCACTCAGCGTTTGCTTGTCTGTAAAGTATTTTATTTCTCCTTCACTTATGAAGCTTAGTTTGGCAGGATAGGAAATTCTGGGTTGAAAATTCTTTTCTTTAAGAATGTTGAATATCGGCCCCCACTCTCTTCTGGCTTGTAGAGTTTCTGCTGAGAGATCAGCTGTTAGTCTGATGGGCTTCCCTTTGTGGGTAATCCGACCTTTCTCTCTGGCTGCCCTTAACATTTTTTCCTTCATTTCAACTTTGGTGAATCTGACAATTATGTGTCTTGGAGTTGCCCTTCTCGAGGAGTATCTTTGTGGCATTCTCTGTATTTCCTGAATCTGAATGCTGGCCTGCCTTGCTAGATTGGGGAAGTTCTCCTGGATAATATCTTGCAGAGTGTTTTCCAACTTGGTTCCATTCTCCCCATCATTTTCAGGTACACCAATCAGACGTAGGTTTGGTCTTTTCACATAGTCCCAAATTTCTTGGAGGCTTTGTTCATTTCTTTTTATTCTTTTTTCTCTAAACTTCCCTTCTCTCTTCATTTCATTCATTTCATCTTCTATCAGCGATACCCTTTCTTCCAGTTGATCGCATCTGCTACTGAGGCTTCTGCATTCTTCGCGTAGTTCTCGAAACTTGGCTTTCAGCTCCATCATCTCCTTTAAGCCCTTCTCTCCATTGGTTATTCTAGTTATCCATTCTTCTAATTTTTTTTCAAAGTTTTTAACTTCTTTGCTATTGTTTTGAATTTCCTCTCGTAGCTCAGAGTAGTCTGATCGTCTGAAGCCTTCTTCTCTCAACTCATCAAAGTCATCCTCCATCCAGCTTTGTTCCGTTGCTGGTGAGGAACTGCGTTCCTTTGGAGGAGGAGAGGTGCTCTGTTTTTTAGAGTTTCCAGTTTTTTTGGTCTGTTTTTTCCCCATCTTTGTGGTTTTGTCTACTTTTTGTCTTCGATGATGGTGATGTACAGATGGGTTTTTGGTGTGGATGTCCTTTCTGTTTGTTAATTTTCCTTCTACCAGACAAGACCCTCAGCTGCAGGTCTGTTGGAGTTTACTAGAGGTCCACTCCAGACCCTGTTTGGCTGGGTGTCAGCACCGGTGGCTGCAGAACAGCGGATTTTCGTGAGACCACAAATTCAGCTGTCTGATAGTTCCTCTGAAAGTTTTGTCTCAGAGGAGTACCCGGTTGAATGAGGTGTCAGTCTGTCCCTACTGGGGGGGTGCCTCCCAGTTAGGCTGCTCAGGGGTGAGGGACCCACTTTAGGAGGCAGTCTGTCCATTCTCAGATCTCTAGCTGCGTGCTGGGAGAACCATTACTCTCTTCAAAGCTGTCAGTCAGACAGGGACATTTAAGGCTGTGGAGGTTCTCGCTGAGTTTTTGGTTGTCTGTGCCCTGCCGCCAGAGGTGGAGCCTACAGAGGCAGGCAGGCCTCCTTGCAGCTCAAGATATTTTTTTTAGAACACTGTGTGGGACAAAGATGTCTGCAGGATTATTTGGCCTATGGTTGCTTGTTTAAAGACCTTTCCCTATGCTGACACAAAATTTTATTGATAGGTAGGCACATAAATAGACACCATAGCTGTAGCTCCATGCCATCTTCCTGTCTCCCATTCAAGAAAGTTTACAAAAACACAAGTAAGGGAACATCATGAATGGTACAATTGACTGCTGTCATTTCTTTACATACAAAAAGGATTCACACAATTGTGTGTTCATAAGCAAAAATAGCAATAATAAGCTCAACCTACACTTCACTGCTCATACAAAAATTTATCCCAAATGGAACATGGACTTAAATGTAAAATTATAGAATATTTCAAAAAAAAAGTCATGGAAGAAAATGTTTGGGGCCTAGGGCTAGGTAAAGAATTCTTAGATTTGACACAAAAAAGTATAATCCACAGGAAAAAATTAATAAACTACACCTCATCAAAGTTAAAAATGTCTGTTCTATGAAAGATCTGTTGAGAAGATTAAAAATCAAATGACAGTGTGGAAGAATATATTTGCAAACCACATAACTAAAAAAGGAAGCTGTATCTTGAACCTGTGTTTCTACAAGGAACTCTCAAATCTCAACATAAAAAACAAACAATTCAATGAAAAAATGTACTTAGACATGAACAGTTATTTCATTGAAAAGGAAATAAGTAGACAGCAAATAAGCACACAAAGAAGTGTTCAACATCACTAATCATTGGGGAAAATTAAAACAACAATGGCAATATTACAACACACCTCTGAGAATGGCTAAAGTGAAAATTACATTAACATCTAATGTTGGCAATAATGCGGAGAAACTGGGCCATGCATACATTGTTGGTGAAAATGTAAAATGGTTCAGCCACTTTGAAGAACAGTTTGATAGTTTTCTCTAAAACTAAAAATGCACTTGCCATATAGCCCAGCAATTGCACTTTTGAACATTCATCCCAGATAAAAATTAAAAGCTACATTTACACAAAAACTTATACATGAATGGTCATAGCAGCATTATTCATTATAGCCCAAAATTGGGAGAATTCCTAACTTTGTCAGTGTATGAATGGTTAGACAAACCATGGTACATCCATACAATGGAATACTATTCAGTAATATTTTAAAAATGAACTATTGATATACACAACAACTTCGATGTACTCCAAGGGAATTATGCTAGGTGATAAAAGTTGATCTCAAAAGGTCAACTACTACCTGATTCCATTTATGTAATATTCTGAAAATCAGTTAATTCAGCAACTACCGGACAAAGCTACAAAAGCATTAAATAAAATAAATAGGGGTAAGTTTAAACAAGGTAGTGAAAGATCCATGTACTGAAAACTATAAAACATTGATGAAAGTAACTGAAGAAGATGGCCAGGTACAGTGGCTCACACCTGTAATTCTAGCACTTTGGGAGGCCAAGGCAGGTGGATCACTTGAGTCAGGAGTTCAAGACCAGCCTGGCCAATATGGTGAAACCTCATCTCTACTAAAAGTTCAAAAATTAGGTAAACATGGTGGTGGGCACCTGTAATCCCAGCTACTTGGGAGGTGGAGACAGGAGAATTGCTTGAACCCAAGAGGTGGAGATTGCAGTGAGCAAAGATTGCACGCCACTGAATGCTAGCCTGGATGACAGAGTGAGACTCTGTCAAAAAAAAGAAGAAAGAAAGAAAGAAGGAAAGAAAGAAAAAGAAAGAAAGAAAGAAAGGAGGAACAGCTCCGGTCTCCAGCTCCCAGCCCCAGCGACACAGAAGACGGGTGATTTCTGCATTTCTGCTTGAGGTACCGGTTTCATCTCACTAGGGAGTGCCTAACAGTGGGTTCAGGACAGTCGGTGAAGCGCACTGTGCGCGAGCCGAAGCAGGGCGAGGCATTGCCTCACTCGGGAAGCGCAAGGGGTCAGGGAGTTCCCTTTCCTAGTCAAAGAAAGGGAAAACAGATGGCACCTGGAATATCGGGTCAGTCCCGTCCTAATACTGCGCTTTTCCAACGGGCCTGGAAAACGGCACACTAGGAGATTGTGTCCCGCACCTGGCTCGGAGGGTCCTATGCCCACAGAGTCTTGCTGATTGCTAGCACAGCAGTCTGAGATCACGCTGCAAGGCGGCAGCGAGGCTGGGGGAGGGGCGCCCGCCATTGCCCAGGCTTGCTTAGGTAAACAAAGCAGCCAGGAAGCTCGAACTGGGTGGAGCCCACCACAGCTCAAGGAGGCCCGCCTGCCTCTGTAGGCTCCACCTCTGGGGGCAGGGCACAGACAACCAAAAACTCAGCGAGAACCTCCACAGCCTTAAATGTCCCTGTCTGACTGACAGCTTTGAAGAGAGTAGTGGTTCTCCCAGCACGCAGCTGGAGATCTGAGAACGGACAGACTGCCTCCTAAAGTGGGTCCCTCACCCCTGAGCAGCCTAACTGGGAGGCACCCCCCCAGTGGGACAGACTGACACCTCATTCAACCGGGTACTCCTCTGAGACAAAACGTTCAGAGGAACTATCAGACAGCTGAATTTGTGGTCTCACGAAAATCCGCTGTTCTGCAGCCACCGGTGCTGACACCCAGCCAAACAGGGTCTGGAGTGGACCTCTAGTAAACTCCAACAGACCTGCAGCTGAGGGTCTTGTCTGGTAGAAGGAAAATTAACAAACAGAAAGGACATCCACACCAAAAACCCATCTGTACATCACCATCATCGAAGACAAAAAGTAGACAAAACCACAAAGATGGGGAAAAAACAGACCAAAAAAACTGGAAACTCTAAAAAACAGAGCACCTCTCCTCCTCCAAAGGAACGCAGTTCCTCACCAGCAACGGAACAAAGCTGGATGGAGGATGACTTTGATGAGTTGAGAGAAGAAGGCTTCAGACGATCAAACTACTCTGAGCTACGAGAGGAAATTCAAAACAATAGCAAAGAAGTTAAAAACTTTGAAAAAAAATTAGAAGAATGGATAACTAGAATAACCAATGGAGAGAAGGGCTTAAAGGAGATGATGGAGCTGAAAGCCAAGTTTCGAGAACTACGCGAAGAATGCAGAAGCCTCAGTAGCAGATGCGATCAACTGGAAGAAAGGGTATCGCTGATAGAAGATGAAATGAATGAAATGAAGAGAGAAGGGAAGTTTAGAGAAAAAAGAATAAAAAGAAATGAACAAAGCCTCCAAGAAATTTGGGACTATGTGAAAAGACCAAACCTACGTCTGATTGGTGTACCTGAAAATGATGGGGAGAATGGAACCAAGTTGGAAAACACTCTGCAAGATATTATCCAGGAGAACTTCCCCAATCTAGCAAGGCAGGCCAGCATTCAGATTCAGGAAATACAGAGAACGCCACAAAGATACTCCTCGAGAAGGGCAACTCCAAGACACATAATTGTCAGATTCACCAAAGTGGAAATGAAGGAAAAAATGTTAAGGGCAGCCAGAGAGAAAGGTCGGGTTACCCACAAAGGGAAGCCCATCAGACTAACAGCTGATCTCTCAGCAGAAACTCTACAAGCCAGAAGAGAGTGGGGGCCGATATTCAACATTCTTAAAGAAAAGAATTTTCAACCCAGAATTTCCTATCCCGCCAAACTAAGCTTCATAAGTGAAGGAGAAATAAAATACTTTACAGACAAGCAAACGCTGAGTGATTTTGTCACCACCAGGCCTGCCCTAAAAGAGCTCCTGAAGGAAGCACTAAACATGGAAAGGAACAACCGGTACCAGCCCCTGCAAAAACATGCCAAATTGTAAAGACCATCGAGGCTAGGAAGAAACTATAGCAACTAACGAGCAAAATAACCAACTAACATCATAATGACAGGATCAGATTCACACATAACAATATTAACGTTAAATGTAAATGGGCTAAATGCTCCAATCAAAAGACACAGACTGGCAAACTGGATAAGGAGTCAGGACCCATCAGTGTGCTGTATTCAGGAAACCCATCTCACGTGCAGAGACACACATAGACTCAAAATAAAGGGATGGAGGAAGATCTATCAAGCAACTGGAAAACAAAAAAAGGCAGGGGTTGCAATCCTAGTCTCCGATAAAATAGACTTTAAACCAACAAAGATCAAAAGAGACAAAGAAGGCCATTACATAATGGTAAAGGGATCAATTCAACAAGAAGAGCTAACTATCCTAAATATATATGCACCCAACACAGGAGCACCGAGATTCATAAAGCAAGTCCTGAGTGACCTACAAAGGGACTTAAACTCCCACACAATAATAATGGGAGATTTTAACACCCCACTGTCAGCATTAGACAGATCAACGAGACAGAAAGTTAACAAGGATATCCAGGAATTGAACTCAGCTCTACATAAAGTGGACCTAATAGACATCTACAGAACTCTCCACCCCAAATCAACAGAATATACATTTTTTTCAGCACCACACCACACCTATTCCAAAATTGACCACATAGTTGGAAGTAAAGCTCTTCTCAGCAAATGTAAAAGAACAGAGATTATAACAAACTGTCTCTCAGACCACAGTGCAATCAAACTAGAACTCAGGATTAAGAAACTCAGTCAAAACCGCTCAACTACATGGAAACTGAACAACCTGCTCCTGAATGACTATTGGGTACATAATGAAATGAAGGCAGAAATAAAGATGTTCTTTGAAACCAACGAGAACAAAGACACAACATACCAGAATCTCTGGGACACGTTCAAAGCAGTGTGTAGAGGGAAATTTATAGCACTAAATGCCCACAAGAGAAAGCAGGAAAGATCCAAAATTGACACCCTAACATCACAATTAAAAGAACTAGAAAAGCAAGAGCAAACACATTCAAAAGCTAGCAGAAGGCTAGAAATAACTAAAATCAGAGCAGAACTGAAGGAAATAGAGACACAAAAAACCCTTCAAAAAATTAATGAATCTAGGAGCTGGTTTTTTGAAAAGATCAACAAAATTGATGGACCGCTAGCAAGACTAATCAAGAAGAAAAGAGAGAAGAATCAAATAGATGCAATAAAAAACGAAAAAGGGGATATCACCACCGATCCCACAGAAATACAATCTACCATCAGAGAATACTACAAACACCTCTATGCAAATAAACTAGAAAATCTGGAAGAAATGGATAAATTCCTCGACAAATACACCCTCCCAAGAATAAACCAGGAAGAAGTTGAATCTCTGAATAGACCAATAACAGGTTCTGAAATTGTGGCAATAATCAATAGCTTACCAACCAAAAAGAGTCCAGGACCTGATGGATTCACAGCTGAATTCTACCAGAGGTACAAGGAGGAACTGGTACCATTCCTTCTGAAACTATTCCAATCGATAGAAAAAGAGGGAATCCTCCCTAACACATTTTACGAAACCAGCATCGTCCTGATACCAAAACCTGGCAGAGACATAACCAAAAAAGAGAATTTCAGACCAATATCCTTGATGAACATTGATGCAAAAATCCTCAATAAAATACTGGCAAACCGAATCCAGCAGCACATCAAAAAGCTTATACACCATGATCAAGTGGGCTTCATCCCTGGGATGCAAGGCTGGTTCAACATACGCAAATCAATAAATGTAATCCAGCATATAAACAGAACCAAAGACAAAAACCACATGATTATCTCAATAGATGCAGAAAAGGCCTTTGACAAAATTCAACAACCCTTCATGCTAAAAACTCTCAATAAATTAGGTATTGATGGGACGTATCTCAAAATAATAAGAGCTATCTACAACAAACCCACAGCCAATATCATACTGAATGGGCAAAAACTGGAAGCATTCCCTCTGAAAACTGGCACAAGACAGGGATGCCCTCTCTCACCGCTCCTATTCAACATAGTGCTGGAAGTTCTGGCCAGAGCAATCAGGCAGGAGAAGGAAATAAAGGGTATTCAATTAGGAAAAGAGGAAGTCAAATTGTCCCTGTTTGCAGATGACATGATTGTATATCTAGAAAACCCCATTGTCTCAGCCCAAAATCTCCTTAAGCTGATTAGCAACTTCAGCAAAGTCTCAGGATACAAAATTAATGTACAAAAATCACAAGCATTCTTGTACACCAATAACAGACAAACAGAGAGCCAAATCATGAGTGAACTCCCATTCACAATTGCTTCAAAGAGAATAAAATACCTAGGAATCCAACTTACCAGGGATGTGAAGGACCTCTTCAAGGAGAACTACAAACCACTGCTCAATGAAATAAAAGAGGATACAAACAAATGGAAGAACATTCCATGCTCATGGGTTGGAAGAATCAATATCGTGAAAATGGCCATACTGCCCAAGGTAATTTATAGATTCAATGCCATCCCCATCAAGCTACCAATGACTTTCTTCACAGAATTGGAAAAAACTACTTTAAAGTTCATATGGAACCAAAAAAGAGCCCGCATCGCCAAGTCAATCCTAAGCCAAAAGAACAAAGCTGGAGGCATCACGCTACCTGACTTTAAACTATACTACAAGGCTACAGTAACCAAAACAGCATGGTACTGGTACCACAACAGAGACATAGATCAATGGAACAGAACAGAGCCCTCAGAAATGATGCCGCATAGCTACAACTATCTGATCTTTGACAAACCTGACAAAAACAAGAAATGGGGAAAGGATTCCCTATTTAATAAATGGTGCTGGGAAAACTGGCTAGCCATATGTAGAAAGCTGCAACTGGATCCCTTCCTTACACCTTATACAAAAATTAATTCAAGATGGATTAAAGACTTATATGTTAGACCTAAAACCATTAAAATCCTACAAGAAAACCTAGGCAATACCATTCAGGACATAGGCGTGGGCAAGGACTTCATGTCTAAAACACCAAAAGCAATGGCAACAAAAGCCAAAATCGACAAATGGGATCTCATTAAACTAAAGAGCTTCTGCACAGCAAAAGAAACTATCATCAGAGTGAACAGGCAACCTACACAATGGGAGAAAATTTTTGCAACCTACTCATCTGACAAAGGGCTAATATCCAGAATCTACATTGAACTCAAACAAATTTACAAGAAAAAAACAAACAACCCCATCAAAAAGTGGGCAGAGGACATGAACAGACACTTCTCAAAAGAAGACATTTATGCAGCCAAAAAACACATGAAGAAATGCTCCTCATCACTGGCCATCAGAGAAATGCAAATCAAAACCACAGTGAGATACCATCTCACACCAGTTAGAATGGCCATCATTAAAAAATCAGGAAACAACAGGTGCTGGAGAGGATGTGGAGAAATAGGAACACTTTTACACTGTTGGTGGGACTGTAAACTAGTTCAACCATTGTGGAAGTCAGTGTGGCGATTCCTCAGGGATCTCGAACTAGAAATACCATTTGACCCAGCCATCCCATTACTGGGTATATACCCAAAGGACTATAAATCATGCTGCTATAAAGACACATGCACACGTATGTTTATTGCGGCACTATTCACAATAGCAAAGAGTTGGAACCAACCCAAATGTCCAACAACGATAGACTGGATTAAGAAAATGTGGCACATATACACCATGGAATACTATGCAGCCATAAAAAATGATGAGTTCATGTCCTTTGTAGGGACATGGATGAAACTGGAAAACATCATTCTCAGTAAACTATCGCAAGGACAAAAAACCAAACACCGCATGTTCTCACTCATAGGTGGGAATTGAACAATGAGAACTCATGGACACAAGAAGGGGAACATCATGCTCCGGGGACTGTTGTGGGGTGTGGGGAGGGGGGAGGGACAGCATTAGGAGATACACCTAATGCTAAATGACGAATTAATGGGTGCAGGAAATCAACATGGCACATGGATACATATGTAACAAACCTGCACATTGTGCACATGTACCCTAAAACCCTAAAGTATAATAAAAAAAAAAAAAAAAAAAAAAAAAAAAAAAAAAAAAAAAAAAAAAAAGAAAATAAATCATTATATCAAAAAAAAAAAAAAAAAAAAAAATTAAAAAAAAAAAAAAAAAAAAAAAAAAAAAAAAAAAAGAAAGAAAGAAAGAAAGAAAGAAAGAAAGAAAGAAAGAGAAATTGAAGAAGACACAAATAATTAGAAAAATATACTGTGTTCATGGAATAGAAGTACTAATATTGTTCAAATACCTGTAGTACCCAACATGATCTACAGATTCAGTGCAACCCCCATCACAATTCTAATGACATTTGCTCACAGAAATAGAGAAAAAATTCTAAACTTTTCATGGAAACACAAAAGACCCTGTATAACCAAAGCAATCTTGGGCAAAAAGAACAAAGCTAGAAGCGCCACACTACCTGATTTCAAAATCTACTACAAAGCTATAGTAATCAAAAGAGCACGGTACTGACATAAAAACAGACACATAGACCAATTGAACAAATAGAAAACCCAGAAATTATTTAATTCAATTTAATTTAATTACAAAATTACTTTTGGATTTTTAAATAATTTGATTTATTCATTATCAAAAAGAAAAAACATTACAAATGTTGGCAAGGATGCAGAGAAAAGGGAACTCTTTTACACTGTTGGTGGGAATACAAACTAGCACAGCCATTAGGGAAAAGAGTATAGAAGTTCCTCAAGAAACTGTAAGTAGAACTGCCATATTACCCAGCAATCGCAATGCTTGGAATTTGTCCAAAGGAAAGGAAATCATTATAGTGAAGAGACATCGGCACCTCCTTGTTTATTGCAGAACTATCCACAATAGCCAATATATGGAATAAACTTAGGTGTCCAACAACAGGTGAATGGATAAAGAAAATGTGTTTTATATATATATATATATATATACACACACACACACACAATGGAATACCATTCAGCCATAAACAAAGAATAAAATCATGTCATTCACAGCAACATGCATAGAACTGGAGGACATTATGTTCAGTGAAATAAGCCAGGAACAGGAAGTTAAACACTACCTGGTCTCACTCATATGTGGAAGCTCAAAAAAGTTGATCTCATAGAAGTAAAAAGTAGAACAAGGATATTAGAGGCTGGGAAGGAAAGGAAAGGGGAGGATAAGAATAGGGAGAAGTTTGTTAAAGAATATAAAATTACAACTAGATAGGAGGAATGAGTTCCAGTGTTCCATGCCACCATAGGATGACCATCCTTAGCAATAATAGATGATACAGTTTAAAATAGCTAGAAGGAGGATATTGAGCCTTCCCAACACAATAAAATAAATGCTTGAGATTATGGATATGCTAATTACCTGGATCAGATCACTATACTATATATTATATGTATCAAAACATCACTGTGTACCCCAGGAAGATGAACAATTATTTGCCAATTAAAAAAATAAAATTAACCCAAAAAAAGTGGTATATATACATACATTGAAATACTATTCAGCCTTTAGAAAGAAGAAAATTCTGTCATTTTTGCCACAACATGGAGGAGTCTGAAGGACATTATGTTAAATAAGCCAGGTACAGAAACGCAAATACCATAGGATTTCACTTGTATGTAGAATTTAAAAGAGATGGAGTCATAGAAGCAGAGAGTAGAATGGTGGTTAGCAGAGGCTGGAAGTTGGCGTGGGGCACAGAGATTGGGGAGATGTTGGCCAAAGGTTACAAAATTTCAGTTAGACAGGAGGAATAAATTCAAGAGCGTGGTGACTATAGTTAATAACGATATATTGTATACTTGAAAATTGCTAAGAAAATAGATTTTAAGTATTGTCACCACAAAAAAATGTTAAGCACATGGTAATAGATATGTTAATTAGCATGATTTAGTCATTCTGCAATGTATACATTTATCAAAGCATCTTGTTGTACACTACAAACATATACAATTTTTATTTCTCATTTAAAATACATTTTTAAAAATCGGGTATCTCCTACTTCAGTGAAACTTCTAGGGGTCCAGTGGTATGGGGCATGTCAAGCTATCCCTCTGAAGGTAAAAGATGAGTTGTTGCATCTCACCTTTCCTACAAGCAAGAAAGAGGAATAATGCCTAGTGGACTTCTTCAAACATTGAAGACACATTTCTCATTTGGGTGTGTTACTCTGGCCCATTTACTACGTGGGACCTGAAAAACTGCTAGTTTTGAGTGGGGGCCCAAAACAACAAAAGGCTCTGCAAAACATCCTGGCTTCTGCGTGAGCTACTCTGCTACTTAAGCCATAAGATCCAGCAGATCTAATGGTGCTTGCAGGGTCAATGGCAGATAGAGATGCTATCCGGAGCCTTTGGCAGGCTCCTCTAGATGAACTGCTGCACAGGCTTTTAGGATTTTGGAGCAAGGCCCTACTGTAATCTGCTGATAACTGTTCTCCTTTTGATAAACAGCTCTTAACCTACTACCAGGCCTTAGTGGAGACTGAACAGCTGAGCATGGGCTATCAAATTACCACACTACCTGAGCTGCCCATCATGGACTGGGTATTGTAAGACCCACCAAGCCACGGTATTGGGCATGCACAGTTGCACTCCATTGTCAGATGGAAGTAATATGATTAGGTTGGGCATGCAATGAAATCACAAATCAGCTACATGAAGAAGTGGCCCAAATGCCCACAGTCCCCACTCCTGCTACACTGCCTTATCTCTCCCTGCCTGCATCTATGGCTGCATATGGAGTTCCCTATGATCAGCTGACAAAGAAAAAAAAAAAAAAAAAAAAAAACTTGGGCCTGGCGCGGAGATGGTTCTGCCCAATATGCAGGCATCAACCATAAGTGAAAGTACTGTAACCCCTTTCTGGGGCATCCCTTAAGGACAATGGTGAAGGGATATCCTCCCAGTGGGCAGAACCTTGAGCAGTGCACCTGGTTGTGTACTTCTCTTGAAAACAGAAATGGTCAGGTGTGCAATTATACATCAATTCATGGGCTAAGCCAGTGGTTTGGCTGGATAGTCAGGGACTTGGAAGAAGCATGATTGGAAACTGGTGATAAAGAAATCTGGGAAAGAGGTATGTGGATAGAACTCTCAGAATTCTCAGAATGAGCAAAAAAAGTCAAAAAGATATTTGTGTTTCATGTGAATGCTCACCCAAAAGTGACCTCAGCAGAGAAAAATTTTGATAATCAGATGGATAGAATGACCCACTCTTGGATAAAAGTCAGCCTCCTTCCCCAGCCACCCAAGTGATTGCCCCATGGGCTCATGAACACAGTGGTCCCAGTGGCAAGGATTATTAGGCCCTGACTGACAGCACTGACAGACGGCCACCCCAGTCATTGCCCATGGGCTCATGAACACAGTGGCCCTGGTGGCAAGGTTATTCATAGGCTCAGCAACATGGACTTCCACTCACCAAAGCTGACTGGCTGTGGCCACTGCTGAGGGCTGAATATGGCACAAGCAAAACCAACCATGAGCCCCTGATATGGCACCATTCCCTGAAAAGTTCGGCCAGCTACCTAGTTGCAGGATGATTACACTGGACCACTTCTATTATGAAAGAGGCATTGTTTTTGTTCTCACTGGAATAGACACTTACTGTGAATATGGATTTACCTTCCCTGAATGCAATTCTTCTACCAAAACTACCCTCTGTGGACTTATAGAATGACTTATTTACTGTCATGGTATTCCATTCAGCATTGCTTCTGACCAAGGAATTTACTTCACAGCCAAAGAAGTGTGACAATAGGCTCATGCTCATGAGATTCACTGCTCCTACCGTGTTCCCCACTATTCTAAAGCATTTGACTGATAGAACCGTGGAAAGGCCTTGTGAAGACTTAGCTACATACAGCATCAACTAGGTGGCAAAACCTTGCTGGGCTAGGACAAGGCCCTCCAGAAGGCAGTATATGCTCTGAATCAGTATCCAGTATATGACACTGTTTCTTCCATAGCCAGGATTCAACAGGTAAAAACGGGAGTGTTCTCACTCATTATTACCTCTAGTGATCCACTAGCAAAATGTTTGCTTCCTGTTCCCAAGACTTAATGTTCTGCATGGAGGTCTACAGGTCCAGAGGGAGGAATGTTTTCTTCAGAAGACACAACAGTGAGTGATTCCTTGACCTGGAAGTTAAGACTTCTACCTGGCCACTTTGAGTTCCTTATGTGTCTGAGTTAAAAGACCAAGAAGGGAACTATGATGTTGTCTGGAGTGATTTACCTTCACTACCAAGGGAAAATTGGACTACTACTCCACAATGGAGGTAAAGAAGAGTATGTCCATAGGTATGGGCAAGGACTTCCTGACTAAAACACCAAAAGCAATGGCAACAAAAGCCAAAATTGACAAATGGGATCGAATTAAACTAAAGAGCTTCTGCACAGCAAAAGAAACTACCATCAGAGTGAACAGGCAACCTACAGGATGGGAGAAAATTTTTGCAATCTACCCATCTGACAAAGGGCCAATATTCAGAAACTACAAAGAACTTCAAAAAATTTACAAGAAAAAAACAAACAACCCCATCAAAAAGTGGGCAAAGGATATGAGAAGACACTTCTCAAAAGAAGACATTTATGCAGCCAACAGACACATAAAAAAATGCTCATCATCACTGGCCATCAGAGAAATGCAAATCAAAACCACAATAAGATACCATCTCATGCCAGTTAGAATGGCAATCATTAAAAAGTCAGGAAACAACAGGTGCTGGAGAGGATGTGGAGAAATAGGAATGCTTTTACACCATTGGTGGGACTGTAAACTAGTTCAACCATTGTGGCAGACAGTGTGGCAACTCCTCAGTATCTAAAACTAGAAATACCATTTGACCCAGCCATCCCATTACTGGGCATATACCCAAAGGATTACAAATCATGCTGCTATAAAGACATATGCACATGTTTGTTTATTGTGACACTATTCACAATAGCAAAGACTTGGAACCAACCCAAATGTCGATCAATGATAGACTGGATTAAGAAAATGTGGCACATATACACCATGGAATATTATGTAGCCATAACAAAGGATGAGTTCATGTCCTTTGTAGGGACATGGATGAAGCTGGAAACCATCATTCTGAGCAAACTATCGCAAGGACAGAAAACTAAACACCACATGTTCTCACTCATAGGTGGGAATTGAACAATGAGAACACTTGGACACAGGGTGGGGAACATCACACACTAGGACCTGTCGTGGTGTGGGGGGAGGGAGGAGAGATAGCATTAGGAGATATACCTCATGTAAATGACGAGTTAACAGGTACAGCACACCAACATGGCACATGTATACATATGTAACAAACCTGCACATTGTGCACATGTACCCTAGAACTTAAAGTATAATTAAAAAAAAAAAAAGAAGAGTATGTCTGGAATAAAGGCAATCCCTTAGGGCATCTCTTAGTATTACCATGCCCTATGATTAAGGTCAACAGAAACTAGAACAACCTAATCCATACGGGAATGCTAATGGCCCAGACCCTTCAGGAACAAAGGTTTGGGTCACCCCATCAAGTAAAGAACCATGACCACTGAGGTGCTTGCTAAAGGCAAAGAGAATACTGAATGGGTGGTAGAAAAATGTGATTATAAATACCAGCTGTGGCCACGCAGCCAGTCACAGAAATGAGGACGGTAATTGTCATGAGTATCTCCTCCTTATTTTGTTATGAATATGTTTGTGTGTGTTTGCGTAGATAGATGCATTAAGCAAATACCTTTGTTTTCTTTCCTCTCTTATTCCCTTATCATGTTACATAAAATGTATTGACTTTATATCAGTACTTAAGTACTGTTAACTTTACATTATAGTATTTAAATGATGAGATGTCAAGAGAAGAGTAAACATTACTCAAGGATTTTTACCTCCTCTTCTGGGAAAGAGATTAGTGCATTTTTAGTTGCATTCAGGGCAGTTGAATCCTGTTAGGCAGAATTATGACCTTGTTATTTTCTTTATTTGGTAATTAAGCATAGTTTAAAGAGATGCATATGAGTGCCAAGTTGACAAGGGTGAACTCATGATGGTTAATTTTATGTATCAACTTGACTAGGCTAAGCAATGCCTATATAGCTGGGAAAACATTATTTCTGGGTATGTGAGGACAACATTCACAACAGATTAGCATTTGAATTGTAGACTGAGTAATCTCACCAATGTTAGTGGGCATTATCAAATCCATTGAGAGCCTGAATAGAATAAAAAGGTGGAGGAAGGGTGAATTTGCTCTCCGTCTGCTTGAGCTGGGACATCCATCCTCTCCTAGCCCTCAGTCATTGGCAGTCCCAGTTCTTAGGCCTTCAGACTTGGACTGGGGCTTACACCATCCATTCCCTGGTTCTTAGGCCTGCAGACAGACTCAGATTGGGGCCTACACCATTGGCTTCTGTGGTTCTTGGACCATGGGTTTAGACTGGAACTACACCACCAGTTTTCTGGCCTCCCATTTGCAGATCACAGATTGTAGGACTTTTCAGCTTCCATAATCATGTGAGCTGGTCCTTCATGATATATCTCCTTCCTATATAACCTATTGGTTCTGTTTCTCTGAAGAACCCTGACAAATATAGACCTCAAGGGAATTATGCTGAGTGGCAAAAGTCAATTTCAAAAGGTCAATACTATATGATTCTGTTTATATAATATTTTCAAAATCAAAAGATTATAGAGATGGAAAACAAATGAGAGTTAGGAAATGGGAGGAGAGAATGCTGGAGTGCAGGCATGGCCATGAAGGGCATGGCTATGCAGGCATGGCTGTGAAGGGTTAGCATGAGGCATTCTTGTGATGATGGCACAGTTCTGCATCTTGATTGTGAATGGTAGTTACATGAGCTACACATGTGATACAATTGCATGCAATTACACACACACACAAACAGTGCATGTGTAACTGGTGAAATCTAAGTCAGTTCTATAGATTGTACCAAGGTCAATTTCCTGGTTTTATAGTGTTCTATTTTTATACAAGATATCATTACTAGAGAAGACAAGGGTAAGAGGTCCATGGAACCTTCTTACATACTTGTTGGAATTTCTCCTGAGTCTGTAATTATTTTAAAATAAAAAGTTTTAAAAATTCAGAAAGTGGGCAGAGGACATGAACAGACACTTCTCAAAAGAAGACATTTATGCAGCCAAAAAACACATGAAGAAATGCTCCTCATCACTGGCCATCAGAGAAATGCAAATCAAAACCACAGTGAGATACCATCTCACACCAGTTAGAATGGCCATCATTAAAAAATCAGGAAACAACAGGTGCTGGAGAGGATGTGGAGAAATAGGAACACTTTTACACTGTTGGTGGGACTGTAAACTAGTTCAACCATTGTGGAAGTCAGTGTGGCGATTCCTCAGGGATCTAGAACTAGAAATACCATTTGACCCAGCCATCCCATTACTGGGTATATACCCAAAGGACTATAAATCATGCTGCTATAAAGACACATGCACACGTATGTTTATTGCGGCACTATTCACAATAGCAAAGAGTTGGAACCAACCCAAATGTCCAACAACGATAGACTGGATTAAGAAAATGTGGCACATATACACCATGGAATACTATGCAGCCATAAAAAATGATGAGTTCGTGTCCTTTGTAGGGACATGGATGAAACTGGAAAACATCATTCTCAGTAAACTATCGCAAGGACAAAAAACCAAACACCGCATGTTCTCACTCATAGGTGGGAATTGAACAATGAGAACTCATGGACACAGGAAGGGGAACATCACGCTCCGGGGACTGTTGTGGGGTGGGGGGAGGGGGGAGGGACAGCATTAGGAGATACACCTAATGCTAAATGACGAATTAATGGGTGCAGGAAATCAACATGGCACATGGATACATATGTAACAAACCTGCACATTGTGCACATGTACCCTAAAACCCTAAAGTATAATAAAAAAAATAAATAAATAAATAAATAAAAAAAAAAAAAAAAAAAAAAGAACTGCTCAATCAAAAAAAAAAAAAAAAAAAAATTCAGAAACTTCAGCACATTAACCATTATTAACAATCCTTTATGCTATACCTTGCAAGAGAACACAACACACTGTGCATTATTGCACCTGACGTGAAAACCCAAGCTACCCCATCGCCTTCCCTTCAAAATGGATTGCACTTAAACAATCTCCTAAAGTGGCTTTCACAATTACTGACTAATTCAATGGCCCCTGAAGAAGCTAATTCAAACATCGCCAGAACAAAAGGGCCTTTGTGATTCTAACAATCCCATAGTTTTAGGACTTTTCCTCATGTTAAGTGAACTGTGAGTCACCTGCATTAATGATGAACTGATGAATAATGAATGTTCACAAACACAGATGAGTGAGCTGCGCAAGGTACTAGTTGGGATAAACTAACTGTTCTAAGAAACAACCTCAAATTCCAAGTGGCCTAACACAATGAAAGTTTATTTCTCACTATGCAAAGTTCAAAGCACATATTTCTGATTGGGTGCGTCTCCTCCCGCAGTGACTCAAGGATCAGGTTTCCTTTCATGTAATGTCTATTCCATCTTCAATACAAATTTGCTCTTATATCACCCACCTACAAAGAGTGGGGAAGAGAGGGAATATATTGAATAGGACAGGATGCTTTCTGGGTCAGCCCTAGAGTGGCTGCATCATTTCCTCTGGCATTCTTCACACAGCTCCACCTAGAAGCAGGTGGACTGGGAAAGTCAGTCTAGTTGAGTGGCCAGGAAGAGGAAATGAGTTTGGTGAGCATACAGCAAATCTCTGCCACACTAACATTTCTAGGCACACTTTTCCTGAAAGTGGCAGTGTATTAGTCTGTTTTCACGCTGCTGATAAAGATATATCCGAGACTGGGTAATTTATAAGGAAAAGAGATTTAATGGACTCATAGTTCCATGTGGCTGGGGAGGCCTCACAATCATGGCAGATGGCAAAAGGCACGTCTTACATGGCAGCAGATAAGACAGAATGAGAGCCAAGTGAAAGGCGTTTCCCCTTATAAAACCATCAGATCTTGTGAGACTTATTCACTACCATGAGAACAGTATAGGGGAAACTGCCCCCATAATTCAATTATCTCCTACCAGGTCCCTCCTACAACACATGGGAATTATGGGAGCTACAATTCAAAGTGAGATTTGGTGGGGCACAGCTAAATGATATCTGGAAGTTAGCTGCTAAACGACTGAAGAAAAGATTAGGTAAGCAACAAGGGATTAAAGTAACTGTTGGATGGGACACAGAAGGTTCTGTGTGGAAGCTTTATTTTCAGGGCCAACCAGAAAACCATAACTGTTGACATTCAAAATGATCTTGAAATTTATAGAGGGCTGAAAATTGCTCTCACAGCTACTGTGGTGTGAGATCCCATATGTTTTGCCAGTTGTTTTTCTTGTTACTTACTCTAATACTGTCCTGATAATTATTCGCTGCATGTAACCATTATTCACTGTCAATTACTCAGACCTCGATTCTCCCCTTCCATTTATTGAATGTGAAATAATTCGCCAAATAGAGCCAAAAATGAGGAAAATTCTCCCACTAACTCTCCCCCTCACTCCAATATGAAGCTAGAGCCGAGTGAGAGCATAGAACGTCCACAGCTTCCAGAACACATACTCTTCTAATCATCTTTCCCAGCAGTACAGAAAATGGCCAGAATTTGCAAACAAGAAATTCAGTTGAATTATGGGAAGAATAGACCCAGTAACATACCTTTTCCTTGGCCAAATCCCCAACTGGGCCAAATTTGGCCTCTCAATGGCACAGAAGGGTTATAAAAAGACTTAGTCATCATAAGAATGATGAACGAAATAGGAAAGAAACCTTCTAAATATTTGACAGTCCCTTTTCCAACCCAAGATGGGAACATGGTTTATTCCATCCAATACTGTCCCCAAATGCCCTCAATTTATCTAATGTCCTTCTAAAAAGGAAGAAAGTATCCTTGCTTATGGGTGAGAAACAAGGGTCTTACAAACAGTAGGATGCCCAGGAATTTTGCTTATTTTTTAATCTGTGTGTTACATGGCCTTTCCTGCTCACTAACTCTTTAACTGCAGGTAAGAATGCTCTCAATAGGAGTAAGACGCCACTTCATGAAATTGGAGGAATTTGTAAAAAATTACATGATGGATGTGCCAGGTCTACACATACATAAGTGATCAGTCATAGCCATATCTTACTCCAAAAATGAAAGGAAGGGATGTAGTTTCTAATAATTTAGCAGAAGCAAATGGAGATTGATACTCTGGTTGAAATTGTTTTGAAAAAAACAACAACACTATATTGCTCAAGACAGCCATGAAAAACTAGATGATCAAGCCCATCATTTTAAATCAACCAGACACAATCTTTTGTCCTCTTTTTGGTACTTTGATGACAGTCACCCAATTGACTTTGTTACTTCTAGCATCCTATTGTAAAGAGGCTGTCAGAATCACTGTTAACTTGTCATGTGACCCAGTGAACAAATGAGAGAATTTTGGCTTGGAAAATCATACAAAAATCTGTTAAAAAGATAGTCCCAGTTATGTATAAACATCGAATCTAGGGGATTCTTGTATAAAAACATAATTAGAACTCCAAATTTCTTAATTTGATTTTCCATAGTTGCAAGTATGGCATGCTTTTTGTTTTATTTTGATTTTGTTTGTGTGTGTGTGTGTATGTGTATTCTTGGCACACTGACCTCACCAATATAAAATAAAAAAATTAAAATATAAAAATTCACCAATATTATTTCATAAGATCACTACTCAGTATTAACTTCAATGAGTTTTTACAAGCCTACACAATGGGGTTATAGATCAGAGGTCTGCAAAGTTTCTCTGTAAAGGGCCAAATAGCAAATACTTGGGGCTTTGTGAGTCAAATGATTTCTGTGGCTCTATGTGTAACTCTGCCATTGTAGCATGAAATCAGGCATAGACAAGTACATATACGAATGAGTATGTCTATATTCCAAGAAATTTTACGTACACGTGGCAAGTAGGATTTGATGGTTTGCTGCCTTCTCTCATAGAACAATCTCCTATAAAAGTTACAACTCTCTGCAGCTGTTCAGTTTTCCCCTTAGATAAAAATGTTTTTCATTATCAAGAAACTAATATTAATGGCAATTACTTTATGACAATTTCCTTATATAAGACACAAAAGATGTGACCTCTAATTATCTCTTTAAAGGGTCTGTCACATTTCTTGCATTACCAGGAGGAATGATATTGTCATTGGCTCACTCAACCTCCATTCAAAACCCTCTACATGCCTTTCAGCACTGCAGATGATAGGGCATGAACTATATTTACTAGACTCTCTTGCAGCTACAGTTCCAGAGATAAATATGCTATTTCCTGACGGTGGTGAAGGTGGCAGTTAGCTTGGAAGTCTAGGTATGTGTGGAACTGAGGGAGTTATTCTTGTAGGTTCAAGTTATAACCTGTTTATCAGCTCTTCCAATGATACTATAAACTAGATAGATTCATCAAATATCACTTTTTGCCTAAACTAGGGAGACTGAATTATGTTTTCTCTATTGCTAATAACCATGACTAATAGTAGGGATGGTTATGTTTGAAAGTTAATAGCAAGCATCTCCAAAATTATATATATATTTGCATTTTATATGTTTGTATTTTTAAAATTTTATGTATCAATTTTAGTTTATTGCCATTAAAGTATCATGTTACATGTGGTGAAATAGTATTTATATATAAACATTAAATACATATCTCTTTCACCACATGTAACATGATATTTTAATGACAAAAAATTTCCAAGATATAAAAAATGCACTTTGATAATGTAGTCAAATTAAAATCAAAAAGTTATAAATTTCTAAGATTTTTTCAGACTGTATATAACTTGACATGTGCTTCCTGGAAAGGAATTTCTTTAAAGCAAGTTTACCTGCAGCAAATTTTCAGAAAATGATGTTTATCACTATGACCTCATCCTTTTTCTTATACGAAGACTCCATTACATATAAGATGACTAAAGAGTCAGATGGTGAGGTAAAAAAAAATCTCTGAGCAACTAGATGTAGTGCATTGTGTGGCTGAATTCTTGGTCTGATTGGTCCAGGGATCCAGTATGGTTGTTAATAAAGAAGTCTCCTATTGGGAACATGTTAAAGATTAAATAAACAGACACAGTATCATGCAAAGTAATCATTTTGTTTTACTTCCAATGCTAATCAAAATGGTTCCAGAGACATATGTAAGGCAATTATATTTGCCCAGTCTGACATAACATCTACCAAAAAGAAAAAATATCTACCTATTGATCCATAATTTAAATTTATCCTCTTACAAATATAGTTATATGATTTTAATGCTATATCTATATCCATCCATGATGACTTTGTGTCGAATACACTAGAACATACCAGAACCTTCTGTTTGCCTCTATCAATTCCCCACTTTGCTCATGGACATGTTCCAGGCAAGGGAACATGACTCTATAACATCACAGCTCTGTTTTTATTTCTTTAATTAACCCAAAGCTTCACAACCCAAACAGCTATCCCCAGTATATCAGCCTCATCATCTTTTTTAACTCTTCCTAACAGCAAGTTTCCTATTTTCAGAAATTTCTTACCAAAATGTCATGAAAATTATTTAGGTGGACTTTGAAATGTTTATATTTTAATTTCCTGTTTATAAAATATTAAAAATTGTGAGTATTAAGTCTGAGGAAATATGGGAAACAGGGAGATGAAGATCCTCTCTGAACCCAAGATAGATATTATAACCAACAATCGTCCAGCACTTACAAGAAGCCATTTGTTGTCTCATTTAATTCTGACACCAACTTAAATTACAGATATTATTATAATCCCCATTTGACAAATAAAGACATTGAGGCTCAGAGATGTTAAGTACCATGCTAAAGCCATACAAGTGGGAAGTGACAGAGCCAGGACTCAACCCCAGGTCTGTCTGCTCCAGTCACTGCCCTCAATTACCATGTCAGGGTCACCTAAATGCCAGGCAGTGACAATGCTTTTGGCAGTCAGCAGTGTCAGTAAAAAAAATGTATTCAATTTCTTGAAATTGGGAGATTGCATGCTTCTTACTTATTTTGATTTTAAATTACCCTTCTTTTTATTAAATAGTAGTTTACTACATAATTAGTAGTAGCTATTCTCTGACATTACAGTCCATTGTGGAACAGGTAGGTAGTCCTCCTAGGGAGATAACCTCCAAGTAGTGACTCAGGAATCCAGGCAACATCTATTGTGAAGATCCACCACCTTGGAGTTATTCACTTCAACCAGGGGCACGAGGAAAGGGAGAAAGAGTGAAGAAAAAACTCTGGTTCTAATTGCCTTGGGCTGAAATTGAGCGAAGTCATATCTGTTTATATTCCATTGGCCATAACTCAATTGCATGGCCCTATCTACATAGAGATACTTCTTCTCCTGTGTACCCCAAAAGGAGAGGAGAACCTAACATTGATGAACACTAGCAATGATTACAAGAGTTCCGTATCAATGATCAATGTCCTTACATAGCAAAATTAGCTGCTGACAACTCTATTTTGAAATATTTATTATTATTCTTTTACCTTACTGGTGCATAAATCCAAAACTTTCTACTGAATCCTAATCAATATGGTACATGGAAGAAAAAAAGTTCAGATTAATTAACTTTAAAATAACTAGACTGTGGCAAATTAGGGGGGCAAATAATTGGACTGAAACTGAGCAAAAATAAGTTTTTATATCAATATTGTTAAAAAGACAGACTGTTACTGATTTCTACTAATACTTCTTTCTCATCATGCATTCTGCACAACATAGTTCCCAGTGTATCTCAGATCCTATGTAAAGAACAATATGCAGTATTTAAAAGAGTGATTTGATTATTAATAGGTTATCACCATTAATAAGTAAATACATAAATCTCCTCTGTTTATAATAAAACATATCCAGTAGAACCTTCAATCCAAAACTCAAAAAACATATTTTTTGAACCTATATATTCAATTTATGGAATTAAAAGAATTAGTATAATTATTTTCTTAGAAGAAGTAATTCAATTTCCTCTTAAGAATATCTTATATATATCGTGTAGTCGCCACACTGATTCAAGGTGGTTCACAAGACAAGGAGTAGGAAGGAAACAACAAAAGGTTCACAATCTTGAAGGAAAGCATTGGCACAACTGCTAGTAGCCCCAGCTACTCAGGAGGCTGAGGTGGGAGGATTGCACTGAAGCCCTAGAGGTTGAGGCTGTAGTGAGCCATGATTGCACCATTGCACTCCCACCTGGGTAACAGAGCAAGACCCTGTTAAAAAAGAAAAAAAGGAGAGGAGAGGGGAGGGGAGGAGAGGGGAGGGGAGGAGAGGGGAGGGGAGGAGAGGGGAGGGGAGGGGAGGGGAGGGGAGGGGAGGGGAGGGGAGGAGAGGAGGAAAGAGAAAAAGAAAGAGGAAGAGAAGAGGAAGAGAAGAAGGAGGAGGGGGGAGGGAGGGGGAGGGGGAGAAGGAGAAGGAGAAGAAGGAGAAGGAGAAGGAGAAGAAGGAGAAGGAGAAGGAGAAGGAGAAGGAGAAGGAGAAGGAGAAGGAGAAGGAGGAGGAGGAGGAGGAGGAGGAAGAAGAGAGGAAGGGAAAAAGGGAGGAAATCCAAATATCTAAAATTACAATAGTATTTCCAAAGCATCGTCCAAAGTTTTAGCTTTGGGATTGACTGCCAATTTCTCAATTTTAACACTGAGTTCTGGAGGAAATTTTAAAATATTTTATGTGACTGATGAATAAAAAGTGGGAAAGACACCATGGCTTCTTGCTGCATGGATATAAACAGTAATGTTTGATGTTTCTCATCTCCGATGCTGTGGAATTGCCCTCTGGTCACCCTCCACTTAAGTTCAGAACAAAAGTAGGCCAAGAGGTAAATCACTGAATATTTTAAATAATCTTCCAGAGAGAATATTTGTTCAACTGGAAAACTCTGAGGGCTGAGAACTTTGACAGTAATCTGCAAATCCACTAAACTCATCTGGTTTTGATTCCCTCATACATTTGAGTTATCACAAGAGTCTGAGATGATGTCATGTGTGCCCAAAGTGATTTTTCAAACAATTACCTTTAAGGCTTGATTTGTTAGCATTCAGCAACCTTTACACATCGGCGAAGTAAAATCACTACTGAAAGGTTCAGGTAAACTTCCAACTCCAAGAATTTTAAACAGATCTCCTTGGGGGCAAAAATCCTCTAATTTCTAGCTTACATCTACAGATTTTTTAAATAGCTCAATAAATAAAGATGTCCATCTGAAACTTTTTAATTGCTGAGCTCCTTATTAATCCTACTTGATGTCCCATAAATCACATATAATGGGACCATTTAGATAAGGCACTAATAAGATCCTCTAAGCTCCACGGTTCAATTTGCCAATGAACTATGTGGAAAAGGGGTCTCTCATCAGCACCTCAAATTCAACAAAACCAAAACTGCATTTGTTGTTTCCATAAAACTCACTTTCTGCACAGTTGTAACTCCATTCACTCAAGCCACTCAAGGTCAGAATCTTTAAGTCATCTTGGACATTTTTTTCTCTTCTCTCACCACACCTGAAAAGTTGCCAATTCCATTAGTTATTTCTTTGAAATAGCTCTTGAATTTGCCTCTTTATTTCCAGGCTACCGTCATTACTTCAGTTCAGGTATTTATGACTTCAAGTCTAGACCACCAAAAGAACTTTCTTACTGGTTTGTCAATCGCTTTTTTCTCATCTATCCATGGACAGATTCTGTTCTTATCTGCCACTCACCTATTTTAAAAATCTTTTCTTGGGTTCATATTCCCATTCCCAAACTTAATTTCACCTAAAGACTCTCTAAGAGTCTCTGGGGCTAACATCTTTATAGCACTATTTCCACCCTACCTCTGTGCATACCCTGACATAAAATCCAGCCAAAGTACACTGCTGGTTTCCCAAACACAGCTTGCAATGTGTCCCTCCCCAGCTTTGCTGCTGCCTCTCCTGCTCACCTGGTGTGTCCTTCTCCCCATCTCCTCTCCTCCATCTGCTACCACTTATCAAACCTGGATCCTTAGAAGTCCAGCTAACCCTGTGACATTTTAATGGAAGTTATGTCTCCCTTCTTTTACCTACTATCATTTTTTGTTTGTTGCACTCCATATACATTGATCTTATGTTGCCTTATATTCTTTCAAATATCTTTATTCCTCACTAGGTCTTAAATCCCCAATTCCTATTCATTCTTTTATCTTCCACAACTCTTCTTGCTATATCTAAGAGCTCCCTTCTTTGCTGAGCAAATGCCTACTTATCCTTCAAGACCTATCTCATCTATCATGTCCTTAGAGATGCCTTTTGTGACTTTCCAAGGAGTTACTTCATGCATAGTTTTCATGCCTCATTTCTGGCTCTGATTCCCAACAGTATAATTTTTTGCTTACATATTATTTACCCTACTGGAAAATAAAAATGATCATGTCTTATTCAGTCTTTTTGATCTGCATATTATCTCAAGCCCACTACAGGACTTGTGTGATATACAGTGCCCAGGAACTGTAGTAGGCTTGACTATATTAAGATAAATTTTTACAAGGTGGCCCCATTAACCTGGTTTTACCCCCAATGGTCTAATAGACAGGATCCACCTGGAATTATTAATTATAGTAAAAAATTGGCCACAACTTGCATATTCCAATTTGAGGATGGTTAAGCCTGCTATACCATCTCCACATGATACACTGTTATGCAGCCATTAAAATTATGTTTATAAAACACTAAACTACACAGAAATTTAGATGCTGTATTGTTCAGTCAACAAATATTTACTATTAGCATAAAAATTAAAATGTAAAATACAGATATATATATGATGACCATACTTATATAAATGAACAGACATAAGAACTATTGCCAAGAGAAAAAATAAAATACCCCCCAACTCTTAATAATGGAGTATAGGTAGTAGAAAAGTCTTTTCCCCTTCTTCTACTCTTCTTTTTTTCAATGTCTTCTACAATTAATATGTATTTTTTTTATAACCTAAACACCACAATATATTTTTAAAGCCTATATCAACTATTATTCCCAGATCAGTTTTTATGGTAAATTTTTGTATTTCAGATTTTGATTTTGATTATATTTTTATATTTCAGCTTTTTGTATGAATGTTTGTCCTATATTCCCTTTACTTCTACCTTCCTGTTAATAGTAAAGTTGTCTGTCCTTTAGGTCTGCGAGCTCAGTCAGCATTACTCAAAATGAATTAACAGCTGCTCTGTCAGAGAAAAGGATATTTTGTCAGAGGGCAAGCGATGAGGCCAGCAAACTCTGGGGTGAGCTGCCTTCCGCCTCTGTAGGACTAGCCTAAGATTCACCAATGAGGTAGAAAATACCACTCTTCCCTTAGAGTAACATTCTTTGTAACATCTTTTGGACCAAAAGGAAAAAAAAAAATCTCTGTTTCTTTCTCTCTCTCCCTGTTATTCTGCCCCACTTTCTTCTTTCTCCTACTCTCTTTTCCAAAAATAAACTGCAAAGCACTTAAGAGTTTTTTAGAGTTAGGCATAAGGTATAAATGGCCACTCTTTGGTTTTCCAGATTAATGTGAAAGTTTTTACTGTTTGCCTTCCAAATTTTTCCTGTGGGTACATTTTCCCATTTGAGATGCCTGTGAGAGCACATCAAACCACTCCAACAAGGCCATTTCTTCACTGGGATTCACAGCAGAGTAATTTAATTTTGTGATTACAAAATTATTTTTCTTAGGGCAATGAATATCTGCTTTTTCTTTTCCCTGGTTTTCTTCTCCTTCTCCTCCTTCTTCTTCTTGCCATATATGTTAGTGGCTTTGGGTTGTATCACATGCTGCTATTCAAGCACAAAGGTGATGATACAGACTTTTGCTGAAGTTATTTTTTAATGCAATCAATCTCAGACTTGTGATTATGACATACCTGCTTCCTTGCCTCTCCTTTCCTATTAAAAGTGAGTTCCCAAACATGTGTCTGCAATGCCCTGATGATTTGACCAATGAACCAACAGACTGATGTCAAGTCAATGAAATCCATGACAATTTATTTTTTGAATGATGGGCTAGGCAGTTAGATGATAAACTGAATTGTGAAAAGGGAAAATATGTTATTGTGTGGAACATTATCAGACACTGCAAATCCACTTGTCTCTGAGCCAAGAAAGTATTGCAGCAAAGATACCCTCACTCTTTGAATCTTTTAGAAAAGGTAGAGTAAGAGAACATTTTCTACTCCAGTAAAGGATGGCTTTGGGAAACGACTGGTTAGCATGATATCAAAATTCAGGAAAATCCTAATCGCTGATGGAGAAAGAGCAACACATTTTCCCAACGTTTGTTGAAATTATTAAATAAGAAAGTTGCAATTCAAAGTAAGTGTTTACTAGAAAATGGGGAGCAAGGGATCAAAGAGGATGAGGAGATGTTGTCATGGAAACAGCCCTTTCCTAACATTTGCCTTTCAAGGACTTTTGAGGCTTTCATGTACATTGAATTTTTAGTAATTTTCTAGATAAGTGACCCTATTTATGAACACTGTTCATAATTGAAGAAAGAGTGCTGTGTAGAATTTGGATTTCAATAACTGTAATTAGAACTCTCAGTAATTTTCTTTGAAACAGAATTTTTGCTTCAACACTACTTAGGGATTGAGGAAAAAGGCAAAACTTTGAAGAAGACAGTTTATCAGCCATACCTTCATTTCAGAGAACAACAGCAAAGGGAGATGAGGAGGGCTGTGGAAACAATATGGAACTGTGAAGATTTTTGTGGCGATTCCAAGAGATTCTCAGGCCCCATGAATGAGCAGGCAGAAAGAAATGTTTCTCACCTTATTTCACAGTGACAGTCATCCTTTTATGTTCCAAGGGGAATGGTTAGATATGTTCTCACAGGCACCTCAGATAGGAAGATGTACCCACAGGAAAAATATGGAACACGGTGAAAACTTTCACATTAGTCTAGAAAACCCAAGAACGGCCGTTTGGAGGCAAACTCCCATTTGAAGGCAGCTAATTAAAGTTTCTCTCTGTCCAACAGGAGGAGTCCACCATATGGAGGTTAGAGCACTGGTCTCCAGGTCCAGCCTATGTAGGGCCTGCTCTATCCCCATCTGCAGCTGAGGCCTGCCAGCACATTGCCTTGGTATCCTTCGGGCCCCCCATCTTCATGGCCATTCTCACCTAATGTACAGATGCTTAGTTTTCTTCTGCACATGCTGTCACCTCCAACTTGTGGTGAACATGCTCAGTTTACAGAAGAGGCAGTTGATTGTGTTATTCACAAATATGCACTCTGAAGCCACACTCCCTGGGTTCAAATCCTGACTTCTACCTGTTACTAAGTGACTTGGAGAAGTCACTTAACCACTTTGTGCTTTAGTTTCCTCATCTGTAAAACGGGAATAACAGCAACTTCTTCAAAGGGCTGTTGTGAGGAGGAAATGTGAATAAATATAAAGTCATTTGTATATTTAATTGTTTGCCATTGATATTTTTCCAGTATCTTCTCAGAAATTGTTTGGAGTTCACAAAAGTGTTCTGACATATATTTATGTATTCTGACTAACATAAATAACTTTATCCTTTATAACTTTCACATACGATAAGCCACTTCTTAAACATTATTTCCATAATACAGCTGAAGTAGAATTGACATAGTTAGAAAGTGTTGTGGATCACGTAGGGAAAAGTGGAGGATTTCACCCCAAACCATCTTTACCATAAATAAAGCCTAAGCTTGTACACAGAGAAGTGAAAAAGGCACTGCGGCAGAAGTGGAAAAGCGCAGCTGAGATGCCTATTCAGGAAGACTTGCCCTGCCGCTTGGAGGGGCCTAGTGAGCTGACAGCCTCCAAGTGTCACCTCTGTCAGTGTTTGCTTCGGTGTTCAGTCCAGGCCATGCTCTTCTCGAGTGACCCTCAGACAACGACTGTGCAAGAAAGTGATACAGGACTTAGTACAAGGGCCCAGCATGGGTCTAATGGGCCTCTGGGCTCCAGAGCTTCCCCGGGAGCTGGGAGAGTCAGGTCTGCAGCAGGTGCGATGGCTTCCTCCATGGAGCACTGCTTCCGTCCTTCACAGGTGTGACAGCCCATAAACCTTCTGCACTCCTGACTCTGTCCCAGCGCCTGCTTCACTGAAAACCCAGACTAGCACCACACATTGTCCAACCTCTATATTAGAGTGCATTATAAGACACCTCAACTAGTCTAGCCCATGTGGAAGAATCCCCCAGAAGGAAATTTCCAGCATTTCATTTTTTAACACCTAAAATTTGTTCCGATTAAGAAAAGAATTGTGTTTGTTACAGGAAATTCAAATATAAGAGAAATTCATAATGTCGAAAGCGAGTATCTCCTGTGGTCCCAAATCTCTTAACTATTAGGTGCATAGCCCTCTAGGTTTTCTGTGTATCCATATGCTTACATGTCCGGTTGTTATTACTTTGCAAAACAGCATCGGACTACAAACAGTTCTGATTTACAATGGTTCAACTTCTGAATTTTTTACTTCAACGGTGTGAAAGTGATATGCACTCAGTATGATCTTTATGTGCTTGACTTCCATCCAGATGCACTTTTGACTTACAGTATTTTCAAATTACGAAGGGTTTATTGAGACATAACATGATGGTAAGTCAAAGAGCGTCTGTGTAGCCTTTCACAATTTGTGTTGGTTGGGGGCTGGGGAGGGATAGCATTAGAAGAAATACCTAATGTAGATGACGGGTTGATGGGTGCAGCAAACCACCATGGCACGAGTATATCTATGTGAGAAACCTGCACATTCTGCACATGTATCCCAGAACTTAAAGTATAATAAAAAAATACACACTAGATATTATTATCTATGTCCACACAGGTAGATATACTTCATTTAATTACCATTTACAGAGTTTCATTCTATAAAAATTCCATAAACATTTCCACACAAATGGGCATTCATATTCCCAGTTTTCCATGATCACAACAGAACTCTTACACTGTTTAGCTTTACATAAAGGTTTGTGAAAGTGTATTATTTGAGTTTCATTTTAAATTATTTGCTTCATCTATTTTGGTATTTTGGGATTCCAGGGACTGAACCTAGAATTTTGTACCTTAGGTAGTAAGGGTTTGAGTCATTTTCTGCTAAGTAGGGTTTTGCCCAAAGTGGCAAGCCAAAGTGTGCTCTATGCACCCTCTTTCCCTTATTTACCTTTTGATCCTATGTGAAAGTCAACTGCAGACTGAGGAGGACAAGGTTCAGTGCAGGGGGTGGGCGGTGATGGCTGCTAACTTGTAAGACCGACCCAGTCACTGGCCACATCAATGGCTCCTCCCTAATAGATCTTGTGGACTCTGTTTTTAGAAAGGTCTCCTATAAACACAGAGAGTGTATGCAGTAATATTCTAGATTCTATGGAGGATATAAGATGTTCAAATATAGCCTAACCTCTTTTTCTATTATAGAAAGGTAAGCTTTTATTGTCTTTAAGAACTTCTGTTGTACAGGAACCTCTTTTTATCAAACTTTTTAAAAATAAAACGACAAAAAGGTAAGGACATAAAAGCTGTAAGCTTCAGCCAATGTTTGCATCAATGCCAACTGAGTTTGTTCGGCCAGTGGATCAAATGCTTTTGCCAAGGTGAATTCACCCTGTCAGACATCCCTTGGTCTTAGAGACAGCTTAAGAGCTGCTGTACAATTCCTGTCAGGGCTACTGTAGCAAAAATGTTCTCGGCTTGCCAATGTCTGCATTTGTTTGGCTAAAGTGCCCAGAGAGACCCTAGGAGGCAGCAGGAGAGGGCTCTCAGGCAAGGTTGAAGGGTTAAGAAAGCAAAACAGTGCACAAATACCAATAAATGGAGACCAGGAATTGGATAGACTATACCCATCAGTGACTTATAGATCGTCTCATTTTCTTTAAAACCTCTTTGGAAATAGTGGGAAGCATTAAAACTACCTTTTTTTTTCTGTTTCTCATTTTCTTATTATACTTTAAGTTCTAGGGTACATGTGCACAATGTGCAGGTTTGTTACGTATGTATACATGTGCCATGTTGGTGTGCTGCACCCATTAACTCATCATTTACATTAGGTATATCTCCTAATGCTATCCCTCCCCGCTCCCCCGACCCCACAACAGGCCCCGGTGTGTGATGTTCCCCCTCCTGTGTCCAAGTGTTCTCATTGTTCAATTCCCACCTATGACTGAGAACATGTGGTGTTTGGTTTTCTGTCCTTGTGATAGTTTGCTCAGAATGATAGTTTCCAGCTTCATCCATGTCCCTACAAAGGACATGAGCTCATCCTTTTTTATGGCTGCATAGTATTCCACAGTGTATATGTGCCACATTTTCTCAATCCAGTCTATCATTGATGGACATTTGGGTTGGTTCCAAGTCTTTGCTATTGTGAATTGTCCCACAATAAACATACGTGTGCATATGTCTTTATAGCAGCATGATTTATAATCCTTTGGGCATATACCCAGTAATGGGATGGCTGGGTCAAATGGCATTTCTAGTTCTAGATCCTTGAGGAATCACCACACTGTCTTCCACAATGGTTGAACTAGTTTACAGTCCCACCAACAGTGTAAAAGTGTTCCTATTTCTCCACATCCTCTCCAGCACCTGTTGTTTCCTGACTTTTTAATGATCACCATTCTAACTGGTGTGAGATGGTATCTTATTGTGGTTTTGATTTGCATTTCTCTGATGGCCAGTGATGATGAGCATTTTCTCATGTCTCTGTTGGCTGCATAAATGTTGTCTTTTGAGAAGTGTCTTCTCATATCCTTTGCCCACTTTTTGATGGGGTTGCTTTTTTCTTGTAAATTTGTTTGAGTTCTTTGTAGATTCTGGATATTAGCCCTTTGTCAGATGAGTAGATTGCAAAAATTTTCTCCCATTCTGTAGGTTACCTGTTCACTCTGATGGTAGTTTCTTTTGCTGTGCAGAAGCTCTTTAGTTTAACTAGATCCCATTTGTCAATTTTGGCTTTTGTTGCCATTGCTTTTGGTGTTTTAGACATGAAGTCCTTGCCCATGCCTATGTCCTGAATGGTATTGCCTAGGGTTTATTCTAGGGTTTTTATGGTTTTAGGTCTAACATTTAAGTCTTTAATCCATCTTGAATTAATTTTTGTATAAGTGTAAGGAAGAGATCCAGTTTCAACTTTCTACATATGGCTAGCCAGTTTTCCCAGCACCGTTTGTGAAATAGGGACTCCTTTCCCCATTGCTTGTTTTTGTCAGGTTTGTCAAAGATCAGATGGTTGTAGATGTGTGGTATTATTTCTGAGGGCTCTGTTCTGTTCCATTGGTCTATATCTCTGTTTTGGTACCGGTACCATGCTGTTTTGATTACTGTAGCCTTGTAGTATAGTTTGAAGTTGGGTAGCATGATGCCTCCAGCTTTGTTCTTTTGGCTTAGGATTGTCTTAGCAATGCGGGCTCTTTTTTGGTTCCATATGAACTTTAAAGTAGTTTTATCCAATTCTGTGAAGAAAGTCATTCGTAGCTTGATGGGGATGGCATTGAATCTATAAATTACCTTGGGCAGTATGGCCATTTTCATGATATTGATTCTTCCTATCCATGAGCATGGAATGTTCTTCCATTTGTTTGTGTCCTCTTTTATTTCGTTGAGCAGTGGTTTGTAGTTCTCCTTGAAGAGGTCCTTCACATCCCTTGTAAGTTGGATTCCTAGGTCTCTTATTCTCTTTGAAGCAATTGTGAATGGGAGTTCACTCATGATTTGGCTCTCTGTGATTTTTGTACATTGATTTTGTATCCTGAGACTTTGCTGAAGTTGCTTCTCAGCTTAAGGAGATTTTGGGCTGAGACAATGGGGTTTTCTAAATATACAATCATGTCATCTGCAAACAGGGACAATTTGACTTCCTCTTTTCCTAATTGAATACCCTTTATTTCTTTCTCCTGCCTGATTGCCCTGGCCAGAACTTCCAACACTACGCTGAATAGGAGTGGTGAGAGAGGGCATCCCTGTCTTGTGCCTGTTTTCAAAGGGAATGCTTCCAGTTTTTGTCCATTCAGTATGATATTGGCTGTTGGTTTGTCATAAATAGCTCTTATTATTTTGAGATACGTTTGATCAGTACCGAATTTATTGAGAGTTTTTAGCATGAAGGGTTGTTGAATTTTGTCAAAGGCCTTTTCTGCATCTATTGAGATAATCATGTGGTTTTTGTCTTTGGTTCTGTTTATATGCTGGATTACATTTATTGATTTGCGTATGTTGAACCAGCCTTGCATCCCAGTGATGAAGCCCACTTGATCATGGTGGATAAGCTTTTTGATGTGCTGCTGGATTTGGTTTGCCAGTATTTTATTGAAGATTTTTGCATCGATGTTCATCAGGGATATAGGTCTAAAATTCTCTTTTTTTGTTGTATCTCTGCCAGGCTTTGGTATCAGGATGATGCTGGCCTCATAAAATGAGTTAGGGAGGATTCCCTCTTTTTCTATTGATTGGAATAGTTTCAGAAGGAATGGTACCATCTTCTCCTTGTACCTGTGGTAGAATTTGGCTGTGAATCTGTCTGGTCCTGGGTTTTTTTTTGGTTAGTAGGCTATTAATTATTGCCTCAATTTCAGAGCCTGTTATTGGTCTATTCAAGGATTCAACTTCTTCCTGGTTTAGTATTGGGTGGGTGTAGGTGTCTAGGAATTTAACCATTTCTTCTAGATTTTCTAGTTTATTTGCATAGAGATGTTTATACTATTCTCTGATGGTAGTTTGTATTTCTGTGGGATTGATGGTGATATCCCCTTTATCATTTTTTATTGCGTCTATTTGTTTCTTCTCTCTTTTCTTCTTTATTAGTCTTGCTAGTGGTCTATCAATTTTGCTGATCTTTTCAAAAAACCAGCTCCTGGATTCATTGATTTTTTGAAGGGTTTTTTGTGTCTCTATCTCCTTCACTTCTGCTCTGATCTTAGTTATTTCTTGCCTTCTGCTAGCTTTTGAATGTGTTTGCTCTTGCTTCTCTAGTTCTTTTAATTGTGATGTTAGGGTGCCAATTTTAGATCTTTCCTGCTTTCTCTTGTGGGCATTTAGTGCTATAAATTTCCCCGTACACACTGCTTTAAATGTATCCCAGAGATTCTGGTATGTTGCGTCTTTGTTCTCATTGGTTTCAAAGAACATCTTTATTTCTGCCTTCATTTCATTATGTACCCAGTAGTCATTCAGGAGCAGGTCATTCAGCTTCCATGTAATTGAGCGGTTTTGAGTGAGTTTCTTAATCCTGAGTTCTAGAGTAGTGGTTCTCCCAGCACGGAGTTTGAGAAAAGTATGCTTTTTTAAAAAAGTAAACCAGTATTTTTTCTTTTAGATTTTTTTCTTTCCTAATTGACCCAGAAAAGCCAGTTATTTACTTCCTAAATTTTTCAACTTATATATTTATGAAGTCAAACAGCTGAGATATAGACAAGGTGAAAAGCTACACCTAACAAGGTGGTTCTCAGACTTTACCATATCAAGACCCACCCAAGAAGCTCACCAACATGGCAGACTCTTTGGTCCCAATGCCAGAATTCTGATTCAGTGCATCTAGGACAGAGTTCAGGAATCTGGATTTTAATAATTCCAAGTGATTCTCATAGGAGGGATAGAGAGAATACACCTTGAAAAACCTTGCAGGCTTGAAGCCTGCAAAACTCCTTTTTCTATTCCTCGTTTGTTAGTGAGTTTCAACACTGCTTTGGGCCAAGTCACATCCACTGTGTCCCAATTTCCATCTATAAAGTGGGGCTGATCATATTTGCCACCTACCTCATTAGCATCACATGTAGATCATGAGATCATTCCTGCAAAGTAGTTTAACTTCCTCAGTAGAAAGGTGCTATATTTCAAGTATTATCAAGTATTTGTTTAAAGTATTGCAGTGACACTGTTTTTCAGGGGCCCATAAAAAGTGGTACCATTGTTGGAAAATGTGTTTTTTCAGCAACTACGCTATAGGTGCACGCATATTAAACAACTTGCATACTAAAGGAGAATGGGTTTGTGCCTCAACTTTGACTTGAATCTCACCGACAGCATGACCAATGTCATTTTTCAACTACAGAATACATTTTAACATTCTATGGTCTATCAGTCACAGTTCTAACAGAGAAACAGAACCAGTAGGAGATATGTTTATATCTATATACACAAATACATGCATATATGTATACACATACGTGTGTGTATGTGTGTATACAGTCATATGTCACTTAACAATAGGGATACATTCTGAGAAATGCATCATTAGGCAGTTTTGTCACTATGCAAACATCACTGAGTGTACTTACACAAACCTAGATGGTATAGCCTACTACACACCTAGGCTATATGGTATACCCTGTTTCTCTCAGCATGTTACTCTACTGTATACAGTAGACAATTATAACACAATGGTATTTGTGTGTCTAAACATGTCTAAACATAGAAAAGGTACGGTAAAAAAATACAGTATTCTAATCTTATGGCACCACCGTCATAGATGTCAACTGAAACCTCAGTATGGGCCATGTTACTGTATATCTGGAGGAAGGAGGGTGGGTTTGTGCAATTTGTGGATCTGCAGGGCAGCTTGGCAGGCTGGAAACTCTTGGGCAGGAGCTGACTCTGTGGTCCAAAGGTGGAATTTCTTCTCCCTCAGAGAAACCATGTCTTTTTCCCCTAAGCTATTCAACTTATGGATGAGGCCCATCCACACTGAAGAACAATCTCTTACTTAAGTTCACTGATTGTGGATGCTAACCACTACATAATGCCTTCACAGGAAGACCTAGATTCCTGTTTGGTTGAACAACTTTGTGCTATAGTTTATCTAAATTGACACATAAAACTAACCATCTCTTGTGATGAAATTAAAAGCAACAAAAAAATTAAAAATAAACAAAAACTAACCATCACCCATGGCTTCCTAATGTTTTTTGATGCTTGCCAAGTTAAGCTATTTATGAGTTGGAAACAAAGCTCTATCCAGATAACTTAATAATTGCATAGGTGAAGCAAAAACTGATATTAATTTCATTATTTTATCACTGTGTAATTTGATAGGGCAAACAGGCTAGTAATTAGATTTTTCATGGGCCTGAAACATTCATAAACATGTTGTAGGCACAAGGATACCTAGAAACATGTCCTTTCTTTGTAAGATTTAGATATTTTATAAGAAAATGCATGAAAGTTCTGAGCCTGGAGGAAACACTTGTTGTTTTATGTGTCCTTCATATCCCTTCTTCTGTTAACACGACCTAAATTTACCCTATATTTGGTTAATCTCTCCTTCCAGCAGGGCCTGGCCAATCAGAACAAGTGTGTCCCACTCCCTACAGGGATTGGGTCAGGATGGACAGATGACTCAGTCTGGGAATTCTTGCTGGAACCAGCAGAAAAGCAATGCTCTCTTTTAGCTGTGGTTGGTAAGATGGTAGAAAAACTCCTGGCATCATTAGTGACTATCTTGCTGCAACAAGAGGAGGATCTGCCTAAGAAAGAAGAGCTGAGATTGAGAGACAGATTCTGAAGACATGGTTTTAGTGACTGAAAACAGCCATTGTGAAGTCACGTGGATTTTTGGCTCCTTAACCAATTATTCCCTCTCTATGCTTAAACCAATTTGAATTGTGTCCCTGTTAACTTGGCACTCAAAATTTCTGACTACGGTAGGTACCAGTTCTCCATGTTTGCATTTAGGAGAGTATTCACAATGAGTTTGCTCTGCAGGTAATTAAAAAGAGAAGCATTTCTTCTGCCCCCCACCCTCGGCCTCATTGTTCCTGCCAGTATCATGATGCTCCCAGGAGTGCAGTTCCCAAGGTGGGGCAGCCAAGGTCATCCCAGTTTTTACTGCTGAGAAAAGTGGATGCCTCTCTCAGAGGACCCAATCCCTCCACCAGCTGGCGTTGTCTCTCACAGGCAGTCACTTCCACAAGAGACTCAAGGAAAGGGGGTGGGTCCATGTAGAAGGGACAACAATTGCCACAACTTAGATCAATCTCTGTGAACATCTAGACATGCACCAGCTACCCCTAAGGTGACATTAGAAGACAGGGAAAGGGGAAGGCAGGAAGAATGGGAAGAAGAGGGAGATAAGGGAAATGGGGATGAAAATAAACTTTTAATAAGTTCCTACTATGTGCCAGGCACTGTGATAAATACTTATCACATAGGTTATCTCATTGGATCCTCACCACATTCTACAAAGTTCTGTAAAGTATTTCTATGAGGCACTTGTTATCATCTTCACTTTAACCCATAAGAAAATAGTCCTATAGAGATTAGTAACTTACGCAAAGTCACATACTTAGAGCGTCACTGGCAGAGCTGAAATTTAGACCGGATTGTCTGATTCTAACACCTCTGTGTGTGTGTATCCCTTTCTTTGAAAATATCCTTATGAGAAACCCCAAAATATAGAAGAGACAAAAGAGCCATGGCCACCTGCTTACCCATTCCTTCCCAACTCCTTGGAAGACCCTACCACTTACCCTGGGAAATGCAGAACTTCAAGAGCACACTTAGAAAAACAGACAGGAATGGTGGAAATGCATCTTCACGATTAGGATTCAGCTCAGACATCAGGTTTTCTTCTGTGATGGAAGGGGGTAAGAAAAATGAGATAAATAATTTTTTTTAAAAAAAAGGAGTTCCCATATCTCTTGTAGTTCCAGCACCTACATAGAACAAGATATGTTGCAGGTACTTAAATAGATATTTGTTGAGTGAATAAACAAATGAATAACAAATAATTAACTAGTTAGAATAAAGGGGGGAAGTTTGGCTTCCTGATTTTATTTCTCCTTGCAATAATAATTTTCCTCCAAATTCTACACTGGATTATTTCTCTAAAGCTGGGGCTTTAGTGAGAGTTTGCTGGAAGACTGCCTGATAAGATATGATAGACGCATTATCTACCACTTGATCTCTGGTCTTCATATCAGAAGCAGGGATGTGGAAGGCTTTTAAGATCACTGGGGGAATACAATGTGGAAGTGGAAGGAAATGTTGAATAAAAAGCAAGGTAAGGATGTAATGTACTTTCTTGCAATTCTAATGATGACATCTATCAACCTGTTAAAGTTATTGGATGCCATTCTAGTTTGCACAATTCAAAGAAAAATGTTTCGGAGTGGCATTCCATGAGTTTGAATGCCACAACAGGCCAGAAACCAGCATTTATTGAGTTCCTCACGTGGGCCAGCCACTGAAGTGGACAATTTTTGTTTCTGGTAACCACTTATATTTACCTCCATAAAGATAGGCATCCGGATTTTGCATCAAGGGAAACACTCTTTCCACTCTTAACTTTCTCCTCTTCAGGCAATATTGCCTCCACTCCTGACTCCAGGACATGACCTATGCCTGTCATACTGAAAGCGTATGACAGGCGTTTTATATACTCTCTCTTGCTTAACATCCTAACAACCCTGTAGGAAAAGAATTATTATTGCAATTTTATGAATAAGAAAACCAAGGCTTGGAAAGGTTAAATTACTTGTCCAAAGCCACACAGATGGTGTCAACTCTAATTTTAGAGAATGAGGATAATTCTTAATAACCTTGACTATTCAAAATGTATGCACAAGTTGCAGTCAATAACTATTAAAAAGAATGAGCTGTCCGGTATCTGAGGATGGATAACTTGACACTTTTAGGTTTCCTCAACATCGTGTGTGTGTGTGTGCGCATTAGTTCATTTTCATGCTGCTGATTGACAAAAACATACCCAAGACTGGGTAATTTATAAAGAAAAGAGATTTAATGGACTTACAGTTCCATGTGGCTGAGGAGGCTTCACAATCATGGCAGAAGGTGAAAGGCATATCTTACATTGGCAGTAAGCAAGAGAGACAATGAGAAACAAGCAGAATGGGTTTCCCCTTATAAAACCATCAGATTTTGTGAGACTTATTCACTACCATGAGAATGGTATGGGGGAAACTGCTCCCATGACTCAATTATCTCCCACCAAGTCCTTTCCACAACACGTGGGAATTATGGGAGCTACAATTCAAGAAGAGATTTGGGTGGGGACACAGCCAAACCATATCAGTGTGTGTGTATTCAATCAATGTCAACAGATGGTCTGGTATACTGGTTAAGAGCTTGGACTTTGGAACCCACTCCCTGGTTCAAATCCCATCTGTATCTTATACTAACTGTATGTAACCTAACCTTGTAACTGTGGACAAATTAATAACCATGCCTTAGTTTCCTCATCTGAAAATCGAAATGAGGATAGTGATGGAATTTGCCTTGTGGGACTATTGGATCAGCTGTGCTAACGTCGGTAAAGTGCTTAGAACGTATCCAGCATCTGGTCAGTGCTACCATTGCTATTAATGTATGTAATGTTCCCCATATATCGAAAACCTAAAGACATGTATTACTTTGATGCCCTGTTTGTTTGTGCTGCTGCAGCAGACATAATGAAGCAGGTAATTGCCAATCATTTCTTCCCAAGCACAATCCTTCAATAAAGTCCTTGTCCTTGCTCAAGCTGGGAAACCATTTCAAGACTCACAGTGTATTGTCTTATTCAAACATTAGAAATATTTTTCCAAGTGCAATATCAGCTTCTAAGCAGGAGTTGTTCGGGAGCCAAGTCACGAGATACCATCACATCCATGTGGAGGAAGTGGCTTCATCCTGGCCCAGAGGGATCATGATAAGATCCTTCACTATTGGCAAGAATAATTGCAAAGCCTTCAGTGTAACTGCCATCTCACTGCATTGTGCAATTTTTAAAATTCCATTCACTCTTAAATGTTTCCTTAGTTTCTATCCAGGGTTCACTTAGCAGAACTGCCTTGTCAAGAGGACAGGCCTATTTGTTTTCCAAAAGCAAAGTGTACTTCTGTCCCAGAACATCCATCTTGCCCCCACCATCCTCATCATCTTCATCCACATAGCCTCTCTCTCTGGAGAAAAAGAAATGGAGCCTGGCTTTTCAGCATCACCAAAACTGTTTTAGCATCCTGCCCTAATGCAAGGAATGGGCCTCACCAAATTCCCACTTTACCTAACATGAGATGGAACAATCAGCAACCTAGCATTCTCTGATCAAAACAGCAAAGGCACCTGGCAAAAGACAGTTGGTGTGAAGTGAAAGCAACACAGAAAAAGTTAAAGGAAGTTCCCCTCTTCCTCTATCACAACTTGGGAACAATGTTCGAGCAGTGTGAACACCCTCACCATTGTTCAAACAGGATTTCCCTGGTCTGTTTTGTGCTACACAAAAAACAATTTAATTGTTAAGTAGGCTTTGATTCTTTCCAACTTATGCCATGTAGTGTCCACTGGGAGTCACTTGGTATAAGATGGATCAGCCACAATTAGGCTTAACTGCAAATGGTACAAAATCTAAATTAGCAGTTGTTTAAATTAGCTAAGAGGGCCAGCACGATGGCTCATGCCTGTAATCCCAGCACTTTGGGAGGCCAAGGCAGTTGGATCACTTGAGGTCAGGAGTTTGAGACCAGCCTGGCCAACATGGCAAAAACCTGTCTCTATTAAAATACAAACATTAGCCGGACATGGTGGCGTACGCCTGTAATCCCAGCTACTTGGGAAGCTGAGGCAGGAGAATTGCTTGAACTTGGAAGGCAGAGGTTGCAGTAAGCTGAGATCGCACCGCTGTACTCCAGCCTGGGCCAGACAGAGCAAGACTCCGCGAGACTCTGTCTCAAAAATAAATAAACTAAAAGTACGTTTTTTCTTGTCTAACAAAAGCAGTCCAGGATGTGTATTGCTTTCCACAGGACAAGGATCTTGGCTCTTTCTGTCATTTTGCTTCATCGTGATTCACCTCATGGTCCAAGATGGCTGCTGGATCTCCAACCATCCTTTAAATCTCAGCCAACTGGAAGGAGCTAAGCCAGAAGAAGAGACAAAGAATGCATGTTAGCTTCCTCAAAAAGAAATTTTCTGGAGGCTCCCCCGTGTCCTCTGCTTAATCTTCTTTATTCACATAGAGCTGCCAGAGACTGTAATGAATAGATATCTGGTTCAATGGACCCTACACAGAAACACACACACATAATTATATTCTAGATCCTTGTCCCCAGAGCAGAGAAGGTAGGCATCCTCTCTTATTGAGAGTCCTGCCTTAGCCAAACTTCCTCTCTTATGGTGCTAGACATCACCCACACAGAGGCTGGCAGCCTCTTCAGAGCCTGTGTTAAGGCTAGCATTTTCTTTCTTCCTTTCTCTCTCTCTCTTTTTAAACTGTAAAATAGACTTGCTTGCATCTCAAAACAGACTTTGGATTATTAGAGAAACTTAGCTTGGGTATTCTCTTCTTGAGGCTATTGCCTTATCTTTCTAATATTGACAATAATAATTTTAATATTGCTATCATGACATCCTTGGAATATTACCCTCATCATCTAGAAACCAGAAGAGGAGTACAAGATATTTAGACCACAATTCCTTGATATTGGCCCCAGCTGTCAGCCTCAGACTTGCCATAGAAAAACTAATGTCTTTGGTTCCTCATCCTTCTGAGTCTGCCAGTCTGGAAGGGAAAGAGGAGCCCAGCACTCTCTAGCTCTCTATATCACTCTTGAATCAAAAACAAGAATCCCAACCGTGTGGGTGGGCCTGGTGGACCCTCCATAAGGACTGTTTGTTCAGCTGATGGATACTGCGTGAAGCATGTACAACGTTTAGGAGGATAGCCTTTATAGCTAGACAGGCTGTGTTCAGACCTCAGCTCTACCATTCCCAGAGTACGTGCTCTGGAATGAATTATTCTCTGCCTACTCCCTGCCTCCAGTAAGATTCAACATATGTGTAATATCCTCCATCTCACAGGTCATGTGCAAGGTGAAATGCTTAGCAACAAGTACCCAGTAGATGATGATATGGTTAGTAAATGCTAACAGTTATAATTCACGTATACATTAGAGGATGCCTTTGTATGAAAAAATGAGCCAGACTGTATTTTTGTCCTTTTAAGGATAATTAGAGAATTCACTCAACGAATATTTATTATAAATTACTATGGTTTTGCTCAGCAAAGCACCTCACCTATAGTTGTAAAAGAGAGAAAAAAAGAGAGGAAGAGTGGAAGGATAGGAAGGAGAGAGAGAGGAAGTGAGGCTGAGTGGGTGGAGGGGTAGGCAGAGCTTGTAGCAGATGGTCGCGGAGCATGTACCTGGGGACCCGAGGCCATCACTGAGAAAAAGGATACAAACCCTTTCCTGAATTTTTATGTATTTTTGATCCCTCAGGGAGGCTATTCTCTGCAACTAATGGCTGTGTATGCATCCAGGCAGGGAGCAGGTGTTAATCTACACAGACTAGTTAATAGCCATTAACAGCACTTAAAAATACAATAAACGGAGAAGGACGTTCCAGCCATCCATACCAGGACCAGAATTCTGTGAGGCCCTTCCTACTGTGGTAGCACTCATCGCCATCATCATCATCAGCAGCAAGGATTTCTATTTAATAACCAATAGCACAAATCTCTTCTGTCCAATCCTATGTTGTAGGCACTGTGCCAGAACTGGTGATAAAAAGATTAATGAGATCTGATCACTGGGCCCAGAAGCCTACGGTGCAGAAGGCAAAGCTGCCTGGAACCGACCACAATATAGTGTGGTGAGAACTATGTGAGGAAAATAAACTCAGTTCCATGAGAGAGTGTAACTAATGGCCTGTTTTCTGCTTGAAATGAGACCTTTTTAACATCAAATATTGTTCAAGAGCAAACAAAACAGCAGTGGCAGCACAACACAAATGAATATAACTACATGTAAAATAACGCACCTCCTAAAAAAACCTTATAAAACTTCAGGAGAAATGGCAGACTGAAGAGTCATGAAGTATAAACTTTTTCCCGGGCCTGGCTCCAAACACATAGTGGATCAAATAGAACCATTTTTAAAAAAACATTCTAAGCTGAATTCAAAATAAAGACACGAATATCTTCAGGTACCAGGAAGGAAAAGGAGAAATTAAAAGCTACAGAGTTATATCTTAGAGATGATACCATGGCTTCCAAAGGACGGGTGTTGGGGAGATCAGATCAGATCTAGAAATTCTGATGCCCCTGAGGGAGTAAGATATTTGCCCTGAGCAGACTGGAGGGACTATTTTCTTCAAGAAGAGGAAACAAACATTACAGTTGGCCTACCAAGCAGCAAGGAAGTATATCTCTGCCCTTGGCCTTGGATGCACAGGACTGAAAAAGGCATGCCCATGCCATGTGTAAATTAGGAATTCTCTGCATGTGTCATGAAGCCAACCTCAGGCAAGTTGTCCTGAGCAAATGAAATCCACTGGATACCTGGTAAAACTAAGCAAAAACTACTCTGTAGGGATACTTTCATATTCCAGGGATCTGAGAATCCCATAGGAAACAAAACAAAACAAAACAAAAACCACTGAAGATGACCCCACAGGCAAAATGGAAAAGCCATTAATAGGAAACTATCCTCCATGAGGGTGAGCCAGGAAATGCAAAAATAGAATACTATAGAATACCCCCAAAATATTGTACATGTCAACTTTACGTAGCTGAATAGCTATGTAAGCAAACATGCTGAGTATGGCCCAACACAGAAAGGCCCTCACTCAAAGACTACTGCCCCACTGGTGTTTGAATCTCAGCTTTTAGCAAATCACTCCTTCATATGAAACATTTCCTTCTTTCAGCTGTCTTTTGAAATATGTAAATGCTCCTGGGAAAATTAATACAAGTTAGCCTTTCTCAAAGTTCAGTGTTTATTAGAATTATGTGTGGTGCTCTTTCAAAATGGGCCCTACCCCAGGAAATTCTGGTGTAAGTAGATTTAGGACAGAGACCAGGAATCTGTATATTTAATTAGTGTTGGTCAAGGGGGTTTATAGTGAAGGTGTTTTGTGCTGCTGAATGTGTAGTCTACTCTAGAAACTGTTTAGGGGCTGGGAATTAACTTGGTTGGGAACTTTTAATTAAGAATTCTATATTTTGGGATAGAATAATTTCATTTATATAGAGCTATATATAGTCCATAGATATTCTTCTGTATACACACCTTCTAAGTCATATTGGCTTTTAACCTTTTATTTAAAATTAGATTTTAGCATATTTTATGGATATTGGTAGAAGTGAAAAGAAAGGGGGAAGTGTGAAGGGGACAGTTGCTAAGTCAAAATTAAGTAGTGAAAAGGAGGAATTATATCTTTTTTATGTCTGCCTCAGATACAGCTTGTGTGTCAGAGACCTTTACTATTTATCAAATAGGCTCTTCCATATTTCCAAACCCCCATGGTAGGGCCATGTGGCCAGTTCTGGTCAAAAGGAACAAAGCAGAAGTAACATCCATCACTTATAGAACTGCCCTTAAGAGCAGTGTGCAACTCTCTGGCACTGAGTTCCCCTCCTCCCAGCATGGAGATCAATTCCCAGGAGGATTATCTGCCCCCTATCAGGCCTGCAAGAGCCAGAAACGAACCTGTGTAATGTAAAGTGAGTACAATGCAGCTGTGGGTGGGGAATAGGGAAAGGGTATTTGTAAGGATAACATAGCCCAGCCTAACACTCTCTATGAGAAAGGGAAATAGGAAAAATCCTGTTAAAGAAAGTGGCCTCCCATGTCCAACCTAATGGTTATGGATAGCAGTTCTTGTCTTGCACCCTCTTCACCCTCTTTAGCTATTTTTTGTCACTGTTTCCAACATCTTTAAATGGTAAAGATGAATAGATATCTAAGTAAACTCCAGGATACCACTTATTTATTTGCTTTTCCTACAAAAGCAAACAAAGGATATATTGCCTTATCCTTTAGCCAGAGTTCCATGAAGCTACGATAAGCTACGATAAGTTAAAATTTTACTTTTAACAAGCAAAAGATCCTGATATTTTTGATCCATGCCTGGAAAGAATAATACAGGCACTTACTGGCAATGTGCACATTTTACTGACCTTTTGGAGTTAGTTTCCTTTTGGAGTAAAGAGAATAACAGAACCAAGCAGATATCCCAGCCACTCTGCAGCTGCTTGATTTACAATGTGACACCAAATTTATGAAGTCAGTTGGGGGACTCCATGGCATCCTAGGTTTCAGGAAGGGAAATTCACAGGGTTGAGTCAATCCAGGTTCCGTGCAGTCAAGTGCGCTGCACTGGGAAGTTACTGTGAGGTCCCCAAAGCATAGCTATAGAAGCCAAGAAAGAGGGCAAAGAATGGACAGAAAGCAGTGTCCTCTCTTCCTTGCCAGGGCAGATGGGAGGGTCAGGAGGAGCAGGAGGCATGGAGGAGCCCATGAAGGAAGGAAAGAAACCCCATTTTTTAAACTGATCATGTCCCTTAGGTTTGCTATCAACCCTCACTCCAACATGAGTTGAATTCAGGAACCATTTTTACCACCGTGAAGGAACACCTGCCCTGGGGTTAACGCAAAACGTTGAACCATTCCTTCCACATGCTTTCGACCCTTACTGTGCTCACAATAAAAAGGCGGGTCTCTGTGGGCTGAAAAGTGGTCTGGTTTGGAGATTAGTGAGCTAAAGAGAACCAAATAAAGTTTGACAACATCAGGGTGCAGGACCTATCCCCAGGCAACACACTGAGTAATTTGTAATAATGTTTCAGTGCAGGAACTTGCAAAGACACCACCTTATCAACCTACTGTTTTCTGCTGCAACGTGGAAGAGCATGATAATTGCATTTAAAAAGATATCTTTACACTTCTTACTTTTTTAAAAAATTACAAGATCATTGGCCATGAAGTTTTCCAACTGCCCTTGCAATAAAAAAACAAAACAAAACAAAACAAAAAACTCAAGTTTCAAATGGTCAAGAGGAGAAGGTATTTGGGGGCACGACGGGAAATGCAGTTTTAAACACCTTGGCTTTGAGATACTAATTAAAATATCCAATGGTAGATTAACAGATTTGGCTACATTGAAATTTAAAATTCTGTATGACAAAGGAAACCACAAATAAAATTGAAAAACAAGCACGCCATTGGAAGAAAATACAAACAATGCATTAAATAAAGGATTATTATCCAAACTATACAGATCTCTTACAAATCTGTAAGAGGCCCATATCTCAATTGTTAAATGAGCAAAGGCTATGAACAGGCAATTTTCAGCAGAATTACAAATGTCAACAAACAGATGACAAAATGTCAATAAAAAGATGGTGAACATTATTAGTAATAAAAGAATCACTTATGAACAACCAGTTTATCAATTTTTTGCCCATCAGCCTGGCAAAAAGTAAAAATATTGATGATTTCAAATGTTGAAGGTGCTATAAAGAAACAAACATTCTCATTCAACGTGGAAGAAGTGTACACTTTAAAGCCCTCTGTGTGTAGAGGGGAAGCAATCTAGCAAGAGTTATCACAATTTTAAATGTGCCTACACTCTCAGCAATTTCATTGCTACCAACATATCCTAGAGAAAAACACATGTGCCCAAAGAGCATGAACTAAGATGTTGTTGGTTGCTTTGTGTGTAATAGTGAAAACTGGAAGCAATCCAAACATCCATCAGTAGAGTACATCCATATAAAGGAATTTTAAAGTGCTATCTCAACAGGATGTAGTAGATTTTTATATGCTCATACAGGAAGATATCCAAATCAAAAAGCAAGCAATTGGTAAAGTATGTGAGCTCGTTAAACTACATAGAAAAAGGACTGGAAAGACAACCCACCAAACTATCAATGTTGGTTTTTTTGGGGGTGGGCAATGGTTATGGGAAGGGCAAAGGGGTTATTTTTACATTTTATTTCAACCATTTTCATATATTCTGCACTACAAAGAATTTCAGGTGACAGGAAATTGATGGAGTAGAAGGCAACAGAATCCATTTGATGTTGTTGCTTAAAGAGGCAGAACAGTGCAATAGTTAATATTATGGACTAGAATCAGACTGCCTGGTTTCAAGCCGTCTACTTTGCTCTACTAAATACTGTGAGACCTTGGGACAAGTTCTGAACCCCTCAGATCTCTACATCCTCATCTTTAAAGTGAGATTGGTAGTGTCCCATAAGAATTGGTGTTACTATTAACATTGCTTTGCATGGCAGCAGTTTTGATTATATTTTCTTCTCTAAAGGTCCAATCACAATAATCATCATGGAAATAACAAATATTTGTATTAAGTTATAATATTTCATAAAAACTTAAGATAGAAGTTTTGAATTATTGTTAATATTTAGAACGAACATATCGACGATGCATAGAATAAATAATCATACTTACAGAGCAGAAAACGAATGTTATTGATGTTGACACTACAAAAGAAATAGTTTTTAAAGTTGTAAAGATAACCAAAAGAGGAATTAAGAAGAATAACTAACTGAAAAATGGAAAGAGAGGAGTTCACTTACATTAGTTAATTTAGGTTGCTTTAGATAAAACATATCATACTGGAGAGTCCTATCTGAAGTTGGTAAGTCCAGAAATAGAGATATAAGCACTTTATTTAAAGTATGGAGCTAGGCACCAGAAGCACTAAAAAATAAATGATCAAAAAAAGTTTTTTAAAAGGAGAAGAATCAAGAAAGATTTTCTTTTATAACTGATATCTTTCCATACAATTTGAATTTTGTAATGTCATGCTTTATTTTCAGGATACCCCCAAAATAAGGGACTCTTGTTATAGTAGGGGCTTGGCATGTGTTTATGGTGGATATTGATTCCATACATATTCATTCGATCGATAATTATACCAAAAAAAACTGGTAGCAGTTGAGTCTCTGGGGAAGGAAATTGGGTGGCTGAGGGACAGGAGTAATATGAATATTTTCACTGAATTCCTTTTGAATTTTTCAATTTTGTGCAATGTGCCTGTATCACCCATCTCCCAAAATACTAATTTTGTAAAGCTTCTGTCTTTTCATTACATGGCCCCATCTATTAGGGCAGAACACTGAAACTTCCAAATGAAAAATGTTACCAGGGCTTATACCACTTGATCAAGTTTCTGTGCCCTGACTCATGGTGCCTCCTCCCTCAATCGCACCTGAATCCTAAACCTGAGCAACCTCTGGGAATTCTAGGAAGAACAGACTGCACCACCTTAGCCAGGACTATAAATTCTCATTTGGCCTGTTCAGTTCTGCAAAACATTATCAAACAATGAAAATAACTTACCTCGTTTCATGTTTTAGTTAATCGACAACTGGGGATAGAGAATAGTCCCAAGACTGGAGACTTCGTGGACTGGTGGCTGAGCCCATGACTTGTGGCAGAGTTGCCTGGATTACTATTCGGCTATGTTAGATGTGTGTCTGTAGACAGGAAGACTGTAGTCACATGTCATTTAGAAGCATAGCTAATAACTATCACAACTTTAAAGTAGTGACAAACATAAACAGAATTTCAAGATACCTGCAACTGTCGTAGTATATGAAAATATTAGCATCACTTCTTGGCCTTTTGGCTAAGATCAAAGTTAAAATATCATTGACTTCTTTCACTGGCAAATCCTGGAGTCATAGGTACTGAAAATATTAATGAAAAAAATATACAATTAATAAATATAATTTATTGTCTACATTTGTAATTGAAGGAAATGCTGTATTTTAACTAAAGGTTAGTGAAAATAAATAGGTAATTGTTCCCATCCAAGATCATGGACACCCAGAGTTCTATCTGTGCACTGCAGGTGATATTCCCTGATATAGATCCAAATGTATCCCATAATTATAAATTCTGTTTGAGATAGCCTGATTGGTCTGAAGCCAGACTTGAAACCTAAACACATTTTGGGAGGGAAGCCACATATCAGGCTAGAGAGGATTCCAGACCAGAGAGGATTCCATATTGCCTCAAAGTCTAATGCATTAAAATTCAAAAGAAGAAATCCAGACTTCTAAAAAGAGTACCTGGGATGTGTAGCATATTTCATAGTTTAAAGCAATTAGAATTGTCCTTATTCATTTTAGCTCCTTACAGTGATGAGAGATGATCAAAGAAAGTTAGAGATATTTTGAGCTTTTGATGAAAATTTACTCCTTTCGCTAAATGGCCTGCTTTATATTATGTGCACAAAGATGCCAATTAATGTGACAGTCTATGTACCTTTTAAAACATGGCTTCAAGTTGTTTGACATTGTTCCCATAAAAAGGTAGGGTCTAAGTGCCCTCTGCTTAAATCAAGGTAGGCTGATAACTGTTTTGACCAATAGCATTCTACCAAAGTGACACCACGTGATTTCCAATGCTAGGTCATAAAAGGTTACAGGGCTTCTGTCTCGTTTGTTTAAAATACTTGCTCTTGGAGTCCTAAGGCACCATGTAAGAAGTTTGACTATCCCGAGGCTGCCATGCCGTTAGGAAGCCCAAACCACATGGGGAGGCCATTTGGAACACTACAGGTGACAATCCCAACATTCCAGTCTTCACAGATATGAGTAAAGGAACCTTGAGAGGATTCCATTCTCCAGCCATCTGAATTGGTCTGCAGATGTTCAAGCTTTTTTTTTTTTTTTTTTTTTTTTTTGAGACGGAGTCTTGCTCTGTCACCCAGGCTGGAGTGCAACGGTGGATCTCGGCTCACTGCAAGCTCCACCTCCCAGGTTCATACCATTCTGCTGCCTCAGCCTCCCGAGTAGCTGGGAGTACAGGAGCCCACCACTACACCAGGCTAATTTTTGTATTTTTAGTAGAGACAGGGTTTCACCGTGTTAGCCAGGATGGTCTCAATCTCCTGACCTCGTTATCTGCCCATCTCGGCCTCCCAAAGTGCTGGGATTACAGGCATGAGCCACCGCGCCTGGCCGTTCAAGCCTTTCAGTGGGGTACCCAGTCACCAAGAAGCAGAGTTAAGCCATCCCTGCTGTGCTTGTCCAAATTCCTGACCCATAGAACCCATAATCTTAATAAAATGATTGGGTATTTTTACACCATAAAGTTTTGAAGGAGTCTGTTACACAAACAAAGAAAACAAAATATAAAGTCCAGTATCTAAACAGAAGGAAGCTGGTAGAAAGATCAAAATGGTCAGCATACATAGTGACTAGATACCAGTAAAAATTTAATAAAGCATTCCCATCCAGGAAGGACTCTTTATATCCACTAAATTGTTGTCCTAAAGTAATGCATTAACCACACACCAGGAGCTACAAAGCCAATTGCCTACAAGTACTTCTTAAGTAATGCAAATGAGATCAGTCAAGAATAAGAAAAGTCATGAGTAAACCCTAAACCATTAGAAAAACAGTAGAGAAAAGATGATAGTAGCCAAAATGACCAACTGTCTACTCAAATCCATGTTCCCTTTTCCATAAATAGTTGTTGCTACAAAGTGGCTGCATGGAATACTTTTTATAGCTCCCTTGAAGCTGAGTGGGACCATTAACTAGTTCTTGCCAATAGAGTATGAGCAAAATTGTTGTATGTTACTTCTGAGCCAAAGCAATTCAAAAACTAACCCTTCTCCCTCTTCTCTTCCCCATCCACCAGCTGCATACATAGGCCTCTAAGGTTCAGATGGCTGAGCCATGAGATGGAAAATGCCTTTAGCCCCTAAACGGTTGTATGGAGGAAGACTATCCGCTTACCAGGAACCTTTGTGTTGTGTTGGACTATTACATAGGTAAGTGATGGACTTCTACATATTAGATACTAAGCCATTGGAATGTCAGGGTTTATTTGTTACAGCAGCTAGCATTTACCCTAAACAGCAACAATAAATAGCAACTCACACTTGGCCTGAATGTCAAAAGAATACTAACTCATGATAGACTACAGAAAACCTAAAAATAACAGTCCCAACTCAGCTCCAGCTGATTCTTGTCATGTGAGAGAAGTTACAAATCCAGATTTTTTAAATATTGAAGTTCAACTCCATTTAAAAAAATCTCAGTGAATCCAGCACAAAACACACGTTCAAGTCCATTTAGCCACATTGCATTTTCCTAGCTTTATATCAAGATTGGTGAGATCTCTTTATAATTTTGGTTATATGGCAGAGTGCTATGGTCTGAATGTTTGTGTACTCCCAAAATTATATATCAAAACCTAATCACCAATGAGACAGTATTAAGAGGAGAGGGCTTTAGGATATGATGAAGTCATGAGGACTCCACCCTCAAGAATGAGATTTGTATACTTATAGAAGACGCTTGAAGAAACCTGATTGCCCCTTCCACTGTGTGAGGATGCAGCAGGAAGCCATCATGTGTGAAGCAGAGGGCCTTCACCAGCCACAGACTCTGCTGGTGTCTTGATCATAAAGTTCCCGGCCTCCAGAACTATGAGGAAGAAACTTCTATTTTTATAAATTCCTTCATCTAAGGTATTTTGTTGTAGCAGCTCATGCAGACTGAGACACAGCACTAACCACTATTACAAATCAATCATGTCATATCAAACTTTTATCCTATCTGTCATATTCATCAAGTTACATTTCAGGAAAGCTCATCCTTCCTCAAAAGCCTTCATTTCAACAAGATGAAGTTTTCCTTTTTAGCTCAGCATTCAACGCCTTCCAAAATCTTACCTTAACCCAATCTCCTCAGTGTCTTTTCCAACTGCATCAGACACTTTGCTCTCCCATGCACTTTCTCAGCTTGGTGCTTTGCTCAGGCTGCTCCATGGACAGTGCACAGGGGTCTCTGCCTCTGTTGCTCAAAAGCAGCCCTAATCGGTATATAAACAACTGGGTGTGGCTATATTACAATAACACTTTATTGATGGACAATGAAGCTTGGATTTTATGTATGTTATGAAATATTTATTTTCTTTTGATTTGTTCTTATCCTTTAAAAATGTAAAAACCATTCTTGGTTTGTGAGCTGAGCAAAAACAGGTGGCTAGCCAGATTTGGCCCACAGGCTATAGTAGTTTGCCGACTCTATTTCATGGCTATGTGACTCAATCCTGAACCATGGAGTGGCTTTGTGGAAAACTGTCCTCCCTATTTAAAAGAGACATTGGAAAGAAACACCCCCTTTTGGAGCAGACATTGTCTCCTCTCCACCTGAGGCCATCTTGGGTTATGAGGGACAAGCTGATGACTTAGCCAGGATGATGAGAGAGAAATGAAGGATAGAAAAATCCCCACTCCTGTTTGAAATCCTTAAGCTGCTAAAACAACCCTGAAACCACTTGATTCCAGACTTCTTTTTGTAAGACAGTGAATTTTCCTCATTGCTTATCCTAGCTCTAGCTGAATGTTTTGCAGGGATGTTACCAAGTAGGGGGGACAGTGGAGAAAGCCTGCCCTGGGGGAATGGGGTAAGACAGTGCATGGTCTGTAGAGAATTTTAAAACAATAATAAAACCAACTTGCCTGCTTTTTATTATCACTATGCACCAACAATTCTAAATCATGCCAGTGATAAAATACTCACCCTTGTGCAGGCCAACCACTTCCATCATGCCCAGCCCCCAGCGCTTTATAAACATTTTGCTGAAATGTTGAATAACCCATGACCCACCCACACGCACACGACGACATATATGAACCCCTGCCATAATGAGTCATGTTATAATTGCTTCTACTGGCTTAAGAAAATGAGGAATAGTCTTAGGTTTCTGCCATTTGGCATTCCATAAACCCACAGTAGAGTCATGAGCCACCCCATCCCCATAGTGACCTCATGCAGTTTTATAAGCACTTCTCAAGACCTGGCTATGTTTACCAGGATGGTCTTGGAAAGGGATGCATTTGCTTTAAGTCAAATGAAGAATCAAAATAAATTGAAGACAACACACTTGAATTTACTCAAGAAATGCACAATGTCCCGGATATGATTTAGCTGTGTCCACACCCAAATCTCATCTTGAACTGTAATTCCCACAATCCCCATGTGTCATAGGAGGGACCTAGTGGGAGGTAATTGAATCATGGGGGCAGTTACCTCCATGCTGTTCTTGTGGTAGTGAGTGAGTTCTCACGAGATCTGATGGTTTTATATGGGGCTTTTCCCCTCCTTCACTCCGCACTTCTCTCTTGCCTGCTGCCACGTAAGATGTGCCTTTGTTCTTCCTTTGCTTTCTGCCATGATTGTGAGGCCTCCCCAGCCATGCAAAACTGTGAGTTATTTAAATCTCTTTTTCTTTATAAATGACCCAGTCTCGGTATTTCTTCATAGCAGTACAAAAATGGACTAATACAGTTCCAAAATAAGAAAATTATCTCAATCCAGATAAATGTATCCAAAGAACCCAGGATTCAGAAGCATATGAAGTGGGAGTTCATGGGCAGCTAAAAGTGGGCATGGCTTCTACACCACCTGCATCCCTCCTGCTGACTCTGCTCCAGGGCCACATGCCATTTAGTCAGGGCTATGATTAGTATATCCTAAAGCCATTTTCTGTAGAAACTGTGTGGACATGATTTAAACACTGAGCTTTGATTTTCATCAAGGTTTTTTTCTCAGCTGTATTTTCTACTGTACTATGAAATCACATGCACAGGCACTCACACATACACGTACACAAAAACACATGTATCAACAAATATATACATATGTACAGATATGCAAGTTAATGCATATGTATGCAAGCACACATGCACAAACATGCACACATAAGTATATACACATAGGCAAAACACACATGCGTACACTAAGACATGCACATACACAACATACACATGAGCACAAAAACACATGCATGCATACATACATACGCAAAACAAATACACACCCATAAGACATATCCTTCAGCACGTGGATATTAGGTTTTTGTTTGTTTAACTTAGTATAACAGAGTTGTTAAGAGAGGCTCAAAACTCAGACCAACCTGGCTTGAAACCTGGTCATACCTCTTTCTATCTACGTCATCTTGGACAAGTTATAGATTGGGAATCCCTAATCCAAAATGTCCCAAAATCTAAAATTTTGTGAACACTGACATGACACAAGTGGAAATTTTCACATCTAATCTCACGTGACAGGTCACCATCAAAATGCAGGCAAACAACACAGTTTATTCAGCATCCCCAAGGGAAAAACAAAATTACCTTCAGGCTATGTGCATAAGATTTATAGGAAACATGAACGAAATTTGTGTTTAGCATCTCTTCCCCAAGATATCTCATCATGCATTCCAAAATCCAAAGGTAGCTCAAAATCCGAAACACTTTTGGTCCCAGGCATTCTGGATAGGGGATACTCAACCTGTAGTTAATTTCTTTGAACTTTAAATAATATGGAAACAGCAAACGTTCCTCTCTGGTGGAATTGTTGTATGAATTAAACGAGTTGATGTTTATAAATTCTCAAGACAGTCCCTGTCACTTAAGCACTGAATATATATAATCAACAGCAGCAGCTTCTTCTTCCTTCTTCTTTTTTTTCTTCTTCTTCTTTTCTCAGTCACTTCTAGGCAACCACATGTAGTGATCAGGAGCCAGACTGAGATGGTGCTTGTGGCTTACGTGGTTCATAAGGTCAAGAGAACCAAAGGGCTTTGTGTGGCCACCCTATCAGGAGTAGGTAAGAGCACATTAGCCCATTGGTAGAAGTCTGCTGCTGCCCCAAACCCCTCCTTTGCAGGCTGCCTTACCTCCTACCTGCTCAGACACCACCTCCCCAGCAGAGTAGCTACTGTGGCTGGGCATAGTGTCTGATGGGCACTGTTCCCATACATAGGCTCCATCCCTCTCCAGATAGATTCTATTAATGCGCATTTCCATGAATCAGAGGAAGCAGTTCCCACTTTAAAAGGCCAGCGCTGCTTGACCTGAAAGGATGAGTTAATGCTAAGCTCCAAAGTCTTTGGGGCTCCAGCAGTGGTGGCAAAGCAGGAAGGAAGAGACCTTCAAGACTTCTCATTCTGAGGCCTGACATTCCAGAGGAAGACGTGGATGCCAGCCAGAAAAGCACATCCCAAACTTGAGCAGTGGGTCCACACTAGGTAAAGGAGCTAAAGAATAGAGAAGAGATGTGGTGAAAGGCAAGGCAGGAAGTGATTAGGGGAAAAGGACGTTTTCATGGCAATGTCTTAAAACCAACCCAAGATCAACCCTTTTTTGCCCAGAGCTCATCTTCAAAGGAGAATATTCTCTCTCTCTCACTTTCTCTCTCACTCTTGCTCTCACTCTTCTCTCTCCTCCCCCAAGAACACATTCAAAAAATTGTCATATTTTCCTATTACTTGATGAACTAAAATTCAAAATAGGTTAAAGAATGATTATTAACTGAGCCAAAACATCCGCACCTTAAGCCGAGATCTACAACAAACAGTCTGATGCTATTTTGCCTTTCAGGAGTTGTATTCTGTCTAAAAGAGACACACGCTAAATACATACATACATACATACATACATACATACATACATACATACAAATAAACAAAAGAAAATTTAGTGAGGCAAACTCTAGAATAAATTTGCTCCATGTGGCCTCCTAAAGAACAACAATGATTACTGTCATTTGGAAATTGCCTTGATATGTTCTATCTATCTGAGACTTACTGGCTTTCCTGAAATTTATAACCATTTTAAAATGTTTAACAAATATGGATAAAACCTGACTGAAACCCAACTGCAAAGTAGTTTCAAATGGAGATCATGGATTCTGGTTCTCGAGCCAGGGCCCAGCTCCAGCAGCACCCTCCCAGAGAAGACACAGGGAAGTGTGAGCACAGACAAGCCCATGACAGAGGCTGGCTTCAGTGTCCAGACAGCAGTGCATGACTCCAAACAAAGACAAGTTGGAGCGCATCTTTACTGAAAAAATCGAATATGGAATTTGGGGACCATCTATTAAAAATATGATTGCAGATACATATTTATAATTTTCCCCTATGACTTTGCCCCATAAGCTCAGTTTCATCTGCCTCATCAAAATAGATGCTGTTTCCTCCTGGCATCCATGAAGGCCTTGGTGATAGCTGCACCATTAAGAATTAGAAATGTAAAGGAAAAAGAAGAAAGAAAAAAAGGAGAAAGAAGAGGAGGAAGAGGAGGAGGAGGAAGAGGAGGAGGAGGAGGAGGAGGAGGAGAAGGAGAAGGAGAAGGAGAGGAAGAAGAAGAAGAAGAAGAAGAAGAAGAAGAAGAAGAAGAAGAAGAAGAAGAAGAAGAAGAAGAAGAAGAAGAAGAAGAAGAAGAAGAAAAGAAGAAGGAGGAGGAGGGAGAGTAGGGTGAGGAGGAGGAGAAAAAAGAGAAAAAGAAAGAAAAAAAGAAAGAAGAAAGGAAGAAAGAAAGAAAGAGAAGGAAGGAAGGAAGGAAAAGAAAAGCAGAAAAGAAATGTCTCCATTTACCTGTTCACAGCCACAAGAAAAATATTGTTCTATACTGCAACTGGGTGAAACTTACCTGATTAGTACAGCTAAGATTGTCTTATCCAGGTTAGGCAAAACTGAACAAGTAGAACTCCTTCTTTGCGAAATGTTTTGCTACTAAAGACCTTGCTTGGGCCAAGTGTGATGGCTCATGCCTGTAATCCCACCACAGTGGGAGGCCGAGGCAGGTGGATCACTTGATCCCAGGAGTTCGAGACCAGCCTGGGCAACATGGCAAAACCCCATCTCTACTAAAAATACAAAAATCAGCTGGGCATAGTGACCAGCGCTCGTAGTCCCAGCTACTAAGGAGCCTGAGGTGGGAAGATCTCGTAGTCCCAGCTACTAGGGAGCCTCAGGTGGGAAGATCACTTGAGCACAGGAGGTGGAGGTTGCAGTGAGCTGAGAGCAGATTGTGCCACTGCACTACAGCCTGGATGACAGAGTGAGGCCCTGTCAAAAAAAAAAAGGACAGGACAGGACAGGACAGGGCAGGAAAAGAAAGGAAAGTCTTGATATGATGTAATGAGATTGGCACTTTTTACCTCTGTGGTCTTCCTCTCACAACCCATAATCCTAGGCTAACTATGAGAAGAACATCAGACAAACCCAAATCCAAGAACATTCTACAAAATACCTGACCAGCACTTCTCAATGTTTTCAAGTGATGGAAAACAACGAAAGTCTGAGAAACTGACTTAGACCAGCAGAGTTTAAGGAGACACAACAGCTAAGTATAATATGGTGCCCCGGATCCTGAAACAAAAAAAGAGCATTGGGAAAAGCTAATAAAATTTTAATGAAGTATGGTGTCTAATTAATAAAGTACTAGTGTTGGTTCCTTAGCTGTGACAAATATACCACAGTAATGTAAGATGTTAACAACAGGGAAAAGTGGATAGGGGGTACATGGAAACTCTCTGTACCATTTTTGCAGATTTTCTATACATCTAAAACTATTCTGAATGTAAAAGTTCATTTTTAAAAATTCAGTGGTAGGAACTGATAAAAGGTGAAATTTGGTTAAAAACAAAACAAAAATCTTGCTAAAATGTTCCCAAATATTTGGGATTATTTACATATTGCTCTTAATTGAATTATTTTATATTAAAGCATGCTATGTACCTAGTTTTTTTGTTGTTGTTTATTTGTTTTTTGTTTTGAGACAGGGTCTTGCTCTGTCACCCAGGCTGGTGTGATCACAGCTCACTACATCCTCGACTTCCCAGGCTCAGCTGATCCTCCTGCCCCAGCCCCGCAAGTAGCTGGAACTACAGGTGCTTGCAACCAGGACCAAGTAATTCTTGTATTTTTTGTAGAGATAGGCTTCGCCATGTTGCCCAGGCTGGTCTCGAACTCCTGGGCTCAAGTGATCAGCTTGCTTTGGCTTCCCAAAGTCCTAGCATTACAGCCATGAACCACAATGCCCAGCCCAGAAGTGTCTTTCTATAGGCAAAGCGTAATTGACTAAAAAGCAAGTGTTTAGCAGTTGACTGCAATTCCATGCCTGTGGAAAGCCCAGCTGTATGGACCACACAGTCAGAGCCAGGCCATATCATCTGCGTTGTTGATAGTAGTTCACCAAAATTTGTACATAGTGTGAAGGACCATATCAAGAATTCAGGCTTGGTGTCATACCCAGACTCATTCATTCATTCTTTATTTCATCTCCTCCCTAATTCATTTGCATTATTTTGTTCATAGAACATTTAAAAACATGTATGTGCCCACCATGTGCCTGGCACTCTGCTAGACTCTGGTCCCTGTGCTAACAAGACTAGTAATCAATTATAATAGAGTAATAAGACCATGTGCTTTAAACTTGAATTCAAATCTTGGCTTTCACCACCTGGTAACTTTGTGATTTGGGGGAAATTATATAAATCTTTAAGAGAGTTTTCTCATGTGTAAAATGAGAAAAATAGTAAAAGGACTTTCTTTATGTTATTTTTGTGAGTGACTGCATGTGGTATGTTGAGCACATGCATTGTCAGCTGTTATTATTTATCAACATTAAGAACTCTGAGGGCTTGCACAGAATAAAGAACAGAATACAATGGGGCAAATCACTTTTCTGTCACTTAGAGGCTGGGGTGTCTTAGGACATGCTTAACCACACTAGGACTCAAGCTTCCTTGCCTGAAAAAAAAAGGGGGGCGAGAGGGAACATTTTCCATGTCAGGTTTGGGAGAAAATTTAAAAAGATGATACATGTGACAAACTTACCAAGGTGCCTGGCACATGGCAGGCTCTCAGCAACCCGCAGCTTTATTGCCTAAGTATCATGACAAATGGGAAAGTTAGAGCAGCATGTTAAGGGCTTGTCCTGTGCAAGGAAAGAAGTCTAGCCAAATATAAGATGGCTAGAGTAAGATGCTACCTAAGGCGGCAATTTTGGTTCCTCACAAGATAGAGATGAAAGGTTTCACTGAGGATCCCAGACCCAGACAACTCAACATGAATCCACTTTTCCAGTCTGCCTGAACTTTCCCAAATTATTCTCCCGGCATTTCTATTGCTTCAATTCCTTCGCCTGATAGCCAAGACCCATTGCTGTCTGCTCTCAACTGACCTCCCCAGCCTATGTTTCCTTCCTGCACCAAAACTGCAAACTGGACTCCTATTTCTCTCTCTCCTACATTTTTTCTGTGTGCCATTTGGACAGCTGCCCTAACTTACAATCTGTGTACAAGCCAGTTGTAGATGTGCAAATTCTACCTAGTCTGCTGGGAAAGTTTAATTGCCACATTTTACAGGAAGCTTTCCCTGGTTTTTCCAACCAAAATCAACCTCCCCTTGCTCCACCCTTATATCTTCCTCTCTTTTCTCTGCTCTGCTCTTAAGGCACATACCACTTCCTGCCCTCATCTTGGAGATCTTTTTATTCTTGCACTAACTTACAAGCTTCTTGTGGGCATAATTCATTTTCAACCCCAGCTCTTTGCCATGCAAATTTCTACTTGGGCACTTCATAAATATTTGCTGAATGTTCTGGACTAGAAAGATCATCCATAACAGCTGTCAAACACGTAGACATCTGATGTGATTACTCTGTCAACTCTACATTTCTGCACTATAAGGAAAGGGGCAATAAAGATGAATTTTGTGGCAACTGTTTGGCTTAGCTACACAGCCTTGCTGCCAGCACAGCCTCACCAAGGGAGCAAGGCTGAGTCATGAGGAGTGGCACAGCAGCAGAACTCAAACAGAAAGTTTCACTTAAGTCTCTGTACCTAGTCTGGGAGCCTCCTGTTCAAGTGGCCACTGCAGGACAAGAGTAAATCAAGCCAAACTTTGAGGGCTACTAGGACACATTTCTATTGTTCTGCCTTGAACTTGGCTTGGGGTGAAGAGGACTTTTAAAATAAAGGTTAGCCCTCAGTGTCCCCAAATCTACCAACTCTACCCATCTTACAGACAACTTTTAACATGGAAGGAAGGAAAGGAGGGAGGGAGGGAAAAGGTAAGGAGGGAGGAAGGCAAGGAAAGATGGAGAATTGAGGCTGGGCGCAGTGGCTCATGCCTGTAATCCCAGCACTTTGAGGGGCCAAGGTGGGTGGACCACGAGGTCAGAAAATCGAGACCATCCTGGCTAAAGCGGTGAAACCTTGCCTCTACTAAAAATACAAAAAATTAGCCAGGTGTAGTGGTGGGCGCCTGTAGTCCCAGTTACTTGGGAGGCTGAGGCAGGAGAATGGCACGAACCTGGGAGGCAGAGCTTGCAGTGAGCCAGATTGTGCCACTGCACTCCAGCCTGGGTGACAGAGTGAGACTCTGTCTTTAAAAAAAAAAAAAAGATGGAGAACTGATCTAACAATGAGTTCCTATAACCACTACTTCTTGAATTCTGGTCTGTCTTTCCATCATTTGATGGGCTACAGTTAACCACTATAAATTTTCTCCTGGACTATAAAGATATGGGTAATATAGCCTGCTAAAACTGATGTTTTCAAGGTAAGGAAACTGATGACCTCAGAATTTTATAAACATTCACTTCTTATAAATCTAAAAGAACTCCTTCGAGCCCTGTAGGACGCTGATTTGATGCCTGTCTGGGCTTTAGAAAGTACTTCTCTTTTAGACCTAACTCAAGAAAAGGGGTAGAGAAACTGCTCCTAGATTAATGCCACAGCTTGAGCAAACAGACCAGTAGGAGAGAGGGTTCATGAAGGCTTTAGAATTGTCTTTGGGGAAGGGGAATCATTTTCAGCCTCTCAAAACTTTGTCTAGTTTGACATAGTATTTTCCCCTTCATTTAAACCCTTATTTTTTCAAAAGAAAGCTAACTTAAACAATGTGTTATTGTAATTAAATAAAGGACTCAGTGACACAAACACCAAAATTCTTGTTTGAAATTAAATCTTTCCTGGCTTCTGGGACTGCCAGGGAATCTTTTAAAGAACTGCAGCAGTTCAGAGCTAAGAGTTTTCACAGAGTCAGAGTGAGAAAATTAACCAGGAATTCATCATTTGAACACGGTGTGTGGAGCCTGTGGTGGATAAAACTCGCATTCCTGATCCTCATACACTCTAACTACATGTGCATAGTAAGCAATGCCATTTCTGAGAAAACTCAGAAGTCTCAGTAATTCTTCATTCACAATGAGTCCACCGCACAGCACATTACATTCACTAAAGAATGGCAGCATGCTGTTCTGGAAATCCCAACAAGCAGTAAATGCCACATGAAGAATTTTCTGGGAGCTTCAGCTGCATTTGTTTACTGCCAGTGATGCTTCATCTCAGCCACTGACAACCAAGATGATTGGCTGAGGATTATTCTCCTGGAAAAATCTGAAGTTTTAAATGGAAACACAGGACAAAATGAGGATGCTTGAAGATAATTGAAAAACAATGAAGATGTTTCAACAGAAACATCTCAGAACAGGGGTTGGATAACTTCCTGGGAGAAGGCCAGATGAATTACTATCCAATGCACCAGGAAATGCCTGATTATTTTCTGGATTATAGCAACACTGCATGAATATGGGATCATTTGCTATATGCTCAAACAAGGGCAAAGAATCCATACTGTGTCTGGTTCCAATTATGTGTAAGAATCTAATGGGTCAGATTCCAGACAAGGCCACCACCCAATCTCTGTCAACAATGAGGCAGAAGGAGATTTGGAGAAAGAGAGAAGGGAGCCAAGACATAAAAGGCTACCTCAACAAACAAACATAGTCCCCTTTCTTTCTTTTGAAACCACCTGGATGGCTGGGTGCCCTCTAGTCAATGTAAGGCCATGTCATTTCCCACCCCAACACATGGTGCCACCGCCACGTTATTCCAGCTCAATACTAAAGAGTTAAAGAATTGATGAAAGTCCACTTGTAGCACCAAGGACAAGGGTCCTCCACAGTCATTTTTCCCTAAGCAGGGAAGGTCTCATGTCCTGATGATCCCAGAGTGCCAGGGGAGCATGAAAGTGCAGTGCTTTTAACCTGTCATTTGAAAAGTTATATCCAAGGGAGACCATTCAGACACATGGACAAGAAAGCCAGTCAAACAAAGTTATCAGTCAAGGGCAGAGTGTGGAGCTCAAATGAGGGAAGTTGAGGAATCAGTTCTGAGAGAGAAGACAGATCAACAGGGACTGGGTAGAGTCTGAATGCTGAGTACCAAAACATGGGTGTAAATGGGTGAAACAGGCTCAGTGGAAAAGACTGTGAAGGACAAAGATGCCAGTACATTCAGCCTACAACAGCAGCAACAACAATTGATAACATTTATGAAGCACTTACTATATTATCTCATTTAATCCTTACAACACAACATCCTAAAATAAGTACAATTATCATCCTCTCTGAGGGTGGAGCATTTCAACAGGAGAGCTAGAAAGGAGGAGCCATCCATGAAAAGCCAGGGGGACAGCAATCCAGGCAAAAGGAGACCACAGTTGCAAAGGTCCTGTGGTGGGAATGAGCTTGGCATATTCAAAGAACAAAAACCCATGGCTGGCACTCGGTGAATGAGGAAAAGAATGGAATGAGATACAATGGAGTGTAAAGAAGAAGCTAGATCATACATGGCTAGAACCATCATGGTAAGGAGTTTTCTTTTTTGTTTTTCTTTCCCCTCAGTGACATAGTAAGTCTGTGAAGGGTGTAGTGTGACATAGTTTATGTTTTAAAAATATTACCCTGACTGCTTGATGGAGAATGAGTTGTAGGGGGAAGAAAAAAAAGAAGTAAAAGAAAAAAAAAAAAAAACCCAGGAAGCTTCTAAAAAAAATACAGATGAGAGGAGATGGTGGCTCAGGTAAGGCATCACCAGTAGAGATTGAGTGTAGATAAATGCAAGATGCACTTTGGAAGTGGAACTGACAGAAATCCCTCGTGTATTAATTGTAGGGGAGTGATGGGAAAGGAGGAACCAGGGACGACTCAAGTTTGGGGCTTGAGCAAACAGTGGAGCCATTTGTTGAGATATTGAAGACTGGGGTGGGGTAGGAGCAAATCTGGGATGAAAGCCAGTGTTACATTTTGAGTGAAGTATGAAATTCCTCTCACACAGATCTGGAGCTATGAAAGATACAAGTGGATATACAAGACTAAATTTAGGGCAAGGTCAGCGCTGAAGAAAGAGGCATGGGAATTGTGAACATAGAGACAACATTTAATTAAAGCTCTGGAACTGAATAAGGTCACCCAGAGGTGATCTTACAGAGACGAGAAGTGTTAGAGGTACCTTGAGCAACTCTCACATAAGCAGATCAAAAAAGAGCAGGAGGCATTAAAAAGGAAACTGAAAGGGTAACCCAAGAGGCAAGAACAAATCAGGCGACTGACTTGTCCTAAAAGCCACAGGAAAGGGAAGTGCTTCTATGAGGGGCAAAAGCCTTATTGCCTATAAGGAAGGATGAATGGGAAGTGATCTAAAGTCAAAATAGAAAGTATGGACAACTGTCTTAGTCTACTCGAGCTGCTACAACAACATACCAAAAACTGAGTGGCTTATAAGCAACAGAAATGTATTTATCACAGTTCCGGAAACTAGAAAGTCCAAGATCAAGGCACTGGTGACACATTAAGTGTCTGGTCAGGGCCCACATTCTCACGGATGGCACCTTCGTGGGCAATAATCCCACTCATGAGGGCTCTGCCCCCATGACCATTACATTGGTGATTAAGTTTCAACACATGAATTTCGGGGACACATGAACATTCAGACCATAGCAACAATCCCTTGCAAAAGAAATTTGCTTTTTGGAGAGAGGGGCAGGTGGATGGGTAGGTAGAAGCTAGAGGGGTATGAGGATTCAAAAGATTTCCTTTTTCTTTAATTCCTTTAAAAAAATATTTGTCTGCTTGCTTGTTTTAGGAAAAGAGCTACCAGAACATGTTCATATGCTACAGAAATGGCCTAGGAATGAGGGAGCAGTTGATAAGGCAAGAGAGAGGGAACAACTAATGGAGCAAAGTTCCACAATGGGCAAAGAGACCTTCACAAGTAGAGTTCAAGGTGGCCACTGCTCAGAGCAGGGACATAGTGGTAGCACTGTCATAGAGGGAAGTTTGAGAAGATGGGCAGAGATAAAGAGATGGCATAGTCAGTGGTGGGAAGATGAGCTGGGGCACTCTTTCAGATGCTATCTTCTAAACAAAATATGAAGCCAGGTTATTTGCTGCTAGTAATGTTAGGGGAGAAATGGGATAAATTTCAGGAGAGAAGAGATGATGTGAAGTCATTGTTTCAGAAAATAGTTATTCTAGTGAAATAGAAATCACCAAGATATTAGGAAACATTGTCAAGCAGGGTCACATATTCACTGCTATATGTTGCCATAAATTTGAAAAGAAATCCATCTCGGCCAGTTGGGACCTCTCTGTCAACATTTAATTGCTTAAATGTGGAGATGGAAAAGAAGACTGGATAAGCTCAACCACAGTTTGGGGTTTGCCAAGAGAGGAGAGAGGAGGAAGACAGGAAAAGGACTTGCAGAGGTCAGCAAGAAGGGGCTAAAGTGATGGACCACAGACTGTAAGTGGAGTGAGAAGGGAAATGAACAGAGGAGAAAAATGGTGGTAATGAAAAGAAGTCAAATGGATCAAAGGTCTTGATGAAGTTGAGGAAGTATCATGAAGGTACCAAAGTAAGTGAATAGTTAGAATAGGAAGTGATGGTTACAGTAGAAGACTTAAAATTGAGGCTTTGGTGATGGTTACAGTTATTACAGGTATTGTCAATGCCTAAGGTGTGAATATCCCATTTTACAAGTAAAGATGTGGCACCTCTAAAGGATTGTATAGACTTGCCCAAGATAACATGGAACTGAAACTTGAAACCAAGTTCTTCTACGTCAAATCCACTCCTTTTTTCTTGTCCCATGCTGTCTTAGACTTAGGCTGAAATTACTTCTATTTCTAATAGTTCTAATTGATAATTTCTTACCTATAGCCTTTCTGTGACCTCCAGGACAGAGATCAACACTTCCTAGAGCTAATCATCTGGGAGCATCCATTAGAGACTCAACTGTTAGTCAGAAATGTGTTTGATTTGCAAGAGATAGTGTGACTGCGAACATGGACTCTCTGCTTTGTTCACAGGAGAAGGAAACTGCCCAATTAACTAATGTAGATTCAGAGTTCCCAGTCCTCTCAGGGACTTCTCTCAGATATATACCTTACAGACACACAAACAACTTGCATTTCATGGGACACTCTGATCTCATCAGGGGTCATGGAGAAGGACTAGGATTTTTGTCTGTTTCAAGGTTCCATGGTAGAGAAGGTCGGAGGAGACTCAGAACTTGAGCTTTTCCTATTGCATGAGATTTCTAGCCTACTCATGAGAATCCAGGTATAAATCAGCTTTTATGAATTTTTAATAGAAATTCTGCAACCCCATTGCTGCCCCCAGACTACCCTTCCAAATTTATCACCACTTTTCCTCCAAATGAATCTCCCATTTTTATATAATTAGTTTATTTGATACTCCCTATCATGCTTAGCCTATTCTTACTTCCTCGTCACCTTCTTCCACATGTTCTCTCCAACAGGATTGCTCCTCTTCCTTTCTTTGCCAAGTCCAGCTGGTGTTACCCACTGCATGAAGCCTTCCTGGCTGCACCTATCCACAACTAAGCAGTCGACACCCACAAACCACCAGGCCCAAAGCACTCATTTGATGCTTGCTATTCACTGCCTTGATTGTGAGTTAACTTTTTATTATTTTTATCTAGTCTCTTCAAGTAAACAATATACAACTTGAGGTCACATGCTTCCTTGTATTTGCCTTTGCTGACAGTGACTGGCTAGGTGTCTCTACTGTCCTTGATAGCCTTTGGCTCACCATACTGCATTTAGCAATTTACTTTTATTTCTCTTAAATCTCTCTCTCTCATTCAAGTAAGCATCAAGTACTATTGACTCAGAATGTTCATATTTCGTGTCTATATATCTCTTACCATTGTCTCTTGCACTACTGTGACTTTTACCTAGAAAAGTGGAATAACCTCCCGACTGATATTTCTGCATCCATTATTGCCCCTTCAAACCATTCAACACACAGGGCAGAGTGGTCTTTCTAAAGTGCACATCTGATTATGTCATCCCCCTAATGAAACTTCCTTCATGACTTCTTGTTGTCGCTAAGATGAAGATCAAAATCCACCCATGGTCTCCAAGGCTCTGTCTGGCCAGGCTCCACCCATTTCTTCATCATTTGGGGCCACCCTTCCTCTGGCACCAGCAAAAGTCTCTTTGGCTCTAACACTCTATTTCTACCTTCACATCCTCTCTCTGTGTCTCCATCACACTTATTCCTGATCATCTTTCTGAGCACAGCTCACAGGCCACTTCCCCAAAGAACATATTCCATCACATACTCGCAGCATTCTGGTCTTTTTCTTTGTGATTCTGATCACAAGCATGAATCTACAAATAATTGTGTGATGTATGGCTTAATGCCAGCCTCCCTCTCTAGGCTTATGTTCTCATAAGTAGAAACCATTATTATCCGGTTTGCTTCCTTATCCTGAGCTCCTAGGACCGTGTGTGAAATGTAGTATGCCTCAAAAGTCTTTGGAATAAACAAATAGATAACAAATCAACAGTTTAAGTGTAAGCTCCTTAAAGGTGTAGAGTATGCCTTATTCACACTTTTATCCCCCATATCGAGCACACAGCCTGGCACATCATGGGCCCAAATAAATATTTTTGAATGAATGAGTCTATCTCATAGTGTTAGCTTTGTATTTTACAAAAGTTGAAGGATAATAAGAAATTTCTTATTTTCAAGTAGAGAGATTTGAAAAAAGAAACACTTTATTTTTTTAAAACTCAACTTTCAGGGCTGATTTAAGTCATACCCATAACTTATATTTACCTCCACTGCCTAGAGAGCTGGGCCTTGGATTTGCATGTGAAGATATAATATTCAGCTTACCAATTCTCAAATAAAATATGACTCTGACCTAAAGTTTAGACATCATCTATGAATATAGATAGGAGCAATTTTCTGTGCCAAACATGGCTTAAAGGTCAGCTGTTGTTTGGTTGTTGAATTACGTGTCCTTACATTGTAGTGCTATAAAAATAAGCAGGACATTTGTTTTGAGTTATCAGAGAATTTGAATCTTGGCAACATCCATCTCTGCTATATGTCGGGTCTCTCAGACACAAGCTAGTCTGTTGGACGTTTTGTAAAGCTGCATTAATGTGTTCAGGCAGGTTGGATAGTCAGCTAGAAACAAAAGGAGAAGCTTCAGTACAGAAAAGTGCATGGCGGTGATATATCTACAACACTAACCCCAAACTTGCAAATCCAAGAAGGGCAAGCTTTGGATCGTTGCTGCTGGCATAAAATAGTAATCTTACCCTCATGGTGAGATATAAACCAATCATGAGGCTTCAGTACAGCCTAAAAGTTTTCATAACTGCGGTTCTAGTTCACATACCTAGAAACGTTGCATGCGTCCATAAAGAAACTGGTTTGCTGAGGTTAAAAGCAAGAAAAAGTCTTGTTGCTTTGAAGTACTGAGTCATAAAACGTATTCCACAGAACACTCACACAAGATGATAAAGAAGGGAGGGATCCTACAGTCCTTCCTGAAGATTCCCCATGCATGCAATCACATTTTTTAAAAGCCCTATAGTCAAACCTGGCATTTTCCAAAATTAATTGACCGTGGAACCTCTTCTTATGTAATATCCTGCTGTCATTTATCATTTTTTGGCTGCCAGGAATCTGAAGCATCTTCCTATGTTTGGCGAATCCCCAGTTGTGCGACTGTTACCAGGAGCCAAGACCTACTGTCACCACAGAAGATCAAAGAGCAGAGTGTCATCTGCCTCAGTTCATGGGACTAGTGTATCACACACTCTGGACAGGGCCAGTTGGATGCTCCTTCATTGGACGTTGACTCTGAAGAAAGTGGCAGAGAAGCAGGGACAAGAGAGATCCATCCAGATGGCCATGACAGAGGCACAGGCTCAGTGTGAGAGCCATTGGTGGCACAAAGTAAGTGTTGGGTGTTAGGTGTCTACAAATAGTGGCAGTGGCTTCCCCACAAGCCTGTCCCCATGGTGTGATTTTGGCTGTGATTCTGGCCACTTGCCTCTCCTTTGGCTCCTGCCCATTTTCTCAACCTGTTCTCCAGATTTTCCAACAAGACTTTGAATTGGCATACCCTCCTTTTCCTGCTTAAGTCATCCAGGGTCAGCTTCTGTTGCCTGTAGATGAGAACTTTGCTATTATTTACCCTTTAACATCTGACAGATGTTAGTGTTGGTGTTTAGCAGAATGACTTGGGAACATGCTGCACTCTTATGCACTAAGACCAACCTAATAAATTTGATCCTAAGATGACAGTAGAGTAAATAAGTATGCTTTTACTGCCTTGGTGACCAGACATGTTAACACAGCTTCCAAAAGATTTTACAGTTACTAAGTATAGCTTTAAAAAAAAAAAGTGGCTTACAAAGACTTTCATCTCCAACCTCACTCTCAGATCATTTAATAGGCCTCTTGTAGGCACTCACCTCACTTCCTCTGATTTCACCACGACCCCTTCTCCCTGCCCCCAGCACACCAAAATCACCCAGTGTTGACCATGCATTTTGTTCTAAAACATAATATACTCCTTCTTTCTTAGTGCTTAAGCAACGTGAGATATATTCTGATTATGTGACTTGCAAAAGTAAAAAAGAAATGACATTCGTGCAAGACAGATATTTCAGCCAAAGGAAGATTATAAGCTGTTGAACTAAAAATACTGAGATTCAAAAGAAAATATTTTCTTTTCTTGGACAAACTTTTCTAGGAGCAAAAACCAAGTTCAAATGGACGACCTGAGTGGCCACAGGGCAGAGGTGTGCAAGACAATGAGGAAACACAAATTCCAAATGTGGCTAAATTTTTAACCTGAAGTGATTGAGAAATTATGAAGTTGATGGGTTTACTTAGAAGTAATGAGATCTCATTTCCTGTATCAGGAAAAATGGAAGCTCAAAGCCAGAAATAATATTTTTATTACCAAACAAATGCTCCGTTTTATATATCTGACCTTGAGAGTTGTGAAGTTTGAGTCCATTTCACTAACAGATAAAGTGCCTAGGTGTGAGTGCAGTCCAATCAGAACTGGCCTTTCTGATCAACCTGACCTCAAGTCTTGAGAGACTGTTGAACTGTGAGAAGATGAGATCTGGGAAAGAATATAGGGAAACCAGGCAGCACCTGGAAAAGTCATGAGAAGTCCAAGTCGGAAATGAGGGAAGGAGGGAAATGGGAAGTACACAAAGAATGTATCATCATCTGTCTTCTCTGAAATCCCACCTGGGACAGACTCCCTTGCTCATCACTTATGCAGGCTCTGGGGCGGGGCAGGAAGGAAAAGTCAGGAGTTAGAGGTGAGTGAAAAGATGACTGCAGATGATGTGGAAGAGATGCATTGGATGCAGGCTTTGTGGGAAGCATCCAGCTTGGACAGAGTGAGTTTGAGGAATTCAAGAATAAAATATTTTCATGGATCATAGTGAAAGAAATATATGCAGTGAAAATGGGTAATGATACTAACCTCAATTCTCCCTTGCATTTGAGCTGACAGAGTGATATAATTATTGCCTTGGATCACAAGTCGGATAGGTCATTCACTTCCGGTATTCTGGCCAAGTTCCAGTACAGGTAATTACATTCTACATACCAAAATCCCCATAGAACATCTATTAAGTATGTTTCCTATCCCCTCCGGCCCATGGTTATGCCTTATTCTAAATCTCTTATGCCCAAGGGGATAGTGAGCCATGATAAGCTAGTATTTATCATACATCTTGAGAGCTCTGAATGAGAAGTGCTATAACAGTACAAATTGATCTCAGAAAGAGCAGATCAGCATTCCTCAGGTGTTAGGCAGTCCAAATCACTTCCCCTTACATAGATCTCCCTTCCTTATTTGCAAATACTCCACATTTATCTTAATCCTTTCCCACTTCTCTCACTGTAAGCATCTCAAGAACAAAGAGTATAACTTCCCTGTCTTTGGTAGCTTCCAGTGAATAAGAAATGTGCCATAAAGCCTGGTGACAGATTACTTAATCACATGCTCACAAATCCTTAGCAGTGCCCTACCTCCTAAGGCCTGTCATAAACTCATACTCCAGGCCCCTTCTCATCAATTTTTTCCAATTCATTTAAACTAAAATAGCTATTAAACATAGGGGTGTTTTTCCTTGTTTGTGTGACATGAACAAAACCAGACAATAAAGAGGAAATTATGAAAAGATGGGTAGATAATGTGAGCAAGACAGGACGGGAAAGCCCAGAAAGGTGTGACACTGGGTGCTTGACAACCATCTTTGAATGTGTGCACACACCCATGAATGAAGAAAGAGATCAATCAATAGGCTGTCTGTGGTTACAGCGTCAGATACACAATTAGATCCAGAGCTTAAAAGGAAATGATTGGCTCACAGAAAAAGTCACCTGCCCAGGCTGCATTGAAGGCAGGGTGTGTGCAGCTGGGCTTCAGGAGCAAAGAGGACCAAGCACACGCTAACCAACTCTCAGCTCACTTTTTCCCACCTATCAGCTGCATTCTTTCTCTTTTTGTTGACTTTCTAGACATTGTCTACAATAGCTCCTAAATGTTAGGCCTACAGTTTATTCATCATCTGCAGAAACTGATCCTAAAACGAGTCCCAAGTCTGACTGATCCAGGAAGGTCCTCCTTGATGTAGCTCAGGTCAGGTGTCTCTCCCAGGACCAATCAACTGGAGCTCTGGGGTGGATGGTTGGTGTCATATGGAGACCCCTCTCTCAGTCATGACATGAAGCAGTTCCCAGGAGGGTTAGAAGGAGAGAGACAGGATGGAGAAAGTTGCTAGGTCTACAGTCCCAAAAGTCGGGTTAACTAGAGGAGTAAGCATAGAGTTAAAATGGACTAAATGAAGGCTACAAGCCTATGTAAGATTTGGTGTATTTTAGCCTAATATTCTGGTCATGTCAAAACATCAGTGGCTTGATCTTGTCTTTGTCACTTCTATAAAGCTGCCACTAAAGCTAGATGGAAGACACCAAAACTCCAGGTCACTCCACAGCCCTGGCCCTCAGATAGCCTCACTGTGATACTGCAGAATCCTCCAGTACTTGCCTAACGGGTCTTCCCATAAGTCTGGTGATGCAGGTTTGCTCTCATGCCCATGAAAGTCCACCTGCCAGGCCAGGCACAGCGGCTCACACCTGTAATCCCAGCACTTTGGGAGGCTGAGGAGGGAGGATCAGCTGAGGTCGGGAGTTTGAGACCAGCCTGACCCACATGGAGAAACCCCATCTCTACTAAAAATACAAAATTAGCTGGGCATGGTGGCACATGCCTGTTATTCCCAGCTACTCGGGAGGCCGAGGCAGGAGAATCGCTTGAACCTGGAGGCAAAGGTTGCAGTGAGCCGAGATTGCGCCATTGCACTCCAGCCTGGGCAACAAGAAAGAAACTCCGTTTCAAAAAAAAAAAAAAAGTCCACCGGCCAGGTCTCAAGCTTCTCAGTGGGAGGAGAGGTTGGGGAAAATAGACAAGGACTGAAGAGACAGCAAACTACAGATGCAGGGACATGGATCAAGAGGGGTGGTGGATGCAGTGGGGTGTTGGCATGGAAGACAGAGGGGCAACTTTGCAGCTGGCCCAGGAGCAGGCTGTCCCTAGAACAGATCATGTCTTGAGGTTTTTATTAGCCTGGGACTCTGAGACCTTTTCAGAACCTCCAAACCCAGCCCCCCTGGTTTCCAAGCTGCCACAAGGTAGGTAGGGAGGCAACCAGGAAGGATCTGGGTCTTGCCTGCTTTTAGCAAGTCACTTACATCCTTGACTTCAACTCCTCCTTTGTAAAATCATGGACTGTACTATGTATTGGCATGGTTTCTTCTCTCTCTGCAGTGATAGCTTTTATCCCTGTAAAAACAGCTGACCTAGGCAGGTGGAAAGACTAATAAATTAACAGGTAACATCGAAACAAGAGACAAGTAAGATGGGAGGCAATCTTTTAAAAATATTTTGAAGTCCCATTAAAATCTATGGTCGAGCCTGCCTCTACTAGCGAATTCTGACAAAATTTCATGGTCACCCCATAACTGTAACTATAGAAACTTGGTAAAAGTCGAGAATTTGGAAGCCTTTACACAAACACTGCAATGATTTTTATTTCATGAGATGATGCATAAAAAGCACTGGTCCTACAGTGATTAACTGGGGTTGTATAGGCAGTGTTTCTAACAAGTGCTGTGTTGCGTGTGTTCGGTTACTGTAGTTATGATTTCATTAGCTTCTCTGATAAATAATGCAATGACTTTAATGATGCATTTCCTCTTTAAAAAACCCACAATGGAAACTCCATTTCATAAAGCAAGGAAGAACAATGACTTCTGTTTATTTTTTATTACTTTTAAATTAATCTGTGAGGTTTTAAAAAGTAAAAACCATCTTCTAAGGGGAAAAAAAGGAAAGAAAAAGGTTAACCTGTTTAAAAGGTGCAATCATTTCTGGGTGAGTACAAAATGGATATAGGTCAAGAACCAGCGTGAAGGCCCCACCTTCCTCAATTGAGCCCTTTCTAGATCACAAAAGGAAAGTGGTCCTGCCAAATTAAAACCCTCCATAACAATAAAACCTGATTTAATGCAGTCATTATTTTTCCATTAAATCTGAATATCATCTAATGCATGTATGTTATTTTAAACCCACCACACTAATGCAAATCCAGCATTGCTTGTAAATCAAACCTAAACATTCCATCAGTTGTCATTACTGCTATTGACAATCACAATACCTCATCCCCAAGGACACTGTCCCCTCAATCCCTGACTCTAGAGATGGGAGGAAAAAATAAAGAAGATGCATTTTAATTTCCAACGGAGAGCTGCTTACTGAAGTGTAGAGGTTGGGTCAGTAACACCCTGGAGGTCTCAGCTTAATGTAGTTCAACATGTAACCCTTGCTTCTCCAGGCCACACTACACTGGGAAAAATTTAAGGATTGGGTTAGGAACAACCAGGGAAAGAGAAACTACTCTAAGTATTTAAACTAGAGGAAGTTTAGTGGTGGGAATTGGTGGTGTGAGGAGTGGATGTGACTGGAAAGGCTGAGAAGCCAAACAGGAGATGGTGGTGCCACCCAGAGACTGGCAACTGCAGGGAACTGTTACCACACCTTGGCTGCAGGGACAGAGGGAAGATGAAGTTGTGTGAGGACCCATAGACCAGGGATTCTGGGAGGATTTTGGAAGCAAACCAGATCTGTCCAGTGGGATTTGGAGTCATGTACTCAGAAGAGACATTATCACTGCTGGAGATGCTGCCTGAGGCACAGGGGTGGGATAAATGCCCTGTGTCTCCCTTTCCTCTGCCCTCCTAATTCCTGCGAGTGCCTCTCATGGGTCAGATCCAGCTAAGAGGCCAACTGACCTGAAAGCTTGGGAAATGCAGTCTATGGCCATGTGTCGCACCGTGGCACAGAGCAGAGCTGGAGAAGGATGAGGAAACGGTGTGAGGACAAATGGCCCGGAGGCAGCAGAGACTAAAATCACATTCCTCTTCTGTCCAGTGTCTGTCTTCTTGGGCTAGGCTGCTCCAACTCCTGCTTCCAGCCCCAATACAGACCCTTTGCTAAGAGTTACCGAAGCTTAGAGAGGGTTGTGTCACCTCCCGCCCCAACCCAGTGTGGCAGCTCTTTTAATCTCTTAAGTTGCTGCTTCCCCATGTGCTACAGTACTTTCAATGCCAAACAGACTGTGGGGTGGTGGGTATCGTGATTGACTCCCCAGCACTTACTTAATTCACCCTCTATGGGGAAGTCATATGGTCTGGATGGGATTGTCCCCACCCTCCACTCCAAGGTTAGGACTCGTTTGGTTCTGCCTAAGTGCCCCTCGCCCACAATGACTGGTTCAGAAATGGGCACATGAGACCAGCCTGGACAGGTCGGAGCAAAACATCACCCTCATGGTAGTGATTGATCCAGGGGCAGAACTTGTGTCTTAGGTGGGTTCAACCTGTGTCCTAAATGGGCTTTGGTTCTGCAAATGGAGGAAAGAGAACCTATGGGCTGGGGAAACATGTGACCCCAGGAACTGATGGCAGAGATTTGGCTACCAGTTTGAGGATGATGAGGGCAAAACTCGGTTTTCCACAGGGCATGAGCCTTGAGAACAAACCAACTCACCCTGCTTTTGGACTTCACAATTACATGAGCTAATAAATTCCCTATGGCTTAAACCACTTGAGAGTTCTATTACTTGCAACAAAAATCCTAACTGCTTTTGAGGAACCAAGTGATTCTTCAAAGGTTTGGCACATGGTAGACATTAATAAGCAATTTATTGCAATTGTTTTCTTGTATAGCTACTGAGAAATTTATATCAAGTTTCCTGGAAGCTGCGATGGCAGTGATCTGGGACTCTTGTAGGACAACATCATCTTAAATCTGGTTCTCAATACTTATGACCCACACTAAACCTATCTCCAACACAAACTAGATACCCCTACCATTTCTCTCCACTTCAGGTGAGTTTCCCAACTTACAATTACAAATAAAGGGCTCAGTGGCAGCTGAGCATAAACTCAAGAACATAAACTTAAGAAATAAATAGAAAATACTTAAGAAATATTTCTTCTGATAGATGGCTTAAATGAAAGCTGTGTTTCATTAAGCGTGAGGGATGTAGACAGGTGATTGACTCCACTGACACCACGTGAATAAAATGTCTGGGGCAGATTCTACTTGAAAATCATAGTGGAATGTCTCAGGCAGTGGTTCTCTAGGGGGTTGATTTTGTTCCATAGAGGACATTTGACAAAGTCTGGAGACCTTTTTGGTTCTCACAGCTGGGAGTAGGGGTGTTACTGGCATCTGGCGGATAAAAGCCAGGGGTGCTACTGTACATCCTAAAATACACAAAAGCCCCTGACAACAAAGAATTACCCCCAGCTCCAAATGCCCACAGTGTTGAGCTTGAGAAACTCTGCTATAAAGTTAAGCCTTTAATTAAACAAGCGAGAAAAAAAAATCATATTAAAATTTTTCCAAAAGATTGAGTACTTTTATTTTTGGTTGCATATTTTTTAATAAAATGAGATGTAAATGGCTCAATTAAATTGTTATAAACAGTGAGATTTACCAGTGCTCATATTTTTTTACTTTCACTTTCTAGCTTGATAACAAATTTGTTATCTTACATTATTCTAGAAAAGGCAACAGTGTGGCTTCTTTTTTACAACTGGTGTGTAGCCAGAAATGGTTTTCAAATAATACCAACCATGGCACAGACCTTCACCAATCAGAACAAATACAGGCTGTAAGTAATACTAGCGAGCCAGCTGGACATCGCTGGTTACTGGCCTACCTTCATCTCTTCTACTTCTTTCCACTATCACAAGATTCCACCTTCTGGAAAGCTGAGGATAGGCTGTACTAGCATGCCAAAACACTCCTTAGTTAGCAGCCACTGATGTTATGGATAGTGGCTCTTCTTCCTTCCGCTCTCTTGTAAGCCACAAAGCAAAGAATGAGGAAGGAACTGACAATTCTAGGGCCAAGAAGGACATAAGTCATCAGGGTGTAAAACAAAGCCGTCCTCAGCACACAAAGGACCACAATCTAACCACCTACCTAGTATACCATTCAATAGAGGTCAGGTTGGGGCTTGTGAGAAATAAACATCTGCAAAAACTGATGTGCTCATTGGGTAAACTTGAAATTCATTACTTCTGATACCATGAACAAACATCAAGAAGTAATCCTTCCTACCTCCATACACTTATCTTTATCCTCCCCTGGTCTTCAATGGGAGTCTGATCCATCTAAAACAGCCTCCAATGACACCTTCCTTTTCCATAATCTAATTGCAGATATTAGATACTAGTATTCAGTTTAGCTTATCCACGATCTTTCTCTCTCTTGTGTATTTGTTTTGTTTCCCTACCTAGGCTTTGAGGTCCTTGAGGATAATAAGCATGTTGCCTATCAGATTGCTGATTAGTTACTAGGTGCTTATGACAAACATATTGAATGACTGATTAAAGCTACCCAGAATTTGAATGACACAAAATAGTATTATTTTTTCCTGTATTATCATGACAAGGTTTTGAAAAGTTCTAGTCCACATTTGCCTTTGACCTGAGCAATTCAAGGTACTTTATCAAATGAATTTTAGAAATTCAGAGTAGGGAGTGTTAGTTCTACCTTAAATATTCTGATAAGGGAGAAACAGAAAGGAAAATGCTAGGAAAACGAGCCTGCTTCAGTAGATTGGAATTGCCTATCCACTCGTGTGTATGAAAACATTTTAATACTTACATATTTTACCAGGAGTCTATGGGAAGCAGTTGGTGCAGCGCACAGAGAGTTGGAAGGCAATTCTGAAGCCTCATGCTCCAACTGGCTCTGAAATAACCAAACAAGGAAACCAAGCAAGTCATTTAATCTCATAAACTCCCATGTGTTTACCTGTAGGCCAGGGCTGTTGGATGTGGTAGATGTTTTATTCATTTATTTTAAAATAGTTTTTTATTAATTATTAAACACTTCCAGATGAACACTTATATGCCTAGGTAGAGGAGACAAAAAGACAAAACACTCAGGTGTTCTCTACCCAGCAGATTTAGCCATCTTTGGGCCCCCTTAGGCCCTATCCCCTGTCATACCCTTTAGTAAAAACCATTATCTTTCTGTCTCTTTGTGAAAATGTTACCTCATTTGATAGATTCCCCCAAAAACATATTGTTTCATTTTGCATGTTTTGAAATTTACCCAAATGGAATTATACTATGTTTATTCTCCTGCTGCTTGCATTTTGTGCTAAATGTTACATTTATGTTACATGCAGTTGTAGTCAATTCATTTTTACTGCAGTATAATATTCCAGTCCATGGATATGCTGCAATTCCAGTGTTGTACTATCACTGCTATGTTTTTTATACACCTCTGTTGATACACATTTGTAAAAGTTTTTTCCAGAGTATATGTCTTAGAAGTGAAATTGCTGAATCTTTGATTGTGCACTTTTTATAATTTACTATACCATGCCTGTTTTTCAAAGTGGTGGAAGCAATTTACACACAAAGCAGCAGAGGATAAAAGCATCCACTTCTCCTCAACTGCTCCAAGAGTTGAAATTTTTATAATAACTTTCACATGTGTATAGGCCACTTATGTTTCCTTTTCTGCGAAATTTCTTTTTTTTTATTTGGTTGTCTTTTTCTTACTTAAGCATGGTATTTCTTTATGTGTTCTGGGTAAGCATGCCATGTTGATTATTTGTGCAGCAGCCATCTTCCCTGCTGTGGCTTGTCTTTATCTCTCTCAATTTCTCTCTTTCTCTCTCAATAAATGGAAATTCTAAATTTTTATGTTGTGGAATTTATCAATCTTTTCATTTATGTTTCAGGAAATCATTCTCAATCTCTGGGAATATCTCCGTGGGAGAATAGACATAGTCTCCTATTTTGTCTTGCAAATGTTTATAATGTTCTCTTTCATTTTTACATTAGACCACCTGGAATTGGTTCATTATTTGGTATGAGGAAGGACTCCAGCTTCATTTTTAACCATATGGATAACCAAATATCCCAGTACCAAGTAATAAAAAATCCACCCTTTACCTACTGAACTGCAATACTACGTCTGTCGCATGTCTAGTGTTCATATGTGTGTTTCTCTATTCCAGGGTTCTCTTCCTATTTCAACATCACATTGTTTGTCTCTGTGCCAATATCACATTGTCTTCATTATTTTTTTGAATATAAAAATTCTTTATTTAACCTAATCCAGCCAGTATTGAGATAGTTTGCTACATTAAAAACAAGACGTTTAAAAAAAATTACAGTGAAGTTAGCAAGGCAGTGACTAATTAAGTCACTAAGTTTAATTTTATATTCTTCAGTCATTTCATAATCATGTAATGGTAAACAATATTTTCAGCCACTTTGGAGGTAAGTTAACTTTTGAAAAGAATAGAATTCTATTAGTCATCATTGGATTTTATAAAAGAGGTTTAAAACATTAAAGTTTCTAGAAATAACACAGTAAAGAAATATGAAACTGCAAAATAAAATATACCCACCCATCCGAAAAATCTACATCATCTCTTTCATTTGTCCCCTAATGCCTTTCTTTTACCTCTTCATTTACTTTTTCTAGAGTGCATTTCTATAGCTTTATAGTAAATGCTGATCTTTTATAGAGCTAGTTCCCCACCTTCTTTTTTAAGAATGCTCTTGCTATTCTTGGCCCTGTGAACTTCCATATTCATTTTAGAACTAGCTGTAGGCTGTCAAGTTCCATGGGGGTTAGGGGAAGAAAACAGTAGCAACAGCAACAACAACAAAAGAAAACCCTTTGCACTTCACAGGAATCAGGTTGAATCTATAGATCAATTTAGAGAGATATTTTACAATGTTAAGTGCTCTGAGCCATGACAATATATCTCTTCATTAATTTAAGGGTTTTTTTTTCAATAAAGATTTAGTTTTCTCCCTAATTATTGCATATATTATGATAGCTTTATTCTTAGTTACTTGATATTTCTCAATGCTATGTTTTAAAATTGGTTTATTTTTGTTTGTTGCTGACGTATAGAATAGCAATTATTTTATGTTGATTTCGTATCTAGCAACCTTGCTAATATATCTTCTTAATTCTAATAATTGATCTATCTGTATCTTTCTTTGAGTTTACTATGAAGACAATCCTAAAATTTTGCCCTTCCTTTCTAATCATTACACATGTAATGTCTTTAAATTGCCTTACTGCAATGGCTAGGTCATCATGGACAGAATAGAAAAAAAGTAATAACTGCATACATACTTTCTTCTTCCCTTTCTTTACCATAAAGAATGATATTTGCTGAAAACTTTTTTGTAGTTTTTATCAGATAGAGAAACGTAAAGTCTATTTCTTATTTGCTAAAGAGTTTTTATTTTTAAATCATGAATGGATGTTAAATTTTATCAAGTAGTTTCTTTTCTACATCCATAGAAATAATCATATTGTTTTGCCCTTTCTTCCATTATTGTAGTGAATTACACTACTCAATTTTCTAATGTTACACCAAATTTTCATACATATCATAGACCAAATTAGATAACGAGATATGCTATTTCTTATATGTTAAATTCAATTTATTAATATTTTCCAAAGAATTTGTCTTTTTATTCAAAAGTAAAATTGGCCTGTAATTTGTCTTTCATTTTATTTCCTTTTCTGATTTGGCATCAAAGTTATACTAGCCTCTTCAAAGGAGTAAGAAGTGTTCCCATTTTCATATTTTTTGGAAGTATTTATGTAATGTTGAAACCATCTGTTCCTTGAGTGTTAGCAAGAATTTACCTGTAAAATCATCTAGGCATCCTGATTTCTTTAAGGGGAAGATTTTTGAACTACTGATTAATGCTTCTAAGACTATACTAGTTTTGTTTCTTCTTGAGTCAATATATTTTTAGCAATTTTTGCACTTCATCTAACTTTTAACTCCTTTTGTCATAAAGTTGGTTCATAATATTTTTTCATTATCTTTTAAATCTCTGACCCTTCTGTAGTTATCTACATATTTTATTTGGCATATATTTTTTTTCTTATTCCTCTTACCACAGTTTTGTCAATCTAATTAATATTTACAAAGAGCCCTCATTTGGCCTTGTTGATTCTCTGTTTTCAATTTATATATCTACTGCCTTTGAGTTCATTCTGTTGCTCTTTATTTCTTAAATGGGATGCTGACATCATTAGTTTTCAGCCTTTTTTTCTTAAGTGCAAATATATGAATTTAAATTAACTTCCAAATCCTAGTTTAGCTGCATCTCACAAGTTCTGATATTTTCATTAAGGTTTAGTTACATAGACATTTTTATTTGTATTATGATTCCATTTTAACTCATGGGTTATTTAATAAATATGGCTTTTAAAGTTCCACACACATGATTTTGTAGAAACAGAATAAAAACACTTATTTTGTAGTCAGATTAACATGCTCTATATGTCGTCAAAATCCTTTGAAATTTGTTAAGACTTGCTTGATAGCCTAAAAGGTGACCATTTTTCATAAATTGTCCACATGTGCATAAAAGAATGTGGATTTTAATTATAAACATATTCATTTTATCAAATTTAATTATAGTATTCAAATATTCTACATGTTTATTGACTTTATCTGTTTGATCTGTTCATTACTAAAATTGGTATGTATTACATTTTCACCATGATAGTGGACTTGTCTTTAACTCCTCATACTTTTATCAGCTTTTACTTTAAATATGTTGTGGTTATTTTATTAAAGTATACAAGTTTAGAATTTTATGTCTTCCCTGGTAAATTAAATATTTTATGTTTATGTAGTGACTCATTTCCTCTCTGCTAAATATTGTTTTAGGTCTATTTTCTTAATATAAATATGTCAGCTTTTTTGTTGCTATTTGCCTAGTACATGTCTTTTTCATTCTTTTGTTTTCAACATTTCTTTGTTCTCATTTTTATTAATACACAGCATATTTTTAATCCAGTTTGATAACCTTTCCATTTTATCAGGATTGATTTTTCATTTCCATTGATTGGGATTACTGGTATTTGGATTTACTTCTATTGTCTTGTTTTGTGCTCTATATTTGTTCTAATTTTTCTGTTTTCTCTCTTTCCTTCCTTTCTTGACCTGTTCTTATACAGACTCCATTTTTTTCTCATTCTAGTTTTTTCCTCAAGTAAATAGAAATTATACACTATTTTTTTCTTTCTTTTTCTGGGGGCAGAAGAAGTGGTTTCTCTAGAAATTTAAACATGAAAACTTATCTAAGACATCTAAAATTGCTCACCATGTTTACCTTTGTCAGAGTCTGAGAACTACAGAACAATTTGACTTTCATCACCTCTACAGTGATTTAGATGCCACTCTTAATCGATGTTTTTGTTCTATTTTTTAATCCACAAATTAGACATCTATCATCATCAGTGTTTTATCTAATCAATGTGTGTTTATATTGAATTTCATATTTACCAATTTCTATGTTTTCCTTCCTTCCTGCATCTCCAATCTTTATTGGGATCATTTTCGTTTTCCCTGAAATACACATTCCCAAATTTTCTTTACGGTCATCTGTGGGTGGTAAACAAAATTTTTGTCTGAAAATGCCTTAACTTTGGAAGACAGTTCATTACCTATAAAATACAGTAAATTCACTATATATATTCACTAGATATAGTTTCAAAACTTTTAAATATTAGTTTATAGTCTTTCAGTTTCCATTAGTACTATTAAGAGGTCAGCTATAAATCTAATTGTCATTCTTTGTAGGTATTTGTCTTTTCTCACCAGCTTCACTGAATTTTTTTATTTGTACATAATGTTGGGCAATTTCCCTATGTTGTTTCTAGGTGTGGCTTTTTCTTTACTTATCCTATTTGGGATTTACTGAGCTTCCTGAAACTGAGAGTTGGTGTTTTTCCATTCTTGAGATACTAAACCATTTTTGACTTTAAACATTGCTTTTCCTTCATTCTATTTTTAACTTCTGTAATTCCTGATAAATATGTTAAATCTCCGTTTTACATTTCCCATCTACTTGTCTTTCCTTGCTGTGTTGTATAGAATTTCTTCAGCCCTATTTCTGAGTTTACTTATTCTCTCTCCAGTTATGTCTGATCTGATATTTAATCCATCCAATATTTCTCAAATATCAACTGTGATATTTTTCTAGTCTTACAAGTTTTGACTTATTCTTATACCTGCTTAGTTATTTTAATAGTGTATTTTCCCATAATCATATTTCAATCCTTTTTTTTTCTTTTGCCACTCTGACCTTAAATTCTACCTCCCCCACTTAGTAACACCACCTCAGCCACCCTGACCTTCTATGTCAGGTGTACTTCTACCTCCAAGCTTTTGCCCTTGCTGATTCCTCTATAGAATGTTTCCATCTAACCCCCTAGATGCACATGCCTCATTTCCTCACCTCCTTCAAGTTTTTGTTCAAATATAAATTGCTCATGTACATTTCATATACCCACTTCCTGCTTTATTTTTCTCTGTAGCCCCTTTTCCTTCTAAGTCTATACAGTTATTTTTTTAACTTGAATGTAAATGTTTAAAGACAGGGATATTTTCTGTTGTTTTTCATTGTTGTATCTCCAGTACCTAGAATAATACCTAACACAGAGTGGAAACATATAAGAATTTATGAGTAAATATTAAATACACTTACTTTATCCGTTGTGTCTAATAATATTGGTTCCTGCTTTTATTCACAATGCCTTCTTTCCTTGTGTGTTTTATGATGTCTGACTGTGAGATCAAGTTCCTTGGACTAGATATGTGAAATCTTTGAGACCTGAGCTGAAAATATGATAGCCCAGAGAAGATTTACATCCGATTCTGCTAGATATTTAAGACAACAATAAATTCCTGGCCTCTCTTATATAATTTGTTTGCATGAAGTTTTTCAGAACACACACAACATCCATGCTAGATAAATAAATAAAAATTATCAGACATGCAAACAGTGGGATACTTTAATATACCTCTTACAGGACTTAACTTGAAGTCAAAAAATAAGGATGTAGAGTAATTAGTATATATATAAGAACTTATATACCAGAATAGAAAAATATGTTTATTTGTATGTCCAAAATCAATTACATATTTGGCCACAAAGAAAACCTTCTAATTTTTTTTTTTTTTTTTGAGATGGAGTCTCGCTCTGTCTTGCCCAGGCTGGGGTGCAGTGGTGCAATCTTGGCTCACTGCAGCCTCCACCTCCTGGGTTGAAGCGATACTCCTATCTCAGCCTCCAGAGCAGCTGGGACTTCAGGTGTGTGCCACCACACCCAGCTAATTTTGTATTTTTAGTAGAGATGGAGTTTCACCATGTAGGCCAGGCTGGCCTTGAACTCTTGACCTCAGGCAATCCACCCCCCTCAGCCCCCCAAAGTGCTGGGATTACACGCATCAGCCACTGCACCAGGCCATAAATTTTTTAAAGTAGGAATTGTAGTGATCATATATTCAATCATAAGCTTAATGATAATTTTAACTACTTATAAATTAATAAACATACCTACCTTTGAATCAAAGATTAAAACTGAAACTTCAAGTTCTCTAGAAAGTCATTGAAATTAGAATAATTATAACAAAATCTATGGGACACAGCAAAAGTATACTTAGAAAAAAATTATAGATTTGAAAACTTTCAAAGGCTAAAATTGAATATAGTTAAGATTCACATTAATAAATTAGAAATGGAGAAATAAAATTAACTGGATCTAGAAAAAAAGGAGAAAGGATAAGTAAAACCAAAACTTTATTCTTTGAAAAGACCAATAAAAAGGTAAGCTCTTAGAAGGAAAAAGAGAAAATATATTTAAGGTCAGAAATAAGATATAACCATAGATACAGAGGAGATAAAATTTATCATAAGAGAATATTCTGTGCAAATTGATGGCAACAAGTTTTCATTTTCTAGCAAAATTTCAATAGAACACTATTAGAGCAGTTAAAATAGAAGAACTAAGGAAGATGATTTAATGTCCTTTCAGAAAGCAAAACTTTCAAAGCAACTTTTAGGGCTGAAGAATGCACAGAGGCTTCAGGGTGATTCCAAAGTAAACCACTCTAGAAGAGTAGGGACCCCAACACTCTTCTCTTAAACACCATAAATTCAGTATTAGGATAATCAGGTCCAAGATTGCAACAACACGTTGAATCTTACTGGGATCCCTGGATTCTGGAACCTGCTCTGGGACAGATTAATTGGAAGATGCTGAGAAGATAACACTCTATGAGGACGTTGAGTCCCCTTGGAATCAGTATTCAGGACAGGTGATAAATAAGCTTCAGGTAAATCCAGAAGGCTGAGCCTTCTTGGTTTCAAGGTCTCACTCGAAAATTCTAACAGTTTCTCAAGATGTGCAAATCATCAAATCTAGCCTTGTCAAAATGTGCATTTCTGAGTTATTGTTAGTATCGGCCATTTCTTGGGAAAGTGTCAACCTCATGTTCATATGATTATTGTCCAGATGGAAACATTTAAAAACTCATGAAAGGCAAAATTAATGATAATGCATTCTCCAAGGTCAGAGTCATGCATTTCAATAAAAATCTACCTCCTTCCAAAACAAAAAGTGCCATTGAACTATAGTTTCTGGTGGGAGGTGGGAGGAGTAAATTAATGACCATATTTATCAAAAGGAGGCCTAGAGATTATGTATTGTAGGGAAATTGTTTTCTTGTCTACAGTCTCACCACTGAAACATAAATGTGAATTATTGGACATTTAGAGTCAAGTGAGACACTGCACCAGAGAACTTACTTAAGTTACTCCTGGAGTCCTGCTCCACAGAAGCTGTAAACTAATAAATATACGTGCTCTTTTAAGGTGCTGAATTTGTCATAATTTGTTATGCAGCAATATAAAACTAATACCATCCCTGTACCTCTCCCTTCATACTGTTCTCACTTCATATACAGCCTCCCATCCCCTTCCTCTTCTCTCCAGATAGATAAAGTCTTCCACCCTTTAAGGCTCAGTTCAAACATTGTCTCTTCCAAGAACCCTTCTCTTAACTCTCCCCAAACCCTCTCCTTAGGCTCCATAGTATCTATAGATACCTATCTTTACACGTGTATTTCAATCACCATCACCTTAGATATATGCCTCCTTGACTGGATGTGAGCCCCACTGAAGCAAGGGGCTATGTCTTTGTCATATTTACATTTTTAATGTCAAGCACAATGCCTGCCACAAAGTAAACATGCAATAAATGTTTATGTGGTGGGTATGCATCTAAGCCCCCTGTGTATTTTGAGTAAATCAATATAATTACCAACTTTAAGCCCCCACTTCACCAGGCTGGCAGGAAATTTACTCTCTCCCTTTCTTAGTTTGTCTTCCCCTTTCTTGGGGGTCATTTCAAAAGTCCAAGATCTCACACTGCATCAAAGTGCTATGCACAGGGGGCTCAGTCACCTGTCTGCTCATTACTACTGCTAAGACTTCCACTGTCTCTGTCCACACAGCCCCTCTAGTACTTCTGCAGCAGGCTTGGGAGGTAGGAATTAGATGTATCACCCAACCATTTCACCCTGAAGATTTTTTCTCATCCTGGGGAGCTCTTACAGACAGCAGGGCCTGGACCCCCTCTACTCCAGGACCACAACTCTTGCTCATCTCTTTCTCCCCCAAGCCAAAGGTCATCTCCTCTAGGAGTGGGGCTACTTCTCCAAGACATGCCGTCCAAATCTTCAAGTCCCTTTGCCTCTTTTGCCTCCTTGACAAACACTCTAAACTCCCAAGAGCTTAGGCCAGAAATCCATGCTGACTTTCTCTGCCTTCAGCCCTAAAAGGAATTTTCTCTGAGGCAATGAAGTCCTCGTAACCTCTCTATTTGAACGGGAGGAATGTAAAGGAAGGAATTATAAATACATGAATATACACCTCCATATATTAACCAGTCTCTCTTTGGGGGTTGACTATGTTTACTGAATGATTGGCTAAATTAGAGAATGAATGATAATGCTAAGGCATCTAGGCAGAGGGAGTATAAGTCACCAACAGAGTGTCAATCATATATCCTAAAGGAATCATAGTGGCAAACAGATCAATTCCTCTCGTGAACATAGCAGGAGCAACGGGAACAGCCTAGGCATATAAAATCTGTAGATAATTTAGAAATGACTAGTTTAGGTCATCAATTTTGAACGATTACATTCTTAAGCCTTCTCTAAACTTACTTCTGGCTCATGTAAATTTCATCCCGAGGGACACTTTTTAAGCCCACTTGGTTTTAGCACACCTTAGGTGGACAGTTCTAAGCACACATCTAGCTTCCCATCTCAAGAGTCAAGGCTCCCTGTTGGTCTGCCCCACGCCTCTCCTAAGCCTTGGAGGACCACTGAGCCATGCCCAGACTCATCCCAGAAGTAAAGGGGTGTTAATACTCTGCCAATGGGTCGCAGGAGTTTGTGGATAAATGTCCCAGGCTTCTGACATTCAGAAAGACAATTCTAAGGTTTTTCTACACAGCTCCTCAGGGATCCCAGGGAACTGAGCCTCAGTTGCCTGCAGTGGTAATCAGCTCAATTGTATACTCTTTATTGGTTTTTTCCCTCACTCTCCATCTCATTTCTAACACACTCTGGCTTCCAGGAATCACTCCCAAATAAACTACCTGTCTCAGGCTCTGCTTTTAGAGGAAACCAGACTAAGACAATTCTCTGCCCTGAGCATCTTTTCTGGAAGAGGTGCTAACGAGGAGTGACATACCCAAAAGATAAGTACTAGATTGAAAAGAGGGGATGGGGAGGTGAAGTAGGGATGGATAACTAAAATAAGAAACTTGGGAAATCACCTGCAGAGCTGCCTCAATGAAGCGGCTGTAAATTGGCCCGTAAGAGTACATATGTGCAATGTCTGGACCAAGTTCAAGGAGAGGAATATGCTGCTTCCAGGATGAGAGTATTGACAGGTCAGTGAGCATGGATGCACGGAGAGAATGCAAGCTCAGACTCTGACAGTGCTGCTTTAGCAATGCAAATGCTGATGCACAGCCACCCTGTGACCTCACCCTCAGCCTCAAAGTGGGGCAGCAAGAGGAGAAGAGTGCTTAGGCAGCTCTCTGGGAAGAGGAACGATGCCAGCATAAGCTGAGAGGTATAAGCAATAAGGCTGCTGGGAAAGATTAGAGCATCTAGAGCAAGTCAATGAGGTCATAGTCAAGGAAAAGGAGAGAAGGGGAGGAATGAGGTCAGGCATTTCCAGAGCCCCTCCAGAGTGCTCAACACTGAGCTGCAAACTTGACTTATGCAACCTGGGTTTCCCAGACCACACCAGTGGAGGGTTTAAAGTGGGCACATGTTGACAGAGAGAACCTACATTTAACCTGATCTTGCCCCTACTTGTTATTGTAGGAGTTCCAGCCCCCTATAAAGACTTCCATATTATTTTTGCTATGCCCAGTGGGGTCAGACATGTGCTTAACAACAAGTCCTGGCATTCACCTTACAGCAATTGCCATTTTTTTCTTTTTGTCTAATCACTGTGGAAAAAAAAAAAAAGTTTACAAAGCTATGGGAAGACATGGGCACCACACTTGATCATTGCTTCTGGGGTCCACCATCATGCTGTTTCGCACCAAGCCCAACCAGCACCTGGCAGGTTCTCTAACCATCAGTCCTTCTGTTGAGTATTGATGTCTCTGGAACACCCACTAGATATCACTGTTTCTATCAGAGACTACTTCTCTCTCCACCTAGGAAGAAGCACTATCCAGTGAGGTACCATGAACACCTCTGCTGGAGACCAGCCCTCACATAGTGCCACTGCCATTTCTACCACCTCTGTGGTATATTGTTAGACTCAAGGCAACAAAGCATGGTGATGTCCAGACCAAAGGAGAAAGCATTCCTTTTCCTATTTATGATTTTCCATTTGGCTGGATGTACAAGAAAAATAATAGTGGCCAATATATACTGAGTTTTTAATGTAAGCCAATGTGCTGATCATACAATACTGGCTCCCTCCCAGAGGTAACCACATCCTAATCCCCAGAACCTGAGAATACGTTATCTTACCTGGGAAAAAAAGGACATTGCTGATGTGAGTTTCAGATGGGGAGATTATCTTGGATTATCTGGGTGGGCCTGATGTAATCAGAAGAATTTTATAAGTGCTATCTGGAGGCAGGAGAATCTGAATCATAGAGAGATCTGAAGATGATACACTGCTGGCTTAGAATTTCAGATTTCCAACCTCCAAAACCATAAGATACCAAATGTATGTTGTGTTGAACCACAAAGTTTGTGGTATTTGTTGTAGCAGCCATGGGAAACTAATACAGCCCAGTTCTGGGCCAAGCACCTTACATGTATTCTATCACTCAATCCTCTGAGGAGCCCCATGAGGGAAGTAGCACAACTAACATCACTTTATAAAAGAGAAAACTGATCCCTGGAAAATCAGGTTAATTGTTCAGTCTCTCTGCTGCTGGCCACACACCCAGGGCAACTTAATTCAGTCAGTGCTCCTAACTACTCCATGGCATGGTCTCCTGCCCAAGGGGCTGTGCCCAGTGTTCTGCGGCATTTTCCATGAAGCAATGGTAGTGGGAGCATGCCAAAGACCCACCTTTGCAGACTTAAAGTTTGTGCCTTATCAGGCCAGGGTAAAATGCAGGGAATTCAGTCCCTCTCTGTTCCTGCTGGCCTATGAACATTCTCTTCCCCACTCCTGTCCAGCCAAAGCCCTCTAAAGAAAAGTGGGGCTGTCATCACTGTCCATACCTTCCACCTTACCCATCTTATCTTGACCAGTCATGTACAATATGTGGAATTCTCTACTAAAAAGTCTAAGAGATCTCAGAATGGGAAGAACAAACATCGGAGCTTTATTGAACTTGCTATTATTTTGGAACTTTCAGGGAAAGGCCTTTTAGCATCACATCTCCCAAAGGTGAGAGCCCAATGCTGGGGTTCCCTCTCTCCCACCTTCTAGCCAATCCTACCACCCTTCCATGTGATCCTCTCTTCCAAGTGCCCATGGAGCTGGGGCTCCCTCCCTTGGGACTCTCTGCCTCTCCTTATTCCTCCTTGCTATCATCTTGCAAACTGAATGCTGAAGCCTTTCTCTGCTCAGTCACTGCTGAACCTGGAGAGGACGTCTGTGAGGCCTGGCCACAGGGTGAAGACAAAAGTATTGGTGTTGAATTTCAGCACAATCTCTCCACCAGTATAGGCTCTAGGTGACTTCTCCACTGGTTTAGCTCACCAAGGAGAGTACAGTCATTCCTAGATTCAGCACTTCCTAGCCCGATATGAGGGAGGGCTTTCTCCTGACAGCAGGGCTGTGACTATTCATAGTAAACCACCCTCTCATCCTTGGGCTGAGGATCATTTGGCACTGTCCCAGGTCTAATGTAGAAGAACCACTAGGCCCACTATTAATATAACAGATTTCCATGGACATCTTGGAGAAGTGACATGACCCGACCTTTGATTCTGCAGGAGAAGGGCAGTTGAGGGACAGGAAAGAGGCTCTGCAGTTCATCCTAATGCACCCTTCTTCCAGCTCCTCCTTGCAGGCTGGGCCAGGAGACAATTGAGCTGCAAACATCATGCTGCCCTGAGGTGGGGACCTCAGTTCTGGGCCAGACTTGTCTCCCTGATTCCTTCTAACCTGAGGCTGTGCTCTCTCCAGGTGGAAGTTCCTATCTCCTGAGCAAACAGATGGCCAGAGGCCTTGAGCACATCAGTAAAGCTTTGAAGTTTCTTGTAAAGGTCTTTAACCTTGCACTTTTTGGAAGATAGAGAAATAAACCTTTTGTTGTGGTTATTGCTGCATTAGTGGGGACTGTTGTTTTAAACCACTCTGATGGTTCTCCAGGACTCTGTTCCCAGGGATACTAATGTTTCTACACTAAGCAGCCCTGAGGGGTGTGTGTGTGTGACCTTTTTTCAGCACCGAAAGAAAGAACTCTTTGGGTGATTATTTTTGTTTGTTTGTGTTTGGAAAGAGTTTCACTCGTCACCCAGGATGGATTGCAATGGCATGATTTCAGCCCACTACAACCTCTGCCTCCCAGGTTCAAGCGAGTCTCCTGCCTCAGCCTCTCGAGTAGCTGGGACTACAAGTGCCTGCCACCACATCCAGGCTAATTTTTGTATTTCTAGTAAAGACAGGTTTTTGCCATGTTGGCCAGGCTGGTCTTGAACTCTTGACTCCAGTTGATCCACCTGCCTCAGCCTCCCAAAGTGCTGGGATTACAGGCATGGGCCACCATGCCCAGCCTCTCTGTGGATCAGTCTTAACCTCAGCCCTATGTCTAGACCTCCCACATGAGAATCAAAAGCCCCACAGGGACCTCCTACTGCCACCCTTGCTCCTTAGGCAGTGAAGCCATTGTCCTAGCCAAGCCTCCTTAAGTGCTATGGGAACTCCTTTCGATCCCTTGAGGTGAGGAAGAGAGGAGCAGTAGCTCTCCTGAGCTCAAAAGTACTATCCTGAGGTTGAGGCCACATGGGTTGGGCACATTAGCCTTTGCCTCCAACCCATCTTCCTTTTCCTCCCCAAGTCCTCAGGTTCTTCTGATTGGCCTCCTCCCTGAAAACCATCCAGCCATTTCCCACCCACCAGCTCTGACCCTTACTCCCAAGCCAAAGACAGGACAGAATGGAAGAGGGTCAGTTCCTGACCAGGGACTTGTGTGTGCCCTCCCCACCATCCTGGAACCTAAGTTGCAGGTTGACAGGAAAGAGATGGCTGCAGGCCAAGTGGGCTGAACAGACAAGAGGGTCAGGTGGAAGACCAGGAAGGTCCAAGGAGGACAGCAGGGAGACGGAACACAGGGGAAGGTGGGCTGATCCATGCCAGACACTAAGTGCCCATGCTGGGAGCAGCTTCTTACATTCTAGCATAAACTTGGGAGCGCCAGTGAGTTTATTCTGTTACAACATGCTGCCCTCAAAATCACCTCAGATGACTGACCTCAGGTCCTGCCTCCTTGCGTGGGGCATGATCTGGGGGAATGATTTGGCATCTTTTCTTAGGCATGATTCTTATGCACACAATCATGAGGGGAGACTGTATCAGTTTCCTGTGGCTGCTATAACAAATTATTACCATGAACTTGGTGGCTTAAAGCAGCTCGCAGTTATTCACTTACAGTTCTGGAGGCCAGAAGTCAAATTCACTGGCCTAAAATCATGACGTCAGTAGCACCACAGTCTCTCCAGAGTCTGGTGGGCAGAAAACCTGTTTCTCTGCCTTTTCTCACTTGGAGGCTGCTGCATTCCTTGTGCTCCTGGGCTCCGTGGTCCTTTCCTCCATCTTCAAAAGCAATTGTGTGGCATCTTCACGTCTCCTCCTGCTTCCACTGTGGTCACAATGTCTTCTTCCTCTTCTGTGTCAAATATCCCTCCACTTCCTTCTTAGAAGGACTCTTATGATTTTATTTAGTGCCCGTTCGGATCACCCAGGATCATCTCCCCATGTCAAAACCTTTCAGTTAACCACATCCACACAGGACCTTCTTCTATATAAGGTAACATTCTCAGATCCCAGAGATTAGGACTTAGTTATCTTTGAGGGCTATTATTCAGCTGTCATATAGGCTTCCCCACCTCCCTCTCAGGTCTGGAAAGGGGATCAGATTCATGAGAGGATTGGCTAATAACGGCAGGATTCAAACTCGTGTCTTTCGGCCTCTGAAGCCCAAGCTTTTCCTACACCATCATATTGCTTCTTATGAAATAGTTGTGAACTTCTGTATCTAGGGGTTTATACATTTACCCAGGGTCCCCAAAATGGAAATAGATTCCTGAGTTCCAGAGCCCCTTAGAAGCAAGTGCCTGCTGCCTACCCCGAGGGTACAGGCACCCCCACAGTCCCTCCTGTGGCCACAGCCATCTGCCAGCTTCCTGCAGTGCAGGCTAAGTCATTCCAAACCTCCAATGGTCATGAAAGAGGGACTGGGTGGCCAGTAGAGCTTCATCACAGCCTTTAAAACAAAAATGGTGTCAGTTACCCTACGAGGAGCGGGTCAGGCATATTGTTTTCACTGAGGCAAGAGAGCACATTATACATTATAAAAATACCTGTGTCGGCTAAATGCTAAGTCAAATAATACTACAGCCATGGTGCTGCCTTTTTTGTGTGTCATCACATGTAAATCCTCATTTTATTAATCTCACAAGCATTCTATTTACCTCTCTAAGTCCTTCCCAGAGCTGCAATTTTTGCCATCTGTGTGAACAAAGCAAATGCAAGCGGTGTCTAGCTTACAGTTACTTGGAATTTCCAGTAAACATAAATTCACATGGATTCTAAGAGCTTTTTCCTGCTGCTATTGTTGTTATACAAAGACAACACAGATTGACTCATAAATACTGTTGCCTAAGATGAATCTCCAAGCAATGCAGGGGAAGTGTTGGCAATAATATTCCATTCTGAAGGGATTGTTTTTCCATCAGCCAGGTGTACTTAGCTTTACAGGAGAAGCATTCCTAAAGAGTTGACTATACTGTTTATTTTGTAAAGCCAATCTCATTTTAACATTGATTTCCATTATGTCAGAGACGTTCTCCCAAATCTTTTGCTATTATTGCTTAGTTGTGATGACTGTGCAAACAAGGAGAAAGGAAAAAAGTGAGTTTCTTAAGGACCAGCTACCTACCTGGAAAGGACAGCTTCAAGCTGCAGAACATTTCTAAGTCACTCCTAGGAAATGACCCAAAGCTGCTTCCAATTCAGACAATCTTCAATTCCTGCGTATTCTGTGAATTTGACGGTGAGATGAGGGGACATAGACATGTCACGGAGAGATAGCAAACCAAGGTATACTTTTGTTTCAGTAGAGGTGCAGGGGCCGAGGATGGCTCAGACGGTGCAGGAAGACGCGGGGCACCTGTCACCATGACCAGATTCCTTAAATTTGGAAGGCAGAGGGGTGCAATGGAAGGAGTTGGAAATTGGTAAAAGATCTGATGAAGATGAAATGCAGATTTCCCTTCTGGCCTAGTGTGCTCATCCTCAGGCAAGTCAGATACATCTCTGAGCCTATTCCTCATTTGTAAAAGAAGGGTAAAAATACTTACCTAGCAGGTGGTTGTGAGGATTAGACGTAATCTAGAACAGAGATTGGCAAATTTTTTCTGTAAAGGGCCAGATACTAAGTGTTTTAGGGTTGGGGGGGATATGTGGTCTCTGTTACAACTAAACTATGCTATTGTAGCACAAAAGCAGCCATAGACAGTATGGAAATGAGTGGGTGTGGCTGTGTTCCAATAAAACTTTATTTATAAAAATGGGCAGCAGGCTGGATGCCACCCAAGGGCCATAGTTTGCCAACCACCTCATCTAGAACGTGACTACTACACACCCCCTGGTTGGGGTCCTGGGCCTGGGCCCATTGTCCTCAGATCCATTCCTTGTCCTCCCGTGCACCCCTCTGGATCACTGTTGGGGTGGAGCAGGGAGGCTGACACCTGCAAACTACAATTCCTATCCTCTCTTGCCTCAGTGAAAACAATACTCCTGACCCACTGCTTGTAACTGACACCTTTTGTTTTTAAGGCCATGATGCTCTACTGGATGGATTTAGGAAATGGATTTAGCCAATAGGAGGCACCAGTGGGAGTCTGGAGGTGGGACAGCTCTCTGGTCAGCCTGCAAATCCAGCAGGGCTAGAGCGCCCCTCCCTCCGCAGTCCCGGGAGCACCATTCCTCACTTTTCCTCCACCTACCTAGGGGTGGTAGTGGCTAATCTCTGGGCATCCTCATCATGGCTTTCTAGCTCTCCTGGCCCCTTTATAACTAGCTCCCCACATTCAATTGTGTCCATTGAACTATTTGTGGCTTGAGCTTTTCCATTTTTATGACTGGACCCTGACTAAAAGTTTTATGCTCTCAATTTATTCATCTTAGTACTCCGAATGTTTTTAATTTTATGAGGTAACATTTCTGCATAATAAATGTCTGCAAATAGGTTCTTACACAGTTTATATGAGAAAAGCAGAATCTTAGTCATTTAGTCAACAAGAATATAATAAGCACCTGCTGTTTGCCAGGCCCTGTTCCAGACCCTAAGAATACAATTCTGAACCCAGAGGTCTGCAGTCTAATGAACTCGTTGACTTTATCCGTCAGGTACCCAACACAACCCTTCATATTACACGACAAAAAAAAGACCCAAAAGATAACCATAGCTAATGTTTACGAGGAACGCAATTTCTTCTAGGCTCTCCATTAATCATTTTGCATGAGTAAACTCAACTCTCATGACAGCCCAATGATGTAAGCAGTATTGTTATCTCCATTTTACAGCAAAAAACAAAAACAAACAAAAACAAAACACACACACACTGAAGCATGGAAATGAAGTAACTTGTCCAAAAATATACAGCTCGTAATATACAGAGCTGGGATTTGAACCCAGGCAATCTAGGTTCATGTCTCAAGTTCTTAATCATACCATATACTTCCTCCCAAAAGAGTGAATGATGTGTTCAAAGCCATGGTTAGTGGCACAGTCATGACAAGCACCAGATTCTCGAGTTCTAATTAGACATTCCAACCATTAGTGAGCTGGCCACTAAAATCATCCCTAAGACAACAGCCATCCTCTAGAAGAAGTGACAAAAAGTCATTATCTGCCTCTTTATAGTCTTTAATATATGCTATTAATGAAAAGTAATTATTGGATGCAAAATTCATTCAGAAGCCTGCTACATCAGCCATCAACAAAACACTTTGCAAAATGTCCCAAAACTAACAAACAGGGAAAATCATATAATCAGAACTCGGTAAGTGGGAGATCATCTACTTAAGTGGTTTTGAAAACGTTTAAGCCTTGTAACCCTTTCCTCAAATAAAAGCTTTTCAGGAACCCCAGTAAGTAAAACAGTGAACACACCGAAGTGGACCTGCTCTGCTTGGGATGGTTTAAAGATGCTAGAATTCTCCTCTCTCTGCCCTATCTCCACTTCCCAGCAGCCCCCTGAGCAGACTCTAAAGAACCAAGAGACCAGGGATTGTTTTTGCTTTTGTTTTTGTGTTTTGGTTTTTTTGAGACAGGGTCTCACTTTGTCACCCAGGCTAGAATGCAGTGGTGCAATCATAGCTCACTGCAGCCTCAAACTCCTGGGCTCAAGCAATCCTCCCGCCTCAGCCTCCAAGTAGCTGGGACTACAGTCACATGCCACTATGCCCCCCAAGAGCCCAGTTTTGAAGCCATCATACTAGTTCACCCCAGTTCCTCTGAACCCTTGAGAGGTGATTAGTCTTGCCCAAGGTCATTCAGTGAGGTCATGCCAGGGTCCAGGTCAGAGCCCAAGCTCTGAGTCCTCCCTGATACTCTTTTGACATCCCCACTGCGTGCTCTGTTGACTTGGTTTCCCGGGAACTGTGAGTATCTCTGCA